>NC_136979.1:10221729-10821729 GCF_032717465.1 Coenobita brevimanus | reverse complement strand
TAGTGAAGGGGGTTAATGGAGACTGCCTAAATCTTCCAGCTTAAAAAGTGTATCGTAAGCTGAATAAAATCAACAGGAGACAGCAGAAATGTAAAAAGTACATGATTGTTGTGAAGGGTGTAATAATTCCTCCCCAAAAAAGGTCATTTGTCTCATCTTGTATTCTTACATGCAGGAAGAAGGGGCAAAGGGCAGATTGATATGTGAGGTGCGTAGAAATAAAGGCAGATCATCACCTTTATGGCAGGGTGATTTCAAGTGCTAAAATGTAGGGGGAAAAAAACTTTGTATCCAGCTTGTGCTTTTGGCACTTCTCTACCTTTGTTTCTGGAGCACCTCATAATTGCTGGACAATGTAGTGAGAAACTTTATGAATAGTAGTGAATGCAGAGTGTTCTGTGGTGGTACCATCATGAAGCAAATATTGTATTAGTATTTATGTGAAGTTTTGGTGTCATGTATAGAGAGCCTTTAAAGAATTATACAGTATATGGCTCATCCCATTGGAATCAGCCTATAGAAAATCATATAGAGTGATTACCTGTGTAGTGTGTGTGTGTGTGTGTGTGTGTGTGTGTGTGTGTGTGTGTGTGTGTGTGAGGTGCCAGCAGTAATGTCCTTGGTTGAATTATTCCCTCCCTTTACATGCTTTCGCTTTTTACCTCTTCCCTAACACTGTCACCCCTCAGCAGTTTCTAATGAATATTTCTTCATTACCTGTGAATGCATGTTAAGGGAAATTAATTCACAGTAAGCATTTAAATTTCTTTTCTTGCCCATTCCATGTCCCATACATTGAATATACTGTACTGTCTAGGGAAATCATTGCCATGATGCAGAGGATCAAATCACTTCAGGTCATCTTCAGAATATATATTCTTGCATATTCAATGTGTACAATGTTAGGCTGCAAGACGTGTTATTACAATAGTAAGAACAGGAGGCAGATTTGAATCTATATACAAATGGCTGATAAGTGGTGTAACAGAAAACACTGTCTGCAAGTTTTAGTACTATAATGTTAATCCTTTGGTTTTCACTTTAAACATCTATTGGTATATTCATGTTCTGGTTATATTGAAGTTATAAGAAGAATCCTATTAGCCTTCTTAGGTGTATATAACATTGAAAATTGCTTTATCAAACTAACATTGATTTAACTGATCATTTGTATTCTCGGCATGCCTCATTCTTACAATCATCATTAGTTGCTCATCCTACCTCAGTCATTTCATTTTCACCCTCCATCCTCATAATAGTATATGGGTAGAACCTCACGTGATCACATTATGGTTGGTATATCTGAAGTGCTGTTACACCTTCAGCCTACATTCACCATTAAGATTGTATCATTGGAAGAAAATGGTTTTGGTGTTGTACAAAAATCAGATATACTAATTACATTTTATATCTCTAGCACTTCAAATCTAATTTCTTTAACATGGCTCATTCATCCCATTTTAAATCCTCCATCCCCTCCCCCTCCCCTTCTTCCCGGTGCTGTCTTACTGTAGGTACTAGGAACCTAAAATGCTGTGAGATGATAAGTATGTAATATAAAAGCTAACAGTAGACGCTACTATGTAGTGTTAGGCTTTGCTGGCAGCCACAGTAACTGAGCTAAGTTTATAAGCCGTGTAAAGACACAAAGCATTATTAATTCTGAAGCAGTGTTGAAATATATTGTATCTTTTTCTTTTATTATTATCTTACTGGAATATTATTCTGTTGCCTCCGAACTACAGTAATTCTCTATTTTAAAAGCATGAAAACTGCTCAGTTCATGAAAACACAAAATGGTCCAGGTTTAAAATAACATAGGATTAGCAATTAAAATATTATAATAAAATGAGGAGCCGACATAAAGGACATTTGACAAGTTCACATGGAATGAAGTGTTGCATTACAACTTGGCTGCATACATAGGCACCTTTCCTAGCCGTACAGTGGTGGCTGCCCCATGCTGCGTAGATCGGTAATATAATAGCATCATTTAAATCAGTACAACACCTTCCCTTCAGACTTCTTTAGTATAGAAGCAATTGTACACTAATGGAAATATTTACTAACACTTTGGTTAGTTCTTTTTTGTGTATAAAGCATGTATAGATATTATTATGTACAAGGTAAATTATTTGATACATTGATACTGCACCAACAGAACTTTAATATTGTACAGTCTTGACACTGTCATTGGAAGCAACATTAGTTAGAAATCATCCCCCTTCCAGTCCCTGATGCTGAGACAGCCCAAGTCACTCTTGTAGAAAGACCAGTTTATGCTTTATACCTCGGTAGTTTTTCTTGCTTGTTTTCTATCATAATTTATCTTTTTAACATTCCAAGTTTTGTGTTGTCATCGAGCCAGGTCATGAAAGAACTGAGCTAGATAAGAAAATAATCAACCTGTGGATGCTAGATTTTCTTTTATCTGTAAAGTTCAGTATGATCTTGGAAATTGTCACCTCTCTTGCCTGCCCTTCCATAAACAAATATCATTGCTCATGTGAACTTCAAGTGGGGTATTCTGTGAGGTTGCATTTTATTTATAGAAATGAGTTCTTTATTAATACATGTTAGTGTGGACTTAAGGTGATAATGTAATAAAATATATTAACACTAATAAAGCAACAGTAAGCCAAAGTATTTCATGGTAGCCTTCAAACAATACCAGTTTATTAAAGAACTAGTAGTTTTAATATTGGTTCAAGAATTACATTTCTTATGATAGATTTTTTTATGAAAACAAAGTAGTGGGTGATGCCATAGTACAAAAGTGCTTTGTCCTATCAACATGAACTTAATGGGAATTGGGCAGGACCTGTTTTCCCTTACTGACTGTAACAGTGCTGTGCCCCCATGATGTTAGCAGACTATATATAATCTTGCCTTTTCTCACATACCTTTTGGTCATTGACTTTAAGCTGATGATCTCTTGGCCCTGTATGGGTTTTCCTTAGAGGGAGCAAAGTGTCTGGACTACTATAGTCTGTTTGATTGACCTGTGCAGCTGAGATGTATGCGGCAAGTAGGGTGTGTTTGATACACGGCTGCTGATTGGCTAACGATGATGTCATTGAAGTAAATGCTGGCATGTATTGTTGTGCAGCATGTGGACGTAGGTGTACACCGTTGGTGGATATTATAGCGCAACATGCGGATGTGGACGTACACCATGAGTGGATATAATGCAACATGTGGATGTGGATGTGTGCCATGGGTGGATAATTTATTTCAAATGTCACTCATCATTTTATGAAACTTTATAATCAACTTTAATTTTCTTTGATAACAGTAAACTTTTAAAGCTAATTTTGACCTCTTCATCTTTGGAAATTATTCCAAATTTAATTTTGGCAGCTTGTATTGAAGGCAGTTTAAAAATATAAATATGTGTTAAAATAAGAAGAGGTGTAGATTTAAATCATCGGCAGCCAATCAGCAGCTGCGATTCAAACACACCCTACTCGACCCATGCATCTCGGCTGCACAAGTCAGTCAAATAGACTATACTGGTCTAGGTCTGTGTTATAGCATCGCTGAGAAGCTGGCATTCCTTTTTTTTTATTTTAAGAAATATAAAGTTGTGGAGAATTGAAAACTTTCCAACAAGTCAATCTATACAATACCTACATATTTATTGTTACTGAGTAACCAATATCCTGTATCATCATTTTATGTATTACATTCCTTAGTAAAGTAATGTGTACTCCTTAAGTTATACTGGTGCAATCTTCCAGTTTACTGTCTTATGTCATTTTAAACAGTAGTATGGTGCCAAGAAACTTTGTAACATTCATATTAACCATGTAACATTACACAATGAAATGATTACATAACTCACTGTATGGCAGTACCACAAGCCTCTATGGGTGATCTTATAAGCATGAGCAGTTCAAAGTAAATTTACTTGTATTGAATTGTGTGTCATGTGTTTAGGTTCAGGTATATTAAGTTTTGTTTCATTCCAACTATATGCAGTACATATTATCATGTTATTCCTTGTTACTCCCTGTATTTTAAACACAGGCTGGATTTTTTTTTTTTTTTTTTTTTTTTTTTTTTTAAGGGTGAATTTGGTTGTCTGGCAGCAACCAGAAGTAAAGTACATTCGTGGAGGTGGGATTAATAAAGTTTGTTCATGACCCCATTAGTCCAAAGGGGGTAGGCTAACCAGAATAAAGTGTAATCATCATACCGACTGGGTTACTACTAATCTACTTCAAAACTCTAACAAGTGTGATTTTGATGTATTCTTTTAAATCCATGAGTGTTTGTATTTGACCACGGAGCAGCTAAGGAGAGGTGACTTAAACTCTGATTGCTATACAGTACTCCTTGTTCTTGACATTGTTTGGTTATTTTGTATGTGTTTAGTCTTACCCTGCAATATATTAAAGAGGTAGCATCAGTTCTTTCATATAGAAAGCTTGTTACCTGGAAAAAATGTTTGGGATATAGTGATACATTACTGCATGTCTGTCCCCCCAGTGCCTCTTTCCTGGTTAAAGAACCAAGCCCTTGTGTCTCACCCATGCTCTTCATTTTGTGATGCTTTCTAAGAATGATAAGGGAATAGCTGACTGTTGAAATTTTTAAAATAAAAGATAAGGTCATGATGATAGCTGTTTTCCATTTAATATGTTGATTTGGACAGTAAGGCTAAATGAAGAAATGTAGCACAGTATACTGTATAAACAAAGTATTATTACATTCTGTTGATCACACAAAATTTTGTGTTCAAATTGTTCTGTTTATCAAGATTTGGTTATGGCAAAGAGAGGTTTTATGTTGTGCAATGGCTGGCCAAGATTTATCATTTCTCCTTGCTCAAGTAGACAATTTAGGAGCAGGCTGCATCTACTACATAGTGATATGCTTGGTCAAGAACTCAGGTACACCGTGTGACCTCATCTTTGAGCCTGGACTGTGTTACCATTTGGTGTTCCATCATGTATTCTTAATCATCAAGCCATACAAACTTGTCAGATCATAATTACCATCAGTTTTCTTTCACTCATTCACTTTTATTTTGTTTCATGTTGTCCCATCTTTTAAGTGTAAATGTGAAAATAGAATATTAACAATAAATGATCTGCTATAGCATTTTTGTCTCAGTTTGGCAGTGTACCATATTTTTCCATGCAGAGAATACTCTTTATTGTGCCTGTATCATTACTGGTGTGATGTGCCGGCATGACCACAGAATTGTGAACTGCCACCACCATCACCACTGCATATCTGTCTGCAGCCATACATTGAATTTGATACCCAAATTTATCTGTAGCCAAATATCATAATCCCAGATGAGGTGGACATGACCAGACTGCCTCAGCATTGCTCTGGCCACCACCATCAGGCATCCCTCCCTCCATCCTACATCACTTTTACCCAGTCCCCCCCCCCCTCCCTCCCTCCCTCTCTCTCTCTCTCTCTCTCTCCCCCCCTCTGTTCCATGCAAGTTGTTGTCGTGGGGTCTTTGGAGACGTCGATTGGGACTAGATGGGGGAGGGGAGCTATAGCAGGGTACCTTAATGACCTCCAAGGTGTGTGGAAGTTTGGTTGCTAGGTGGATTACACACTTGAATCTCCACTCTGCTTTGCCCTCTCCCCTCTCCTAGGGTCCCTGTTGCTTCCTCACCTAATTTTGCAAGGCTCTTTTCTTCTACTGTTGCTTCTTCCTTTCTTTCTTCTATCCTCTTTATTCTATCTTTGGCATTAAATAGAGTGGAACTTTCCACATTCATCAAAATTCTCATCATTAACCTTGAAAAGTTGCAACAGGAATGATTAGGGTGTGCCCATAGGCTATTGCTCTGGCCAATTGAAGGGATCTTGGTGGTTCGGCACCACCCCAGTGTGTGGACCTCTGGAGGGGCGGAACTGCTGCTGAGCTGCAGCTCTTGGTTTTGGTGGTGCTGTTACTTAATAGTTGGACTCTCAGCCAATAGCCAGTGGCCCATCATTGTGCTGGGAGACTTTGCTGTCCCACATGATGTTGCTGTCTCTTATAGGGTAGGATAAGGAGTGCATACTTGGAGCTTGATTCCTTCATGGTTTGTTGGCCAGTCCTCTTGACCCCAGGTTTCACCCATATAATCCCTTTTTTTTTTCCAACAGTCATAATGAGCTTTTCTTTTCCAACAAAAATCATGGACATTGGTTTTAGTTCCCCTTGTTGTGGGTCTGCTAATTTTTTAACCCTGATGACCACCCCGGAATCTCTTCCTGGTACTTCTCTGACACTCTCCATTGTTTCCATGCCTGTTTCATTCTCCTCACCTACACCATCTCCTGCCTCACAGTCCCTTCCATGTACCATTCCATTATCCACTCAACATCTATAGTAACCTTGGAACCTTTTCTGCCTCTTCCCCCTCCTCTATCTATTCGCCGTTTCTTCGGTTTCCTCGTCCCGTCCTCATACTACTTTCTGACTCACTACCATTACCTATATCTCTGCTTCTTCTACCATCTCCGTACCTTCCTCTTCACTCCCTTGTCCCTGTACTATTGCTGTTTTTTTTTTTTTTTTTTTTTTTTTTTTTTTTTTTTAAGTCCTCCTACTTGGACTAAATTTTTCACTGTCCCTGCCTCCGCCCCTCTTGCAGATGACGACCTCAAATTCCATCTTTGGGTATTGTCCCATGAAGGCCAAGATGTCTCCTTTCACACCCAATTTGATGGCTCTCTACTTTTCACCGTCCAAAACGAGTGTCAAGCTTCTTGGATGTCAAGTCTAACAGAGTCCTTGGGTGTTTCTGTCCCTGCTGAAAAGGATGTCCTATTAAATTTTAGTTGCAGCTTTATATTGGTCCCTCCTGAAATCAAGTTTGGTGACCGTTCCTTCATTAAATGTTGTTCTGACATCCAAAGCACGTTGGGGTTACAAAACCATTCTGTCGTCTCTGTGTTCTGCTTCACATTCATTGTGACTTCGTCGCAAATGAGCAGTGAATGTGGCTCGTATTGTTTTTGCCAGTTGTACTCATGTTATCGTTGCGGGTACCCGTCTTTTTGTTATGGAACATATTTCTCCTCTGCACCAATGTCAGTCATGTTGATATTCTGGTCACCCCCTGAAGTTCAGTAAGTCTGACCTCACCTGCCCACTTTGTGGTCAGGATGGTCATGCCAGGGATGCTTGCTCTATTACTACCTGATGTTGTCCTAATTGCCGTGAACCGCACTCGGCTTAGTATAGGGGTGTCCAGCCTTTTCTTTTGAGTCCAAGGTTGCTAAACTTTGAGCTCAGTTGGGCTTTTCCTTGTGTGAAGCCCATCGTGAGGTTCATCTTTGTGGTTTCTCCATATCTGGCTCTTATTCCCAGCATCTGCTAATCTCTCGCCACAGGAATCTGTTGTTCACTTCATTTGTTCCCACTTCTGTTGATTCTTCCATGTCTCCAAACGTTTCCTGTTCTTCTTCCTTCCTGTATCCAATTTTTTTTCTCCTGGACTCTTCTGTTCCTTCCTCTTTTCCATCCTCCTGGCCTTCACAGTCTCTGTCCTCAGCCCTCTTTCAGGTTCCCCTGTTGTCTCCACCTCATCCTAAGTGCTCCTACTGTATAATGAGGCATATTCTAGTCCCTCTATACGGTTCACTTAAACCATCACCTTCCTCAGCTTCTTGGACACTCCTCACAAGTGTTTTTCCTGTACGGCCTCCAGTGCTTCTCCTGTCAGTTAGGGTCCAGTTGGCCGCTCTGTTTCATGTCCGTCCCTGAAGATCCCTACATTGCAGTCATGCTCCTTAGACTCTGTCGTTCCAGAGGGTGGTGAAACAATGGCCTTGATCCAAGAATATGTCTAGGATTCTGCACAGTCGCTCGTGCCTGGCTTATCCAGTCCTGTTCCAGTTCCTGCTCTCAAGTCCTCTGTACCTTTGGTTTCCTCCGTGGTTGTCTCTGTGGATGTCCATCCCATTCCATCTTCCCTATCCCCCTCTTCTGTTGTATCTGTTCTGTTTCCTATTTTTTATTGTGTCCGTTTTACAGTGGAATTTACGAAGTTTTCGTGATCAGTGTAATGATTTACAGTCTTTGTTATCTGTCCACCAACCTGCAGTAGTTTGTTTACAGGAAACTCACCTTACTGTGCCTCCTCTCCCAATTCCTGGCTATGCTTTTATTAGTTTCCTCTCATTCTATTTTTGATACTTCTATTTTAATTCATCATATGGTTCTGTATGATGCCTTGTGTATTTTTACCTCACTTCCGTGCACTCTGCCATGTGTATTCTTCTGTCATTGGGCATCAGTTGTGTCATTTTATTTTTCTCATTCAGTACCTATTGATTTTTGTGCCTCTGCGGATTTGTTACCTCCTCTCCCTCCTCCTTTTCTTTTTTTGGATGATTTTAACTCTCAGTTCCTTGTGGGGTGATACAGTGATTGTAATGCTAGGTGTTTTAGGTTTGGCTTCCCGTCCCGTAAACGCCTAGCGTATAGCGGGGCTCTTTCTAGACAGGGGCTTGGACAAATAAGAGAGAAGTAGGACACGAAAACTCCAGGCAACAACCTTACACATACAGTATATTACTTAGTTGGACAGGGGAACGAGTAGATGTTACAAGCACAAGTACACTGGGCAATTACAAACTCTTATGTCTAAATATGGTTATCAGTATCATGCAGGACACTGTTTGGGTCACAGTGAATAGCACTTGAGGAAGAATGTCTTTAATTAGGGGAAGTCAAGGTTTTCTATACTCGTGGAGTTACCAAGGTTATTTCCTACCGAGGAGTGTTGCTTTGGTACTGGATCTGATTATGATCTTAGTATCAGGAGATGTTTTCTGATGGTAGCATATTTACCCCGTTAGACTCGACTCTCACTGGGTGGCCGTATTTGTGTTTAAACTGTTGTTGTCACTCACTCCACCACTTCGGTATGATCATTAACTCCTATCGGAGGGCTAGCTCACTGCTCCGTCCTTATACCCCTTGTCACATACACTGTTCACCGTAAATGTTATTCACTCCACCACTTTGGTATTATTACTGACTTCCATTAGAGGGTTAGTTCACTGTTCTGCCTTTACATCACTTGATCACTAACACTGCACTATTACTGTCATTCCTCTCAGATCTGGGTGTCGTGGCGGTCAGGTGCACGGGCGGAGGGGTGTCACAGCTCTGCTACTGATGGGGCTGGGCACCACTGGGGGCCTCTGTATCCAGAGGCCATGGGATCATGCGCAGGGGCATCCGTTCTCGTCCAGGGCTGTGGGTGGCAAAGAGTCCTGTGTTCTCAGGTCTGGGGACAGGAGTGCGGCCCTCAGGGCTGGGGTCGAACAATTGCCTGAATCGGTCGTTCAGGCTCCTGACGAAGGACGAAGGTCTCCGACGTCGAGGTGTGGGTAGCTCCCGCCCGGGAGTCCTGAGGCTCCTGAGGGCTGCAGTCCCCAGGGCTTGGCGGCGCCGACAGGAAGGGGCTGTGGCACCGATCTACGTCGGGGTCCGTCAGGTGGGTCTCCTCCAGAGCCGGTTGTAGGGAGCAGAGGCTGGGGGAGACTAAGGGGCCCCTCCAATACTCCTCTAGGCCCAAGACTCCCTCTGTGTCGTGGGTCGGGGAACAGGCATCAGCTTCAGATGGAGGAGTGGCTATAGACCGTCTCCTGCCGTAGGGCCTGGCTACTGGCCGTGGCTTCCTGGGGGCGCGGCTTCAGGCCGTGGCCTGGGGGAGTGGGCAGCTGCCAGCAGACCCAAAGGCACCTTCGGAACGGCTACAGGCCATCTCCTTCAGGAGGGTTGAGCGGCTACAGGCCGCCTCAGGGGGAATACCTTTGGAGCAGCTACAGGCCGTCTCCTGACGAAGGCAGGAGCGGCTACAGGCCGTCTTTCTCTTACCCTCAGAGCAGCTACAGCCTGTCTCCTTCAGGAGGGGTGAGCAGCTACAGGCCGTCTCAAGGAAGACACCTTCGGAGCGGCTACAGGCCGTCTCAAGGAAGCCATCTTCAGAGTGGCTACAGGCCATCTCCTGACAAAGGTGGAAGCGGCTACAAGCCGTCTCCTGACGAAGGCAGGAGCGGCTACAGGTCGTCTCCTTCTTACCCTCAGAGCGGCTACAGGCCATCTCCTTCAGGAGGGGTGAGCAGCTACAGGCCATCTCAGGGAGGGCACCTTCGGAGCGGCTACAGGCCATTTCCTGACGAAGGCGGAAGCAGCTACAGGCCGTCTCCTTCATGAGGGCTGAGCAGCTACAGGCCATCTCAGGGAAGGCACCTTCAGAGTGGCTAAAAGCCGTCTCCTGACGAAGGCGGGAGCGGCTACAGGCCCTCTCCTTCAGGAGGGTTGAGAGGCTACAGGCCATCTCCTAATTACCCTCAGAGCAGCTACAGGTCGTCTCCTTCAGGAGGGCTGAGCAGCTACAGGCCATCTCAGGGGAGGCACCTTCAGAGCGGCTACAGGCCATCTCCTGACGAAGGCGGGAGCGCCTACAGGCCGTCTTCTTCAGGGCGGTTGAGCGGCTACAGGCCGTCTCAGAAAGGACACCTTCGGAGCGGCTACAGGCCATCTCCTGACGAAGGCGGAAGCAGCTACAGGCCGTCTCCTTCAGGAGGGCTGAGCAGCTACAGGCCATCTCAGGGAAGGCACCTTCAGAGTGGCTAAAGGCCGTCTTCTGACGAAGGCAGGAGTGGCTACAGGCTGTCTCCTGACGAAGGCGGGAGTGGCTACAGGCCCTCTCTTTCAGGAGGGTTGAGAGGCTACAGGCCATCTCTTTATTACCCTCAGAGCAGCTACAGGCCGTCTCCTTCAGGAGGGCTGAGCAGCTACAGGCCATCTCAGGGGAGGCACCTTCAGAGCGGCTACAGGCCGTCTCCTTAGCGAGGGGTGAGCGGCTACAGGCCGTCTCCTTAGCGAGGGGTGAGCGGCTACAGGCCGTCTCTGGGGTGCTGGCAGGAGCTGGATAGGCAGCTCCACCCCTTAGCTGTTTGGTGAAGGCTCGCCCGGAAGGTAGTCTAGTATTCTTGCTATGGTGGCGGCAGGAGAGTTCCGGGTCATAGGGACGTGCGGCCCGAGCTGACTTATGCCGTTTTTGCTCCAAGTCCCGGCGCGCTGTTGTTGCTCCTCTGTGGGCTCCTTGTGGGGGTGTCTGGGCGTTTTCGGGGGCACTATACTGCATTGTAGTGATCAGTCCTTGTGGTGTTTGCTTGAAGCTTTCATTTCCGCTCACGAGCTTTTTACTCTTAGCACACGTGACTACACCCACTTTGATGCTCGGACTCATGCCTTCTCTTGTGTCGATCCGTCGTTATGCTCTCCCTCCCCTGCCTTAGTCTTTCATTGATCTGTTTTAAAGGATTTTTCTGTATAGTGACCATTTTCCGTTAAACATTTTCTTCACTACATACTCTCTCGTTCCCTGTCCCCATGTTGGTGTTTTGATAAAAATGATTGGCCAACTTTCACCTGTCTTACAGCCACTTTATCCCCTTTCCTGGTGGGCGTTGTCCATAGTCTGCTTGCTACTCTACTTGATACCCGTATTTGAAGCTGTCCATGTCGCGATTCCCTGTTCTATGTGCCCCTTCACCTCTAAGTGCGTCCCCTGGTGGACTCCTGACTGTTCCAGGGCCCTTCGTGTAAAGTGTTAAGTGGAAGAGCTGTTGTCGGAAGCATTGTACTGGTGGTCATTTATACCATCTAATGCTATTTTGCCGGGCGTTAGATATCTTTTGCTGTACAGTTAAAGAGGCAAAAAAATCGAGTTGGTGCTCTTATGTGTCTACAGTTAACTCCTCTCCCATTCAAGCCGTATATTCACATGTCCATAAGATTGCTGGCAAACCTAATCCCTCCCCTGCTCCTGTTCACCATGTCAATGATACATCTGTTGCTGATTCTGCAATGGTCACTGATCAGATGCGTTGGAAGCTCATTTTAGTCACATTGGTTGTGGCTCCCACTTATCTCCGGATTTCAGTACTCGTCGCTCGGTAAGTGCACAAATCATGCCTAGCTTTTGTCTGTCTGCTGGAGAATCCTATAATGCTCCATTCTCTCGGAGTTGGGTGATGCTATCCACTCCTATGGGGAATTGGGATACGTGTGCAGGCCTTGACGGGATCACATTACGAGATGCTCAAACATCTTTCTTTGACTGCTTTACATTTCCTCTTGTCACTGTATAATAAGATCTGGAATGAAGGAGTGTTTCCATCAATTTGGATTGTTCCTTTTCGTAAACTCTTCGAAGCTGGCCACCTTCCACAGGAGTATTATCCGACTGCTTTGACAAGCTGTCTTTTCAAAGCGCTGCAATGATGGTCAGTGTTCACCTTAGAACCCCGGCAACTTCTTTCCCCTGTTCAGTTTGGTTTCCGTAAACCTTGTAGCACTCTGGACCCCTCTGGTCTGGTTAGAGACATTTATTCGGTCTGCATTTTCACATTGTGAAACCATTCTTGCAGTTTTCTTTGATCTTGAAAAAGCCTATGATACTACATGGAAGTATCATATACCCCGTACTCTCTGTTCTTTTGGTATTGTCGATAATTTAGAGGTTTCTATTCAAAACTTTTTTAGCCAATGGTACATTTAATGTCCGTGTTGGTAGTACTTTACATGCTTCTTGCAGTCGTGGGGGGGCTGCGGGGTCTGGGGCTGGGGCCTGATGTTGCTTCCCCTGTCCTTAGGTCCCATCCCGTGACCGTACTAATTTTGTTTGGTCTCTCTCTCTCTCTCTCTCTCTCTCTCTCTCTCTCTCTCTCTCTCTCTCTCTCTCTCTCTCTCTCTCTCTCTCTCTCTCTCTCTCTCTCATTTTCTTCTCATCTTTCCTAAGATATGAAAGCCATGCCGATGGGATGCAAGGCTGTCTCTCTCTTGTCAGTCATGAACGGCCTTGGGAAACTATGGGTATGGCAGCCCATTGTTTTGTTCGTTTACCCTGATCCGGGTTCTGAGGAGTGGACCAGTTTATTTCCCGTTTTTCACATTCGGCTCACCATGGCCAATAATGGAATTTGTAACTTTTTAAGGACCAACGGGGGTTGCTCCTCTTAAACCTTCTTCCGGTCTTTCGTCTGGCCTAACCCCGGTAACAGCCCAGGATCCGCTTTTGACTATGGTTTCGTCTCCCTCCCCTCCTTCTACCCTACCAGCGGTGCCCATTCCCAGTCCATCTTCCTCACTTTCTTTTTCCTCCACACCTCAAGCTCCTGTTTTATCCTCTTTTGCTCGTTCTTCCTCTTCTGTTGTTACCCTCCACTCCTATCTCCCTCCTCCCCCTTCTGTTTCTGTTCCTTCTTTGTCTTCTGTTCCCTTCTCCCAACCTTGTCCTTCTGCTTCCGTCCCTTCCCTTTCGCTCACCACCTCTCTCTTTGATCAGCAGACTTGGACCAAGTTTTTCAATATCTCATCCACAGATGACGACGACCTCGCGCATCACCTCTCCCTCCTTCGCCAGGTTCCCACTTTCATGCAGTTCACAGTGCTGCTCAAGCCAAGAAAGTAACATCTCTTGTCAATCATTTAGGCCACCCGACTTCTGTTTCCCTGGACATTCAACTTAATTCTTCTACCAGCACCAATCGCACCCCATTGTCCATGTCCGTTGGCCAGAGACCTTTCGCAGAGTGCTCTGGCTATATCCAACTCATTCTTTCCGAGCAACACCATCCCATCCACTCAGTTCAGTGCTACACCATCCCTCCTCGTGGACACCGACATCAGCCACCTAATATTGCCAAGATCGTCTTCGACTCTCAAGATCTTCCCCCTACCATTATCACTCGGGGGTTTTCTGCAGGTCAGACAGTACTTTCCGTCTCCTCGCAAAAGCACATCTTGTTGGCGATTTGGCCATCAGTGACAAGTACTGCCTGTCAACTGCAGTCTGCCCCAGCAGTGCACAAGCTGGTCACAATTCTGACCGTGCTTCCATCATCCAGTGCTGCTTTAACTGTCAGGATAGCCATTCTGTCATCTACCAGAAATGTCCCGCTTATGTGTTTGAGGCGGAAGTGTCCAGCATTCACTGGAAAACAGGCCTCTCCCTTCGTGAGGCCCATAACAGAGTTTGCAGCCTTGGTCACTATCCAGTAGGTACATACACACACCTAGCATGTCCTCCTCCTGTGGTGTCGCCATTATCCAGCTCCTCCAGCATCTCAGCTTCTCTCCATGTCTCTAAAGTCCCTGTCACACACACTTGACTCAAGGGCCGACTGCGATGCAACTTAAGGTTGTGTCCTAGTTGGCTTCCACACCTCCCAACTGGCCCTGAATCTGCTCTGCACATGACAGCCTAACCACCGTGTCAGGACTGCCTCACGACCAGTCGTGACGTCCTCAAGGACGCAAGAAGATCACGAGGCAACTGCTAGGCGACGGAGCTACGAGTCTTCACATTTGAAATATAAAGAATTTTTGTCAGTCACGACCGTGACACGACTGCCCACAAACGCAAGACGACTGTGTGACGCATTTGGGAAATGTACCCCAACCCCCCCACAACATCCCCATGACCGACCCATGGGGCGGGGCATCACACCTGGACCACCAACGACATCCAGCATAGGGAGGGGTATCACACCTGGACCACCAATGACACCCAGTGCATCACCATGGACCAGGGATGTTTGGTGTACGATAATTTGGGAGTTGTACGATAGCATTTTGCAGAAATACGAAAAATTTTTATGTAAAATAATAATGAAGTAAAAATAAGCAATTTGATCATTATTTGCATGTAAAAACTTGCCTGTATGATAATTTTAGGGGAAAAATGACAATTTTTCATGATACTGAGAGTTCAGGCCCCTTCGCGGCCAATAACCCCAGATGAGAGCAGACACCCCTGCTCATGATCCCATGCCCTCCTGAGCATGGAGACTACTGGTGGTGCCCAGCCCCGTCAGTAGCGGAGTTGCATGGCCCCTCAGCCGCACCCTTGGCGCCAGAGGAACCATAGTTACTGTGACTGTGTAATAATAGTGATCCAATAGTGACAAGGCGGAATAGTGAACTTACAGTAATAGACCAAAGTGCTGGAAAGAGAGAGAGACACAGTGAAAGGCTATACAGTGATAAGATAAATACCAGGGCTGTGGAGTAAGTGACGGTAATTAACCGAAAGTGACCCTCAAGCAGAAAATAACAAAGTGAACACACTACCATTAGACTCTGCCTCATATTACCATAATCACAATTACTAGACCCCAGTGCCTTACATCTCCTCCCCTCTTTTGAGAAATAGCCCTAGCATCTCCACTCATGTAAAGACCCTGGACTATACTAATTTAGAACATTCTGCCTCAAATGTTGTTTTCAATATATTTCCAGACAATATCCTGCAAGATACTATTCATCTTATCTAGCTATAAGAGTTTATGATCACCCAGAATATCGTGCCTGTAACATCTGCTGTTTCCCTTGTCTGGCTGAGTAATACACGTGTAAGGTTATTGCCTGAGTTTTTGTGTCCTGCCTCTCTCCCGGTCTGGAAAGAGGACCTCGCTACACGTTAGGTGCTTTAAGTGCGGGAAGCCGAACTTAAAACGCCTAGCATTACACATACAATGGGGCACTGAATGTGGAATGGGTATAGTGACAGGTTAGTTAACATTGGTACACTAAGTTACATAAACACTGTGGTTACACCCGAATTACTGCACAAGAGAATATCACATAGGGGTGGTGACACTGTTTATACACTCGGTCCCTGCATAGTACACTGGTCTATTTGCACTTGGGTATCACCATACACCTGTATATTGGTCCAGTCCTGGGAACTCAGGTATTAACACAGCACCCTGAGTAGACTGGGGTGGAGACACTTTATGGATGGTGTTCTTGTCTCACTGTTTCTGTACCACACACAGTCACCGTCACAAATGAGTCTCTAATACAACACTGGGGTCTCACTGCATCATCACTTGGCTGCTGAGGTCAGGGCTCATTCGAGGTGGCGCCCGGGAGTTGGAGGGAGCCCTACTGGTGAGCCCTCCTGTAGGAGACAGGGGACAGCTCTCGGGGGCGTCACAGCCCAGGCGAGCTTCGGGTCTGGGGTGCAGGGAGGCCCTTTCCTGTCAGGGCCTCGGCCTGGTGAGGGGCCCTTGGGACTGGGGCCAAACAGTGTCAGGAGTCGGGCCTGTTGCTTCTTACTCCAGGCGGAGGGCCGACGGTGAATGGGGCCAGGGCGGTCCCGCCCTGGGGTCTGAGGGCTGGCCCTGGGAGGTCTGGGACTGCGGTCGCTTCTAGGTTGGGGTGCCATCCGGGGCTGACTGCGGCACCTCTCCCGCGGGGCGTCCATCAGGATCTGGCATCGTCCAAGGGCAGACTGGAGGGCGTGGATCCCGCCTTCAGTGACAGGGTCTCGCCACCACTCCTGGAACAGCAGTGCCTCTGGGGAACCACACCTGGAGGGAGAGACAGAGGGGCATCCCACGCGGCCACAAGGTGGAGAGTGGGCTGACAAGGGACCTTCTCCTCCAGGAGAACCCTCAGGACTGTGGACGAAGGATATACAGTGGCTGTCCCTTCCCCGACGCATGCAGTGGCCATCGTTGCGGTTCCACAGGCCTTTGGGCTAGCAGCAGAAGGACGTACAGTGGTCGTTCCTTCCCCGGCGCGTTCAGTGGCCATTGCCGTGGTGCTGCTCCTGAAGGAGGAAGAGGCAGATGAGGGACATATGTTGCGGTTCCACTCCTCCTGCCTTTGCCTGTCAGTGTGCATACAGTGGCCATCACACCGAGGCGGGCTCCAGATGTGGCTGCAGCAGAAGGGCATACAGTGGCCATCCCTTCCCCGGTACGTACAGTGGCCGTTACCGCAGAGCTGCAGGGGGAAACAGCAGAATGGCGTACAGTGGCCGTCTCTTCCACCGTACATACAGAGGCTGTTACTGCGGTGCTGCCTGGGACCGTATCTGGAGCAGTCCCACCCTGATCCTGACGAGGGCTGGTCCGGCCGAGAAGTAGTCTCGCATCCCTGCGACGTCATGGTTGGCAGGTTGAGGGGAAGAGGGACACAAGGTCGGGGCGCACCCGATCCCGTCTCGCGCTGAGCCGGCGTCGCACTCGCCTGTCCCCCTGTGGTTTCCTCCTGGGTGGAGGTGGGGCTGCGGCTCCGTTGTGGGGTGGGGGGTCTGGCAGTGGGAGCGCGCATTTCATGTATAGTCTTTCTCAGGAAAGACGAGGGTAGAATATCGTCTATTTTACTCCAAAGTCACTGTCAAAGGCCGAACGCACCTGACTTAACAACCTGTGGGAATACAGGCTGGCCAGGTACAATGCCTGAGGGCAAGAGGCACACACACACACACACACACACACACACACACACACTGAATGAATGGGTATAAGTGACCCGCAGTGCTCACAGGTCAGTATGAACTGTGGTTCCTGTTTTTGGATGCAACTTTTTTTTTTTTTTTGAGTTACAAAGTGCTAAAAATAAACGAAAAATATTGGACCAGTTATTCGTTGTATATTTAGATTTAATAGCATATTATTCCTTTTATTTTACTTTTTTTTTTTTTTTTTTTGAGCTACATTCGCCTGTCATCAAGAATTTGTAAGTTGGCATCTCAGGTCACAGCACCTCCTGACTGACTCCTGGGAGATGACATGACAGAGTTGTCTGCAGTTTTCCCCTTGCTTCAGTCAGAGCTGGATATCCATATTCGCATTTCATCAACGGACTTACCCTCTCTCTCTCTCTCTCTCTCTCTTGTTCTCTAAACCCCTGCTTCCCTCCTTTCTTCTCTCCCTCCTCCCTCCCCCATCTAGCATCTCTCTCTCTCTCTCTCTCTCTCTAAACCTCTGCTTCCGTCCTTTCTTCTCTCCCTCCTGCCTCTCTCTCTCTCTCTCTCTCTCTATCTCTCTCTCTCTAAACCTCTGCTTCCGTCCTTTCTTGTCTCTCTCCTCCCTCTCTCTCTCTCTCTAAACCTCTGCTTCCGTCCTTTCTTGTCTCCCTCCTCCCTCCCCCATCTACCCTCTCTCTCTCTCTCTCTCTCTCTCTCTCTCGTGTGTGTGTGTGTAATTCACCGGGTCGGTCAGGATCACTTGATGGTCGTGATCGTCAGCATTTTACCCTCCCGGAAGGGAGCTGAGAGCTCATATAGTCCGATCTAAGGGCAAGGCTGTGACCTTCACACACCCACACACCCGTCCCCTTGCTCAAGGGGGACAGTAACCACCCACTTCTTCAGTGAAACTTTTCGCAACCTGAGAGAGGCGCGAACTCCCGTCCACCAGAGTCAAGCTCGTACTGTCCCGTGTCT
Organism: Coenobita brevimanus; assembly: GCF_032717465.1. Taxonomy (NCBI): domain Eukaryota; kingdom Metazoa; phylum Arthropoda; class Malacostraca; order Decapoda; family Coenobitidae; genus Coenobita; species Coenobita brevimanus. The sequence continues at coordinate 10,803,502 of NC_136979.1, read as the reverse complement.
TAAACCATATTTATCGTACATATCCTTAAATTTGTGAATTGTTTTGGCACACACTATTTCATTCGGTAGTGCATTCCATTGATCGATTGCTTTGTTTGGGAAACTGAATTTCCTTGCGTCTTTATCACCTCTCCTTATGCAGTTTTTTGCAGTGTCCTCTTGCTGATGCTTCTCCATATGTTAAGTAATCATTTATGTCTATTTTCTCCTTCCCTGATATGCATATAGTATTATCATGTCACCTCTTTTCCTTCTCTCCTGTAGTGTTGGTAGATTCAGTTTATTTAGTCTTTCTTCGTAGCTTAGGTCCCTTAAGCTTGGTATCCATCTTGTAGCGGCCCTTTGAACTTTTTCAATCTTGTCTATATGCTTTTTGAGATGAGGACTCCAGACTATTGATGCATATTCCAGGGTTGGTCTAATGAATGATGTTATTATCCTTCTTAGCATGTCTTCATTTATGTATGTGAATGCTCTTCTCATATTTGCAAGCAGTGTATACATGTTCCATACCTTCTCGCTGATGTGGTCAGCCGGAGATAGTCTGTTATTGATAATCACACCTAGGTCTTTCTCTCTTTCTGATGTGTATAGGGTTTTATTTCCTAACTTATAATCCCAATCAGGTCTTTTTCCACTTTTACCAAACTTGATAACATGACACTTGTCCACATTGAATTCCATTTCCCATGTACTACTCCATTCATGAAGTTTATTTAATTCTTCTTGTAGCTCCCTACAAGAGTCTGTGTTAGTAATTCTCCTTTGTATTTTAGCATCATCTGCAAACATATTCAGATAGCTCTCATTTCCAGTGTTACTGTTTATATCATTTATATACACTAAAAACATGATTGATGCCAGCACTGAACCCTGTGGTACTCCACTAGTCACTTCTTTCCATGATGAGTAGTTTCCTCTTAGTACTGTCCTCATTTCTCTTTCTATGAGAAAGTCTTGCATCCAACAAAACAGTTTGCCTCGAATTCCTCCTTGATGGTACAGTTTCCATAAAAGTCTTTGGTGTGGTACTGTGTCAAAAGCTTTCTTGAAATCTAAATAGATACTGTCCACCCATCCTTCCCTTTCCTGTAATGTGTTTGTTACTCTGTCATAGTAGCTCAACAGATTAGTAACACATGATTTCCCTTTTCTGAAACTGTTCTTCTAGATGATTTACCCAAGCTTTTCTTATAAGCTTTTCTAATACCTTGCTTACAACACTGGTCAGTGATACTGGTCGGTAGTTGAGTGGATTTTGTCTATTTCCTTTCTTGAATAAGGGGACAATATTTGCTTTTTTCCAAATATCAGGTAGTTTACCTTGACTCAAGGATTTCTTGAAAATTAAAAATAATGGTTTACTTAACTCCTTTGCACATTCTCGTAATACCCAACATGAAATTTCATCAGGACCATTTGCTTTTCCTCTGTCTAATCTACTTAACTCCTCCTGTATTACTTTTTCTGCTATTTGTATATCTGGTAGTATGTGTGGACATGCGTGTTCCACATAGTCCCTCTCAAAATTTTTTTCTTCTGTAAAAACTAATTGGAAATTCTTATTTAGTGCTTCACAAATATCTTTCTCTTGTGTATAAGTGATTCCCTCGTCCGTAATGAATTGTATTATATCTTTTACTTTAGTTTTGCTTCTGATATAGCTGTAAAACAGCTTTGGTTGATCACTACTTTTATTTGTTATATCCTCCTCAAACTGTTTTTGGGCTTCCCTCATTATTCTTGTATAGTCGTTTCTTGCCTGTTTGTAATTATTATACACCCTTTCACTATTGTGTCTTCTGTATCTATTCCACAACAAATCTCTTCTTTCTTTTGATTTTTTACATTCTGTATTGAACCATTTCTGTATTTTCTTATCTGCTTCTTTGTGCTGTGGGATGCACTTCTGGACTCCTATTTCATAAAATTCACAGATTTTTTTTATATACAGCATTTAAATCTTGTCCTCTAAGCTCATTTTCCCAATCAACTTCTAAGAAATACTTCTTTAGGTCTTGATAATTTCCCTTTTTATAGTTTAGTCTCTTTTTGTAACTGTCATTGCTGTTTACTATGTCATATGCTATCCTGAAGTTATAATTTAGTACTGCATGATCGCTTTTGCCGAGTGGAGGGTGATATATTAAACTAATATCATTTTCTTGCCTAGTAAATATTAGATCTAGCACTGAAGGTACATCAAGTCCTCTTTTTCTGGTGGTTTCCCTCACATGTTGCGTTAGGAAAAACTCTTGTACGAGATCCAGGAGCTTTTGGTCCCAACAGCTTTCTTGGCTAATTATATCTAGAGTATTCCAATTTATATTTGTATTGAAATCCCCAGTTAGTATAATTCTTTCCGATTTCTCTTCCATTTTATGTAGTAATGATCTCATACTCTGAATTGTACTCTCTGCCAGGTCCTCATATTCGTCTCTTTCCCATGTGTTTGATCTGGGTGGCATGTACAAATTGGCTACAATTACTTTACCTTCAGATGTGTCGATCTCTACTGCAATCAGTTCTACTTGTGATGGTATATCTAGTTTTATTTCCTTGACTTTTAGATTTTTCTTAGTTAATATTATAATTCCTCCTCCTTTTTTTAAATTTCTGTCTCTTCTCCATATACTGTATTCCTCTAAGTTTACTATGTCATTGGATATCCTTGGTGTTAATTTTGTTTCAGTTAGGCATATTATTTGTGGTTCATTTTCTCTGACATAATCATTCATCTCTAGTAATTTAGATACCATTCCATCCACATTTTGAGTACATCAACTTTATCATCTTGTTTATATACTTGTCATGACAAATGTGTGTGTGTGTGTGTGTGTGTGTGTGTGTGTGTGTGTGTGTGTGTGTGTGTGTTTTCATAGTGATAGCTGAGTAGCCTATTATAGGGAAGAGGAGGGATGGGATTAACGGGATGGGGGGAGGGGGATGGGGGAAAGGAGTCGTGAACGAAGAGTGACTGACAACCTGAGGGAAAAGAGATAATAGGACATTTGCCTCAACTCACCTGTCCAGGTTTCTCTGTCCATGACTGTACTTATTATACATGTCATCAAAATATAGATACCTTTATAAGTAATATAGCTTGGTGCATTCATGTGTTGTGTTGGTGTGGTGTGGTGTTGTGTTGTGTTGTGATGTCGCACGTTGTGTTGTGTTGTGTTGTGGTGTTGCACGTTGTGTTGTGTTGTGATGTCGCACGTTGTGTTGTGTTGTGTTGTGGTGTCGCACGTTGTGTTGTGTTGTGTTGTGGTGTCGCACGTTGTGTTGTGTTGTGCTGTGGTGTCGCACGTTGTGTTGTGTTGTGTTGTGTTATGTTGTGGTGTGGTGTCGCACGTTGTGTTGTGTTGTATTGTGATGTCGTACGTTGTGTTGTGTTGTATTGTGAAGTCATACGTTGCGTTGTGTTGTGTTTTGTGTTGTGTTGTGTTGTGACGTGGTGTCGCACGTTGTGTTGTGTTCAGTTGTGGTGTCGCACACTGTGTTGTGGTGTCGCACGTTGCGTTGTGTTGTGTTGTTGTGTCGCACATTGTGTTGTGTTTTGTTGCGGTGTCGCACGTTGTGTTGTGTTGTTGTGTCGCACATTGTGTTGTGTTTTGTTGTGGTGTCGCACGTTGTGTTGTGTTGTGGTGTCGCATGTTGTGTTGTGTTGTGATGTGGTGAGATGTGTTTTCTTTTTCATTTACAATTTATTCTTTTATGTTGCAAGACTCAATAATGACCGAAAACCTGGAGCGTGAGGATTGTCGGCAGGCACTCAACAGGCGGGGAAACCTTGTGGTGCTTCGTGTGCACGAGCACCATCGGAGGATCCACTCTTCATTAAATGAGACCGCTCTTGAGAAACATCGGAAGTGACAGGAATATCTGTGAGCTCTATACAAAGATTCAAAAGGGAAGCAAGAGAAGGCAGCGTTTCCTCGCCCCCGTTGAAGAGACCCAGGATATCTCCAGTGGTGGACAGCATGGACGCGTTTGATATTGCATGTCTTCGCAGAATTGTCGCATCATTTTATGAGAGAGGTGAAGTTCCGAATTTGGATCAAATTTTAGCGAAGGTAACGGAGGAGATTAATTTTAAGGGATCAAGAGCAAGCCTTCACAGACTCCTGAGAAAGAATGGATATACTTTCAAGAAATCAGATAAAGGACGAAAAATTCTGATGAAACGACGTGATATTGCTGAGAGAGAACAACATTCAACACAACCCACAACACTCCAAGCTAGAGCTGCTAGATCTGGTGGAAAGAAACAAAGACAGGCAAGAGTATGAAATAGACACTGTCGCAAAAGACCAAGGACGTAAGGTTTTACGATTTACGCCCTACCAGTGCGAATTAAATCCAATAGAACTTATACGGGCTCAAGTGAAAGATGAAGTAAGAGAAAAGAATTCCAATAATAATCAGACAATGCGTGTTAAAATGCCCGCCGCAGGACCTCCCACCTCACCACCCCCCACACCACCACCGAGCCGCCACCCCACCACCACCCCGGGAGGACACACCGGTGAGGTTAGTGACCCCGGGCAAGAGGGTCATCGGGGCATCCCGACCCTGAGCCCCTATTCCCCGCAAGTGCCCCAACCCCAGGCGTTCAGGCAAACTGAACTACTGTGCGGGCGGGGTAGTGACCGTCAGACCAGGGGTGGGACTGAAAAGAGGTCAGTCCCAAGTAACACCGTCTTGACGGTCTTGCTACACCCTCTAGGGCAGGAAGAGGCCCAAGGGCAGGAAGAGGCCCAAGGCTACGGCCTTAAAAGAGAAATAGACACAGGCTACGGCCTGACAAAGTGTGTAAAGGGGATGGTGACCCCAGGCTCCGGCCTTAACACGCTGAGAAGAGAGAGTTGCCTGTGTGCATCCCTCTCCAGTTGTACTTTGGCTACGGCCAGAATACGGTCCAGGGTAGAGAGACCCTGCTACCGTACGTGTAGCGCTACCCAATTACGGAAGCGGCGACTCGGGGCCGGCCTCTCACCGGAGCAGACGGGTGATCCCGTTTCTCCGTTAGTCATTCCCCGTACGGGCAGACACTCGGCTACGGCTGGGGCACGTACCAGGGTGGAGAATTCCCTGACGGTAGGATCTGTCCGTATTGGAGAGAGTGCGGCCCTTGGGCCCCTCACTCCGGCTTGTCCCCTACTGCGGGAGGAACACCACGTTGACGGCCTCTTGCCTCGGCGAAAGGGCGACCCCGATCACCCTACTGGTGTCCCTCGCACGCCGGGCAGGTTCACGGCACCAGCCAAAGTCCACACTAGGGGAAGTAGAGCCCCACCTCAGCCCAATGAACACACTCAGGGAACCACGAAGAGTGTGAGTCTCCCTCAAGCCTCTTTCCCTCCGGGGAGCCCTTCGTCGCCATCCAGGCTTCTTGGCCAAGCGGAGGCGTTAGAGTGGTGGCAAGGCCCGATTGCGGAGTTACCGCCCACACCCGGATGCTCCTTAGCACTGTTGGAGCCCTACAGGAGACGCTGCCGCAGCCCAGCCCTGACGGCGCCTCTCCTCCTGAGCACCTGCAGCCCCTGGACGCCCAGGCCTTCCACCACGGTCCCCGACAACAGCGACCTAGGCTCCCTCACGCCCCGGCAGCAGAGGAAGCAGGCCCGAATCCTCCGACTGTTCGGTCCTAGTCTCGAGGGCCCCCGATCAGGTCGAGGCCCCCAGACTACAGGGCCTCCCTGCACCCCACCAGCGCGGCCCTAGGAAGGAGCCGCCCCTCAGGTCGAGGCCCTAAACAAGGGAGCCTCCCTGACAGTAAGTACCAGTGACTCAACTACCCAAGAAACAAGGGTAGAACAGTGACAGTGACAGTGACCCCTAATACAGTGACAGTGATCCAATGCACAGTGGCAGTGTCTAATAAAAGTTATATTAACCAGTGGTATCATAGTAAGTCGTGCGTAAACGTTAAACAGTTCGGTTCCCCCTCTCAGGAAGGAAGCGGGGAGTTTTCTGTGGAATTGAAGGTAGGTGCGTGAGTGAGCCGAAAGGCAAGTGAAGTGCTCCCCTGCGACTAGGTGACCGTGTCGGATGTCGCCATACGCACCCTACCTCTATTATAGTAACATCTCCCCCACAGACTCCCGATCACAGTGAATACAAGTGAAACTCTCCCGTTTATTATTATCCACCAGTGACACGACGATTACTCTCAATTGACAATCGCAGTGAAGTGATACCTCTTCTAAGTAACAGTAACACATATCCCTGTGCCTTGTGCAAAAGTATATTGGATCCAGTTATAAGTGTATTATTGTATCTCTGTTTTATTGTGTGTCAAATATTGTGTATGTAGCACTGTAAGGGATAGAATTTAAGCAATAGATGTGATTCGGTGTACTGTCTCTTTTTATGCCCTGTTCCTTTGTTAGTGCATTACATCCGGTCTAGCCAAAGGACCCCGTTCCAGTGCTCGTGTTTTTACGACGAGAAGTCGCCTTAAAAACACAGCATTACACTGGTGGCAAGCGGTGGTCCTAGATCCGAGTAACGCACGGAGGAACACGAAAGGGAACTACAATGGCAGCCAAACCACACATCCAATTGCCAAGGTTCAACCCGGACCAGTGCAACATAGACGTATATTTGGACATGGTCAAACCCCTCCTGGACATAGGGTTCGACTCAGACAGAGAAAAGATCGCTGTCACACTACCTAACCTGGGTAAAATAATCACTAGTGTCACTCCCAAAATCATCCCGAGACTAAAATGGGATCAATTCAAACAAATTGTGAAACAGGCGGCGACACCATCTCTGGGCACAGTTGTAGCCTTGTCGGAACTAGACGCCCTCACATACGACGGAATCCTCGATGACACCTTCATCCAGGCTAGGCGGCTCGTCATCGCTGCGTACCCGGGCACAGACACAAAAACCCGGGAACAACTCATATTCCACAAACTCCTCAGGATCCTCCCCGATTTCATTAAAAACCACTTTATACTACATGAACCGACGGGAGACCTGGATAAACAAATCAACTTAATAAGGCGCCTTCTAACCGTCCACTCCTCCCCCAAACGCATCGGCATCATCAACCACTTCCCCACGGATCTCATCCCTGTAAATCCTTGGGAATTTACTCCTTGCTGCCCTGAGTGCCCAATCCACGACATTCGTGAGCAGCTAAAAGCTGCCCGGGGCAGCAAAACAAACCAAGAGCGCCCACAAGCCTCCCCACCATACGCCGATCGCCCCAAGCCTCAAAGAAGAAAAGCGAAACGAGGAAGTCACAGAAGGCGCCCCCCTACTGCCCCCGCATCTCACCGTAATGACGGGGGCCACCTCACATCTCCCCCAGTCGACGACAGGGGAAAACGTGATCTTTCCATTTCCTCTCCTCCCACTATCTCTTCTATTTTGCCCTCCCCTATTCCTACTACTATCCCTAACCCTCCCACCTCACAAACCACTTTCTCCACTACTACCGCCACCCCCCTTCCTATTCCTCCCCAACACAAAGCCTGCCTCCCCCTTCGCAGGCCTCCTAGAACCCTTACCCCATCTTTCCCAAACCCACTTCCCAAAACTGCCTCCTCCTGTGTACTCCCTCCCACCTACCACCCCGCACCACCCACCACCACCACATCTCCGCCACTCATTTTTCCCACCTACAGACCCTCTCTTTCCTCGCTCACTTCCCCCACCCCACCCTCAACCTCACTATACCCACAAACCCCTTCCCCCACGTCACCCTTGCCTGATCCACCACCACCTTCCTCCGATTCTGATCCTTCACCAACCACCCCACCTCCTCCAACCCGCCACTCTCAATCACTGCCCGCTACGCCCGCCACCAACACCTTACAACCAGAAACAAAAATTGAGAGAGTGCTATGGCGCCGCCACGACCGCCCACCTGTCAGAATCAGAGGGACCCACCACCTTCTCCGACTCCTACGCCGGACCAACCATCCATCCTCCCTCCGGCTCACTCTCAATCCCCATCAGGAGGCTAACACCTTCACAACCCACTGGGTCAGCCTCACCCAACACCTCACCCCGGCCTACCAGACTTCCACCTCCACCACCTACCACCTCCAGTCACGGGGCCGTGACTTCAACAACGCGGAAGGTGGTAAAATGCCCGCCGCAGGACCTCCCACCTCACCACCCCCCACACCACCACCGAGCCGCCACCCCACCACCACCCCGGGAGGACACACCGGTGAGGTTAGTGACCCCGGGCAAGAGGGTCATCGGGGCATCCCGACCCTGAGCCCCTATTCCCCGCAAGTGCCCCAACCCCAGGTGTTCAGGCAAACTGAACTACTGTGCGGGCGGGGTAGTGACCGTCAGACCAGGGATGGGACTGAAAAGAGGTCAGTCCCAAGTAACACCGTCTTGACAGTCTTGCTACACCCTCTAGGGCAGGAAGAGGCCCAAGGGCAGGAAGAGGCCCAAGGCTATGGCCTTAAAAGAGAAATAGACACAGGCTACGGCCTGACAAAGTGTGTAAAGGGGAAGGTGACCCCAGGCTCCGGCCTTAACACGCTGAGGAGAGAGAGTTGCCTGTGTGCATCCCTCTCCAGTTGTACTTTGGCTACCGCCAGAATACGGTCCAGGGTAGAGAGACCCTGCTACCGTACGTGTAGCGCTACCCAATTACGGAAGCGGCGACTCGGGGCCGGCCTCTCACCGGAGCAGACGGGTGATCCCGTTTCTCCGTTAGTCGTTCCCCGTACAGGCAGACACTCGGCTACGGCTGGGGCACGTACCAGGGTGGAGAATTCCCTGACGGTAGGATCTGTCCGTATTGGAGAGAGTGCGGCCCTTGGGCCCCTCACTCCGGCTTGTCCCCTACTGCGGGAGGAACACCACGTTGACGGCCTCTTGCCTCGGCGAAAGGGCGACCCCGATCACCCTACTGGTGTCCCTCGCACGCCGGGCAGGTTCACGGCACCAGCCAAAGTCCACACTAGGGGAAGTAGAGCCCCACCTCAGCCCAATGAACACACTCAGGGAACCACGAAGAGTGTGAGTCTCCCTCAAGCCTCTTTCCCTCCGGGGAGCCCTTCGTCGCCATCCAGGCTTCTTGGCCAAGCGGAGGCGTTAGAGTGGTGGCAAGGCCCGATTGCGGAGTTACCGCCCACACCCGGATGCTCCTTAGCACTGTTGGAGCCCTACAGGAGACGCTGCCGCAGCCCAGCCCTGACGGCGCCTCTCCTCCTGAGCACCTGCAGCCCCCGGACGCCCAGGCCTGTAGTGCCACACATTTGATATTCATGTATGTGTTTAGTAGTACTGTAATTTTAAGTTAGATAGGGTGTAACCTGAATATTAGTCTATAAGTTCCTACCCTAAGTAGTAATTCATATATTAATAATTACTGTAGGGCTAACTCTATTTTTTATATGTATGTACCTCTGTATCTATGCAGTGGGTGATGTAATTGTAGATGTTGAGCTATGGGAATTCCTCAGTGAAGCCGAGTAATGAAAGACACATGCGAGCAGCTTATCCCCTCCCTTTATGCGTCGTTGCCGGGCGCCGAGTTTAAACCTTAAACATAGTAAAGATGATTATACAATTCTTTCCGTAACCTAGTTGTGAAATGTTTGCTAATGAAGCTGCTAGAACACAAGTATGTAAGATTAGCAGTTCAAAAGGCCTAAATAATGTCATTTGTGAGGATTTAAAGTTCCATTTATCTTGGCCGTCACTAGATGGCATGAGCTGCTCTCAGATTCAAATTGAGATAGTGATAGAATCAGTATCTAAATTAAGTAAGGAATAAATCCCAAATTTTCCCCAATTCAGTCAAAAGTCTTGTCGTCATGGGTACACTGCTAAATAAATTGTAAAGAGAATTGAAACCCACCATATTTCAAAAACATAATCTCATTTGAGCTAGGAGTGGCGTCCTGTGGTGCCCGACAGGCCCCACTTGCTGCCCAGACATCGTGTGTAACAGACGTTCGTTTAGGTGAGTCGTCTACATTTCTTCTTCCTCCCCCTTTTTTTCTTTGTTTAATCCTTACTTATTATGAACTATGAGAAGTAATATTGTTGAGAGTTTAACGTAGAGTGACTTGCTGCCCAGACATCGTGTGTAACAGACGTTCGTTTAGTTCCCCAGACACCGGCGACGTCCGTGTGAGCACGCCATTATTCCCAAGTATTGCCCATAGACTTTTACACTTACACTACTCACGAGTTATTTTTACAAACCGAAGGTAGTTGATGTGTTATTAATGATCCTATCAAGTGAACTTTTTTTTGTAGATAAGGAATAGAAATATGAAAGTGATATGTTCTGTAACGGAAAGGAATTCAAATTCCTTAACTGTTCTCTTTCTTTAAAATTAATTTATTAGAAAAAAAAAATAATCAGGAGCGTGGAAGGGAACTTACTGATTGTGAGCAATAATGTGATATTTGAGTTGTACCTCGAGGCTAAACAAGCCCGAGTGATTGAGGTGTTCCTGGTGATTGTATTTCTTTTTTTTGAATTATTCCTCGAGGCTAGACAGGCCCGAGAGATTATGTATTTCTAGTGATTATATAACATTGTTGATGGTGAACTGTAAATAATACTGACGATGTGGGAACCGAGAAAATTATATGAGGAGAATACCTTATATGGGTGAAAGATGAACACAAATAATCATTCTTATTGACTCGAGGCAATGCCAGCCCGAACCGACAATTCATACCCGTAAAAGTGTCCCTGGCTTGAGGCCATTGTTGAGCCCAAGAGTAACGGCCAAAAAGAAAGTAAAGTACAACGACTCCATACTTCGCGTGTATCAAATTGTTTCGTCTGGTAATAATGTTAGAGGAATGATCACCCAAAGGCCTTAGTAACATTTACAATCTTCCCTCATACTAAAAAGGGTCATGTAATAAAAAACGTTTTTGTGGAAATTAGCAGAATTATTAGAGTAAAGTATATAGCATTTTCTTTTCTTTATTAGTATACCTAATCAAGGAAATTATGTCCTCAAGCCAAATTCACTCCCCTTCCAATTCAAGATTCCTTCGCTGAGGGAACGACAACCACCTGAGGTACCGACTAAATCTAAACTCGGCCAGAAACTACAAACGCTACCACAATTCATTCTTTTCATAAATATTTACCATCCACTATATAAAGTCGAGTAGGGGAGCGCAGTGATAGTTCGGCCAGGAGGATGGTTCGGCCACTGGCCTTCCTGAATAATGTAGGGGACCTAGATCATTGAGATTTCACATGAAGTTGCGTGATCTTGCCGACAAACGGCACATGTGTTTTTGTTTTGGTTGGCCGGGAAACAGCAACATCAGGTTAGATTTTATGATTTTTCATGACCCCTATGTACTTTTTCGGTGATCCAACGTAAGCAGTAGCTCCATTAATACTTCAGGGTTGTTATCCATATATAGTGCAAATATCATTTATTGTCTATAGGTGACGTGAGAGTAGATAACACTCGAACAGCTTATGAACTCTTTATACATGGGGGATGATTCGGCCACTTGAAGTGAGGGATGGTTCGGCAGGGTTGCCAGGTGGCCGAACCATCTCTCATAATTATCTAATGATTTATTTCCTTTATTTAACAATTTTTTTCTATCTATCTATCTATCTATATACCTGGGCTGCTTCCCCCAAGGAAAGGGAGGTAGCCGAGACAGGACGGCACACTCCCCATTTACTCATCCATTCAAACACATTCATTCGCATCTTAGCCCCAAGGGGAAGAACGGACTGATCCTCACCGCACCACACCGCACAAGGGTCAACTGCGCAATGCAGTCAGTGACATCTGCAGCAGGGCCCGACAGCAGAGCTGGTTTACCCCTGCCACATCATAACAGACTCATCCCCTTACCTTTTTTCTATAAAATTACATTTTCTCTCTCTCTCTCTCTCTCTCTCTCTCTCTCTCTCTCTACTTTCCCTCAGAAATTGATGAAGCTTCTGTTTCAAGAAACTCTATAATTGGAGTATTACCTGAACCAGTTTCACAAAGCACTAAGCGAAGGCAAAGGTATTACAACTTTGGATTTTTGTTTCACTGGATTTAAAATGCGTTAAGAGTAAACAGCATGTAAGAGAAGTAGCTTTCATTTGACTCGGATATTTTCTTTCACAAAATTGTAGTTTTATTTTATCTGAGATAGGCTAGAGTAGAGCCATTTAATTTCATTATAAGGAGATTGTTTGTTCCTTGTTTCATTAAAAGGAGATTGTTTAGGTAAAAATAAATCCAATAAATCATGTCACCACAGATGAAAATTTGATTCTTAATTTTCCTACTGTATATAATTCTTTAATTGAGCCCCAGAGGCAAGTGGCCAAATCATCCCACATGGTGGCCGAACCATCCAACGCCAGTGGCCGAATCATCCACACCAAGAGGGATGGTTCGGCCATTTTGGAGACCTTAAGAGTTTGGATTACTGTCAAGAAATGACGTAAGTTTAAGAACTGACAATAGCACACAAAAGAGCCAAAAGATGTGGCTTCCTCTTGGAATAAGCAGATTTTAGGAATTTCTTAAACTTTATTTATTATGATTTTTTTTTCGAAAAAGTGGCCGAATCATCACCGCCCTCCCCTACCACTGGTATATCCATGGGTGAGTTGATCAATACCCACAACAGGTAAGAAAATATATACCCCTATCATCGTTACACTGGTGTTAGCCAGTGGCATAAAAATTCCATTCATCACACTGGTGTCAACTGGTGGGATAAAGTTTCAGGTTTTACACTGGTGGCAATAGCGGTGGGATACTCATCGTTCCCAAATTAGTAGCGTTGGTGAGAAAGTGAAGGGTAGCGAAGCGCAAAAAATAAGTAGTGAGGATGTTAAGGGTAGCATTGGTTGGTCATTCCCAAATACCTCCGCAACTCGATGTGCAGGACGTAGAAATCAGAATTTTTCGAGCAAGCGGAGGCAAGGTGAAAAATTTCTTTCAGGACTCTCGGCTAAATTCAGTATTGGAGTGGGAATGTGATCTTATATTTTTGTGGATTGGAAGTGATGACATTGATGAAAATACCACCCCCCCAAGAGATTTTCCATAGAATAAAGAATGTTACCAGGGAGCTGGAGGAACAATGCCATGCCACGGTGATTGTCAGGTAGAACCAAGAGTGTACCAGGGAGCAAGTGCTCCTATTTCATCTGAGAATTATAACACAGTAAGGAACTCGATCAATAAGAAAATTCGTCGGGGGTTACCAAACAAGAACCTGCAATTCAACAAGGCTTACTATAGGTATAACCTGGCGGACGGAGTACACTGGAGTGGTGAAGTGAGAGAACAAGTAGATGCCAAATTTGTCAGAATCATTGAGTCCTACAGAGATGATGGAAGTGATTAGACCTATTTAAAGTAGAGAGAGACTATTTCAAAATTTAATTTCCCCCTTTTTTTTTTTTTGTAAGACTAGTACATTAATCACCATGTCTCTATATGGACAGTTGTTTGCTCAGACACAGCCGGAAGCTGATCGTCCGTCACAAGTAGGGCGAGATCATGTAACCATTCAATTGGATGAGGCTGAGGAACAGTTCGGTGCTAATAACAGAACGCTGCTGTCATACTCGACCCCTTGTTCACACATTATGAGTTCACACCACTCTCACAAAACCGCGCGATATCCCAATTTTGGAATTGAATCAGCTACAAGGGATAGAAGCTACATCTCGCCTCGAAATGTTTTGTGAGGCGGTGGAACAGACTCATACTAGCAACGCAACTAGAATCCAGGTTGCCAAGAGTCGAATGGGTTCTGAATTGGCCACTTTTATTCATAATTATCAAAAGAAACATTTTGCACTGTCATGGCCTGAGCTTAAAAAATTCTTGAATGCGGAGTTTGCCATCGAGCTGAGTGTAGATCGAGCTTGGCAAGAGTTAGAGAACATGACCTATGACTGGGAGGAATCACCCCAGGCGTTTGTACATAGGTTCATGTGTAAGCATGCGGCTCTCGAAACAAAGTTCCCGAAAGAAAAGTTTCCCTCGCGAGATAAACGGATCAAGAAGAAACTGTGGTATGGTCTTCCGCTTGAGTCTAGGGAAAAATTGGAAGGTTACCTTGATGACGGATATCCACTCCGTAAATTCATTGACAGGATCGAAAATGAAAGGCAGCTTCTCGAAGAGAGGTATACCACCAGAGTTAATGCAATGCCGGATAGAGACAATAAAAGTGAAAATCCCTCAGATACCAATGTAGTTGATAATCCACCAAGACCATCCCATGATAACTGCCAATCCGAGTCAGACAAGGAAGTGACTGAATTGAGAGCTCAATTAAGGGATTTGAAAACAAATTTGGAACAACTCAATCAAAAACAATCTACTCCTGAAACACCGAGGCGAAAATACTGGTCATTGTTTGAAGAGTTCTCACACGTTGCAAGAATGTTGGGCCAAACCACCACCAGGCCACTGTTTTGATTGCCGTAGGTTGGGATGTCGTAGAGGCAGTAATGATTGCCCAGGGCGCATAAACCGCAGCGCAGCGATGCGGGGCAATAACATTTCACCCACCCAGTCCAAATGCGAGGCAGACCGCCACTCAAAGTTCCCCCATCAGGCTATTTGACTAACCGCAGGTATAACATCGCCCACAATAAGTGTCAACGTGAATAATAAAATAGTGGAAGCTGTTGTTGACACAGGGAGTGGATATACCTTACTTAAAGAGGCCACTGCGAAGCGGTTAGGAACAGAAATAAACACGAGGAGAAATCCACCGAGATTACAGGGAGTCACAGGAGCGCCACTCCGTATCCTGGGTATGGTCAAAGTAGATATTAGAGTGGGAGATGAGAAAGTTCATCAACAGTGGTGTCCAGTCGTTCCGAACGCCTACTTGACTACTGAAATGTTGTTGGGATGTGATGTCCTCGGACAATCTCCGTTGATCTGGAATGGTGCACAACGAGCGCTAATGTGGGGAGCCCCGTACGTCGTGAACTACGTTCCGCAGCGAAAAGGAAAAGTTGAACGAGTCCAGGCCACACCTATCAGAGCCGTCAGGAACCCTCAACAGTTGAAACAAATTAATCTTGTAACAGTAGAGAGACTCACCCCATATCAAACCAAATTCATTGCCGTGCCAGTGAGTGAGGAGCCTAAAACCACTTTACTATTTTACCCACAAGCACGTTTCAGTCACAATAGTCACCCTTACTTATTACAGGTGAATTCAGAGGGCCTAGTCTATTTGCCTCTCAATAATAGAGCCAAACAAGACAAACTGTTTCGGATAGGTACCATTCTAGGCTCATATGAAATCATTGACGACCCTCCTGTAAGTCCAGTCAACTCAGTAACCAAAATCCATAATGACCTGATCCCTACCAGTGATCGAACTGATGAAAGCGGAACTCGTGTTCAACGACTCCGAAAGCTAATTGACGAACAGACATGGCCACACTTAGATTCAGCTCAACAAGAAGAATTAACTAACGTAATTCTGCAACACGATCCTCTTCATTTTGGAAAAAGGAGAACTAGGAACCATCAGCGGTCCCTCCGTTCACATTAACCCTTTAACCGCGGGTGTCATTCCAGAATGACGTTGCAAAAACTGGACCAAACCGCGGGTGTCATTCTCGAATGTTTGTGAATATTTTGAATACCCCGCGTTTTTTCCGTGCGCCAATTGTTTCAAGGGAGAGTAGCTATTAAGTTCTTTCGCTCCAGCTGACCCCCACCTCCCTCTTCCCCCCCCTGGGGCCCCACCTCCCACCCCCTGGGCCCCCCACCCCACCCCTGACCAAGCGCGCATCAGTATCTGTCCAGCTGTGTGAGTGACAACACATGTTGATGTGGCAGTGAAGTGCAGGCAATTACAGTGCCTTTTACCTGTCTCAGTGAACACAGAGTGGGTGTTTATCGTATGTGCAGTGTTCATATATGTTTATAGTATTATTATCAGAATGTGATTGGCATTTGGTAATGGTGTGTGAGCGAAAAATATTGATTACAACACCGCTGATGTGGCAGTGAAGTGCAGGTAATTACAGTGCCTTTTACCTGCCTCAGTGAACACAGAGTGGGTGTTTATCGTATGTGCAGTGTTCATATATGTTTATAGTATTATTATCAGAATGAGGTTGGCATTTGGTAATGGTGTATGAGCGAAGGTAATGATGTGTGAGCGAAAAATAGTGATTTTACACCCCTCACTTCTAACGGCACTGCCCGTCCTGTGAAAGTCAACAAAGTCATGAAAACTACATCAATGGAAAGCTGAAGGTTAGTACTTTCTAATGGTACCTTATTTTTTTCTCTAGCTTTATTCTGTGCAGAGTTATTAAGGTTTAAAGGTTTGTTTACATTTGGCTGAAACCCCCGCGGGAGAGGACAGTCAGACCAAAACAATACCCGCGGTTAAAGGGTTAAAGTAGCAGATCCACAGCCCAGCCGTGGACCGATCTAATGATACCCTGAACAAGCTAAACAGGTGATCGCTGAAATGTTGCAAGACATGGAAGAGAGAGAAATTATTGAAAGATCAACAGCTGCCTGGTTATCTCCTATTGTATTAGTTAACAAGCCGGACGGCAGCAAGCGCATGTGTTTAGATTATCGCCACGTGAATCAACACCTAGCCACGGATATCTATCCACTGCCCAGACTGGAAGAGTTAGTCGAGCAGGCCGCAGGTCATAATTACTATGTGACTCTTGATATGCGTGAGGCATATTTTCAAATCATGTTGGACGAGGAAAGTCGTGATTTAACCACATTCAGTGATGGAGTCACACTTTACAGATTTAGGCGCTTACCATTCGGACTAAAATGTTCACCAGCAATATTTTCCCGACGAATGCAGGACATTCTTACTCCATTGTTGAAGCAAGGCTGGGTAAAGAATTATTTGGACGATTTGATAATTTGGGCTGATGACTTCTCCATGTTGTTGAGTCGCTTACAGCGGCTATTCACTTTACTCTCACAGAATGGGGCCAAGTTAAATTTAAGCAAATGTACCTTTGGGTTAAAAGAAGTGACCTTTCTTGGCCATAAAATCTCAGCGGCCGGGAGTACGCCGGACCCAAAAAACATAGAGGCTATCAACAAAATGAAAAGACCCACCAAAGTAAAAGAAGTCCGGAGATTCCTTGGAATGTGCGGATTCTACCGAAAACACGTACCTTCGTTCGCAAAAATAGCAGCTCCCCTAACTAACTTAACCAGATCCAGAATAGCGTTCGAATGGTCAGATGAGTGTCAATCCGCTTTTGATCAATTGAAGTCGAGCTTAGTGAACGCGCCAGTATCGGTAAGAGCCAACGTGACTCGACCATTCATTGTAACCACCGACGCGAGCAACACTCATATTGGTGGCGTATTGAGTCAGATCCAACCAGACAACTCCAACTTGCCAATTGGTTACTTTTCCAAAAAGCTCAATCCTTGCGAGAGGAAATATTCCGCAACAAAGAAGCATTGGCAGTTGTTCTCACATGCCGCAACTTTCACCATTACCTGTGGGGTTCCCACTTTACTATCTTGACAGATCATCAACCGCTTACTAGTATATTTAAGCGAAAAACCAAATCCCCACGCATGAACAGATGGATTCTCGAGATGCGTGAGTACGACTACAACGTGCAGTACGTCAAGGGTAAATATAATGTAGTCGCTGATCAACTATCTAGACCTGTCAGAGTGATATTCCACCAGTCAGAAACCAACTGGCTTGGATTTAGTCGAGACGAGATGAGAGCTAAGCAACGAGAAGAACCCATGTGGGATGAGTTAGCTAAGTACTTGCGTAGTGAGAAACTCCCTGCTAAAAGACTACCGAAAGCTATGTTGAGCCAGTTTGCATTGATTGACGAACTATTATATTTTGCCCGTGAAACAAGTGATGGTAGCATCCAATATTGTTTGGTGATTCCTAAGTCAATCAGTAGAGAAGCAATCAAACACGCGCACGAAACCTCAGGACATCTAGGTCAGAAGAAATCTATTAAGAAAGCCGAAGGACTATTCTATTGGCCAAATCTAAAGGTAGATGTATGCGAGTATGTGAAACAGTGTCCCACTTGTCAGAGATTCAAAGGTGAAACTGGGTTGCAGCAACCTTGGAAAGGTTTCCCGCCTGTAAGTAAACCATTGGAACGTATCGAGATTGACTTGACTGATATGGTTGCTGGATCTCAGGGTTACCGCTATGTCCTTACTGTGATAGATCATTATAGTAGATTCGTCAAATATTATCCCATCAGGGATAAACATACACAACACATCATACACTGCCTTGGGCAATACTTCACCGACTTTGGGACGCCACGAGGTATCGTGCTGGACAACGGCGGAGAGTTCACGAGTGGAGAGTTCAAGAAGTTCTGCCGGAGGAACCAGGTGGACTTGTTCTACGTCACCCCTTATCATCCCCAGGGAAATTCCACCACTGAAAGGATGCATCGGACTATGAAAAGCATCCTAGCATCTATCTGCAATGGACATTCCCTTACGTTGGCCTCAGCTGCTTCAATCGTGTCAAACCGTCATGAATCAAGCGGTGCACTCGAGCACGGGACAACAACCTTATTATGCCTTCTTCTCACGCCATCCCCCTCGCCTCATTGGTACCTTATTGCCATCTGTGGATGCAGAGGACGACGACCTATCGATAGCACACACTCTCATAAAGGATACGACCCAACGGATGACGAGGCGATACCGGGAGGTGGCCAACAGGCGGAGGAGAGCCCAGAAGGTTGAAGTCAATAGTTTGGTGTGGGCGAAAAAAAAGAGACCATACAGCCGGGTACCTGTAGAAAACTGAATGCCAAATGGGACGGTCCATATACTGTAAAGTGATTGAAGTACTGCTAGATGGAAGTGTTTATATCATTGAAAATGTATTTAGTGGAAAAAAAATACAAAGGGCTGCTGAAAAGGTAAAACCATATTACGGTACCGAGGAATGGCTCTTAGAACCGCTGCAACAGGAGCTCGCCCCGGAGCCCGAAGATGAGCGATTACCGCCGCGAGTGAGGACTGCCCCTCGGAGGCTCATAGAGGAGTGTTAGAAAAGTAGACAAGTGCATGTGACGAATGTTGTGAAATATAACTGCTTAAAAAGTTATGTTCCGGGTGGACTCATCCCCGAGGAGAGGGTGTAAAAAGAAAAAGAGAGAAGAGTTCCTGTTGGAACCGGGAAGTGCCTTACTTCGAGGAGAGTGGCCAATCCCCTCACCTTACAGTTAGCACGGTTTGTGAGGTAGTGGAGTCTTCAGGACAGAATGAGCGCTCACCTCTTGCGGGCGGAGAGCTGGAAACAAAAGGACAGAGTGAATGTGACTGCGAATGGAAGAGTGTAAGGAAGCGCCTCCCGTGGTGATCTCACTCTCGAGAGACCCTGTCGAGCTCAGGTGAGTGACAAGCTATCATCCAAAACCTGAGGCTGACTGGGGCATAAATTCCCTCATAACATCTCGAGTAAGGAGTGATCATACCTCCTAAAGTAGTGAGTAAGCGACCTTCCGAGGTACGCATCAGGTGTTTAATGTGGACCGACAGGTGCCACCGATTGTGGGGAAAGGTATTCCAAATTCAAAATGTTTATAGCAGTTATCAGAGTAACAACATTCCATCCATGCACATGTCATAGAAAATTGACTTGGGTAAAATTTGTTTTCCGAACGTGGGAGCCGTGTAGTGCCACACATTTGATATTCATGTATGTGTTTAGTAGTACTGTAATTTTAAGTTGGATAGGGTGTAACCTGAATATTAGTCTATAAGTTCCTACCCAAAGTAGTAATTCATATATTAATAATTACTGTAGGGCTAACTCTATTTTTTATATGTATGTACCTCTGTATCTATGCAGTGGGTGATGTAATTGTAGATGTTGAGCTATGGGAATTCCTCAGTGAAGCCGAGTAATGAAAGACACATGCGAGCAGCTTATCCCCTCCCTTTATGCGTCGTTGCCGGGCGCCGAGTTTAAACCTTAAACATAGTAATGATGATTATACAATTCTTTCCGTAACCTAGTTGTGAAATGTTTGCTAATGAAGCTGCTAGAACACAAGTATGTAAGATTAGCAGTCCAAAAGGCCTAAATAATGTCATTTGTGAGGATTTAAAGTTCCATTTATCTTGGCCGTCACTAGATGGCATGAGCTGCTCTCAGATTCAAATTGAGATAGTGATAGAATCAGTATCTAAATTAAGTAAGGAATAAATCCCAAATTTTCCCCAATTCAGTCAAAAGTCTTGTCGTCATGGGTACACTGCTAAATAAATTGTAAAGAGAATTGAAACCCACCATATTTCAAAAACATAATCTCATTTGAGCTAGGAGTGGCGTCCTGTGGTGCCCGACAGGCCCCACTTGCTGCCCAGACATCGTGTGTAACAGACGTTCGTTTAGGTGAGTCGTCCACATTTCTTCTTCCTCCCCCTTTTTTTCTTTGTTTAATCCTTACTTATTATGAACTATGAGAAGTAATATTGTTGAGAGTTTAACGTAGAGTGACTTGCTGCCCAGACATCGTGTGTAACAGACGTTCGTTTAGTTCCCCAGACACCGGCGACGTCCGTGTGAGCACGCCATTATTCCCAAGTATTGCCCATAGACTTTTACACTTACACTACTCACGAGTTATTTTTACAAACTGAAGGTAGTTGATGTGTTATTAATGATCCTGGTATAACTTTAGAAGTAACCAACGTTACCAATTTTCATTATATTACGTCCCTGAACTATTCTAAGACTTACCCTTTAAGCCTAGTTTCAGTTGGGGGAGCAAATTTTGTAGGGATAGTCATATAGTGACTTAGGTTAGGCTGTCGCTCAGTAACGGATGAATGTTGCGCCATATTGGCTGGTGCAGGCGTGTGCATTTGGTCTGTCAGGCTCTAGATCAGGCCTAGGTTAGGTTAGTTTGGGTTAGTTTAATGCAAAATAGTGTATTTTTAATTGATCTTGATTTTGGGGGATAAACCCACTTTTGGAAATCTTACTCAAAATTCCAAAAGGGGGATTTTCCCCCAAAAATGAGGGTCAAAACTAATTAAAGCACAGTATTTTGCATTGGAAACCATAAAAAAAATAATAAAAGAAAACGTTTGTTACTTCTAAAAATTTACCATGATCCTATCAAGTGAACTTTTTTTTGTAGATAAGGAATAGAAATATGAAAGTGATATGTTCTGTAACGGAAAGGAATTCAAATTCCTTAACTGTTCTCTTTCTTTAAAATTAATTTATTAGAAAAAAAAATAATCAGGAGCGTGGAAGGGAACTTACTGATTGTGAGCAATAATGTGATATTTGAGTTGTACCTCGAGGCTAAACAAGCCCGAGTGATTGAGGTGTTCCTGGTGATTGTATTTCTTTTTTTTTTTTAATTATTCCTCGAGGCTAGACAGGCCCGAGAGATTATGTATTTCTAGTGATTATATAACATTGTTGATGGTGAACTGTAAATAATACTGACGATGTGGGAACCGAGAAAATTATATGAGGAGAATACCTTATATGGGTGAAAGATGAACACAAATAATCATTCTTATTGACTCGAGGCAATGCCAGCCCGAACCGACAATTCATACCCGTAAAAGTGTCCCTGGCTTGAGGCCATTGTTGAGCCCAAGAGTAACGGCCAAAAAGAAAGTAAAGTACAACGACTCCATACTTCGCGTGTATCAAATTGTTTCGTCTGGTAATAATGTTAGAGGAATGATCACCCAAAGGCCTTAGTAACATTTACAATCTTCCCTCATACTAAAAAGGGTCATGTAATAAAAAACGTTTTTGTGGAAATTAGCAGAATTATTAGAGTAAAGTATATAGCATTTTCTTTTCTTTATTAGTATACCTAATCAAGGAAATTATGTCCTCAAGCCAAATTCACTCCCCTTCCAATTCAAGATTCCTTCGCTGAGGGAACGACAACCACCTGAGGTACCGACTAAATCTAAACTCGGCCAGAAACTACAAACTCTACCACAATTCATTCTTTTCATAAATATTTACCATCCACTATATAAAGTCGAGTACCACTGGTATATCCATGGGTGAGTTGATCAATACCCACAACAGGTAAGAAAATATATACCCCTATCATCGTTACACTGGTGTTAGCCAGTGGCATAAAAATTCTATTCATCACACTGGTGTCAACTGGTGGGATAACAGGTCTTTACCATTACAGGCCTTCCACCACGGTCCCCGACAACGGCGACCTAGGCTCCCTCACGCCCCGGCAGCAGAGGAAGCAGGCCCGAATCCTCCGACTGTTCGGTCCTAGTCTCGAGGGCCCCCGATCAGGTCTAGGCCCCCAAACTACAGGGCCTCCCTGCACCCCACCAGCGCGGCCCTAGGAAGGAGCCGCCCCTCAGGTCGAGGCCCTAAACAAGGGAGCCTCCCTGACAGTAAGTACCAGTGACTCAACTACCCAAGAAACAAGGGTAGAACAGTGACAGTGACCCCTAATACAGTGACAGTGATCCAATGCACAGTGGCAGTGTCTAATAAAAGTTATATTAAACAGTGGTATCATAGTAAGTCGTGCGTAAACGTTAAACAGTTCAGTTCCCCCTCTCAGGAAGGAAGCGGGGAGTTTTCTGTGGAATTGAAGGTAGGTGCGTGAGTGAGCCGAAAGGCAAGTGAAGTGCTCCCTTGCGACTAGGTGACCGTATCGGATGTCGCCATACGCATCCTACCTCTATTATAGTAACATCTCCCCCACAGACTCCCGATCACAGTGAATACAAGTGAAACTCTCCCGTTTATTATTATCCACCAGTGACACGACGATTACTCTCAATTGACAATCGCAGTGAAGTGATACCTCTTCTAAGTAACAGTAACACATATCCCTGTGCCTTGTGCAAAAGTATATTGGATCCAGTTATAAGTGTATTATTGTATCTCTGTTTTATTGTGTGTCAAATATTGTGTATGTAGCACTGTAAGGGATAGAATTTAAGCAATAGATGTGATTCGGTGTACTGTCTCTTTTTATGCCCTGTTCCTTTGTTAGTGCATTACATCCGGTCTAGCCAAAGGACCCCGTTCCAGTGCTCATGTTTTTACGACGAGAAGTCTCCTTAAAA
Source organism: Coenobita brevimanus (assembly GCF_032717465.1). NCBI lineage: Eukaryota > Metazoa > Arthropoda > Malacostraca > Decapoda > Coenobitidae > Coenobita > Coenobita brevimanus. The sequence continues at coordinate 10,780,436 of NC_136979.1, read as the reverse complement.
ACACAGCATTACACGTGTGGCGGAGGAAATCACAAGAAATGCAGTGAGGAAAGTGACACCAGAAAACTGGCAAAAATGTATGGAGCATACGAGAAAGCTAGAACAGGAATATATCAGAAATGACATTGTGCGCAATCATATGGTCATTAACTTGGCGAATGATTCCACCAGTGAAGAAGGGTTAGATGAGGGAATCGTGAATATCGAGTGATAGAGAGAGAGATTTTATTTTCAATGTAAATTTTAGAATATAATGAATATTTATAAAGGAAATGCTACTGTTGATCCTTCGATCAGTAAAACTATTGTAAATCAGTTTGTTTTTTCATAAAGAATAGTAATAAAACAATAAAATAAAATAAAATATTTTTTCTTCATCTTTCATGGCTATTTCATTGGCTTCCTTACCCTAACCCTCCCCACATTCTGACCCGGGCCACTCCCATCCTCCATCCCTCCTCATATGGACCGATATCTGGGCACTGATAGATAAACAGAGGCTACACATTGTTTTATTATTTAAGCGTCGTGTGTGTGTAATTCATGTAATTCACCGGTTCGGTCAGGATCACTTGATGGTCGTGATCGTCAGCTTTTACCCTCCCGGAAGGGAGCTGAGAGCTCATATAGTCCGATCTAAGGGCAAGGCTGTGACCTTCACACACGCACACACCCGTCCCCTTGCTCAAAGGGGACAGTAACCACCCACTTCGTCAGTGAAACTCTTCGCAACCTGAGCGAGGAGCGAACTCCTGTCCACCAGTTGGCAAGCGGGAACGTTACCACTGCACCAGAGAGCGGTATGTGTGTGTGTAGGGGAAAGAAAACGGAAGAGGGAAGAAGGAAGGTCCAGAATCCCGAGGGGACCTCTTAATCCTTCACACGGTCACTCGTGTTCCGATTTTGGCAAAGGCTTTGTAAAATTCTCTCCCTCATGTTTCCTGAGAAAGACTGTAGTAACATACATTTAGCAGGCACAGTGTTGCATCTTCATAACAAATTTAATAATCAATATATCGTAATCATTTCTACCATTATACAATTCACACGGTAACTGTATGTGTAATACTATCCATTGAATATACCTAACGAGCAGGCATACCAACTGCGTACGTGGATAAATAATACTTGTCTGGTAATAATTATTTAAAGATTGCTGAATAATAACAACTCAGTCTTAAACAAATTATTTTAGTTTATTTTTATACTGAAAACTTCTAGACCGGTAGTGGGGGAAACACTAATAGTTTAATCTTGCGATGACGGTTGGTAGACCTGGAACAGCTGTTTTAATGTAAACAGGGAAAGCAGCCCAGTGCCCACTTAGGTGACGACGAGTCATCAAAAACGTGTAATTAGGGTCCTTTAGGGATGTCGCGTGCACCGGACAAGTCACAAGAAGTAAAGTACGTGTATGATCTGCCGTACACGGAAAGGAAACTACTATGCAATATCCTGGATATGAACAACGATTGGGAGCGCTTGGGTAGGTTATACTCAAATCATGACCTTGGGGAACGTAGTGTACAATCAATGATTATCATTAATTAGTTTATTTTTGGTTGTATAATGAAAAAGTGTATATTTAGAAACCAATCAGTCTAGTAACCTTTTAACTACCTGTATCAAGGGAGTGCCGCAAGGGAAGTTTGGGTCCAGTTCCCTTTGTGGTAAAATTTATTACACGGGCGTGGCGACTGCAGCTCTTCTTACAATGCCACGATCTCAACTCATTTTAGTACGGTATTCAATACAGGCAGTTATCAAGCCTATTTATGTAAACAACAAAAATTGTGAAATAATAAAATACACCTAATTTGGGGGGATTTACGGTAAGGAAGCTGTCAGTTATCCCATGTCCCCCTCCCCCCCCCTTTTTTTTTTTTTATGCAAGGAAGAAGGAACCATAGGTTGACTAGATATGTTGATTACCAGTGATCCTTCTGATGGGGCACATCAGTGCATCAGTCATTCAAACTTATGGGACACCTTACAATCCATCCCAACCTAACAAAGACCCCCATTATTTTAACCTCCAAGGATTGCCATTTAGCCTAGAGAACCGCTGAAGTACCAATCAGGCCAGATCCCAGTCTGAGTCAAAACAATCCAGCCTATCCAGAACTAACCTAATCTGACATCTCTTTTTAACTGTCAGGGAGTACCGTATGCATAATGTGATGCTTCGATCACTCATCATGTGAAATTATTACAGAAGAGACAGTTGTGTAGAGATGTCAGTCACATGCTCAAAGTAAAAGCCTAGAGTACTGGTTCTCAAACTGGGAGCCATGGCCCCCAAGGGGAGCCACGACAGGATTTTAAGGGGGACATGGTGGGCTAGTGTATGTAGTAAATCAGTATGTCTGTGAAGTTGCACTTGGAGTTTTCGTGCCATTTTCCACAACACACTTATGAGAATCTGTTTTCTCCACCCTTCTGCACATGAAAAATAGAAGCTGAAACCAGTTGGATGTGGTCCTAGATATGAGATGTACGTTATGACAGGTTGGATAAACAAAGATTCTGGAAAGTATTAAGAATATATGGAGTAGATGGGAACTTGCTGAAGGCCGTGAAGAGTATGTATGAGGGTGCTAAGGCTGCAGTGCATGTGGATTGTGAACTGAGTGAATTTTTCTATTTGAAAGTTGGATTGAAGCAAGGATTTGTCATGTCTCTGTGGTTGTTCAGTCTGTATATGGATGGGGTTATAAGAGAGATACAAGGTAGGGGAGTGGATGTTGGAATGGCCCGTGTGAGAGAGAGCAGTGTTTGGAAACTTCCTGTACTGTTGTATGCAGATGATACTGTGTTGTTAAGTGAAGACAAAGGGGAGCTGCAAGGCTTGGTGGATGAGTTTGGGAGAGTGTGTAAGAAGCAGAATCTAAAGGTCAATGTAGGGAAGAGTAAAGTTATGATCTTCAAGAGAAGTGAAGTCATTGAATGTACAGTGAGGTTAGATGAGAAGGAAATGGAAAATGTGAGTGTGCTTAAGTACTTGGATAGTGTGATGAGTAAGGATGGAAGTTTAGAGGGTGAAGTGCTTGAAAGGGTACAACAAGGAAGAAAGATTGCTGGATCCTTGAAAGCAGTAATAAGAAACAGGGAAGTGAGCATGGAAGTGTAAAAGTTACTTCATGACAGTATTGTGATACCAACTCTAATATATCGGGTATGGAAGTGAAGCATGGACCTTGTTGGAGTGACAGAAGGCAAGAGTGAGAGCAGTGGAAATGACTTATTTGAGAGGAGCATGTGGAGTCACATGGAGAGACAGACTGACAAATGAGGAAGTGAACGAGCGTTGTGGTGTGGATGTGATAGGAAGCATTAGAAGAGACACACTGAGGTGGTTTAGCCATGTGGAGAGGATGGAAAGTGAGAGACTGATGAGGAGAGTGTATGTGAGTGAGGGGGAGGCCAAGGATGAGATGGAGGGATGGAGTGGAGAGGTATATGAGAGAGGGGGGTGTGAGCTGGGAGCAGGGCAACGAAATAGTGGAGGACGGGGTGATAGGGAGGCAATATGTTTGTGCCCACCCCTTACGGGATTAAGGCATCTAGCAATAGCTAGATAGATAGATAGATAGACACAACCTCTGATCATTTGACTGACTGAAAGCAAACATCTCATACATTCCTTTGACATGTAACAAAATATACATTCTGATTGATAGTTGTTAGCATTGAAATAAGTGAAGAGCTCCAAAACAGTTTTTTTCATCATTATTTGTGAAGGGCTTTAGAGAAAACTGAAGGGAGGCCATGAGGATGTTAAGACCCCCACAAGTGAGGAATGAAGTGAAAAAGTTTGAGAAACACTGGAGCCTGTACAGAGAAAGAGGTCTGTGCCTGTAAAAAAGTAAAACTGCCTTACTGTACCTGTATGTTAAATTTTCAGAATATTTTTCCTAGTCTTTCCTTTTGTGATGTATGTCCAGTTTTTTATGTACGTTTATTTACTTAACCATTTTGGGGATCCAGAAATATAGAAATCAGCCTCAGCCTTGACCTCCTTCACTCAGATGATAAATATTTTGTAAGTACTACCACTATATGATTTTAATCAGCTTTGGAGAAGCATTTCAGCTGGAGAAATTAGATATCCTATACATGTTGGTTACTGGTAGTTTTCATTAGCCCCCTTTACTACTAGAGGTCTGTTTTAAGTTTATTATAATTAACTGATAGCTACAGGGAAAAGCTACATAATACATCATCATTTTTATACTGCCAAGAAAAACCTTGGGTTTTGTTTTGTCAGTGCTGGTAGCTACCCCCATATTCCATGCCTATTGTCATAGTGGAGGCCATTGGAGATGGGGGTTAGGGCTCAGTGAGGAGAGGGGAACTCTTTAGTTCTGGCCCCCTGCCTGGGACCTCAACCCCTAGTTCAACCAATTTTGCATGGTCTGTCTCTCTTCCTGTCATTTACTCTTCTTTCACAAACTCCTTCCTCTATCCTCCTGTACACCACTGGTGAAGGCCTACTAGTAGATCATCCCTGTCCAAACCACCCAGGATGGGTTATGCTTCACTATGTGTTTGCCATGCATGGCATCCTGTATACTCCCCTCGCCCTCTCATCTGGGAGTTAAGTCCACCACGGAGCGGAGTGTTGTTCCCCTCGGCGGACAATACATTTCTTTGGTGGGGGATTGGAGTAAGATCGGTGGTGCAGTGTGGCTCTGCTGGATCAAGCGGCTGATTATGCATTGACAAGGGTCATGCGGCTGATGGATGTTGCATTGGTCCAGCGGCTGCCAATCACACACCAGGCAGTGGCTACATATATTTCCTCCACTACCCCAGGGGCTAGTGGGTGCTGTCAAGCCCCAACATTCAACCTCCCCTTGTTGTGTGCTCTGTGTTGGGTGGAGGGATGGGGAAGCAAATTATTTTTCTTTAACTATGATATGGTATTAGAAAATGACTCTCCCCCCCCCCCTCCCTCAGCTTACTGACATGACATGCTGATGACCCTTGCACTGTCACAGTGGCCCCTTCTTTGGTTAGCCTCCCCCCCCCCCACTTCATATTATAGCTATAAAAAAACAAAAGACACTCAACCCACCTTCTCTTCCACTTTAGACCCCAACCCCTTCCCTAATGTCTCATCGATGAGCCACTTTCAAACGCTGCTCACACCCTGCTCACCTTACACACTCTGTTCCTCTTCCTCCTCATACCAAGCCACTCCTGCTTCTACTGTTTCTTCCACTTTGTTTTATACTCTTCTAATTCATGCCTCTCCACTATTCCCATAAAGGTGGACCCCTCTGTTATCTTCAGTCTTTAACCACTACACCGCGGGGATGTTCTCGCCGCTCCACCTCCCGCAGGGATATTCGCGCTCCGACTGACTTTTTAAAAAATATTTGTCAAAAATCAGTTATTAGTCCTAGAATATTATAATTGTATATGCATATGGCACATACCTTCAGCTTTCTCCTGGGATGTTTGTTGAGCCCTGTCGACAACCGTAGGACTTGTGGAGACTTCTGAAGTTGGGTAATGAAGTTTCCACTTTACACTTCCTGACACCCTGTAATATGATTACCACAGCCTGATATTATCACTAGATACACTATTCTATGGTTTTCAAGTAGTTTGGAATCCATACTCCAAAAAAAAAACATTGTGAAAGCAATGTAAACTACGAGCGCGTATGAGCATCCCACCCGTGATCATTCCTTGCTGGTATTCTGTCATTTATTATTCATAAACACACTCACACTTTATATTCCTATTACTTTATTACACTTATATATATCTACAGTATCCATAAGTTTCCTTCAGTAATAGTAGTTTATTTTCACTCCAGGCATTCATTTTTACGTTCAGTAAACTAATTAATGTACAGGTAACTCGCGCGGAACACGTGGGTTTCGTTCCTACCGTGCCGTGTTAGGTGCGAAATCGCGTATATTTAAACTACTCCGTACTTTGCCCCCTAGACCCCCCAAATGTGTTGTTTTGCTGTTATCTGTCACTGGTAATCACTAGAAAGCGCTTTAAGTGGTTAGAAGGTTTATTTAATGTTATAACTCACAAATACAGTACTCCAGAGCAAAACTTCAACACACAAATACTGTACGTAAACACAAGGAAACATTCCGACGCTGATCATAGGTAATCATATAAATCAGGTTAACTGGTACCAGTGCTTTAACTTACAAGTACATACCAGAACAGTACATATTTAACTTAGAAATGCAGTACTGTGATATCGAATGATTTCAGTACGTAATCTGTTAGGAATGGCTGGAAAAAAAAAAAAAAATGTTATGAATACATTTTCACCTTTTTGATATATGTTTATGATAGTTTCGAGTTTTTTTTTACGTTATCGTTGTGCCCATGCTTGGAAAAGGGAGCGAAAGAGTTTAATTTTCAGTCCTAAATGAGAAAACTGCACGTCCTCCAAGGCTAGACTCTGCCACGGGAGAATAAAGTGGAGGGTCAGTCCGATTAGCAATAAGGAAGTTATGTCACAACTTCCAGCTCCCACACCACGAGAATGGCTAAAAATAGAATCGTAATGCAGTTTCAGAACCAACAATAAGTCTGATCAGTACGAATACAGATACAAAGCAGAAATAAATACGTTTACAGACGGGGAAAATGTACTTCTTCCATCATAACATGTTCATCTTTCTCTATCATTTTACGTTCATCTTGATCATTTTACCTTGTTATTTTCGCAATATATATTGCTGTCTTGTAAACAGGGTGGTTGTTTGTGTTTTGCAAGGGAGGAAAAAGATTGTATTTTCTGTCTGGGTCGAGATAATGGGTGTAACTATGTGTGGTTAGGCATGGCCACGAGCGAAAAAATCGTACATCCACTCATCACGATAGCAGGTGGTGAACTGACAGATGATACATGAGAGGGTGAAGTCAAGGTCAGTCTCATGTCCCAGATTTTCGTTCACTTCCCGAAAGTTTTTCACAGTTTTCTACAAGTTGCATTGCATCAAATGATCCAAACCATTACAGCAAACCTGAGCAAATAGGTAAAGATACCAAGACAAAAATGTATTTTTCTCTTATTATAAGTCTTTAACGAACAAACAAAAAAAGGCAATATTCCGACGCCGATCATGGGTAATCATATAAATCAGGTTAACTGGTTACAAGGCTTTATTTAATGCTTTAATTGCTTACAAGTACATACCAGAACAGTAAATATTTAACTTACAAATACAGTACTGTAGAAAAGCAGTACAGTAAGAGTTTAACGAACAAACAAAAAAGGCAATATTCCGACGCCGATCATGGGTAATCATATAATTCAGGTTAACTGGTTACAAGGCTTTATTTAATGATTTAACTTTATTTAAGTGCTTACAAGTACAGTACATACGAGAACAGTAAATATTTAACTTACAAATACTGTACAGTACTGTGGAAAAAACGAACAAATAAAAAAAGCAATATTCTGACGCCTATCAGGTAAACTGGTTATAAGACTTTATTTCTTGCTTTAACGTTCTTTAATAGTACTTTAAGTTGCACATAAACTTACCAGAACAGTACAGTACTGTAAATATTTAACTTACAAATACTGTGCTACTGTGCTCGGGAATGTCTCACTCACTGAATAATTTCCCACCTAGACCGTCATGTAATCAAAACAAACCGCATGCTGCGGTGACGTTCGAGGATTTGATCTTTCAAAGGCCTCTCCTGCGTTAATTTGTAGTTTTCATAATGTTTTTTTAATCTTACGTTGTCTTATATGTATCCCAGCCCTTACCGTGTATAATTGCGAGCGCGTTCCGTGAGATCGTGTTCCGTGCGAGTTACCTGTATTTTCAATATTTACACTTCTGTTTTGTTGACACTATGTTATGCACTGTCACTTGCAGTAACTTATAAAACTATTTTCCACTGTTCAATCATATTTACATCCATTGCTTTCACTTTGCTATTTACACATTATTTACATTTCCACTTGCACTGTTTTAGAGTCACCTGAAAGATCGTAGTGACTGTCCATCATTATCATCGATATTAGCCAGTTCACGTTCCACAGCAGAGTCACTTAGCCCTTTACCCCTTCCCACACGAGGTTTAGTAGGGGTAGAGATCACAGGGCCCTTTGCATGGAGCTATAAAGCAGCGGAATTGGACAGGTGCGAATCCGACGTGGTTTCACCTCGAAAGATGACAGTAAACTGAATGCTGTGGCCTAGGGGTGGTGAAGGGTTGACAGTGACAGCGTGGTGACAACTGCTAATTTATGCGCTATGAAATGATTGGCAGGAAATCTAGACAATACATAATAAATTAGGTAGTTCCAGGTGAATGTAAATATCACTTAGGCTTCTCCCTTCCTTTCTTATATATATTTTTATTATGAAAACAGGTCATACGGCATATTTCAAGGGTAAATAAACAGGGAAATTTAGCGAACGAGTACACGTGGGGTGTTGCCAGGTGATAATTAGCCCATTCCAGATATATGGCAGTGTCAGTTACCTTTCTCTTTCTTTTATATATTATTATGTATAAGAATAGGGCATAGGGCACATTTCAATGGATAAAATGAATGGAAAAATCTGTCCAGAATTTGTGTAGCAAGGCGCAGCTGGGCAGGCGGGAGGAGAGGGTAATGGAGGGGAGTCAAGGACAGGGGAAAAATGGCTAAATTGTCAACAGTGGATGGGAGTACAGATGACATTAGCAGAACTGAGTATAGCTGGACACTGGTAGTACTGATAGATGTTACAAGCCACCACTTGAAAGCCCGTGCAAATTCAAAGTAACACAGAATCACAAAAGTGACGCCTCGCGGTATGATCCCTTGCTCCCGAGTGTCACAAAAGTGACGCCCCGTGGTTAAGGGGTTAAACCAAGAGTGGAACAAATCCTTCAATGTCCCTGCAACAGCACCTCATGCAAATAACACCTAACATTTCCAACTATGCATTCTGAAACACGTTGGCAGTGTCCCTTTCTGCACTCACCCTGACTGTTCCAATGTTGTCACAGGAAACAACGAAGATCAAGCCAAAGCTATGGAATGTGTAAAAGACCTAGAAGGAAATCTCATCCCTGTCTCATGTGACACTAACCTAAACACTCACACTGGTATTGTTGGAATGCCAGAAGATCATATTATAATGGATGTCATGAAATTTACCAACTGTTCCTCTCTAATCCACTCTTTCCTTACAGCTCAAGACATGATTGTTGCCCCTGTTACATGCTTTACTCGCAGTTCCCGATATAATCTTACCCACTCTATCAACATTGCCAAAATTGCCTTTAACCCCTCCGTGGCCAAAGGCCTGGAATTTTCCGTGCACACCAGGCTGACGCCGGGGCCATTTTTTGAAGTTCGAAAATTGATTTTTTTTTCTTGCCATATTGAAGAGAAAGTTCAGATGCATCTAACAGTGCAAATCCCAGCTTCCTAGACGCATTTTATAGCTTGCAGTGGAGCACAGAAGTTGCAGAAATATCGGCAACTTATATTGCCGCTCAGGGGGCGCTGCCGCAACGCAACTGGGCAGGTGTTGTTATTTATTTTTTTATCTCCCCCCAAAATACAAATGGTGCTGAAATGTTGTGCATATATGAGATATGATGATATCGAATGATTTCAGTACATAATCTGTTAGGAATGGCTGGAAACAAAATTGTTATGAATACTTTTTCTCCTTTTTGATATAAAATATGTTTATGGTAATTTCGAGCTATTTTTTTAAGTTATCGTTGTGCCCATGCTTGGAAAAGTGAGCGAAAGAGTTGAATTTTCGGTCCTGAATGAGAAAACTGCACGTTCTCCAAGGTTAGACTCTGCCACAGGAGAATAAAGTGGAGAGTGAGATCCAATTAGCAATGTGGAAGTTGAGTCGCAACTTCGAGCTCCCACACCACGAGCATGGCTAAAAATAGAATTGTAATGCAGTTTCACAAGTCTAATTATTACGAATACAGATACAAAGCAGAAATAAATAAGTTTACAGACGGGGGAAAACCTATTTTTTCCGTAATAACATGTTCATCTTTCTCTATCATTTTACGTTTATGTTTATCATTTTACCTTGTTATTTTCACAGTATATATTGCTGTCTCGTAAACAGGGTGGTTGTATGTGTTTTGCATGGGAGGAAAAAGATTGTTTCTTCTGTCTGGGTCGAGATAATGGGTGTAACTATGTGTTTTTAGGCATGACCACGAGTGAAAAAATCGCACATCCACTCGTCATGACAGCAGATGGTGAACTGACAGATGATATGTGAGAGGGTGAAGCCAAGGTCAGTCTCATGTCCCAGATTTTCATTCACTTCCCGAAGGTTTTCACAGTTTTCTACAAGTTGCACTGCATCAAATGATTCAAACCATTACAGCAAACCTGAGCAAATAGGTAAAGATACCAAGACAAAAATGTATTTTTCACTTATTGTCATGTCTTTTTTGTATGTGCCTGTATTACTTCATAATCATAAACAGGTGGTTGTGTGTGTTTTGCAAGAGAGGACAAAGATGATATGTTCTGCCTGGGTTGAGATAATGGGTGTAGTTGTGCTTGTTTAGGCATGGCTAGGAGCGAAAAAATCGAAAATCCACTTATCACAGCAGCAGGCTTTGAACTGCTTGATGAAGTGTATGGGAGTGTAGTGTAGGTCAGTGTGAAGACATTCAGAACGTTCGTTCACTTCCCCAAAATTTTTGCAGTTTTTTTAGGCCGCACTCAAACGACGCCTGCGGCCAGTGATCGGCTGAAAGTCATTCGACGCCGGCGGCCACGGAGGGGTTAACCCCTTAAGTGCGGGCATGTCGGAGGCAGTCCATGCACCTCACATGGGGATATTCGCGTTACGACTGACTTTTTAAAAATATTTGCTAAAAATCAGTTATTAGTCCTAGAATATTATAATTACATATGCATATGGCACATACCTTCAGCTGGGATGTTTGTTGAGCCTTTGTCGACTGCCGTAGGACTTGTGGAGACTTCTGAAGTTGGGTAATGAAGTCTCCACTTTACACTTCCCGACACTCCGTAGTATGGTTACCACTGCCTGATATTATAACTACAAACACTATTCTATGAATTTCAAGTAGTTGAAATCCATACTCCAAAAAAAACCCACTGTGGAAGCAATGTAAATTACGAGCGCATATGAGCTTTCCTCCCGTGCTGCTTCCCCGATGGTATTCTGAGGCGGAGCTGTCATTTATTGTTTATAAGCACACTCGCACTTTATATTCCTAGTACTTTATTACACTTATTTATATATACAATATTTATAAGTTTCTTTCAGTACTAGTAGTTTATTTTCACTCCAGGCATTCACTTTCTCGTGTATACTAGCGTAGAGAGCGAAGCTGTCACTTTCGTTTTCATTACTTTCACTTTCACATTCACTTTTATTACTCCTAGTATATATACTCGTATTCTTATATTACTACTTTACAATATTTATCCATAAGTTTCTTTCAGTACTAGTAGTTTATTTTCACTCCAGGTATTCACTTTCTCGTGTATACTAGCATAGAGAGCGAAGCTGTCACTTTCATTTTCATTACTTTCACTTTCACTTTCATTACTCCTAGTATATATACTCCTATTCTTATATTACTACTTATTTACATTTCTATTCACATTCTCTATTTTATTTACATTATTAGGTGGTGGCGACCATCATCCACTCACTTGATATAGTGCTGCCTACTTCCTTAGCTTTTATCATTCTTTTTCTTTGCTTGCCCTCCACTCTTCCTATTTCTCCTATTTTTCCTTTTACTTCTTATTGCTTTTCTTTCCTTTACAGGTGGCTTTACATTGAGTGACAAGCCAAATGGTTTCCTGTAAGCCAAGAAACCATTTACAACACTGGGTGGTAACCATATAACCAAACCATACGTGCTCCCTACGTGTCAACAAGTGGGTTGGTGGAGGGTTGGTGCCCCTCCCTGTAAAATAAGTAACTCAGTGTCAAATGGCCACCCTATACGGGATTATGGTGTCTGGCAGTAGATAGATAGATAGATTTACATTTCTATTTTATTTACACTTTTATGCACTGTCACTTGCAGTTACTTATAAAACTATTTTCTACTGTTCGGTTATATTTACATTCATTGCTTTCACTTGCTGTTTACACATTATTTACATTTCCACTTGCACTGTTTTACTCACCAGAAAGATCGTAGTCACTCTCTATCATTTTCATTGACAAATTAGCCAGTTCACATTCCACACCACTCACTTATCCCTTTACCTCTTTCCACACGAGGTTTAGTAAGGGGTAGAGGTCACAGGGCCCTTTGCATGGGGCTAAAAAGGGGTGGAATTTGACAGGCGCGAATCCAACGTGCTTTCACCTTGAAAGACGACAGTAAACTGAATACAGTGTGTGGTGGCCTGCCTAGGGGAATTGCAGTGCTGCTAATCTCAGCCTGGTGACAGCTGCTAATATATACGCTGTGAAATGATTGGCAGGAAATCTAGACAATACATAATAAATTAGGTAGTTCCAGGTGAATGTAAATATCAATTTGGCTTCTCCCTTCCCTCCTTATGTATATTTTTATTACGAGAATAGATTACACAGCATATTTTAAGGGGAAATAAACAGCGAAAATTAGCAAACGAATGCACGTGAGGTGTTGTCAGGTGATAATTAGCCAATTCCAGGTGTACGGCACTATCACTTACCTTATTTCTTTTTTGTATATATTATTTGGTATAAGAATAGGGCATAGGGCTTATTTCAATGGATGAAATCAGTGGAAAATTCCAGGGAAGATTTACTTAGCGTAGCACGGCTGGGCAGGCGAGAGGAGAGGGTAATGGAGGGGAGGTAGGGAGGGGAGTCAAGAATGGGGAGAAATGGCTAAATTGTCAACAATGGATGGCAGTACAGATGAGATTAGGAGTGCTGACTAGTGTTGGACATTGGCAGTACTGATAGATGATACAAGCTACCACTTGAAAGCCCGGGCGAATTCAAAATAACACAGAATCACAAAAGTGACGCCCCACGGTATGATCCCTTGCTCCCAAGCGTCACGAAAGTGATGCCCCGCGGTTAAGGGGTTAATAGACAAGACAGTCCAGCCCATATACACACTGGAGGTGAGCACCTGCCAGTCCAAGAACATATACCCCCACCATGTCATTGTCAAAAGTGCTGGCAATTTGGCCATCCAGCCAAATACTGTCATTCCAGTTCCATGCTTTGATGCTTACTTTGTGCACTAGCTGGCCACATAAGAGCAGAATGTCACTCCACTGTCTGCACCCATATCAATTGTGGTGGACCTCATAACGTGTTCTATAGAGGGTGCTCCGCTTACCACTTTGAATCTGAAGTCACAACAATCTGGTTCAAACAAGGTCTTACCCATCAAGAGGCCCAGGAAGAAGCCTTTTGCCTTGACTTCACTTTCACACTGCACTGATGTTCCATCAGTCATAGTTCTATAGAGGGTGCTCCACTTACCACTTTGAATCTGAAGTCACAACAATCTGGTTCAAACAAGGTCTTACCCATCAAGAGGCCCAGAAAGAAGCCTTTCGCCTTGACTTCACTTTCACACTGCATTGATGTTCCATCAGTCATATCTTGTGCCTCAGCACCAATATCCATCCCTTCATCTTCCCCTCCCTCATCCTCTTCTCCTCCCTCATTCTCTTCCGTATCCACTCCTACCACCACCATTCCCTTGCCCAATACTGTCCTGTACCTCTTTCCTACACCACCACCATCCTCTTGTCTGAATACCTTCTGTCTACCAGGTCCAGATACTTAACATCATCCTCACCTTCCACTAATCCTTCCTCCCGTCTCTCATCTCGTCCTTGCCATCCAGTCTGATCTGCACACATGGAAAATGTCCAGCTGACCCACCGCCAAAAAATACTACCCACCTAGACTGTACAGTTTTCCCAGCCTCAAAGTAACTATATTTTCCACTCTCCCTCACCTCCACAAGTTACCACAGACTGCTCTAATGAAACACTTTAAGTAATTGAGACCTACATAAAACAGTCCAATACCACTTCCAAAATCCACCATCTACCTCCAGCTTCCTTTACATGGTCTCCCCAACCTCGTAACTTAAATTTTTGCAGACATTCATCAGTCTCCTTTCATTCTCCCCCATATTCCTCATCCCCTTCCCTTGAAGTCACTGGTAATAACTCCTCCTCTCCATCTCACCCCTACCCTTTTCCTACTCCTGCTCCCTCCATGCTTAACCTAGTTCCTCCTCTGGGCTATACCCTGGCCCTCTGCTCTCTTCATCTTTTCCTTCTCGACATCATCCTAATCCCTCGGACTTCCCCCTCACCGAAACCCTTCATCTAGTTCCCTGCCAAAACACCATTACCACCATTATTACATCACGATAATTCTCAGTCTTCTAAGTGTCCAGTCTGTGGTGGAATATTCGTGGCTTTTGTTCAGATCGTAATGACCTACACTTTCTTACTTTTCATTAAGATCCTCAAGTTTTCTGCCTCCAGGAAACTTTCCTTCCCCACCCACCTCCTCCAATACCTCCCTGGTTATTTTTTTTGTACACTCTTTTCATTCAGTTTTTGATACTTGTATAGACTGTTAAATTTAGCTGATCATCATTTAGGTATTAATTACAGTAGCAGAAGAAAGTCTCTGTTTGTGACTGACCACTTTCAAGATTATAGCTAAACTGCATTGCATCTGCTTACACTTTTTTCATACTCATGTATCCTATAAGCAAAGTTGTTAAATGTATCCAACATTGCTACTTAAGTGAAAGTACAGCATTATTTCATCTTCAAAATTTTACTCAAGGTAAACTATCATGAGGTGAATGTACTTGGCTAAGAGTAATAAATTCTCTTGTTCACAAAGTACTCAAGTACTGAAATTATAAAGTATATACAGTATGTAACCACTAACTTTTCAGTCACCTTCTAATTGTTAAATGCTTACAGTATACTGGTACAGTACTTGTTTTGAGCAGACACAAATATGAGATTAAATTTTGCCCATGTAATTTACATTGTTAATTCTGTCAGTTGTTCAGATGTTATTGAAGAAAGCATTTTTATAGTCCAGCACATTTATTTTACTTTTAAGCACATAATGTGGAAGGTTCATGGTAAATCCTATGAGATTATGATCTCTTCAAATTAAGTGTTCACCCACAGTTGGGTTTGATAACATATCTTCATGTGTGGTAATGACAAGGTCTAAGATGTGGTCATTCCATGCAAATGTCAGTCTTTAGTGTCAGCCTCAGAATTGATCAAAAATATATAAATTATATATACTGTATATATTTTTAAAACTTAAACATTGACTTTTATGAATCTGAAATAGAAAAAGTTTCTAAATTGTCTGCTGCAAGTGAAGCATTAAAAAATGACGCACCATGTCACTGAAGAAAAATTCATGCTGAAATTACAGTAAAACTTCAATATAATGGACTTCAGTATACCGGAATTCGCTTTTATCAGAGTCGAGAAGTCGACCAAACTAAATTCTTATACATCAGGAAAAGTCCGAGGGTGATGTGTGATAAGTGAAATATAGAAAGTGAACATCTTTAGTTTGTAAAATCATAAATAATAAGGTGTATAAAGTGTACAGTACAGTACTGTATTTGAAAAGTGTTTAAAATTAAGCAGTAACAATAAAGTATTTTCTAAGTGCTTCCCCTCCCCTAGGTTAGAAATGAGTATGTTTGAATGCAGATGTGGTGGTGTAAGCAGCTCTCCTGGTCTTCCCTCCATCCCCTCTCTTCTCCCCCCATCCCTCCACCATCCCAGCTATGGGGGCTTCTGCCCGGACACAAAGAAAGAAATTCCACAGCCAAATTTGCCCCAGGAAATTGGTTATATTGCTATAAATTGTATATCTTCATCTTCGGTGGTGTTTATACTACAAGATAAGTTAATAAAAATAGACAAAACTGATGAATAAAAGTACAGAAATGCAGTGAGAATAAAACTTGTTCAGTGGTAAAAACAGCTTCATATAACTTCCCAACATCCTAGCCCAAAATTTTGCCCACAAAATGCAAGAGCAAAGCATTTTTCTAGATGCAGAATTTCATGAGCTTTCTTGTGGTGTTTTCAGAATTTTGATATGACCAATGGTTTTTGAGTAAATCACCAAAAATTAAAAGAAAATCACCGAGTGTGGCGGGGGATGGAGGAGGGACGTGGGGAAAAGAGGAGGGGATGTGTATTTACCTAATTGTATTTACCTAATTGTGATACACAGGAAATGAGCTAGGCTCGTGGGGTCCCATGTCTGTTTCTCCATAAGTCAAATTTTGTTTTAAACTCGTTTAAATGTTTAGACTGGACGATCTCTTTGTCCAGGCTATTCTGCAGGGCTATGCATCTATAAGGAAAACTATATTTCTTGATATTCTTCAAGCAGCTTGGCTTCTTCAATTTCATTCCGTGTCCTCTTGTTACTCTCTTCTCCCACACAAACAGATCTTCTCTGTCAGTTTTGTCTACTTCCATCATGGTCCTTAACACTGCAATCATATAGCCCCTCTCTCTCCTTTCCTGTAAGGAAGGCAAATCCAGCTTTTCCAGCCTCTCTCTGTAAGACAGATCTTCCAGGCAGAGGACCATCTTAGTTGCTGTTCTTTGTATTCTCTCAATCTTGTTTATATCTTTCTTTTTGTGTGGGGACCACACAAATGCTGCATATTCTAACCTGGGGCGGATCATGGCCACTATCAATTTTTTCATTATCTCATCCATGTAATGAAATGCCACTCGTTTTGTTAGTCAAGAGTTTATACGTCTCTCTAACTATCTTGTTAATATGTTTTCCGGGTGACAAACTATCATGGACCAGCACTCCCACATCTTTCTCTTCTCTCACTTTTGTGATTGGTTCATTACCCATCAAATAGTTCAGTGATGTCCTCTTGGTACTTTTACCTATTTCCAATATTTTACATTTCTTTGCGTTGAATTTCATTTTCCACATCCGGCTTCAATCATGTATCCTATCCAGATCCTCATACAGCATTTTACAGCCCTCTTCAATCTCTATCTTCCTCAGGATCTTTGCATCATCAGCAAACAGGCTTGCATAACTGTTCACTCCCTCTGCCATATCATTTACGTACAGTAAATCAGGAACATTACTGACGCCAGCACCGAGCCAAGTGGGACTCCACTTGTTACTTCCCTCTATCTAGACATCCTATCCTTTATTACTGTCCTCATTTGTCTGTCTCTTAAAAAGTCTCTCATCCATTCCAGGAGGTTTCCCTTCAGTCCTCCTATATGCTCTAGTTTCCACAATAGTGTCTTACGGAGTATCTTGTCAAAGGCCTTCTCCAATTCTAAATACACACAATCCATCCAACCGTCTCTCTCCTGTAGCACGTCAATGGCCCTTGAGTAAAAGCTTAACAAGTTGGAAACACATGACCTTCCACTTCTGAATCCAAACTGACTTTCAGCCAAAATATTCATCTCTTCCAGATGTTTTATCCATCTGCCTTTCAGGATTCACACAATTTTGCGACCATGCTGGTTAGGGACACTGGTCTATAATTCAGGGATTCTTCCCTGATTCCTCCGTTATAAATTGGCACCACATTTGCCCTCCTCCGTTCTTGAGGCACTTTCCCCTCTTCCAGAGAACACACAGGTGAACTGTGAATCTTATCTGTCAGTTTTTCCCTGCATTCCTTCAGTACCCAATTAGAGATTCCATCTGGTCCTGGGGCTTTCCTTACATCTTGAGGTTCCAGTAATTTATACACTTCCTGTACTTCCACTTTCATATCTTTTATGACTACATTTCTAGTCACATTCTCTCCATCAACAACCTCCTTTTCATTAGTGAAAACTGATTGGAAACAATTGTTCATTATATCAGCTTGCATTGCTCCATCTTTATAAACCTCTCCTTCTACTTTCAGTTTGGTGATTCCTTACTTTTGTTCCAATTTGCTGTTGACAAATCTGTAAAACAGTGTGTGTGTGTGTGTGTGTGTGTGTGTGTGTGTGTGTGTGTGAGAGAGAGAGAGAGAGAAAGTAAATGAGTGAGTGAGTGAGTGAGTAGTGAGTGAGAGAGCGAGACAATGAGTGAGTGAGACAGGGTGGGGGGGGGGGTAGTAAGGGAGTTTGGTTTTCTCGTCTCCCTCCCTGTCACTTCATCCTTCCCCAATCCTGCTTGTCTCCCTCCCCGTCCCCCTGCCCTTCCCCTCGCCCTGCCCTTCCCTTCCCCCTGCCCTCCCTCACCCCCACTCATCTCTGCCTTCCCCCACCCTTGCCATCCCTTCTCCCTCCCTCACCCCTGCTTGATTCCCTCCTGTCCCCCTGCCCTCTCCCGCATCCGCCTGCCTGGCTGTATCCTGTCAGTTGCCCTCCCACCGCCTTACCTACCTGCATGTGATTCTGTCTCATTTTGTAGCTGTAGTATTGTTTATGAGAATAATAATTTTACCTGTAATGTTTCTGTCAGTCTCTGTTGATTAACCCTATCAGGTTTTTGGGCTGGGCAGATTATGTCTGTCAAAGTCAGCCACTCATGCTGACCCGCATCTTTGCGGTCCGATATTTTACTTTGATCGCTCTGTGTAAATACACTTTTCAAGATAGAATGTTGGCTTTGGTGTCATTTTAAAGCTGAATAGTTGTGCTTTATCGTAGTATATTCAAAAATTGAGAACAAAGAAAATAAAATGTCAAAATGATGAGTTGAAGTTAGGCGAAAAGCAAAAATTTTATATCTTGCCGTAGAAAAATATTCAACAAAAAGTAACGAGTAAAGATATGTAAATTTGGTTTAAACCATGCAAAAATACAATAAATTACCATTACAATGATATATAGATTATGGTAATTTTTGCATTCCATTGTGCAGTAAAGCGAAAGGAAAGAGATGCACAATTTTATTTTAGTCTCAGCCGCATATTTGCTTCACGATGTTTTTCTTTGATCGGTCACTGTAAATACACTTTTTATGATAGGATGCTGGTTGTGGTGCTGTTTTGAAGCTGAATGGTTGTACTTTGTCGTAGTATGTTCATAAAAGGAAAACAGAGAAAATAAAAAGTCAAAGTGACGAGTTGAAGTTAGGCAAAAATCAAAAATTTTATACCTTGCTGTAGAAAAATATTCACAAAGAATAAAGTTATAAAAAACCAAAGCTATGAGTCAGACCAGCTGTGCAGTGCCCCCACACATAGAGTAACCATTCCGTGCTGACATGCTCGAGCCTCTTTGTTATGATGCTTAAATGTGATTTATGGTGAATATTTTACAAAAGATTCTTAAAATGACGATTGAAAGCGTCATCTGAATCTCTGAGGTTGGATTTGAAATGACAATCGAAATAGTCATTTGAATATCAGAGGGTTAAGTAAGGTATATGGGTGTTTGGGTTTGGGCCTGGAATGCATCTCTGGCTTTTCTTCAGTGTCTTATGGGGAAACTTGCTTCGATATGTATATTGAAAAAGTCAGGGTTAGCAGGGGGAAGTCCAGATGTCCCATTTATTGGACTTTTGCTTTTTTTGGAATGGCTTGGGCCAAAATTAGTCCGTTAAAGTGAGGTTTTACTGTAATGATTTTATCATCATCATTGACACAAGTATGTATTTGTTTGGAATGCTGTTGCTGGCTTTTATTGAAATAGCATCTATTTGAGTTGTAATTTTCACCACAATTGTTTACATATATTTTGCTATCAGACTGTGGCACGACCTTGAAGTGGAAGTCATTCAGGAGTATTGTGCATGACGTTGTTTAAACATTTTTCCCATACACAGCTTACGAAATGGAAAAACTAACATAAATTGGCATCCCAGTACCTTACTAATGTAGCCCTGTGATATCTTGTAAGAAACTCTGGTAAGCCACTGCTCCATCACACACATTACCTGCACAGTGTGAGGAACGTTACTCGTAAAAGATGTACTGTAAAATTTCTCACACACAGCTTTAAACAAGAAATCACTGCAGTTACCCTGAATTGCAGTTACAAATTCACTGTGTTTTGCAATTTAGTATGTTACCTGCTAGTTTTTCTTCTTTTCAGACTGTAAATTGAACCCGTGGGATGTGTGAATTTGCTTGGGGTTGGTTGCAGGGGTAAATGAGTTGGTGACTGGATGTGTGGGGTGAGCTGGGTGAGTAGCTAGGTTGGTGGGTGATCAGGGAGGGGTCAGTAAGTTAGGTTTGGATGGAATTAGTTTGGTGGATGAGTGGCGTTCAAATGGGTGGGTGGGATGGCAAGATGAATGGGTTTGGGTAAGAAGGGTGGTTGGACATGTCAATAGGTGGGTTGGTTGGTGGGAGGAGTGGGTCCCAGGGTGAGGTGGATGATCAGGGTGGGTGAGATGTGGTAGTAGTAGTAGTAGCTAGTGTCATTTCCCTGACAACCCAGACAGAGATGAGATAGCAGAGGACATGGTTATGCAGATTTTGCCAACTCCTCAAGTATCAAGAATGGTACATACATTCAAAGAGGTGACATTGCCCTCCTTGTTCAGCTGATCTGTGTTGATGTCATTTGAATATGTTGATGTCACTTAAACAAGAACTGTTGTGTGGTTAGTTTATTATGTAAATTTCACATCCGTAGAAATTTTGTTTATGTTTTGTGATAATTACAGTTACTGTAACCGTAATAGGAGTTGATTGTAGAATCATATTTCAGTAAAAACTGCACAAGTATTGTTTCTCACTTTTCAGGTAATGTGTGTGACGGTCACATTTTCCTTAATAGCACAACATTTATTAGGAATCATCAAATTTGCTGGGTATAGTTATGATCCTTATCTACTGACATTTTATTGATATGAAACACTCCTTGATTGAACCAGTAAAACCACAGACTTAATGAAATTGCTTATGCAGAGTACAAGAGGGGGTAACATCGTGATAATGTTCTTAACGCAACTTTTGGAAATCAGTATAACATCAGAATTAAAACTTATAAACAATCCGACTGTGGTGTGATGTGTGAAGTAGGGATGTGCCAATAGTATCAGTATCAGTAGTATCAGCCCTTATTTGTACAGGTAGTATCGGTATTGGTATCAGCAAGGTAAAAATATGGTCGATACTCCGATACTTTTCTTTGCCATTTATGTATTATTCACACAAGCAGATTATCAGCTTAGCAAAACATTTTATTATTCTGACTTCTTAAGGTCATAATTGCCACTTGGTACTTGAGTACTGAGTCAGCTAATTAAGATCATGGATACTGAATTACTGACCTCAGCTCTGCATGGCATGAGAAGTTGCACTCTTAGGGTTGCCATTCTCCATGTGCTCAGGAAACAGGTGGATGCCAGGTAAAAGTTTACAAACTATATGTACTATTTCAATTTTGACTATGACTTTCCTTTTCTTCTTTTTTCTTTTTTTAACTGTCAGTACCATACAATTATAGGCCTGTAACTACTTCCAGCTTTCCCTGTTTCTACTATTAAAATACAAGTAATTCTATATTATTATAATATGAGCTTACGGAAGTTACAGATTAAACACAGGGTAATCAAAATAAAAAAGCATCGGTATCTGCAAAGTATTGGCCATTTGTTAGTATCGGAGTTTCGGTAACGGTATCAGCTGAAAAGTGGGTATTGGTATCGGCCAATATCTTGGTATTGGCACATCTCTAGTGTGAAGTGTTGGTAATATAGCCTGCAAAAACCATTTGTTTAGATTGCATACATTTGCAACTGTAACTGATAGAAGTTCATTAACTTGTCCCCACATGTAACGTTCCTCATGACAGAATGACCCATATTACCCATTCTTGTTGGCTTTGTGACACACTGAGAGGAAAAGTTATTCTCAGTACAATCTGTCATCCTTTTGTTATCATTACTACTACCACTGACTGTGTTCTAGGTATTTGTTGGCAAGTTAAAGTCACCAGTCATCAGCGTTTCGTCACTGTGTAGCATTTCCTGCAAGATACTGCATACCTCTGTATCTCGCTCTACAGTTTGAGTGGGTCAGTGGTAGACTGTGGCAACACTTCACTTACATATTTTTAGTATATCTTAACACAAACAGTTTCGGTGCCATTATTACGTAGCTAGATCGTAGTTGGGTTTTTAACAAGGATTTTGTGTATAGTCAAACCCCACCTTCTAGATGTCCATTATTTCTAAAGCAGTACTGTATATAATGAAATTCATACAAGTCTACCTAGTATTCTGACAGTACCAGTAAGTCCCTGTTACCTACAGCATATCAAAGTGTGTGTCTGTTGCTGTTGTTGTGTGGAATTCATTACTCAGGAGGCACTTGAGTTCATGAAATTTATTTCTAAGGCTACGGCCATTGAATGATAGTACTGTACTTTGGTTAGATTCAGCTCTGTAGTTGTCTTTGGCTGTTACTAATCTAGATACAACAATAACATCCCCCTGAGAAGGGGGGAGGAAATTTAGTTTCCCTGGGCAAGTGTGGAGGGGAAGAGGGGGAGGTGGTTTGGGCATCTATGGGCTAAATGTTTATTGGTGTAGGAGAGGGTGAGGTGAGATGGGAGAAGTCATAGGGTCACCCTCAGTTTCCTTGTGAATTTTGTATGCTGCTACATTCAATAATCTACTCTTATTTCCATTACTTTGCACCTCTACACAATGCGAATCCACACGGTGCGAATCACCTACAATGTGAGGTCATCCCAGAAAATGCTTATCTTTATTGAATGCGAAATCTGCAAATCGAACTTACCAGCATGCGAATCGGCTGTATGATTCCAAGGGAAAAATGGGCATCCTGCCATTATTATGAGTGTCGGGCTGGACAATGCGAGTCAGTCACACAAAGGCAGGTGGCTGGCCAGGAGCCAGATTCAAAATGGCTGGCAGCTGGCAAGCCATCTGCTGTCGACTTTGAAGGCTTTATGGTACCTCCAAGAGACCTCAGCAGTGACAGTGAGAGTGACAACGGCTCGCCCCACGAGTAGACACCCCGAGCGTCGGATGCTCACCCCCCTTCCTTCTTAACAAGCCTAGAAGTCACTTAAATAAAGGTACATGATGTTCTGTTTGTTGCTTTATATGTTGGTCTAACTAGGAGTAGTATTAGACAAAGTATTAGCAGGGTAGAGTAGGCTGGAAGGAGACCCGAAGACAAAGCCATGGGCGGGCTGTCCACCATATACCATTTTTCCCATAAGTTCTTTGGTTCACACAATGCGAAATCGTAGAATGCAAGGGTTCTGCCGCCCATAAACTCATATCGTGTGAGGGTGTATTGTATTCCTTTGTTGGTAAGACAGATGCCATCTTCCTGAAAGAGGCTTGGTTTGCTCACAAACCTATCCCAGGTATCAGTGAACACAACGTTTTCTCTTGTACACATTTCTGTAAGACCTTCATTAATTTCTTCTAGGGTACTCTATTTTTACAGTAGGAGTTGAAATGTAGTCAAGGCATTATACTGTTTACTATGCATTTACTCATCTTGGCCGCATGGACAGGATGGAGAGTGAGAGACTGACAAGGAGAGTGTATGTGAGTGAGGTGGAAGGGCGGAGAGGGAGGGGGAGGCCAAGGATGAGATGGAGGGATGGAGAAGAGAGATATATGAAGGAGGGGGTTGTGAGCTGGAAGCAGGGCGGTGAAATGGCAGGGGACAGGACGACATGGAGGCAGTTTGTTTGTGGCCACCTCTTACAGGATTCAGGCATCTGGCAATAGACTTCCTGTAAACCAGGAAAGCATTTGGAACACTGGATGGTAGCCTTGTAACCAACCAACACGTGTTCCCTATGTGACAACAAGTGGATTGGGGGAGGGTTAGTGCCCCTCCCCTGGAAATAACTAACTAATAATACGAACAAGAAGCCTCGGACCAGGACTGACCAAAAGACGATGACTAAAGACCGAACAAAGGACATGGTACGGGTAGCTACATGGAATGTAAGGGAATGCAAATGATGAGGTGAAAGAGAGATTGTCCAGGTGCTTGAGGGTGCAAAAGTGGATGTATGTGGAATAACTAAAACTAAATGGCGAGGTGAGAGTGTGAGAGAATTGGAGTATGGATGGGGTATATGCGTGGGAGTAGGTGAGAATGAGAGGGCAAAAGAAGGGGTGTGTATTGTTGTAACAGATGGAAGGAGAGTATAAGAGAGAATGGATCAGTTGGCTCAAGGATTGTGTGGGTAAGATTGAAAGATGGACTACAAATGTGGGCGATTTTGTGCATGTATGCGCCAACACAAGATCGTGCAAGTAGAGTGAGAAGAGTTCTGGACTAATTTGGAAGTATGCATGGAAAAGTTTGAAAGGAATGAGTGTTTTTGATTGGAGGTATGAATGGAAAAGTAGGGAACGTGAAGTTGGTGAGTAGGATGTGCCTGCAGAGATGGATGAGAATGGCATTGCTTTGGACATTTGTGCCGGGGCCCGGGAGGGGGTTGGTGATAGCCAATACCCTCTTCAGGCACAAAGTGATTGTAGGTATACATGGCAAGTGACGAGAAGGGTGGGTGGTGAACTGAATTAATGGAAGGCAGTGATTGATTATGTGTGTGTAGATTAGAGGATGAGAGGGTGTGTAATGGGTGCAAGAGTATATAGAGGTTGGGGGAGTGGACTTTCTGACCACCACTTGGTGGTGATCATAATCAAGATCCAAATGAAATGGAGAAATAGAAGAAGGGAAGGACAGGAGGAAGTATTGGATACAAGGAGGGTGGAAAGGTTACAAGAGGATGGAAAAAAGCCAGAATATAAGAGGGAAGTGGAGGAGCAATTGGGTAGGAATAGACTGTGGCACCAGTCGCACAGGGCAGTACTCCTAAGGTGGATGGAAAACTATTTACAGGGAGAGCTGGAGCTCCCATTTCATCAGTTCTCGTGCCTAGTTCCTGACCATCCCCCTTTGCTGAACTTTTTCAGTGTTTCAGTAACACAGAAAGTAGGCCAGCATGCTCTCCAATACATGTTTCTCTAACTGACAACACCAAACTACATGCACAGTACAGTACACGCTACACTTCCTTTACAAAATTATGAAAGGAAAAAAATGGCAATAGTAAATCAGGCCTCGGAGTCCCCAGTGGGGGGGGGACCATAAATTCCCCTACCATCCACCCCTATCCTGGTGACTAATCAGGGAGATGCCTGGAACCACTGTCTGACTCACTTCTTCTTCATTTCTGCAACATTCGTGGCCTTTCCTCTAACTTTCTCTCTGTTGAACACCAGCTCTCCTCCTCTAAACCTCACCTTATCTTCATGACAGAGACTCCGCTGTCTGAGGCAACTGACAGTAAACCCTCTTCTGTTTCCTCCTACTTTCTCTTTACTCATTTCAAAGCCAAAGGTGGCTGTTGTGTATATGTACGCAACGATTTATCTTGCTTTTGTGTTCCTGAACTTGATTCTTCTGAATTCTCTACTCTCTGGCTTCGGCTTTCTTGTCATTCTCTGACTAAATATATCTGTGCAGTTTACTTATCTCCTAATTATACTGACTGCGAAAAATTCTTTGACTTTCTTACTTCCACTATGGAACACATTCTATCCATTTCTTTGTCTGAAATCTCTGTTCTAGGGGATTTCAGTGTTCACCACCACCTTTTGCTCTCCTTTCCTTTCACTGATCCACCTGGTGAACAAGCCTACATCTTTTCTGTCCTTAATGACCTACAGCAGCATGTACAGCACCCTACCCGTATCCCTGACTGCCTTGGAGAGAGCTCCAACGTACTTGACCTCTTCCTTACAACTTATCCTTCTACTTACATTGTTAATCTTTCCTCTCCGTTGGGTTCCTCCGATCACAACATTATTACCTTAACCTGTCATATCGCTCTGGTACGGCCTGTGGACCCTCCAAAGAAACATCGACTGTGGCACTTTGGAGCTGCAGATTGGGAGACCCTCAGGAAGCACTTCTTTGATTTTCCCTGGAATGATTATTGCTTCCATGGCTGGGAGCCATCTGAGTGTGCCTTGCGCATTACAGAGGTTATTTTTTCAGGCATGGAAGCATACATTTCCTTCTCATATCCTTTGACTAATGCAAGAAAGCCTTGGTTTTATCACATTTGTTGTAATGCTGTCTGCAACAAGGAGAGGGCCTGTAAAAGGTACCAGAGCCAACCCACCTCTGAATCACATCTTGTTTATGTTTCTGCCCGGAATCGTGCTAAGTCTGTTCTTCGCTTTGCTAATAATAATTTCATCCATACTAAATGCTCTCAGCTCTGCACCTTGCCAAAACCCTTTCTAACAACTTTACCTCATCAGCCTTCCCTCCTCTTTTCTGTTCTGATGGCTCTGTAGCTATTTCTTCTACTGATAAAGCAGATCTCTTTGCTCAGACTTTCTCCTTCAGTTCCACCTTAGACGATTCCGGTGCTGTTCCTCCATCACTTCCCCCCTCCGACTTCCTCATGGCTGACATTAAAATTTCTTCATCTGATGTATTTTCTGTCATTACTGGCCTCAATACTAACAAAGCATATGGGCCTGATGGAGTCCCCCCAGTTGTCCTCAAGAACTGTGCCTCAGTGCCTACACCCTGCCTAGGTAAACTCTTTCGCCTTTGTCTTTCAACTTGTACCTTTCCTTCTTGCTGGAAGTTTGCTTTCATTCAGCCAGTCCCAAAGAAGGGTGACCATTCCCAACCGTCTAACTATCATCCAATTGCTTTAACATCCTGTGTTTCAAAAGTTTTGGGGTCAATTCTTAATAGAAAAATTTAAAGCATCTTTCCTATCACAACCTTTTTTCTGATCGTCAGTATGGGTTCCATCAGGGATGCTCCACTGGCAATCTTCTCACCTACCTTTCAGACTCCTGGTCATCCTCCTTTCAGGACTTTGGCGAAAGCTTTGCCATTGCACTTGACATCTCAATGGCTTTCGATCGAGTCTGGCATAAATCTTTAATTTCCAAACTGCCCTCCTACGGTTTCTACCCTTCTATCTGTACCTTCATCTATAGCTTCTTTTCCGGTCATTCTGTAGCCACTGTTGTAGACGGCCATCGTTCTTCTCCTAGATCTATCAACAGTGGTGTTCCTCAGGGCTCTGTCCTATCACCAACTCTCTTCCTTTTATTCGTCAGTGACTTTCTAAGCTGTATATTTAACCCTATCCACTCATATCCTGATGACTCCACCCTTCATCTTTCCATTCAGTTCCTGCAACATCCACCTCAGCAGTTACTTCAGCAAACAAGGGATGAGGCTATGGCACGCCAAATGTCTGACTTGGCTCGTATCTCTGATTGGGGTAAAAATAATCTTGTTTTTAATGCATCAAAAACTCAGTTTTTACACCTATCAACCCGACACAATCTTCCACAGGCGTATCCACTAATGTTTAATAATATCCAGCTCAATTCTGCATCATCCTTGAACATGCTTGGGGTTTCATTCAGTAGGGGCTTATCTTGGAAAGATCATATTGCATCTCTTGTAAAATCTGCCTCCAAGAGATTAGGTGTGCTAAACCGACTCTGTACCTTCTTTACCCCTGCACATTTGTTGACTTTATACACGGGTTTTATTCGCCCCTGTTGAGAGTACAACTCTCATGTGTGGGGAGGCTCCCCACATACAGCTCTTCTCAATAGGGTGGAGTCAAAGGCTTTTTGTCTCATCAACTCTCCTCCTCTTACTGGCTCCTTCAACCTCTGTCTCTTTGTCGCACTGTTGCATCTTTATCTCTTATCTGTCATTGCTTCAGTGGTCACTGCTTCTCTTAACTGTCTGCTAGCATCTCTCCGCCTCTATGATGGGTGCATTGCACCCGTCTAGCAACATACTCTCACTCCTTTTCTGTCCAACTCTCTAATGCAGGAGTTAACCGTTACTCCCAGTCCTTCATTTATGCAACAGGTCAGCTCTGGAACTGTCTCCCTCTGTCTTTATTTCCTACTTCCTATGATCTCCAGTCTTTCAAACACAGTGTGTCAAGGCATCTCGAAATGAGCGGATCTTGAATTTGGCTCTCTTTTATATTGTTTTTGTTTTTTCTTGGAAGGAACAGTTTGTGGGCTCCTGCCTTTGGTTCCTTCTTTCTTGCATTAAAAAAAAAAAGATGTAGATTGGAGCAGATGGGGGACTTGGAAGATATGTGCAAGATATTCACAGAAGAAATCTGTGCAGCATGTGAGGTGGTGTATGAGGTGAAGAGAAGACGAAAGAGGGTGCAGGGAACAGCTTGGTGGAATGAAGAGATGAGAGAGACTGTGGCACAAAAGAAGAAAGCATATAGTGAGTGGATGAGAAACAGGGGCTTGAAAGAGGTTGAGAGACAGATGAGAGGGTTATATGTAGAGAGGAAGAGAGAGGTGAAAAGATTAGTAAGAGTAAGAAGAGAGTGTGTGAGGAATTTGGAAGGAATTTGAGTGTAAAGTGGAGGGAATGTAAGAAAATGTTTTGGAAAGAGGTAAAGAGAGTTTGACAGTGTGCAAAAGAAGTTAGTTGTGGAGTGAAAGATAAAAATAGTAAATTACTAGTGGAGAAGGGAGAAAAAGTGAGCAGATGGAGAGAACACTCTAAGGAACTGAACATAGAGAATGGAAGTAATGCAAGTGTAAGCGGCTGGGAAATGGCTGGGAAACGTAGGGATGTGAGAAGAGAGGTAGAAATCAGTAAGATGGAAGTTGTGGAAGCAGTGAAGAAAGTTGAAATGGGGAAAGCCCCAGGAATTGATGGAGTGTGTGGTGACATGCTGAATCATGGGGAAGTGATAGTAGTAGAATGGATGTGGAAGATGTGAAGATGTGTAGATTGGCCCAGTAGGGAAGGCAGAGTCCCAGAGGATTGGAAGTCAGGTATAATTATTCCCCTGTACAAAGGAAAAGGGAGAAAGAAGTATGTGGTAATCGTAGTGTAATAGGAAAAGTATATGGTAGGATACTTATTGACAGAGTTAGGGATATAACAGGGGAATTAGTTGCAGAAGAACATGGAGGTTTTAGGAAGGGAAGAGGTTGTGTAGATCAGATATTCTTTCTTAGATATTTAGTGGAAAAGTTTCTAGAGAAGGGAATGAAGTTGTATGTGGCCTTCATGGCTTTGGAGAAAGCATATGACAGTGTGGATAGACAAGGATTGTGGAAAGTATTAAGAATATATGGAGTAGATGGGGATTCGTGAGAAGTATGTATGAGGGTGCCAAGGCTGCATTGCTTGTATATGGTGAACTGAGTGAATTTTTCTATTTGAAGGTTGGATTGAAACAGGGATGTGTTATGTCTCCATAGTTGTTCAGTCTGTATATGGATGGGGTTATAAAAGAGATACAAGGTAGGGCAGTGGATGTTGGAGTGGCCCTAGTGAGAAAGGGCAGTGTTTGGATACTCCCTGTGTAGTATTGTTTGCAGATGATACTGTGTTGTTAAGTGAAGACGAAGGGGAGTTGCAAGGCTTGGTGGATGAGTTTGGGAGAGTGTGTATGAAATGGAATCTAAAGGTCAGTGTAGGGAAGAGTAAAGTTATGGTCTTTGAGAGAAGTGAAGCCAGTGAATGCACAGTGAGGTTGGATGATAAGGAAATGGAAAATGTGAGTACGTTAAAATACTTGATTAGTGTGATGAGTAAGGATGGAAGTTTAGAGGGTGAAGTGCTTGAAAGGGTACAACAAGGAAGAAAGGTTGCTGGTTCCTTGAAAGCAGTGATAAGAAACAGGGAAGTGAGCATGGAAGTGAAAAAGTTACTACATGACAGTATTGTGATACCAATGCTAACGTTTGGAAGTGAAGCCTGGACCTTGTTGGAAAGACAGAAGTTAAGAGTGAGAGCAGTGGAAATGAGTTATTTTAGAGGAGCATGTGGAGTTACATGGAGAGACAGACTGACAAATGAGAAAGTAAAGGAGTGTTGTGGTGTGGATGTGGATGTGATAGGAAGCGTTAGGAGAAGCACACTGAGGTGGTTTGGCCATATGGAGAGGATGGAGAGTGAGAGACTGACAAGGAGAATGTATGTGAGTGAGGTGGAAGGGGGAGTGGGAGGGGGAGGCCGAGGATGAGATGGAGGGATGGAGTGGAGATGTATATGAGAGAGGGGTCAGTGAGCTGGGAGTGGGGCAGTGAAATCGCAGGGGACAGGGCGCATGGAGGCAATTTGTGGCCATCCCTTACGGGATTAAGGCGTCTTGCAATAGATAGGTAGATGGATAGCAATAGATAGATAGATAGCTTTCATTACATTAACCTGATAGCACCTCTCCATTTAGTCTCAGTCAGTCCACGTATGTTCACTTTTGCACCTCAAGCACTTGGACAATTTCTTTTTCATCTTGTCATTCGCACCCCTTACATTCCATGTTACAATCCGTACCATGTCCTTTTTCCGGTCCTTGGTCATCACCTGTTGGTCAGTCATGGTCCAGATAACTTTGTGTTTTTGGTTAGTTGTTTTCCGGGGAGGGACATTAACCCTTCGCCAGCCCTCTTGTAGACACACAGGGAATACGTGTAATACAATACCACATTCAAAGACCAATTTTATCATGAAAAGAGGAGTTGAACCTTCCAGTGCCACTGGTAACAATTCATAAGTGGAGTATGTTAGAATCAGTACAATGACAGGTAACAGTTCATAAATGGAGTATGTTAGAATCAGTACAATGAGTGATAATGCAGCACCATAACTGAAATTTTTCACAAGGGTGTGTGGTAGGGGGAGGTAGGATTTTGTTATATTTTGTTGGTTTTGACTAATTCTCATTACTTTGCCATAGTTACCATTATTAAGAAGTGATAATTTAAAAAAGTATTTGAGTTATTTGCAATACAGTATATCCATCTATCCATCCATCATCCAATCCTACGTTGCCCCATGAGGAATGTAGAAGCCCGGGGCTAGGCAGTTGGTCCTGACATTTAAGATGAGAGTGACCAGCCTCACTCATCCCTGAGTGGCATTACACGAGCAATAAAGCCCAATCATCCCTTGCATATAAACCTTCACTGGTTCAGTCCGATTGGAGCACAATAATTACCCACTAAACCACCAGGCACCAAAATTTGGTTATTTGGTTACCACCCAGCGTAGTAAATGGTTTCCTGGTGTACAGGAAACCATTTGGCTTGACACTCAGTGTAGAAGCCCAATCATCCCTTGCATATAAACCTTCACTGGTTCAGTCCGATTGGAGCACAATAATTACCCACTAAACCACCAGGCACCAAAATTTGGTTATTTGGTTACCACCCAGCGTAGTAAATGGTTTCCTGGTGTACAGGAAACCATTTGGCTTGACACTCAGTGTAGAGTCACCCACAGGCAGAAGAAAGAGGAAAGGATGAAGGAATGAAAGACAGAAGAGGGAGTGTAAAGTCACCCGTGGGCAGAAGGAAGAGGAAAGAATGAAGGAAAGAAAGACAGAAGAAGATGGAAGGAAACAAGGATGGAGGAGAGGACAGGGCAGACACCCGAGAGCAGCACTGCATTGAGTGAGTGGATGGTGGATGCCCCCACCTACAGTATAAAAATTTATGTAAACTCTTGACTGTAGAGGGGCAGCTAGGGTATGGAAGGAAAAACAAATACGAGGAAGCAGACACCAGAGAGAGTTTTCTTTTTTTCTTTTGACCTTGTGAAAACTAGTACTGAATTTGTAGAAAATAATATTCATTGAAGCACATTTTTTACGGATGTTAAAAAAAAGGCAAGTACAGTAATCCCTCCACTGTCCGACGTAATAGAGCCAAAGGCATGTTCGGATAGTGGTTCCATCCGGAAAGTGGGCCCCTGGCTCCTGGACTGGTGCTTAAGGACCCTAACCCAGCCTAACTTTGAAAGCCACATAAATAACTCCCTACCGGACATGCATAGCACCTACTTAACCTATGTAAGACCTTATTCACACCAATAATTGACATAAAGCTTGAAATAAATGAAAAGGAACCAAAGAATGAGGAATTAGAAGTGACTGTACCTCAGCCAGGGTACTTACAGCATGTCTCTGGCCGCCTTCTCGAAGGCTTGGCAGTGGTGAAAATGCTCTTGAAGCACGTACCATAATCCAGTGTTGTGCAGCACTTAATTCTTTGCACTATGAGTTATAACTGTTTAACACTGCACATTGTTTTTAACAGCACCATGCCAGTTTCAGCTGCCAGTTTCAATCGCCAATTTGCACTCCACAGTTAATCGTTTGCACTCTAAATTCTAATTTCTTAACACTGCACAATACTGTAAATTCCCGTGTGGTCTAGTGGTGAGGTATTGCAGTTTATTCACTGTTTATTCACAAAAAACAAGCATGTGTGGCTTCCATTGCGATAAGCATCTACTCACGATCGAAGTTAGGCAGTAACTGTTGGACAGTGTTGGTGACGGGGAGAAGAGTTGCCAGATAGCAATGGCCACATTGCCAAACTCCTCAATTTTCATTACCAAATTTAACCTTTCATTACCAAATTCGTAAAGCAAGCATTTATTCTTCACTAATTATATATACAAGTGGAAATACATGTAATCACTCTCCTTATAATTAACAGCATGTTGATTATTTTCATGCTATGTAGGCTATCAGATTAATCAGAGAGAGCAGACAATCCATCATCTCCATCCTTTGTATTCTCATACATGTGAAAAATCCATTTGGTAATGCATTATTCTGATTCATTACCAAATTGGCCCACATTTGGTAATGAATAATACCAAATGGCAGCCCTGACAGGGGAGGGGGGAGGGGGGGGAGGAAGGGGTGAATGGGCCATGGTGTAAACAGCTGTTCAGTGCCATGCGGCAATTTCAAATTATGGGTGGGAAAAAATTCAGATTTTGGTGGGATTTTTTTCTCTTTTTGGCCACACAGTGTCCGGTAAGTGGGGTGTCCGGATAGTGGGCATCCAGATAGTACGGGGATTACTGTAATTGTAAGTTACTTTTTCTATAAATGAATACATAACTCCAAGATACTTCTTGCATTTATTTTTGCCATTGCCTGACAGCATTGTTCAGCTTATATAAGATGTTTCAGTTTGTATGGGTTAGAAAGTCTCAATTGAGTAACCCCTTCAGTTTGAGAATGTCCATAATTCTACTTAGACTGACATCAGATAATTTTATTCAACATGATAAGATGTCCCTGTGTTGTAGGCGTTAGAAACAGCCTTAGAAATTCCTTCAGCCTGAGAATGTCTATTTTATTATGTCTGATCTCAAACTTAGTTATTTAGCTTAAGTAAGCTGTCCCCAAGCTGAAATGTTTGAGGAATATCTGTTATACAAAGACTTTTTGGAATTATTTTTTTCTCATTCTTTTATATTAATTCACCAAATCACCATCTCTTAGGTGGCACACACATGGGGTTCAAGTATTTTGAGCTGGAGGAGTTTCGTCGAGCAGAACGATGTGGAGAATCGCCCACTAACCGACTGCTGCAAGTGTGGGGGCAGCAGAACCATACCCTCACAGAACTGTTCCTGTGTCTGTGGCAGATGGAGCACTATCAAGCTCTCAGAGCCATACAGTCTTGCAGTAAGTATTATGTACAGTTATCTAGTACAGGCATACCCCAGTTTAATGATGCAATTGGTTAAGTAAAAACCCATTGCTATGTGGGTTATTGTATCTCGAGGTAGATTTAACCCGCGGCGTCCCGTCGACGTTCTGTAACGTCCACACGTTTTGTCATTGCCAATCCCGTCGACGTACATAAACGCGAATCAATTGCAAGGTCCCTGATTTGCACAATTTTCAATTTTCGCGAGTAATTTTTGGTACGTATACACGTGACACCTTCCTCTACAAGATGCCAGGCAGGGACAATGCCTTACCCAGCATGACCTCCTCCCCCCCCTGCATGCCATTGTCTCAGCAATTCACCTGTTATCAGTGACCTGGCCGGTAAAGCCATGTCATGCCACGGTACGAAATTCAGGGCCAGAGTGATTCCCCAATCAATGACAATGTGGAGGACAAACTTTACATAGCATTAGAGGAAGAAACAATCAGAAATGATGATCAGGTAATGTGGCAAAAAAAGGTCAGGTATGGTGATGAGTTCATGAGTGAAACAATGCTTATAATGCCTATATTACTGCTTGAAAACCAATATACTCTCGTACTACATATAAATTCGTACCAAGTAAATAAATAAATACCATTTATGAGTGGTATGAAATAGTTATCCTCCCATAGAACTCGTTTTCTTTGGTACCAGCCTGTTAGAAAACCCAGTAAGGTAAGGAGGTACTCCTACCTGTATCGAGTATTTTAAACCTCAGGTGATCGATTTCTCTATGAATTTTCGATGTTTCTCACCAAAAGCGGAGGTTTGAGGCAAAAAAAAAAATTTTCCAAAAATGGTCGGGATTGGGGGGAGTCAGTGGTGGAAAAGTGGTTGGGATGGGGCGGGTTAACATGTAAATTATAGGGGTGTGTACTTGAGCCTTGGGTTTCCCCCCAACTAAGTACTAAGCCCACCCAAATGAATAAATAAAAAGGTTTGTAGCTAACCTAAACCCCCAAATAGCTTTAAAACAAGCTAAACTAAGCTTAGAAGCAATTTATAACTCACCTAAACCCAAAAACAAAATCTGAAAATTATCAAAAATAAGTCTGGAAAAAATCAAACTTAGTAAACTGTACCCCAAAATGACAGTGTTCACCTCACCTATGACTAAAACACATTAATCTAAGTCTAAAAACAGTTTATAAATCAGCCTAAGCAAAATTTAAGTATGAAATATCAAAATTGGTTTAAAAAAACAAAACCCATCATTATACTGGGGTTTGGCCATCATTCAGCTGGGTATGGTGGTATTTCTACCCCCATCGTTGTGCCAGGGTAACTCATATAGGGGTATCGTATCTCAGGGTCTGCCTCTACTGTATGTCAGTGCTTTCAGTCATATTCTGTACTACAGTAAAGTTGGTAGTTAATGTAGTGTAATGTGGTATTTGATGTTCATCACCTTTAGCTGTCCTCTCCATACACAGAACCATCTAGGAAACAAATCTACATATCTTCTGTCCTTAATGATGTAGAGCAGCCTTGACTACACTTTACGTATATCCTTAATTGTTAGTGCCCCTCCCCGGAAAACAACTAACTAAAAAAACAAACAAGACGCCTCGGACAAGGACTGACCTAACGATGACGACCCTGGACCGGACAAAGGACTTGGTAATGGGTACATGGAATGTAAGAGGTGCGAATGATGAGGTGAAAGAGAGGGAGATTATCCAGGTGCTTGAGGGTGCGAAAGTGGATGTATGTGGAATAACTGAAACAAAATGGAGAGGAGAAAGTGTGAGAGAATGAGAGTATGGATGGGGTATATGTGCAGGAGTAGGTGAGAATGAGAGGGCAAAGGAAGGAGTATGTATAGTTGTGAGTAAAAGATGGAAGAAGAGCATAAGACAGTGTGGATCACTTGGGTCAAGGATTGTGTGGGTAAAGTTGAAAGTTGGAATACAAATGTGGGCGATCGTGTGTGCGTATGCGCCAACACAAGATCGTACTAGCAGAGTGGAAGTGTGCATGGAAAAGTTTGGAAGGAATGAGAGAGTGTTTTTGATCGGTGATATGAATGGTAAAGTAGGGAATGTGAAGGTGGATGGAATAGTTGGTGAGTGGGGTGTGCCTGCTGAGATAGATGAGAAAGGCAGTGTGTTAGTGGACATTTGTGCTGGGAGGGGGTTGGTGATAGCCAATACCCTCTTCAGGCATAAAATGATCCACAGGTATACATGGCGAGTGATGAGAAGGGTGGGTGGTGAACTGAATGAAAGGAAGGCAATGATTGATTCTGTGTGTGTGGATGAAAGGATGCGAAGATGTGTAATGGATGCAAGAGCTTATAGAGGTTGGGGGAGTGGACTTTCTGACCACTACTTGGTGGTGGCCAGAATTAGAATCCAAGTAAGATGGAGGAATAGAAGAAGGGAAAGACGAGAGGAAGGAGTAGTTGCAAGGAGAGTGGAAAGGTTACAAGAGGATGAGAAAAAGGCAGAGTATAAGAGAGAAGTGGAGGAACGATTGGGCAAATATGAATTGGAGCAGATGGGGGACATGGAAGGTGTGTGTAGGATATTTACAGAAGAAATATGTGCAGCATGTGATGTGGTGTGTGGGAGGAAGAGAAGACGGAGGGGGTGCAAGGAACAGCGTGGTGGACTGAAGAAGTGAGACAGGCTGTGGCACAAAAGAAGAAAGCATACAATGAACGGATGAGAAATAGGGGCATGGAAGAAGTTGAGAGGCGGAAGAGAGAGTTACATGCAGAAAGAAAGAGAGAGGTGAAAAGATTAGTAAGCGAGAGTAAAAAGAGAGTGGATGAGGAATTTGGAAGGAATTTGAGTGTAAAGTGGAAGGACTGTAAGAAAATGTTCTGTAAAGAGGTAAAGAGAGTAAGACAGGGTGGAAGTGAGGTTAGCAGGGGAGTGAAAGATAAAAATGGTAGATTACTAGTGGAGAAGGGAGAAAAAGTGAGCAGATGGAGAGAACACTTTAAGGTATTGTTGATAATACAGGATGGAAGTAATGCGAGTATAAGTGGCTGGGTAATGGCTGGGAGAAGGAGGGAGGTGAGAAGACAGGAAGAAATCAGTAGGATAGAAGTTGTGGAAGCAATGCAGAAAGTTACATTGGGGAAAGCCCCAGGAATTGATGGAGTGTGTGGTGAAATGCTGAAGCATGGGGGAGAGATAGTAATAGAATGGATGTGGAAGATGTGCAGATTGGCCTGGGAGGAAGGTAGAGTCCCGGAGGATTGGAAGTCAGGTATAATTATTCCCTTGTACAAAGGAAAAGGGGAAAAAGAAGTGTGTGGTAATCATAGGGGCATTTGTCTTCTTAGTATAATAGGAAAAGTGTATGGTAGGATACTTATTGACAGAGTTAGAGAAAGAACAGAGGAATTAGTTGGAGAAGAACAGGGAGGCTTTAGGAAGGGAAGAAGTTGTGTAGATCAGATATTCATTATTAGATCTTTAGTGGAATAGTTTCTAGAGAAGGGAAAGAAGTTGTTCGCGGCTTTCATGGATTTGGAGAAAGCATATGACAGGGTGGATAGACAAAGATTGTGGAAAGTATTAAGAATATATGGAGTAGATGGGAAGTTGTTGAATGCTGTGAAGAGTATGTATGATGGTGCTAAGGCTGCAGTGCGTGTGGATGGTGAATTAAGTGAATTTTTCTCTTTGAAGGTTGGGTTGAAACAGGGATGTGTCATGTGTCCATGGTTGTTCAATCTGTACATGGATGGGGTAATAAAAGAGGTACAAGGTAGGGTAGTGGATGTTGGAGTGGCCCTGGTGAGAGAAGATAGTGTTTGGAAACTCCCTGTACTGTTGTTTGCAGATGATACTGTGTTGTTGAGTGAAGACGAAGGGGAGCTGCAAGGCTTGGTGGATGAGTTTGGGAGAGTGTGTAAGAAACGGAATCTAAAGGTGAATGTAGGGAAGAGTATAGTGACGGTCTTTGAGAGAGGTGAAGTCAGTGAATGTACAGCGAGGTTGGATGGTGAGGAATTGGAAAATGTGAGTACGTTTAAGTACTTGGGTAGTGTGATGAGTAAGGATGGAGGTTTGGAGGTTGAAGTGCTTGAAAGGGTACAGCAAGGAAGAAAGGTTGCTGGTTCTTTGAAAGCAATGATAAGGAACAGGGAAGTGAGCATGGAAGTGAAAAAGTTACTACATGACAGTATTGTGATACCAACTCTAACGTATGGAAGTGAAACTTGGACGTTGCTGGAAGGACACAAGTCAAGAGTGAGAGCAGTGGAAATGAGTTATTTAAGAGGAGCCTGTGGAGTCACATGGAGAGACAGGCTGACGAATGAGGATATAAAGAAGCGTTGTGGTGTGAATGTGGATGTGATAGGAAGTGTTATGAGGAACACACTGATGTAGTTTGGCCATGTGGAGAGGATGGAGGGTGAGAGACTGACGAAGAGTGTGTATGTGAGTGAGGCGGAGGGGGGAAGAGGGAGGGGGAGGCCGAGGATGAGATGGAGGGATGGGGTGGAGAGGTATATGAGAGAGGGGGATGTGAGTCGGGAGCAGGGCAGTGAAATGGCGGGGGACAGGGCGACGTGGAGGCGATTTGTTTGTGGCCACCCCAAACGGGATTGAGGCGTCTGGCAATAGATAGATAGATAGATAGTTTCAGAGAAAGTTCCAAAATACTTAACTTTTTTCTTACACAGAAGCTATTCCTTCTGCTTTTTGGTGTGATTTTGCAAATAACAGTACTGTATATCCTTTCAGGTATTGGAGCATACATGCTTTTCTCTGTGTCACTTAGAATGCTAAAAATTTTGGTTTAATATTGCTTGTTTTAATGATGTCCACAATTAGGAGATGGCTTTTTGAAAGGTACCAATGTAGTCTGTCCCTGAATCACACGGCATTTCATATTTCAGCCTGAAATCATGCTAAGTCTACTCTCTTTCTTGGTAAAAACAGCTTCATCGTCTTCATGTAAAATGATTTCCCTAGTTAAAATTCTTGACACTCTTTTTGGAACCTTGCCAAAAACCTCTCCAATAACTTTCATTTCATCTTTCCCTCATCATTTTTGCTGGGGTGGCTCTGTAGCTTTTTCTTCCTTTGATAAAGTCAGACTCTTTGCATGGAATTTAGCCTCTAATCCTGTGCTGGATGATTCTGATTCTATTCATTGCCCCTTCTGTTAATAAAACTCTTCAGAAGATGTTCCTACTTTCTGTCCACACTGACTTGAATATATATAAGGCACACAGTTGTGATAACATCCTTCCCTTTATTTTTAAGACCTGTGCTTTCATGCTAACACTGTGCTTAGCAGGTTTGGGTCCAAGTACAGTGCTTGTATTTGGTATTTGGACTTAAGTACAGTTTTTCATGTATTTGTACTTGTACTTGGAGTTTAAAATTTTGTTTGTATTCGTGCTTGTACTTGTACTTAGGCCCTAAGTACTTGGAAGAATATCAAGTACTTTCAAGTACAATCAAGTACATTATATTTAACAAAAATTTATATATTCTATTGGACTTTATAAAGGTATTATGAAGTAGACTTTATATTCTGTCATAGAAGAAATGGTTTGATTAATAAAGTATATTTATATTCTAATACGCTACTTTCTGCCCTAATAACTTAACCTTTAGAATGTTACGATCATTTAATTTCCTTCTTCGAAACAGGAGCACTTTTGTATGGTATAAAGTACTTGTACTTGTATTTAAGTAAAATGGCATTTACTTGGACTTAAGTAAATTGGAAAAAGGCTGTACTTGTACTTGAAAAATTTCCGAGTACTTGGACTTGGACTTAAGTACAGTAGCTTGTACTTGGACCCAACCCTGGTGCCTAGGCATATGCTTTTGCCTTTGTCTGTCACCATGCACCTTTCCTTCTTAGTGGAAGTTTGCTCTCATTCATCCTGCCCCAAAGATGGATGGCCTTTCCAACCCTCTAACTTCTGTATATCCCAATTGCTGCAATCTCTTGTGTCTTAAAAGTCTTTGAATGTATCCACAGAGAAGATTTTGAAGTATCTTTTCTTTCTTAACCTTCTTTCTGACTCAACTGGTGATCTCACAAATCTGTCTTATTCTTGGTTGTAATTTTTTTTTTTTTTTTAACCAGTAAAATCTTTGCTACTGAACAAGACAACTTAAGAGCCTTCAACAGAGTTAGTAAAGAACTTTAACTTCCAAGCTGCCAGTCTGCTGTTTGTGTCCCTATTTCTATGCCTTCACCTCAATTTTCTTCTTTGGTCATCCTACAGTGGTGGTTCTACTGTAGATGGCTTGTTTCATCTATAAAGGCTCCAACATGCTTGCATGTGTTGACCTTGGTCAACATATGGTGGCTCTCCTTGTTGCTGGATCTTTGGCAGCCTCCCTGTTCAGTCCCATATCCTTGAGGCCATACACATTGACATCGTCCTAGGTCTTTTTCGGTCTACCTCTTGCAACCCTATCCTCAACGTTAACACGTCTTACTTTCTGCACCCAGTTACCATCCCCCATTCTCTCCACATGCCCAAACCATCTCAATATCTCTCTCCTCATCACAGCACCAGTACACTCCAATCCCATTCTACCTCATAACTCCTCCATTGTAAACCTAGCCCTCCAGGCCTCGCATTTAAGATTGCACTGCACATCCACTTAATCATTGTCATTTCTGTACGTTTGAGCCTGCGAACATCCTCTTCATTTACTGCCCAGGTCTCAGAACCATACAGCATTACACTCCTAACACAGGCCACATACATAGATCTCATAGCACAGAGGGAGAGCCCTCTCAGTTTCAGGAGATGCAACAGCTCCCAGAACATTTTCCAGCCATTCCTCACTTTAGCCACAGAGCTTTCTCCAGTCTTACCTCCAGCACATAACATGTCTCCCAAGTACTGTACCAAATCTCTTCCACCCACTCGAGAGACTCACCAGCAAGATCAGTTCTTTCATGCCTGACATTCTCCATGTGCTCTCCCCAACACACCACACACATGAAATCAGGATTATCTCGCATCTGCCTCTAATACCTTTACATCTCTTATGCACCCACTTATCGCATACACTGCACAAGGTGGATTTACTTCCCATGGCCTTGTGGCAAGCTGCACATGACCACTCTCCCTCTTTTTGACAGTACAGCCACCAACCCTAGATACCATCGCCTTTGTTTTATGTGCATTTACTCTCAAGCCCTTGTGTCTCATACCATCTGTTCACTTCCTAAATCTTCATTCTTTGCAATCAGCATCAAATCATCGGTATACAACATCTCCCACGGGAGTCCATTTATGAAGCCACGTGAGAGGGCTTGAAGCACCATGATAAACAAGAAGGGACTCAAGACTGACCCCTGATGCACATCAACATTCACGGAAAACTCATCACTCAAATCTCAGTTCACTGTAACGTGGGTGCGAGCATCCACCTAATAACCACTCTAACCAGCCACTCCTCTATCCCAAGGTTTATCATTGCCCTTGTCACCACTTCCTTAGGGACGTGGTCAAAGCCCTTCTCCAAGTCAACAAAAACAAAGTACAAATCCCACTTCTTTCCTATATATTTTTCCCGAAGCTGTCGAACAGTGAATATTGCATTAGTGGTCCCTTTGCCTGGCATAAACATGTTCCTCAGGTACTTTCCATTTCTTTCCTCCTCTTCCTCTTCACATCAGTGACAGTCAGAGTTGTAAGTATCCCTATTCACTCATAGACTGATGGCTGCATCCTTCACTTTTCCACCTGCTTCTCCTGTCATCCATTAAAACAGTCAGTGTAGTAATCATTGGATGATGTTCAATCTGTTTATGGACGGAGTTATAAAAGAGATACAAGGTAGAGCAGTGGATGTTGGAGTGACCCTAATAAGAGAGGGCCATGTTTGGAAACTTCCTGTACTGTTGTTTGCAGATGGTACTATATTGTTAAGTGAAGACGAAGGGGAACTCAAGGCATGGTGAATGAGTTTGCGAGTGTGCGTAGGAAACGGAATATAAAGGTGAATGCAGGGAAGAGTAAAGTTATGGTCTCTGAGAGAAATGAAGTCACTGAATGTACAGTGAGGCTGGATGATGAGAAAATGGAAAATGTGAGTGCATTTAAGTGCTTGGGTTATGTGATGAGTAAGGATGGAAGTTTAGAGGATGAAGCGCATGAAAGGGTACAAGAGGGAAGAAAGGTTGCGGTTTCTTTAAAAGCAGTGATAAGGAATGAAGTGAGCATGGAAGTAAAAAAGTCACTGCATGATAGTACAGTATTGTGATACCAACTCTGACGTATGGAAGTGAAGCTTGGACCTTGTTGGAAAGACACAAGTCAAGAGTGAGAGCAATGGAAATGAGTTGTTTGACAGGAGCATAAGGAGTTACATGGAGAGACAGATTGACAATTGAGGAAGTGAAGGAGCGCAGTGTTGTGGATGTGGATGTGATAGAAAGCGTTAGGAGAAATACATTGAGGTAGTTTGTCCATGTGGAGAGGATGGAGAGTGAGAGACTAGATAGGAGGGTGTATGTGAGTAAGGTGGAGGGGGGGAGAGGGAGGGGGAGGCCGAGGATGAGATAGAGGGATGGAGTGGAGAGGTATATGAGAGAGGCGGGTGTGAGCTGGGAGCAAGGCAGTGAAGTGGCATTGGACAGGGCGCAGACAAAACCTTGTAGCTTGCAATTCAACTAAAACTAAAATCTTTCATCTCAAGTTGACAGTCATCCACATGACTATTGCATTTCCTTCAGTGCGGCACAACTCAGTCCTTCATCATTTTATGCCCTTATATTGTGTTTCGTATTTGAAGCATCATATTGTAGGAATCCCTCCTTTTAGAATTATGTATATAACATTTCTGGAAATATAATCGGATTATGGTCCATCATATATCGAACACTTTATAATTTTGGTTCATTGAAGATATGTTTTTGGCCAAAGGTCAGCTGCTAAACCAAATCTCCAAATAAGTTTCCAACTCATGTAAACTACAACTGCCACAAATTGACTTAGGACCTCCCCTCCTCAAGGTATTAAAAAACACTGAAATCATAGTATATCACAATGTTTGTTCATAAAATGCCATTCATTAATATGAAATCATGTTTCCCTTGTTTTTCAGGACCAGTTGGATGCATATTGGCATGGAATCACTTAGATCTCTTAAGTAATCTAATGACATTTCTTTGCACCAAACGTTTGTCAGTTCAGTCTTGAGGTTGTCCAGATTGGGTGTCTTCTTCTCAGTTGTGATTTTCTTCATCTTTGCCCAGAAGTTTTCTCTCGGATTTATATCCAGACCGTTGCCAGGCCAGTCGAGGACCTCAGTCCGATTATCCTGATGTCATTTTGTCACTTTCTTGACTTGTGACATGGAGCTGAATGGTGCATGAAAAAGTCGCACCCATGAATAGCAAAAACGTTTAACAAATGATCTTTCAGTACTTGAATGTACCAGCCACTATCCATCATCAAGTTCTCAGGAAGAAAGTACAGTACTCGTCAAAATTATCGAGTGCCTAACGCTGGGCGCGCAGTACTTATGGCCAAAAAAGAATCACCCATTTCTGGGGGTAAAAATTGAGCCACAAGTTTGCGGTGCTAGCACGACGTCACGGTACCCTGAGGCCTTCCGACGCTCTGGTTGGTACCCGCCTCAGTTGCCCACGGGCTTCCTGAGAGAGAGGAACTCCGCCGCGTCTTCCTCTCAAATTGCGCCATTTTTTACCGAGTGTCCCGCGGTGTTTTGGCTTTCACAACTTTGTTATGGCACCTACCGGTGAACTATCGAGTGAAATCATATCCCAGATCATTGCTCTAAAGGAGGCAGGCCACCAGACAAAGGAAATTAGTGAATTGGTTGGTGTGGCACGATCGACAGTGCGTCATTGGTGTGCGCGGTTTCGAGTGGAAAACAGTGGTGAAGTTCCCACAAAGAAACCTCGGTCTTGTAGGCCTAGGAAAACTTCCCCAAGGTCTGTTAATGTTTTAAAACATGCAGTGGAGTTTAATCCTCGAGTGAGTGCAAGGAAAATAGAGGAGAGCAACCCGGAAGTGTTTTGTGAGGTGTCTGTGAGAACTGTGTCTCGTAGGGTCCAAGAATTTGGTTACACAAGTCACAGGCCTGTGAAGAAGCCTCTTCTCACAAAAAAACAGCGACTTCGTAGGCTTGCCTTTGCTAATAAATATCTCAACTGGGGTGAGGAGCAATGGTTGTCAGTGTTGTGGTCTGATGAGGCAACGTTTAGTGTCACCTGTAACAGAGGAGCACGTGTGTACCGACTCAAAGGTAGTGACCCACTTGACCCACGGTATGTAGAAAGCACAGTTAAACATCCTGATTCACTGATGGTATGGGCTTGTTTTCCTGGTCAAGGTTTGGGGAAGCTTGTTGTGCTTCCCAAGAATGTCAGAGGTTATCAGGATGTTTACCTGGAGCTTCTGTGTGATCATTTACCAGACTTCTTTGAGCTAACAGGTGCACGAGTGTTTCAGCAGGACGGTGCACCTGCCCACAAGGCCAAATCGGTCACCAATTGGCTTCGTGACTGCGAGGTATCATTCGTGAAAGACTGGCCAGGAAATAGCCCAGACCTCAACCCAATTGAAAACCTCTGGTACCTCGTAAAGAAGGGTCTCCAAGGGAAGGACGTGAGCTCTCTGCCTAAGCTGGAAGCCGCCATTCGTGACTCCTGGGAGAAAATACCCCTCCAGCACCTCAGGAGCCCCGCCCTTTCACTTCCAAGACGTCTCAGGTCCGTGAAGAAGCGTAAAGGATACCCTACGAAGCACTAAAGGTAAATAAAATGCATTATTTATATGTTTTTTCAATGTTGAAAGGTTTGTTTCGTAGGAGGGATGCTGGGCGCTCGATACTTCTGACGAGTACTGTAGAGGCCTCCTCTTCCCATTTCACCTGAGAAACACCCCCATACCACTACTGACTGTGGGTGCATAACAGTCA
This sequence comes from Coenobita brevimanus, assembly GCF_032717465.1. Classification (NCBI taxonomy): domain Eukaryota; kingdom Metazoa; phylum Arthropoda; class Malacostraca; order Decapoda; family Coenobitidae; genus Coenobita; species Coenobita brevimanus. Next base: position 10,736,080 of record NC_136979.1, on the reverse strand, counting down.
GCATTGTGTAAGCAGGTCATATCGACTATGGGAGGCAGGGCAACGAACCTTGGCAGTACGCACCTGGAACACTGGAAATGTTCTTTCATCAGAAAACATAACTTTTCTCCACTCATCCGATGTCCAGTGTGCATACTTCTTGGCAAACTGAATACGCTGTTCCTTCATGCGGTCAGTGAGAAACGGTTTCTTGGCTGCAGTGCGGGTTGGCAAACCCAGCGTCCTTCTGCAAGCAATGTTGGATAGTTTGAATTGAAATGTCTTGTAACAGCTGGGGATGCATTCTCTTCAATTCTGCTGCTGTCAGTCAAGGATTCTTGATTACTTCCCTCTTCAGAAGCGTATCTGTACCTCTGGAAGTCGTCCTCTCTTTCCACCGCCGTGCTTGTCCTCTGGTACGACATCAGGTGGCAGGCCACGCACTGCAGCAAGAATCTTCATGACGGTCGACTTTACGCATCCAGTACATTCACAAATCATGTTGATAGGGACATTATCCTGACTCATGCAATGATACGGACCCTCTCGTCCCTTGAGCAGTACTTTCCAGGCATGACAACTTGACTGTAGGAAAATAACAGAGCAAACAGTAATACATACAAAAAAAAGAGGGAGGCGCAAGCTCGGAGTGATGGGAACATATACTCCCACTGTCGCTTCTGGGCAAGCACTGACATGCTGAGTGTTTCACCACCTCCCACCAACACCAGAGGAGTTGCCAGTTACTTCTTGCCCCCAAAATTCACTTGGTAGAGGTGGAAACACAAAGCAAAGACAGTCAACTCTCCCATAGCAATTCTGCGTGTAGGTCCTAAGTCAATTTGCGGTGGTTGTAGTTCCATGTGTGAGTGGTCTGAGTTAATATTATGCCACATCCCTCCCTCCCCCAAGGCATAGGGCCAGCTGAAATTTCAGGACACTAACTCGTAATCTTCAAGAGCAAGGAAATTGAGTGAAGAAGGATGATTGGGAAAGTGCGCAGGTAAGGCAGGTGACAAGCAGGCAGGTGAGGCAGAGCAATGCCCAGATGTACCATTTGTTCATTGTCCTGTCTCCTTCTGATGCCCTGCTTGTTAGTGACAGTGGCTGGAGGAAAGAAATGCTGGGTTGCCTAGAAGGCCTCTTCTCTTCTTTGCACTTCTCCCGGTAAGAGTGAAGAGCTTATTCTATCAAGTGAACCACATTTCCACCCTTGGTTGTGTTGGAGTTTTTCTCTTCATTCTTTCTTTTTTTTTTCTTTTTAACCCATTAGTGCCCAGTGTCCTCAATATAGGACAGAACTGGGCGTATTCAAAATCTGATAAAGAAGGAAACCCCAGGGTTCCCTATGAGGGTCATGACTATGAGCCGACAGGTGGAGGGCGGAACGCCTCGGACCCTTCCAGCAAAATCCCTTGCACAGGAACTCTGGGAGCTAATGGGTTAAACACTGGCAACTCTATCAGTTTCTTTAAGCAAGGGAAAAGGATCCAAAGGCTAGAAGCCCATAACAAATGTTCCCTCCAAGAAAAAAATAAAAGAGAGCCAAATTCAAGATCAGTTCACTTTGAAGTGCCAGAACACATAATATTTAAGAAGAGTAGAAGCCATAGGCAGAAGGAAATACAGCCTGAGGAAGACAGTTCCAATGTTGACCCGCTTTATATTTGAAGGACTGGGATTATCACTTATGTCCTGCATTAGAGGGCCAGTCAGAAAAAGGAGTGAGAGTTTGCTACCAGATGGGTGCTGTGTGCCTGGCAAAAGGGAGGAGGGATGTGGGGAGACAGTTCAAAATAGCAGCGACCTTTAATTAGTGTTAGAAAAGAGATAGAGGTGCAACAGTACAGTGAAAATAAAAGAACTGAAAGGAGTTAGTAAGAGGAGGAGAGCTAATGAGATGAAAAACTTTCACCACTACCCTGTAGTAGTAGTAGCAGTTGTTCCCTAGGCAGTCTGGCTGAACAGCCCCAAGTCCCTGAGGAAGGTCACGGCTGAGACCAGGCGTTCCCACAGAGCTCACAAGGAGTGTGTGTTGTGTTGTTGGTGGAGGTGATTGTGTGCAATGCGGTCGTCCATAATATGCTTAATATTGTGTGCAATGCGGTCGTCCATAATGTGCTTAATATTGTGTGCAATGCGTTCGTCCATAATGTGCTTAATATTGTGTGCAATGCGTTCGTCCATAATGTGCTTAATATTGTGTGCAATTCGGTCGTCCATAATGTGCTTAATATTGTGTGCAATGCGGTCGTCCATAATGTGCTTAATATTGTGTGCAGTGCGATCGTCCATAATGTGCTTAATAGTATGGGGTGCTGTGTTGCATCCTGGACAGGCATCAGTCACTGAGTCATCCAGCCTCTTCTGATAAGTCGAGAGGGCTGGATGATGCCCACATCTCAGCCTGGCCAGGAGGACTGTGTCCTCATGAGGGAGGTTGGATTCAGAAGGGTGGATATCAGGAGGCCGTGCATGCAGCTATGTGTTGTCTTTGAGGAACTGAATGGAGCATTGAGTGATTTGGGCACTGATATGCTTCTGGAAGCTGGTTTGAGGAGGGAGAGATGACAATATTTGTTCTTACCTAATTGTATCTTTACAGGAATGAGTCAAGCTCGTACTGTCCCGTGTCTTAAACCATATTTATCGTACATATCCTTAAATTTGTGAATTGTTTTGGCACACACTATTTCATTCGGTAGTGCATTCCACTGATCAATTGCTCTGTTTGGGAAACTAAATTTCCTTACGTATTTATCACCTCTCCTTATGCAGTTTTTTGCGGTGTCCTGTTGCTGATACTTCCCCATAGGTTAAGTAATCATTTATGTCTATTTTCTCCTTCCCTGATATGCATTTATATAGCAATATCATGTCACCTCTTTTCCTTCTCTCCAGTAGTGCTGGAGATTCAGTTTATTTAGTCTTTCTTTGTAGCTTAGATCCCTTAAGCTTGGTACCCATCTTGTAGCGGCCCTTTGAACTTTTTCAATCTTGTCTATGTGTTTTTTGAGATGAGGACTCCAGACTACTGATGCATACTCCAGGGTTGGTCTGATGAATGATGTTATTATCTTTCTTAGCATGTCTTCATTTATGTATGTGAATGCTGTTCTCATATTGGCAAGCAGTGTATACATGTTCCGTACCTTCTCACTGATGTGGTCAGCCGGAGATAGTCTGTTATTGATAATCACACCTAGGTCCTTCTCTCTTTCTGATGTGTGTTGGGTTTTATTTCCTAACGTATATAATCCCAATCAGGTCTTTTTGCACTTTTACCAAACTTGATTACATGACACTCGTCCACATTGAATTCCATTTGCCATGTACTACTCCATTCATGAAGTTTATTTAATTCTTCTTGTAGCTCTTTACCAGAGTCTGTGTTAGTAATTCTCCTTTGTATTTTTGCATCATCTGCAAACATATTTAGATAGCTTTCATTTCCAGTGTTACTGTCTATATCATTTATATACACTAAAAACATGATTAGTGCCAGCACTGAGCCCTGTGGTACTCCACTAGTCACATCTTTCCATGATAAGTAATTTCCCCCTAGTACTGTTCTCATTTCTCTTTTTATGAGAAAATCTTGCATCCAACAAAACAGTTTGCCTCGAATTCCCCCTTGATGGTACAGTTTCCATAAAAGTCTTTGGTGTGGTACTGTGTCAAATCTATCTATCTATCTATCTATCTATAGCCCGACGCCCTAATCCCGCAAAGGGTGGCCGCAGACAAAACGCCTCCAAGTCACTCTGTCACCCACCATTTGACTCCCCTCCCCCCAACTCACCCCCCCCTCCCTCATATACCTCTCAACTCCATCCCTCCACCTCATCCTCGGTCTACCCCTCCCTCTCCCTCCCTCCACCTCACCTACATACACCCTCTTAGTCAGTCTTTCATTCTCCATTCTCTCCACATGTCCAAACCACCTCAGTGTATTTCTCCTAATCTTTTCAACCACATCCACATCTACCCCACAACGTTCCTTCACTTCTTCATTCGTCAACTTGTCCCTCCACGTCACTCCACATGCTCCTCTCAAGTAACTCATTTCCACTGCTCTCACTCTTGATTTGTTCCCCTCTTGCAAGGTCCATGCCTCGCTTCCATACGTCAGGGTAGGGATCACAATACCATCATGCAGTGACTTCTTAACTTCCATACTCACCTCCCTATTTCTCATCACTGCTTTCAGTGTACCAACAACCTTTCTTCCCTGCTGTACCCTTTCACGTACTTCATCCCCCAAAGTTCCATCTTTACTCATCACACTACCCAAGTACTTGAATGCACTCACATTCTCCATATCCTCATCATCCAACCTCACTGCACACTCTGTGACCTCATTCCTCTCAAACACCATAACTTTACTTTTGTTTACATTAACTTTCAGCTTCCTCCTCCTACACACTGTCCCAAATTCATTCACCAAACCTTGCAACTCCCATTCATCTTCACTCAACAATACTGTATCATCAGCAAACAGCAACACCGGAAGCTTCCAAATCTCACCCTCATTCATTAGGGCCACCCCCACATCCACTGCCCTACCTTGCACCTCCTTTACAACCCCATCCATATATATATTAAACAGCCATGGAGACATCAGACACCCCTGTTTCAGTCCCACATTGAGATCAAAGAACTCACTCAGCTCACCATCCACTCGCACCGTAGCCCTAGCTCCCTCGTACATACTCTTCACAGCACTCAACAATTTCCCCTCCACTCCATATATTCTTAATACCTTCCACATACCTTGCCTATCTATTCTGTCATAAGCTTTCTCCAAGTCCATGAAGGCAGCATACACTTTCCTTCCCTTCTCTAGATACTTCTCCACTAAACATCTTAGAACAAATATCTGACCTACACACCCTTTTCCCTTCCTAAATCCCCCTTGTTCTTCTCCAACTAGCTCCTCTGTCATATGCCTAACCCTATCAATGAGTATTCTACCATATATTTTACCAGTCACACTAAGAAGGCAAATACCCCTATGGTTACCACATACTTCTCTCTCCCCTTTTCCTTTGTACAGAGGAACAATTATACCTGATTTCCAGTCCTCTGGAACCCTTCCCTCTTCCCAAGCCAATCTACACAACTTCCATATCCACTCCACAACAATCTCACCCCCATACCTAAGCATTTCACCACACACTCCATCAATTCCTGGGGCCTTTCCCAGCTTAATCTTCTTCATCGCTTCCACTACTTCCGACCTACTGATCTCTTCCTCCCTCCTCTCATCTCTTCTTCTCCCAGCCATTCCCCAACCACTTATACTCACACTGCTCTCACTCTCTACATTCAACAAATCCTCAAAGTGCTCCTTCCATCTCCTCAATTTCTCTCTCTTTCTTGAAATCTAAATAGATACTGTCCACCCATCCTTCTCTTTCCTGTAATGTGTGTTACTTTGTCTTTATAGCTCAACAGATTTGTAACACATGATTTTCCGTTTCTGAAACCAAACTGTCTTTCTGTTATCATACTGTGTTCTTCTAGATGATTTACCCAAGCTTTTCTTATAAGCTTTTCTAATACCTTGCTTACAACACTGGTCAGTGATACTGGTCAGTAGTTGAGTGGATTTTTTCTATTCCCTTTCTTGAATAAGGGGACAGTGTTTGCTTTCTTCCAAATACCAGGTAGTTTACCTTGACTCAAGGATTTCTTGAAAATTAAAAATAATGGTTTACTTAACTCCTTTGCACATTCTCGTAGCACCCAACATGAAATTTCATCAGGACCACTTGCTTTTCCTCTGTCTAATTTAGTCAACTCCTCCTGTATTACTTTTTCTGATATTTGTATATCTGGTAGTATGTGTGGGCATGCATGTTCCACATAGTCCCTCTCAAAATTTTTTTCTTCTGTAAAAAGTGATTGGAAATTCTTATTTAGTGCTTCACAAATATCCTTCTCTTGTGTATAGGTGATTCCCTCGTCCGTAATGGATTGTATTTTATCTTTTACTTTGGTTTTGCTTCTGATGTAGCTGTAAAATAGCTTCGGTTGATCACTACTTTTATTTATGATATCCTCCTCAAACTGTTTTTGGGCTTCCCTCCTTATTCTTGTATAATTGTTTCTTGCCTGTTTGTAATTATTATATGCCCTTTCACTATTGTGTCTTCTGTATCTGTTCCACAACAAATCTCTTCTTTCTTTTGATTTTTTACATTCTGTATTGAACCATTTCTTTCTTTTCTTTTCTGCTTCTTTGTGCTGTGGGATGTACTTCTGGACTCCTATTTCATAAAATTCACAGAATTTTTTATATACAGCATTTAAATCTTGTCCTCGAAGCTCATTTTCCCAATCAATTTCTAAGAAATATTTCTTTAAATTATCATAATTTCCCTTTTTATAGTTTAGGCTCTTTTTGTAACTTTCATTGCTGTTAACTATGTCATATGATATCATGAAGTTGCAATTTAGTACTGCATGGTCGCTTTTGCCGAGTTGAGGGTGATATATTAAACTGTCAGTATCATTTTCTTGCCTAGTAAATATGTATGGTATCATGTGCTGGGTGTTGTTTTGATATTCCTTGGTGTGTGCGGATGTGCTGCCATGTAGTGCAGTGGATGGTGTAGGTTTATGGAGGCTGTGGCAAGAATTAGTGTCCCTTTTATGTCCAGATAATCCTTGACTTTGAGGACTTTGGTTTCTTGGTGTTGGTGGTCTGTGGGTGTAGTAGCTGTGCAGCCTGTGATTATTTTTAGAGCCTTGTTCTGTATAGTCTGTAGAGTGTTGTAGTGTGTTTTAGTGAAGTTAGAGGCACAAGCAGGGCTTGCTTAATTCATCACTGAACGTACATATTGTTCATACACTACGGTGGTGGTTTCTTTGTTGTTGTTTGTATTGTGCAGTGGTGGTTTCTTTGTTGTATGTCAGTGTTGTATGGGCAAGTGACCTTAGGGTGTTGAGTCATGGTGTTGATTTATTTTTAATGTTTGTGATGTGTTGTTTAAATGACATTGATGTATTTTATGTTACACCAAGGATTTGTGTGTGGGGGGGGATAGGAGGGTGTTGTTTATGGTGAGGTGTGGAATGTGACTATGTTCTACTGTCCAGTTTGTGAGAAGAGTCACTGTTGATTTGGCACGGGCTATTGTGAGTCTGTTTGTGGTGAACCATTTGTGTAGTGTGTTGAGGTAAGGTTAGAGGATGTGTGTGGCGGTGTTTGCGTTCTGGTGTGTGTGTGTGTGTGTGTGTGGTAGGAGGGTGTTGTTTATGGTGAGGTGTGGAATGTGACTATGTTCTGCTCTCTAGTTTGTGAGATGAGTCACTATAGATTTGGCAGGGGCTATTGTGAGTCTGTTTGTGGTGAACCATTTGTGAAGTGTGTTGAGGTAAGCTTGGAGGATGTGTGCAGCTGTGTTTGTGTTTTGGTGTGTACATGTAAATGTTATGTCGTCTGCATAGGAAGCTATGTGTATTTGCGGTGTGTGGGGTGTGGGTATGTCTTTCATGTATAGGTTAAAGAGTGTAGGGAACAAAACAGATCCTTGGGGGATGCCGCTTATAAAGTTTCTGATGATTGATGACTGACCAGCAAATGTTACATTTGCACATCTGCCTGCTGAATAGTTTGCCAGCCATCTTTTTGTGTTATTGTGCATGTTTGTGTTGAATATTTTGTTTGTGAGGTTGTGACAGGGGATGGCATCAAAAGCTTTGCTTAATGTCTAGTGTGACTAGGAGTGTTCTGTGTGGTGGCCTAGGTGAATTGATACCATCTACAACTCACTGTGTATGGTCTGTAAGAAGGGTGTTTGTGGAGTGTTGTGGCCTAAAACCATGTTGTGATGGGGCTAGGGGTGTGTGAAGTGTAACTAGGTGTAATACCAGTTTTTCAGTGACTTTGGAGGGGGTGCAGAGGAGTATGATGGGGTGGTGTGAGGAAAGCAACATGAGGTCTTTGTTGGGTTTGGGGTTAGTGGTGGTTGTATCATGCATCCAGATTTGGGTATTATGTTGTGTGAGTAGCTGTAGTTTGATATGTTAGTGAATGCTTGGATGCCTTGTGGTCCAAGGTGTTTAAGGTGTATTATACTTATGTTGTCTAGGTCACAGACGGATGAGTACCAAAGGTTGCTAATAATGTGCTTCATCTGGTTGTAAGTGAAGGGTGCAAAGTCTGAGTCTGTGGGGAACTCTCTTTTGCGTTGGATGACATGTTGGTCGTCGTGATGGGGGTTTAGATGGCTGACATGTGAAAAGTGATTGATGAGAGTGTTTGCCTGTTGTTTGTTTGGGGTATGGTGTCTGTTCTGGTGATGGCAGCATGTGATTGTGTAGTGTTGCTGTTGGAGAGTGTGATGCTGTTTGGTGTTTTGCAGTTTGCTGGTGTTTGTTTTGTGATTGTTTGGAGATAATTATTCAAATTTAATGTTTGCTGCTCGGACATTTTATTGTTTATTTGAGTGTTGAGTTTTTGTATTTGTTGTGTGGTGTATTGGGTATTGGGTGTTGGGGAGTGCTGTAATGTGTCGCGTTGACTGATGAGGCCTTGAATTTCTGGTGTGAAGTTGGGGTTGTGTCTCTTTCTGTTGCCTCTAGGAATGTGTCTTTTGTCTGCATTTTGAATAATTCTATTGAAAAAAAGTGTGCACTGTGGTGTTGATGTTTGTGATGGGTGTACTGTTTAATGGCTCAAAGCGTTGTTCTCTGTCAGTTGTGAAGGCCTACCAATTGGCTGCCTTATAATTGGTGCATGTGTGTCTGTGGCCAGCTGAGGTGTTTCTGGTTTTGGTAGTGATGATGATTAGGAGGTGGTCAGAGCCAAGGGTTTTAACCACTCTTCAGGATGTTGTGGGGGCAACAACATTGTTGAGGATGAAGTGAATATCTGTTTGGGACTGTTGTACCGACCCTCTGTCTGTGTTAGGGTTTTGACATGCCAGGGCAATGCCATGGCATTGAAATCACCACCCAGGATGATGTTGGATATGTTAGTGATGTGGTGTATTTGAGTAGAGCAATTGTGTGGTACTGTAAGGGATGACTGGTGGAGATTGTATGTGTTGGTGATTGTTATGTGTGATTTGTTGCCAATGCATATTTTAATTGATTGTATTTCTGTTATGGTGTCATGTGGGGGGAGAAGTGATTTTGTGTGTGCACTAGTATCTAAAAAGTTGATGGATTGATTACTTCTCAGTCAGTCCGAGATGTGTTGGGAAGAGCGATATCGAATGAAGAGTGTGGAACTGAATGCTAGCTTATGAGAACATGTGGGATGAAAGAGTAATTTTTTTCTGATTAGCAAACATTTTTGTTCCATTCGTCCCCTAACATTGTGAAACCCATTAAATTTCATCTAAGCATACAGCCTAAAGACCTTTCCAGTTCAATTCATATTCCTCTAGTTTGTTTTCTGTATTTTACTACAGTACCCTCACGTCCAACACGGTAATATTGTCATGCATGGGTCCCTTGTTGGACCAAAAACATGTTGGACAAACAAAAGAGCTTATGGGGAAAAATGAATTATGTCAGCAACCCTAGGAAAATTCACCCTAAATACCTACCATATACCTATACATATATTTGTACTACCGTAATTATAATAAATGGTACTGTACTATGAATGATAACTAACCTTTTAGGATATTGTTGGTGGGCTTGCTGGGAATGGAAGGTGATATCCGAGGCTGTAAGTAGTCCTACTGGGTCCGTGGAGGATGGCTGCTGGCGTCACTAGCAGATAATGGTTGCTGCTCCTCCTCAACCTCCCTCATAAATCCTTTGAAATTCCTCTCCCCTTTCTTCTGCCTCTTGATGAATTCTAGCTTGGTGGCCTGAGGGAGGTGCCGCCGCTTCTTGGGGTTCTCAGAAGGCTTCCTAGGCATCGTGAGGAGGGTAAAAGGCAGTAGCAAGGACAGAAAATGCAGCAAGAAAAAAGCACCGTCCAATGCGAATTATGCGACTGAGTGATGCTGTGGCGGGAGAAATTTAAACAAAACATCACGTGACAACAGTAGCGTTTTTAATTGGGCAACATCACGATCACGTCACGATAGCGGGCAGGGGAGGCTACTTGATCAGAAGTTTTGATTGGCTGTCAGCGTCACGGGAATGTCCAGTATGACCGTGTTGGACCAGAGGTGATCGTGCTAGAGGCGGACTCTGCGGATTTCGCCCACTTCTTGGAGCTCCGTCAGTGTTATGCTTACGCACCCGTTTTACAGTACTTATATCGTATTAAATTGTACTAATTTTTTGCTCTCTGTGCTGGACGCGAATCGTGCTGGATAAATGCGTGTTGGACGCGAGGGTACTGTATTTTGAGGGTGGTAATTTACCTTCCCCTGCTGAAAGATTTCTTGCCTTATCATCATCATATTCCTTAACCCCTTAAACGCGGCCGTGAACAGTCGATCCCCCCCGAGTGGCGGGGTTGTATCGCAGTCTGAGTACCTGTAGGAAAATATTAGCCAAAAATCAGAGATTAACCCTAGAACATCATACTTGGTATGGCAGATAGTACTTACATTCAGCTTTCTCCAGAGACAGGTGTTGAGCCTTCGTGGACTACCCAAGGACTTGTGGAGACTTGCAAAGTTGGGTAACCAAATCTTCACTTTCACACCTCCAGCAACCTGGTTTCCCTTCTAGCACAGCCTCATTCTGTCACAGTAAACTTTATACTACAACGTAAAGGTAGTTTGGAATCCGTATTTGTACAATAAGCACTGAAAATAAAGCTAAAATCAACGGAGCGTACGGCCAACATGCACCGTGGCGGTGGTCTTCCCGTCACTCAACAAACATTTCCATTTTCACAGCTAAAAACACGTTTACTACATTATTTTCAATCATATTACTTCCCAAAAGATCACCACGGCGCGCTTTTTATTCTGCCTTACGCCCGCCACTTTATTCTCGTTCCTGTCGGCCGCTTGCACTGACTGGGAAGAGCTAGAACTCGCCATAATGTCACTTTGAAAGCCTGCAGTAAACTGACGCTAAACAGGGGCAAACCATGAGAAAAAAAGCTAGTGTTACAACTGGGGAAACAAGCGTTTCCTATTAGCATAAACTGCTTGTGAGAGGAGAGCGCAGATTTACAGTTCTGAGCGGTCAGAGCGCTGCCATGTATCACAGCCAGGCTGGCCGGGCCGTGGTGGGGGGGGGGGGACGGGGGGAAAATGAAATACTTGGCAACAACTGAGGTCAGTAGTACAAAGGTAAAGTATGCTAGTTGTAGCTAAAGGGTGATGGTACTGATAGACAATACCAGCTGGAGCCTGCTTGCCCGCGGTTATTCAAAATTTACTAGAATCGCAAATGTGACGATCCGCCGTTATGTCCTTTTTGCCGAGCGTCGCAAACGAGACGATCCGCGTTTAAGGGGTTAAGCCGTACTTACGGTTGTTTCGCCATAATGGAAGAAACTTACTCAAAATTAGGGCGCATGGTACATTAGCATGTAAACATATCGGTGAAAACATCTGGGATAAATTGAATGCCTGACTGCGTGGGATGGTAGAGTAGGGTCATGTAAACATACCAGTAACCTTCGTTCCCTTCCCATATTTGTTTGCAGTTTTTTTTATAGCTCACCCTAGCTCAGCATCACAGACACCAGTAGTGTAATGCATTGTTCAAGGCTGGCAGCTATGAAGGGGTTGATGGAATACATTACTGTTTTTATCAGTACTCTCTCTTTCACACATACACATAAGAATGAACAAAAGAATGAGCAGTAAATGTACACTGAACTTCAAAGAGCAGAAAAAACTGCTCAGTTGGTCTGAAATGTGTTGGGAAGAGCGATATTGAACGAAGAATGTGGAACTGATAGCCAGCTTACAAGAACACGTGGGATGAAAGTTTTTTTTTTTTTTTTTTTTTTTTTTTTTTTAATCAAACATTTTTGTTCCATTTCATCCCTTAAATTGTGAAACCCACAAATTTTTGTCTAAGCATACAGCCTAAAGACCTTTCCAGTTCAATTCATATTCCTCTAGTTTGTTTTCTGTGTTTTTCTGACTGTTTTGAGGGTGGTAAATTACCTTCCCTTGCTGAAAAATTTCCTCCCTTATTATCATCACATTCCTTAAGCCATACATGTGATTATTTCCATCATAATGGAAAAACTTACTCAGCTTACTGGAAGGTGGATTTCATTTCCCAATTTCCCAGCCGGAGCCCAGGTTAGGGTAGGTTAGGTAAAATTATTAGATAGTTAAGCTAGGTTAGGTTAGGTTAGGTTATCAGTTGCCTCACCAAACTCCACCCCACCACCCATGTGGTCGAGTTGTGAGCAGGTGTGGGTGGGAGGTAGACTCACGCTCGTTTACCCGTGGCTCTCTCACCAGCAACTGAATGCTTGCTATTTTAAACTGGAGCAATCATATGGATAATTTTATAAATTACCCTACCACTGAACCAATCGGTCACCGTCCAGATATACCGAGACCTGGATAATCCGAACCAGGATAATTGACCTTTCACAATACACAGATTAACATGGACATAACTTCAAAAGACGTGCCCTGATATGAATGTAATAATATTCTACAATATGTTGTGTAAAGTATTATAATGTACTGTACAGTACTGTATATATTCCTTCGGTATAATCAAGCATGGTTGTTCACCAGCCACCTCCTACAAAGAATTGAAATTAAAGTGGCCAGGGCCCCACTTGGGGAGAACACCTTTGACTGACTACTTTCAACTACCTCCACAACTCAGTGGAAAAGCAGAAAATGAATAACCTAGACCCCCTTACAGACCCAGCTTGCTTGGGATAAGGGCATTAGGGGGTCCCAGGGAAAAGAGAGGAATTTCTGTCAAAGTGAGTCTGCAAGATAGGAATTTCCAGTCACGGTACAGTATATTCAGCTACCAATATCACCATTCCACCACATCCTCTTGTGTATGGTAGGGATGCAGTTGCGGTCATTTATTACATCGAAATACAGATGTGGATGCGGATGCGGATGTTTATTTTATCACAATGTGGATTTTTTTTTTTTTTTATGATAGGAAGACAGAACCCAAGGCCATGAGCCCACAATACTGTTCCTTCCAAGAGAAAAACAAAATACAAGAAAGAGCCAAATGCAAGATCCGATTATTTTGAGATGCCTGGACACATTGTATTTGAAAGATCATAGCTAGCAGGAAATACAGACAGAGGGAGACAGTTTCAGAGTTGACCTGTTGCATAAATGAAGGACTGGGAGTAACGGTTAACTCTTGCATTAGAGTGTTGGAGAGAAATGGGATGAGAATTTCCTGCCAGACGGGTGCTACGCGCCCGTCGTAGAGGTGGAGGAATGCAAGCAGACAGTTAAGAGGAGCAGTGACCATTGAAATAGCAAGAGAAAAGAGATAATGATGCAACAGTGCAGCGAAGAGACAGAGGTTGAAGGGAGCCAGTAAGAGGAGGGGAGTTAATGAGATGAAAAGCCTTTGACTCCACCCTATTGAGGAGAGCTGTATGTGGGGAGCCTCCCTGCACATGAGAGTTGTACTCTACACAGGGGCAGATAAAACCTGTGTATAAAGTCAACAACTGTGCAGGGGTAAAGAAGGAACGGAGTCGGCTTAGGGCACCTAATCTCTTGGAAGCAGATTTTACAAGAGATGTAATATGATCTTTCCAATACAAGTCCCGAGTGATTGAAACTCCAAGCAAGTTCAAAGATGATACAGGATTAAACTGGATATTATTAAACATTAGTGGGTATCCTCGTGGAAGATTTTGTCGGGTTGATAGGTTTAAGAACTGAGTCTTTGATGCATTAAAAACAAGATTGTTTTTACCCCTGTCAGAGATATGAGCCAAGTCAGACATTAGGTGTGCCATAGCCTCATCCCTTGTTTGTTGAAGTAACTGCCGAGATGGACGTTGCGGGAACCGAATGGAAAGGTGAAGGGTGGAGTCATCAGCGTATGAGTGGATAGGGTTCGTTGTACAGCTCAGAAGGTCATTGATGAATAAGAGGAAGAGAGTTGGTGATAGGACAGAGCCCTGAGGAACACCACTGTTGATAGTTCTAGGAGAAGAACGATGGCCGTCTACGACAGTGGCTATAGAACAACCAGAAAGGAAGCTATGGAAGAAGGCACAGATAGAAGGATAGTAACCCTAAGAGGGCAATTCAGAAATTGAAGATTTATGCCAGACTCGATCGAAAGCCTTTGAGATGTCAAGTGCAATGGCAAAGCTTTCACCAAAGTCCCGAAAGGAGGATGACCAGGAGTCTGAAAGGTAGGTGAGAAGATCGCCAGTGGAGCGTCTCTGACAGGACCCATATTGATGATCAGAAAGAAGGTTGTGATAGGAAAGATGTTTTTAAATTTTTCTATTAAGAATTAACTCGAAAAGGTTTGAGATACAGGATGTTAAAGCAACTGGACAAGAGTTAGAGGGTCGGGAATGGCCACCCTTCTTTGGGACTGGCTGAATGAGAGCAAACTTCCAGCTAGAAGGAAAGGTACAAGTTGATAGACAAAGGCAAAAGAGTTTGCCTAGGCAGGGTGTAAGCACAGAAGCACAGTTCTTGAGAACAATAGGAGGGACTCCATCAGGCCCATATGCCTTGTTAGTATTGAGGCCTGTGATGGCAGAAAATACATCAACTGAAGAAATTTTAATGTCAGCCATGAGGAAGTCAGAGGGGGGAAGTGATGGAGGAACAGCATCGGAATTGTCTAAGGTGGAATGGGAGGAGAAAGTCTGAGCAAAGAGATCTGCTTTATCAGTAGAAGAAATAGCTACAGAATTATCAGAGTAAAAAAGAGGAGGGAAGGATGATGAGGTAAAGTTGTTAGAAAGGTTTTTGGCAAGGTGCCAACTGGAGTGGGAAGAATTTGAGTTGGAGAGTTGAGAGCATTTAGTACGGATGAGATTATTTTTATCAGAACGAAGAACAGACAGCATGATTCTGGGCAGAAACATAAAAAAGATGTGATTCAGGGGTGGATTAGCTCTGGTACCTTTTATAGGCCCTCTCCTTGTTGCAGACAGCATTAGAACGAGTGCGTTTAAACCAAGGCTTTCTTGCATTAGTCAGAGGATATGAGAAAGGAATGTACACTTTCATGCCTGAGAGAATATGTTCCATAATGTGCAAGGCACACTCAGGTGGCTCCTGGCCATGGAAGCAATAATCATTCCATGGGAATTCAAAGAAGTACCGTACTGCCTGAGGGCCTCCCAATCTGCAGCTCCAAAGTGCCACAGTCGACATTTCCTTGGAGGGTCCACAGTCCGTACCGGAACAACAGGACTGGTTAAGGTAGTAAGGTTGTGATCGGAGGAGCCCAATGGAGAGGAACAATTAACAGTGTAATCAGAAGGATTAGTTGTAAGGAAGAGGGCAAGTATAATGGAGCTCCCTCCAACATGGCCAGGGATACGGGTAGTGTGCTGTACAAGCTGCTCTAGGTCATTAGGGATGGAAAAGATGGAGGCATGTTCACCAGGTGGATCAGTGAAAGGACAGGAGAGCCAAAGGTGGTGGTGAACATTGAAATCTCCTAGAATGGAGATTTCAGAGAAAGATGGATAGAATATGTTCCATCGTAGAAGTAAGATAGTCAAAGAATTTTTCATAGTCAGTAGAATTAGGGGATAAGTAAACAGCCCTGGCTGCGCAGGTGAGTTTCGAATATAGTGCCGTGGTGACCAAGGCCAGCCCATGCAAGCATGTTTGAGCCTTCATAACCGAAACCGAAACCGAAAACCATACATTCCAATAGGGAATCAGACACTTCGATGTTCATCCATGGCTTTACCAAGGTAAATATTGAGCTAATATTTCGTTACTATATACTTTGGCATGTGTTCTCCCGATTCCTAAGACAAAATTTGGCCTTAGGGAAATTTCATTTTTACCCCTATGTCTGGCACCAGACACTTCCAAAAAACTGCCATGAGCAGTTAATGGGTTAAAAAATGGTCGGAAGAATACAGAAAATAAACTGGAGGAATATGAAATTAACTGGTAAAGTCTTTCTGCTGAAAGTTAAATGTACATCTAGCACTCATTCTTTTTTTTGTTTTTGTGTTTATTTGTGAAAGAGAGAGTATTGATGCAAACAGTAATGTTTTTCATTAACCCCTTAATAACCCCCGGCATTGAACAACCCTTTACAGTACTGAAGTCAGTGACATGGAGTTAGCATGAGCTATAAAAAACTGTGAACAATTATGAGAAGGGAACGAAAGTCACTGATATGTTTACACGACCCTGTGCTACCATCCCAAGCAGCCAGGATGTTGCTTAATCTCAGATGTTTTCGCCCATATGGCACATGCACTATAATTTTATCAGTTCTTCAGTGAAACATAGCAATTCATAGGATGGGTTTAGGAAGCTAAAAAACACAGTACTAGGTGTGCCAGATGATTTTCTTCATATCTTTAGGAAAAGTACATTGATTTTAGAGCTCCTCAAAAACTGATCTGAGGCTGGCCAGGGATGCATGCAAATTTCTAAACCTACAGCCATTGAGAGTTTAAGCCGTTAAGCCATACCTACGATTGTTTCTGGTGCAATGGAAGAAACTTACTCTACGTATGCATTACCAAAGATGGATTTGGCTTCCCAGTTTCCGAACTGTAGGTTAGGTTAAGCTTGGTTAAATTATTAGGTAGAGTTAAACTAGGTTAGGTAAAGTTTAATTAACCCATCACATCCAGATGTCATGTATGTACTGTATGTCAACCCGTGGATGTCCGGGTGACATGTATACATGATCTAGTATTTCTCGCCATTGCTTGAATATTCAGCTGGTTATTTCAACCACACACAGCCACTGGCCACCCTCCGTCACGCATCCCAGTCACCCTCCAGTTGCCTGCATACCTCCATCGTGGATAGACTTACATAAAAATTTTTCCCTGTGTTCGGACCCTCGCCGGAGCGCATGCAGCTGCTGACTTCAATACCAGTGATGTCCAGAGGCCCAAAAAGGAAAGGCTTTAGTGATAGTGCAATAAGGAGACAATTAGACTTGCCATTATTGCCAATTGTGAGTGGGGAAAGTGACTCTTCCTTTGAGGAAAGCAGTCTCATCACGATGAGTGTTGAAATTTATGCGTCAGATGAGGAGGCTAACTGTGAGTTTTCCACTGTGTGGCAATTATTTGCCTCTGTATGTTCATCTGCCATTTCCAATGATGGGAATGGTTCAGAGGATATTGACGATCCTGGAGAGGGGGATATTGGCATGGTGGAGAAGATGGAGGAGGAGTTAGGGAGTGGTGAAAGGGAGGAGGTGGAGGAGGGAGGGAGGAAGAAGTGCTTCAGGCTAAGCCTCGCATAAGTGGGTGACTCCACTCCTTCCATGGAATTTTCCATTCATTTGCCATTACACTAGCCTTTCCACTAACCACTCAACCTGTCACTCGTCTTGCTTCTAACCAAGTGCCTCACAAACCGGCCTGCCTCACCACATGCCTCATCACGTTGGCCTGCCTCACCACATACCTCATGACATTGGCCTGCCTCACCATGTGCCTCATGACGTTGGCCTGCCTCATTGTGCTGATCTGCCTCACCACGTGCCTCATCATGTTGGCCTGCCTCACCATGTTGGCCTGCCTCACAATGTGCCTCGTCATGCTGGCCTGCCTCACCATGTTCCTCACCACGCTGGCCTGCCTCACCACATGCCTTATCACGCAGGCCTACCTCACCACATGCCTCATCACGTTGGTCTGCCTCGCCATGCCGGCCTGCCTCACCACGTGCCTCATCACGTTGGCCTGCCTCACCATGTGCTTCATCATGTTGGCCTGCCTCACCACGTGCCTCATCATGCTGGCTTGCCTCGCCACATGCCTCATCACGTTGGGCTGCCTCACCACGTGCCTCATCACGTTGGCCCGCCTCACCACGTGCCTCATCACGTTCGCCGCCTCACCACGTGCCTCATCACCACGCTGGCCTGCCTCACCACATGCCTCATCACGCTGGCCTGCCTCACCATGTGCCTTATCACGTTGGCCTGCCTCACCACGTGCCTAATCACGTTGGCCTGCCTCACCATTTGCCTTATCATGTTGGCCTGCCTCACCACTTGCCTTATCACGTTGGCCTGTCTCACCACATGCCTCATCACGCTGGTCTGCCTCACCACATGCCTTGCCATGCTGGCCTGCCTTGCCATACCGGTCTGCCTCACCACATACACCAGTCCTGTATGAGACAGCCCTAGCATGTATTCAATATGGACGGTTGGTGTTAGCGCCGAAGTGGTGACATGTAGAGGTGTGCGGTAAGTAGGAGGACTACTGGGCCTTGAAAGCAGGCTGTGAAGCCTATGCCCAGAGTCGGTCACATTTAAAAAAAAAAAAAAAAAAAAAAACATGCCTTGTCACACCGGCCTGCCTCATCATTCCGGCGTGCTCCATCACTTGCCTCGGCATGCCGGCCTGCCTCACCACATGGCCGACAGACACGTGGCTGTCGCCTGATTTCACCATCCCCATCACCACCAGGATCACTGTCACCAGCATCATCACCATCACCACCATCATCACCTGCCTCATCAGGTAATTATTTGCCTGATTCTTCACCATGGCGCCCTGCAAGGGGCCAGGACAGGGCACGGGACAGGCCACGTGCACAGTAGGCAAGGCAGGGACCAAGGGTAGGTACGTTTGAAACATTCATCTGGGAGGAAGGGACAGGGTTTCAGCCCGATGTACCTGTGTTTGATGGGTCAGATTTAGGTGTGCAGCTAGAATTCCCTAGCAGTGCAACATCCACTCCCGTTCTGTTAATTTTTTGCCATGACAGGGGTGGATTTCATTGTAAAGGAAATCAGTGCATTCAGGGAATACTGCTGCAGTTGGGGTGAAACCTCACACATTCGTGAAAGTGCGAAAATGGTGTGGACAATGACGAATGTAAGTGAGATGTATGTTTGGCTTGCATTGACTGTGTTGATGCCTCTCATAAAAAATATATATATATATATATATGACTACTGGTTGGTGGACAATATTGCATAAACACCTCTGTTCGATAAGTTTACGCCATGGGACAGGTATCTTGACATCCCAAGGTACCTGGCTTTCTCTCCAACATGGGTCCACATCTGAGCGATAGATTATGGAAAATTCGCTCAATTTTGGAAATGATGAAGGAAAAATTTAGATCATATTTCAGACCATTCCAAAAAGTTGTTATTGATGAGTCGCTTGTTCTGTTCAGGGGACATCTTGTCTTCATACAGTACAAACCATCAAAGAAACATTGGTTTGGAATAAAGTTTTTTGTTTTGTGTGATTGCAAGACTGGCTTTGTGATAGATTTTATTGTGTGTACACCAAGTGATGCAGAGTTATCAAAGGACGACCCCCATGGCTTCTCTGGCTCAGTCATGAATGAACTAATGGACAGGTACTTTGGTGGCAACCATATCCTGTTTACCGATAATTACTACATGGCGCCAAGGCTTGCAAAGAACTGCAAGAACACAAAATTGGATCGTGTGGCACTATCCATGTAGAGGAAACATTGGCCATCCATTCCCACAGGCACCGTGAAAGGGGAGTGCAGAACCTTGAAATCAGATAAACTTCTTGCTGTTCACTGGCACGATAAGCGAAAGGTAAATGTCCTCTCCATGGTCCATGAAGGTAAGCTGGTAAACACAGGCAAGGTTGTTAAAAGGACGAGGCAGCCAATCTTCAAGCCTAATGCAGTTATCAACTATAACATCAACATGCGACTCATCGATAAATCTGATATACAGATTGGCACTGTCAACTGTCTGAGGCGGTGCTGTAAGTGGTACAAGAAGGCATTCTTACATGTACTTGACATCTGTGTACTGAATGCCTTCATTCTTTACAAGCACGTAACACAGACAAGCACAACCCTCAGGCAATTTGAGAAGGATGTAATTCGCAGCCTCCTGGAGTGATATGGCCAAGTAGTGCCTGCTGGGAAATGGAGGCACAGTGTACAGCAGCTGCCTGACATGCTGCAGTGCAGGGACTACCTCAGTAGGCATTACATGGAAGTGCTGCCTCCAACACCTGCAGGCAAAGAAGCCTTCCAGCGTTGCTATGTTTACGCAGATTCGTTGTGCCGACAACAGCAGCGCCGTATGATGAGGTGATGGTTTGCTGAATGTCAGGTGGCATTGTGCACCACCTTTTTCTTTGAGTGTCACCCAAAGACCGAGTTGTAAAAGTGAGGGTCGTATGTATAAGTTAGTGTTAGTTTAGTACAGTACATATGTGGGGTTTTGTGTAAATAAAAAAATGGTAGGTGGTGGTGACCATAATCCACTCACTTGATGTAGTGCTGCCTACTTCTTCCTTAGCCTTTATCATTCTTTTTCTGTGCCTGCCCTCCTCTCTTCCAATTTCTCCCATCTCTCCTGTCACGTCTTATTGCTTTCCTTTCCTTTACAAGTGGCCTTACATTGAGTGACAAGCCAAATGGTTTCCTGTAAGCCAAGAAACCATTGACAACGCTGGATGGTAACCAGATAACCAAACCATACATGCTTCCTACGTGTCAACAAGTGGGTTGGTGGAGGGTTAGTGCCCCTCCCCATAAAACAAATAACTCAAAGGCAAATGGTCACCCCTTACGGGATTATGGTGTCTGGCAGTAGATAGATAGATAGGAAAATGGTTTTACTGCTGTATGTATATTTATGTGAATAATGGAATCAGAAAGTTTGTTTCATGATGAAATCAGTGCTTTATTTTTTACTGAAAGTTTTTGTGTGTGTACATATTTGTTATGATGGTTAAGTACAAATCACAGGGAAAAAATTTTATTGTAGTGGTAAATACTTTTAATTATGGACAGTAAGTGAATAGCTATTTTGTTCACAATTTTTTTTTTTTTGGTTAGGTTTTATGTCACAGTAGTAGTGGTGGTAGTTGTAGTAGTGGTGGTGGTAGTAGTAGTAGTGGCAGTAGTAATAGTAGTAGTAGTTGTACTGTAGTAGTGGTAGTTGTAGTAGTAGTAATAGTTGTAGTTGTTGTAGTGTTGGTAGTTAGTAGTAATTGTAGTAATACCCAGACTTGTAGTGGCACAGCGGTGCTAGAATCGAGCGACAATGCAAGCCAAACATACATCTTTGTGTGTGTGTGTGTGTGTGTAAGGCGGTGTTGGTGGAGTGGTGAGCAGGTGCATGGGCCTGTACCTGAGGCAGCTTGCCTCAAGGTTGTTGCAATGGTTACCAGACTCACATCAGGAATCATGCCACACTTTTGAACAATCTACAAGGAAATGGTGTTTGTGATGGAGTGTGGTCGTCTGGAAGTGTTATTATTGTGGAGGGCTGGTATAAGACTTAGTTGTGCCACCGCACCTCTGCCATGCATATGGACACAGGCAAAAAAACAACAAAAATTGCCCCATTTCCCCACTCACTCTCTGACAACACACACTTCATGGACAATCTGGGGCCATCAGCTTTAGGTTGAAGGGTTGGTGAGTATTATGACACTTAGTTTTTTATTTTTGGTTAAGGATTAGCAGAGATATGAACATTCAAAAAAACATGATTTTCTCAGAAATGCCCAGCTGGAAGAAGGGTTGGTGGAAATATATGCCTGACATAATGGGTTAAACACTTAGGACAGACCCTTCCCCCATTATGCTGACTAATCAAACCAGAGTTGTCACAGCTGAACAGCTAAAAACAGTAGTGAAACAGATTTAACAAGAAATGTTTATTTATGGGTAAAGCATTACTGTATCAGTGCCTTGTAGGCTACACAAGTACTTTTAAATGTCATTTTCATGAAGGTGTCAAGAATGGGCTAATCTCAAGAATTAACGAAGAGGTTTGGAACATAACCCTCACTAGTTGGGGGGGGGGGGTTATTGTACTATAAGATAAAGACATACCTTAGCTTATGAGCATTCAAGATCCTTGCATTTCAAAGATGTGAACACGGAAAAATAATGAACGTTTCATAGGTATGAACGTAACCAAGAAAAACTAATTTAGCTTGTAGCGGCCTGTTGCGACCACTTTTGAATGTGGCAGGTGTCAGTAGTTGCGAGGGCGGGTCGCTTTGGGACAGTGTGGGTGCTAGGAGACTAACCTGCCATCTTTTGTTTTTGTTTGTCCACCTGGAGGAGAGAGGATCGCTGCTTTTAGTACTTTCACACCATTTCATATGGCTGATAAATGGAAGAGTCTATGCTGCTGTGCATGATATCTTGGCCTGCTATCGTCTCATCCTTGACGAGAAACAGAAAAATGCTTCCCAGTTGCCAGTCACGAGGTTTTTCTCAAGGATGGAAACAAAATTAGACGAACCACAGCCTTCAACCTCCTATGCTGAGCCTTCAACCTCCTTTGCTGAGCCTTCAGCCACATCTGTTCAGCCTGCTTCTCCTGAAAATCCTGACTCGCCCACTGCTTTCTCCTCACCTGCATCTTCCAACTAACTCCACTCCTCCACCTGCCTCCTCTCACTTCCTGCAAGTCCTGCCATACCTGCCCTCAGGTGAGCTACAGTAATGTTTATAAAATAGATAACTCTGTTATCGCTTATGTCCAATGTATATTTACAAGTAATGAAACAAAATGAAATGCTTGCCACATCCACATCTTTGCAGGTGACAAATGTTCCATTTTCTTACGTCAGTTTTAAATAGGCATCGGAAAATAGTAGGTAAAGAGTTACCATATGTCTTATACTGTATGTTTTTCATGTGTATTTCTTGTGTTAATTTATGCATTTGTATTTCATGATACAATAAAAACTGCTTAAGAACATTTAAGTCCCTACTGACAGAGCAATGAACAATACAGTGTTTTTTATGTTGTGTGTGTAGTACCATAAGAGATTTTCCTTTTGCAAACAAAATCAACTTGCGAACAGTCTCTTGGAACCAATTACCTGTATGTTCCTAAGTTGAGGTATGCCTCTACTGTACAGTGCTGTAATTAATACAGTATTGTACCTGAATCTGAAAAATATGGAAATTAGTGGACACATACAAGTGCAATTACACAGTAGGCCTACAAATAACATTCCCTGGACTTCCAGGATCATTCAGAATATCATCCAAACAATCAAAGACTTTTGTAAATGGGACTGTTTCTCAAAACTGCTGAAATATCGGATCTTCCAAATAACCAGCTGCCGAATAATTGGACTTTTACTGTATATGTGAGTGAATCTGAAGGTAGGTGGAAGCTTGGGAAGTCATGAAGAAGGTAGGTAGATATGATAATTGTGTGGGTAACAGGTATGGAGGTTGATGAGGCTAGGGGACTGAAAAGGGATTAAGCTGGTTAGATGAGTTTTGTTTGGAAGAATACATTACAAAGGTTCAGCATCCCTTTTCTTGATTTGATAGTCGTTGGATTGACTTGCTCATCTAGATAATATGGAGTTCATATGCATGTAGGGTTATGTCCATGAGAAGTTAAGGTTTTTACTTGGTTTATATTAAAAGGCTCCAACATGTTTGAATGCATCAGCCTTGGTCACCTAATGGTGGCACTCCATGCTGTTTGTGATCATGCAGCCTCTCTGTTCCATAGATGAAAAAAGGAAAACGTAGAAATGAACCAAAATCTCCGTCCGCATGTTCCCGAGCCCAAACTGGGAGTCTATGAGTGCGCCAGCCCCACTTCTCTGGTTATGTCTGCCACTAGGTAGTACAGTATAGGCAAAGTTTTGTGGCATCATGCCAGTGTTGGCACCGAACCCTGTATCTTAGTAGGGTACAGTGTGTGATGTGTGAAATGCATGTGGTGTAGTGTACATTAGACAGTTAGAGAAACTTGTTTGGAAGAGTATCCTGACTGTAGCCATTTTAGTAATAGTTTCGTTTTTAAGGGCTCCAACATGCTTGCATACATCGGCCTTGGTCACCTAATGGCAGCTTTCCACGCTGCACGATCCATTGCAGCCTCCCTGTTCAGTCCCTCAACCCTGAGGTCACACTTAATGACCTCATCCCATGTCTTTCTCGGTCTACCCCTCATAACCCCACCCCCAATATTAACACTTCTCACCTTCCTCACCCAATTATCATCCCCCATCCTCTCCACATGTCCAAACCATCTCAATCTACCTCTCCTTATCACAACAGCAATACACTCCAGTTCCATCCTACCTCTCAACTCTTCCATCGTAAACCCCCCCCCCCCTGGACCTTGCACGCATCCCTCTAGTCATTGTCATTTCTGTATGTCTGAGCCGGCGAATATCCTCCTCCTTCACTGCCCAGGTCTTACTACCATACAGCATTACACTCCTAACATACTTCATACAAAGACCCCTTAGCACGTAGGGAGAGCCCTCTAAATGTTAGAAGAGGCAAGAGCTCCCTGAACTTCTTCCAACCACTTCTCACCCTAGCCACAGAGCTCACTCCAGTCCCACCTCCAGCACACAACATGTCTCCCAAATAACAAAACTCTTCCACACACTCAAGAGATTCACCAGCAAGTTCAATCCATTCACGCTTGACAATCTCCATCTGCTCTCCACGACACGCCGTACACATAAAATCAGCATTATCTCGCAGTCTGCCTCTGATACCACTACATCTCTTGTGCACTCATTTATCACAAACACCACACAAGATAGAATTACTTCCCACGCCCGTGTGGGAAACTGCACGTGGCCACTCTCCCTCGTCTTTGACAGTACTGCCACCAACTCTAGATATCATCACTTTTGTTTTATCTGCATTTACCCTTAAACCCTTGTCCCCCATACCATCTCTCATTTTCCTAAACCTTTCCTCCGCCTCCCTTTTGGTCTCTGCAACCAACACCAAATCATCAGCATACAACATCTCCCACGGGAGTCCATTTCTAAAGTCATGTGAGAGGGCTTCAAGTACCATGATAAACAACATGGGACTCAAAACTGACCCCTGATGCACACCAACATTCACGGAAAACTCATCACTCAAATCTCCATTCACTCTTACCTGGGTGCAAGCACCCACATACATAGCCATAACCACCCTAACCAGCCACTCCTCCAAGCCAAGCTTTCTCATTGCCCACTTCACCACCTCTCTAGCGACTCTGTCAAAGGCCTTTTCCAAATCAACAAAAAGAAAATAAAGATCCCTTCTCCTACCAATATATTTTTCCTGAAGCTGTCGAACAATGAATATGGCATCAGTGATCCCCCTACCTGGCATAAAACCAAACTGCATCTCATCAATATTCACTCTTTCTCTAATCATACCTTCTAAAACTCTCTCCATTCCCTTCATTATCTGAACTAAAAGCTTTATACCTCTATAATTTCCTCTTTCCAGGGCATCACTCTTCCCTTTATACACATTTACAATTACACTCTTCAGCCAATCATCTGGGACAACAGACTCACAAATAATCCTATTTATCAGGTCAGTGACTAACCTCACCCCTATATCTCTTGAGGGCTTCAACATTTAGGCAGTCAACCCAGGCACACCTGCTGCCTTCCCCACCTTCATCCTGCCTATTGCCTCACTCACAGTAGCAGTATCAAAGGCCAAGGGCCAAACACTGGATCTGCTGGCTCCAAACCTTCTCTGTCCTAGTCAAACTCCTCATTCAACAACTGGCTATAATGCTTTTTCCATGCATCTTTAATATCCTCACTGTTCACCACTACCTTTCCTTCATCATTCTTCACACACTGCTCACCTGTAATATCCTGATTATCCTTCTTCATCTTATTTGCCATCTTAAATATCATATTTTTCCTTTCCCCATGATTTAGGTTATCAAGTAAAAGTCTCTGTGACTCAGACCTCACCCTGTATACCTCTCATCTAGTCCTACGCTTGGCAGCCAAGTATTCCTCCTTGCCACCACCCTTCTTCCATTCCCGGAAAAGCCTTCTTTTCTCCTTAACTGCAGCTTCTACACCCTCATCCCACCACCAAGTTACTTTATGTCTTGGTGGTCCTCTTCTCCAACCACATGTTACATAAGTTCCTCTCAAGAGATTGTTCTTGAGGGCTCTGTACAGTTCATTAACAGCTCTGTCTGCATTTCCCTGTTCAGCCATCACTCTCCTCTTCTCGTTATAGAAGGGATCCCGTACTATTTGGTTTTTCAGCTTCCATATTTTCCTCCTAGGTATATAAGTCCTCTTTTTCATCACTCATTCTTTGAGCACCATATCACAAATCATTAATTTGTGCTGCTACACACACTCCTCACTTCCTATACCTTTAACATCCCTCACTAACCTCCTATCAGCCCTCCTAACCAGAAAATAATCTGTCTGACTGCCATTTCCCCCAGACTCATATGTAATTAACCTACTCTCTCTTTTCCTAAAATATGTGTTGCACACAATCATGTCCATTGCCTTCCCAAACTCGAGTATCCTTTCCCCTTCAGCATTCCTTATACCATACGCACATCCCCCATGTACTCCCTCATAACCTTGTGCTGCTTCACCTACGTGACCATTTAAGTCCCCTCCCAAAACCACTATCTCATCATCCCACATACCACCCACTACACATATTAAATCATCCCAAAATCTATCTTTCTCTGCTTCATCCAATCCTGCCTGTGGAGCATATGGCTATATAACTGCAGCTATCTTTCTGCCGAATAGAATTTTCACTACGAATATCCTATCTCTTGCTCTTATAACATTCATAACATATTCCACCCATTTCTCCGTAACCATCACACCAACACCCCTATATCCGTCTGTTCCCCCCTGCCAAAACAACTTATAGCAACAGTCCTTCCCAACAATCTTTCTGGCTGATCCACCCCTGCACCAGACTTCCTGCAAAGACGCCACATCCACCCACCTCTTACTGAATGCCTCAACGACTTCCCCCGCTCTTCCCCTCAAACTTCCCACATTCCATGAACCCACCCTCATCTCCCCTGGGTGATTTGCTGTCCTCACTCTTGCTTTGAAACTTATTCTTGTGTTCTGTCATAGTCAGGATTAATAAAGGGGGATAGACATACCAAAGGCCCCACTCCTTGCACAGTCCCAAGTCCAGGCAATGGATCTGGGAACCCTAGCCCACCAGCTTAACAGTGGCTATGGTAGTGGCCTTGGGGCACCCTGCCAGGACAGCTGCAGGAACACCCTCCAAGCGTGCCTTGGCACTGCAACTATCCCCCCATTATACACCCAATGATAGGGCAGCCTCCTGGGGCGTTACTCCCAGGTTCGGTCCCCTCTCTATTGGGCGGAAGCGGCAGCCTGGGAACCGCATTGCCCTGTACCCTCTAGCACAGGTCCGAGCCCCATCTCGCCCTGGACCCATGATCTGTGCCGGCGGAATCCCCGTCACCCCCCCCCCAGAAATCTGCCATATTCTTAAAAAGGTCAGCAAAGGAAAGTGATTAGGAACTACAACTGAAGGCAAGTGAAACAGGACCTCCAGGCCTTCCTGTCATCAGCTTTTGCATCCTCCTTGGGAGTATCGCCCTGTTCTGCTGGAGCCACAGCCTACTCCCTCAGGGAGTTTGAATAATGGGTGAATGAGTGTGTGTCCCATTTCTTGGGGCATACTGTTCATTCGTTCTTTCTCTATCATGATTTTTTATTTCTTGTTTTCTGAACCAAAGCTCAACCCTCCTTTTGGTGGGAAGATGTTGATGATGATCATAATGATGTCTCAAATGCATTGATTCAGCTTTTGAGAGCACCCTGATAGTAAAATGGATTAACAAAGACTATATCCAATCTCTTCACTGTGAAAAATCTTTCCTAAGCTGTATAAAATTATCTGAAAATAGTAAAAAATAAAATAAAAATCACATGTTCATCATGGTGGGGTTAAGCATATGGTTTTTAGTAACACTGTTTCTTGCAGTATGTTTTCTCTTAGTTTGTAGTGTTTATTACAGAGAAATTAATTTCAGATTTTGTACTTAATAGCTGGCTTATTTATGTAACCCCATGAGTTCCAGAACAGAAGGCAATGATTGATTATGTGTGTGTGGATGAAAGGATGTGAAGGTGTGTATGGATGCAAGAGCGCATAGAGGTTGGGTGGGTGGACTTTCTGACCACCACATGGTGGTGGTTAGAATCAAGGTACTGTACAACTGAAATGGAGAAATAGAAGAAGGGAAGAGGAGGAAGTAGTATATGCAAGGAGAGTGGAATGGTTCCAGGAGGATGGGAAAGAGGCAGAATATAAGAGAGAAGTGGAGGAGCGATTGGGTAAATATGATTTGGAGCAGATGGGAGACGTGGAAAGTGTATGCAAGATATTCACAAAAGAAATCTGTGCAGCGTGTGAGGTGGTGTGTGGGGTGAAGAGAAGACGAAAGGGGGTACAAGGAAAAACATAGTGGAATGAAGAGGTGAGGCAGGCTGTGGCACAAAAGAAGGAAGCATGTAATTAGTGGATGAGAAACAGGGGCATGGAAGACATTGAAAGACAGAAGAGAGAGTTGTATGTAGAGAGGAAGAGAGAGGTGAAAAGATTTGTAAGAGAGAGTAAGAAGAGAGTGGATGAGGAATTTGGAAGGAATTTGAGTGTAAAGTGGAGGGAATGTAAGAAAATGTTCTGGAAAGAGGTAAAGAGAGTTAGACAAGGTGGCAATGAAGTTAGTTGAGGAGTGAAAGATATAAATGGTTGATTACTAGAGGAGAAGGAAGAAAAAGTGAGCAGATGGAGAGAACACTTTAAGGAATTGCTGAATATAAAGAATGAAAGTAATATGAGTATAAGTGGCTGGGGAATGGCTGGGAGAAGGAGGGAGGTGAGAAGAGAGGAAGAAATCACTAGGATGGAAGTTCTGGAAGCAATGAAGAAAGTCAAAGTGGGGAAAGCCCCAGGAATTGATAGAGTGTGTGGTGAAATGCTGAAGCATGTGGGAGAGATAGTAGTACAGTGGATGAGGAAGTTGTGCAGATTGGCCTGGGAGGAAGATAGAGTCCCGGAGGATTGGAAGTCAGGTATAGTTATTCCCTTGTACAAAGGAAAAAGGGAGAAAAAAGTGTGTGGTAATTGTAGGGGCATTTGTCTTCTTAGTGTAATAGGAAAAGTATATGATTGGATACTTATTGACAGAGTTAGGAAAATAACATAAGAATTAGTTGGAGAAGAACAGAGAGGTTTTAGGAAGGGAAGAGGTTGTGTAAATCAGATATTTGTTCTTAGATCTTTAGTGGAAAAGTTTCTAGAGAAGGGAAAGAAGTTGTATTTGGCCTTCATGGATTTGGAGAAAGCATATGACATGGTGGATAGACAAGGATTGTGGAAAGTATTAAGAATATATGGAGTAGATGGGAAGTTGTTGAATGCTGTGAAGATTATGTATGAGAGTGCTAAGGCTGCAGTGCGCATGGATAGTGAACTGAGTGAATTTTTCTACCTGAAGGTTGGATTGAAACAAGGATGTGTACTGTCTCCATGGTTATTCAGTCTGTATATGGATGGGGTTATAAAAGAGATACAAGGTAGGACAGTGGTTGTTGGAGTGGCCCTAATGAGAGTGGCCCTGTACTGTTGTTTGCAGATGATACTGTGTTGTTAAGCGAAGACAAACGGGAGCTGCAAGGCTTGGTGGATGAGTTTGGGAGAGGGTGTAAGAAACGGAATCTAAAAGTGAATGTTGAGAGTAAAGGTATGGTCTTTGAGAGAAGTGAAGTCAGTAAATGTACAGTGAGGTTGGATGAGGAGAAAATGGAAAATGTGAATGCATTTAAGTATTTGGGTAGTGTGATGAGCAAGGATGGAAGATTAGAGGGTGAATTGCATGAAAGAGTACAACAAGGAAGAAAGGTTGCTGGTTCTTTGAAAGCAGTGATAAGAAACAGGGAAGTGAGCATGGAAGTGAAAAAGTTACTACTTGACAGTATTGTGATACCTACTCTAACATATGGAAGTGAAGCTTGGACCTTGTTGGAGGGACAGAAGTCAAGAGTGAAAGCAGTGGAAATGAGTTATTTGAGAGGAGCATGTGGAGTCACATGGAGAGACAGTCTGACGTATGAGGAACTGAAGGAGCTTTGTGGTGTGGATGTGGATGTGGATGTGGTAGAAGGCATTAGGAGAAACACATTGAGATGGTTTGGCCATGTGGAGAGGATGGTGAGTGAGACACTGACAAGGAGAGTGTATGTGAGTGAGGTGGAAAGGGGGGGGGGGAGGTCAAGGATGAGATGGAGGGATGGAGTGGAGAGGTATATGAGTGAGGGGTGTGTGAGCTGGGAGCAGAGCAGTGAAATGGCGGGGGACAGGGTGACGTGGAGGCGATTTGTTTGTGGCCACCCCATACGGGATTGAGGTGTCTGATGATAGATAGATCCAGATGATGCATTTTAGAGTCATTTCAAGTCCAGTCTCAGAGATTCTGATGACTCGCTTATGCGTCATTTTAAGATACTTTTGTATAAAATTTACCATAAATTGCATTTATGTGTCATGGCAAAGAGACTCAGGCATGATGTCATGGAATGCTTGCCATCTGTGTGGTAGGCAGTAGTTTTGTAGTTTTGCATGGTTTAAACCAGATTTATAAATCTTTTTTTCTTGCTGAATAATATTTTCTATGGCAGGGTATAAAATTTTTGGTTTTTATCTTACTCCAACTTGTCATTTTGACATTTTATTTTCATTTGTTTTCCATTCTTGAAAATACAACATAAAAGTAAAAGTATTCAGCTTCAAATAACACCACAACCAACATCCCTTCATAAAAAATGTGCTTGCTCTGACCGATCAAATAAAAAGATCGCTAAGCGAACATGCTGCCGAGACTCGTAAAAAATTGTGCATCTTTTTCCTTGCGCTTTACCACGCAATAAAATGCAGAAATAACCATAATCTGTATATCATTGTAAAACTAATTTATTGTAGTTTTTCATGGTTTAAACCAGATTTATATACCTTCATTAGTTTTTTTTTTTGGGGGGGGGGGGGCAAGGAATAAAATTTTTGGTTTTCACCTAACTTCAACTTGTCATTTTGACTTTTTATTTTCTTTGTTTTCCATTTTTGAACATACTGTGATAAAGTGCAGCTATTCAGCTTGAAAATAACAGCACAACCAGCATCATGTCATAAAAAGTACATTTACTCTGACTGATCAAATGAGAAAGATTGCAAATTGAATATGCTGCCAAGACTCATAAAAAATTGTGCATCTTTTTCCATTCACTTTGTCGCCCAATAAAATGACGAAGTAACCATAATCTCTATATCATTGTAAAGGTAATTTATTGTAGTTTTGCTTGGTTTAAACCAGATTTATATATCTTAAATTAGTTTTTTTTTTGGGGGGGGGTAAATATTTTTGTACAGCAAGGTATAAAATTCTTGGTTTTCGGATCACTTTAACTCGTCATTTTGACTTTTTGTTTTCTTTGTTTTCCTTTTTTGAACATATTACTATAAAGTACAACTATTCAGCTTTAATATGACACCACAACCAACATTCTATCATGAAAAGGGTTTTTGCACAGAGCGATCAAACAATAATATTGCGGCACGAAGATGTAGGCCAGCGCGAGAGCAACTGACTCTAGTACAGATATAATATGCCCAGCCCAGAAACCTCTTAAGGTTAATGCAGTATAGACTGTAAAACATACTTCCTGAGTTCTTACTTTCCAGTCCCTGCCAAGTACCGCCAACTCCTCCTTGCTGATGAACGCAGAATCACTGGCATCTTCCGAAGCAAGCGACCTACTGAGAGCAGCAAAACTGAACCATCAGCAACTGAGGCATCAAGGAATCATAGTACTATCCACCCCAACAAGGATACAAGCATGGATTCCAGTCATGTTGACTTCAGCAACCAAACTCCCCCATCACATGATACACCTTCTCGTCGTGATAAGCCGGTTATGTCAAACAGTCTTGTGAGTTTCACTGGACGTATGTCTGCTTTTGAATGTGAAATTTGTATAATTTATGTATGAATCATAAGCTGTAGATCATGGTTAAGCCATTTGCATTGTTAGGGAGTACTACTCATACATTGTGATGTATATTTTCTGTGTAATGTCTGTAATTCAAAGGAAATCTTACCAACTGCATAGTGGGTGGATAATTTTTTTGGTCATGTGTGTCTGTCTGTCCATCCATCAATTCATTCCTTAGCTGTTGAAAGCCTTGGCTTAGAAACCTGTACTGTAATTGTAGCTATTGACCACATGTAGGTCAAGCTCAGAAAGTCATGGTCAGGGTCACTGGAGTGAAAAGAAATGACCCTATCTAGACAGTTGACTTGTGTCTTGTGGACATTTTAGTAATTAGCTTGTGCAGTAGATCCCCTTCTCTCCCATAGCAAGCAATATTTGTTGATAATTCTTACATGTGAAGGACTTCCCACTAATATTTTTAGAGACACCCTGAAGAAGAGATGTTCAACCATCATACAACATGATCCATACATTTTGAATGGTGATGTTAGGAACAAGCCCAGATGCAGCTGAGAAAAGGATACATTGCTTCTTGCCTCAAGCTGAAGAGCATGGTGACGTTCCTCATGGCCATTGTGTACCAGCTTTCTAATGCAAAGGTTCACTGATATACTCAGTCTTTCATGTACAGTATACACCTGTTCATCTCTGAAACTGCCTTGCTCAGTCTGTTTTTCCCTCTGCCTATGACTTCCAGTATTTTTAATGTACTGTACCGTGTTCAAGCATTTTAGAATTAATGGATCTTGATTTGGCTCCCTCTTGACCAGTTTTCTCTAGACAGGACCATTTTTGCAGGCTTATAGCCTTGGATTCTTCCTTATCTGCATTAAAAAAAAAAAATGCCAGAGATACCTTTGCTCCCTCTTCCTCCTCAAGTTGCATCAAGATAGTGTGTACATGCAAGAAGCTGTAGCAGTGTGTGCCACACCGTACAGGAGTGGGGCCTTCAGCTCATTTCTCAGTGGAAGCACATCATGTAGCACTAGTAGACAGGACATCAAGAACCACAGGGATAGGTCACAGTGCCTTGTGAATTTTGTAATGACTTACTCTGATGATAGATTTGCCCTGTATTCCTGGTTTTTCATGTACATTATACAAGTGGCCAGGTCTCTGGAACAGTCTTCCTCAACTTTGTCCCTCTTCCTACAATTTCCATTCTTTTTTTATAGTGACATGTGCAAGCATCTCAGGATAAATGAATCTTTAGTTTGAATTTGTTTTGTTATGTGAACTTTGGTAGGGTTTATTTTGGATTCTTCCCATCTCTAACTCCCAAAAAAATCCATGCATCCATCATCCAATCCTATGTCATCCCATGAGGAGCGTAGGAGCCTGGGGCTAGGCAATGTGGTCCCGACATTGAAGATGAAAGTGACCAGCCTCACTGATCCCTGAGTCCCATAACTTGAGCGATAAACCCAAACCATCCCTCGGATATAAACCTACACAGGCCCAATCCAATTGGAGCTCCCTAATTGCCCACTAAACCACCAGGTGCCATAATTTGGTTATGTGGTTACCACCCAGCATAGTTAATGATTTCCTTGTGTACAGGAAACCATTTGGCATGTCACTTAGTGTAGAGTCACCCATAGGCAGAAGGAAGATATAAAAAATTACTTGTTTTTAGTTCTTGTAGGGGGGATGTATAGTGGTATATTCTTGATTTATTATTACAGTGTTATTATTTCTTTACTGTATGATTTTTTAAACACAACAGGTAGGGGCCACAGCACTGGAAGGAGCATGTGCTTTGGATTCATCCTACAATCCATCTTTACATAGTTCAACCCACCATCTTCACAATTTCAACCAAGATATCCCTGACCCTCCAAGCTACCTCACCTCCCCAAAAGTTCCTGCTGCCTTTTTGTCTCCCAGTCAGACTCCTCCAACTTTGCATCAGGAAAAGTCAGAAGCAAAAAGAATGAAACCAGAAATGACAGTGACAGAGAATCAAGGCTTAACAAGAATTGGGAAGGGAAAGCAGGCTGCAGCTGCCGTAAAGGAAAATTCAAGCCACCCGGCACAATCAACAGAGCCAGAAAGGAAGATTAACAACAATGAAGGTTATAGGTGAGGTCTTGTGTTTGCATTTACGTAAATCTCACAGGTCCTGTTATGATTGATATTAGTGTGATGGCAGATGTGATAGGCTGTGGTTGTTTAACTGTTGCCGAAATTTAAAAAGAGTTGCAGTATACAGTATACAGTGATCCCTCAATTATCCAGATGTTCATTATCCAGACACTGGACCTTGGCTATATTAAGCCATTATCTGAATTTACTTGCTGTTATCTTTTTTTTTTTTTTTTTTTTTTTTTTTTTTTAATAAATAACAGAACATAGGAAGGAAAAAATAATCCATACACCAGATTACTGGTGTCCTCTGTTCATAAAATATCTGTCACAGTTAGACTTGAACAGCTGTAGGTTGAAGTTTGGAGGGAAACAACTCTGGGGAAGTGAGTTCCAAAGAGATGCAGTATGGGGAATGAAAGAATTCTGATAGGCAGAAGTTCTGCAATATGGCTGAGTGACATTCTAGTCATGAGCGCAACCAGATGCCTGTGTAGCATGAGGGAAGGCATGGAGAGGTGGCACCATGGATGCAACTTCGTCTGAGTATTTCCCATAAAAATATCTGTAAAATACCTGGTAATGCAAGGGAGGCAACATTCCTTCTTACTTGTAGGGGAGGTAGTTTATTTGTAATGGTAGGTGGTGGCAACCATCATCCACTCACTTGATGTAGTGCTGCCTACTTCTTCCTTAGCCTTTATCATTCTTTTTCTGTGCCTGTCCTCCTCTCTTCCTATTTCTCCCATCTTTCCTGTCACTTCTTATTGCTTTTCTTTCCTTTACAGGTGGCTTTACATTGAGTGACAAGCCTAATGGTTTCCTGTAAGCCAAGAAACCATTTACAATGCTGGGTGGTAACCGTATAACCAAACCAAACGTGCTCCCTACGTGTCAACAAGTGGGTTGGTGGAGGGTTAGTACCCCTCCCCGTAAAACAACTAACTCAAAGTCAAATGGCCACCCCTTACCGGATTATGGCGTCTGGCAATAGATAGATAGATAGAGTTGTTAATACTTCTAACAGCCTTGTTCTGAATTTTGTCTAATTGTTTTAATGCAACCTCTCCACATCCATTCCACAACGGTGAGCAATATTCAAGCTGAGAGCGTACATGACTTGTATAAATCACAGCTAACTGCTCGTCAGTGAAGAAGTTACGGACTCTGTATGTTAGTCCAAGTTTCTTTGAGGCGGTTTTAGCAAGTGATCTAACATGAGAGGTCCAGCTGAGGGCATTGTTAAGAGAGAGGTCGAGAATTTCGATACTTTTGGAGATAGGAATATTAGTAGTACTGAAGGTAGTATACGAATCTGGCAGTATCTGACTATTAGTAAATTATGTATATTTAGTTTTACTAGCATTAAATGAGACAAGGTTGTTTTGTCCCCATTCACTGATTGTAGATAGGTCTTGATTTATGGAGATGGCTGTACTGAGTTGAGAGGTAGAGATATTAGACTTTGTAAATGGATGTCTGAGTGTGAATGAATTATGTAGTGTTGAGTCATCTGCATATGAGTGGATGGGATTGTGGGTGACAGATAAGAGATCATTAGTATGAACCAGGAACAGAGTTGGCGCCAGAACTGATCGCTGCGGCACGCCGGCGTTAATTGAGTGGAAATTGGAAAATACATCATCTACTTTTACTCATATTTTCTTGTTACTGAGATATGAGAAAATCAAAGGAACAAAAGATGTTAGTCCATAGCAAGGGAGTTTGGAAAGCAGGGAACGGTGCCATACTCTATCGAAAGCTTTAGAAATATCAAGGGCTGCTGCATGAGTTTCTCCATGTAGGTCAGTTGATTGATGGATGGTATGAGTTAGGAGATTGAATATGTCAATGGTGGATCTTTCGTGGCAAAAACCATATTGTTTATCACTAATTAAGTTGTTGGATTCAAGATGTTTAACAATGTGCTTATTAATTAAAGTTTCCAATACCTTACCAAGAGAAGATGTGACTGCTATTGGTCTGTAATCAGAGGGGTCAGAGGAACTTCCTTTCTTCGGAATTGGGTGGATATTGGCTTCTTTCCATGAATTTGGGAATGAAGAAGTACGTATACATAGTCTGAATAATTTAGTTAGAACAGAGGCAAGTTCAGGGGAACACTTTTTCAAAACAATTGGCGGAATTCCATGTGGGCCTGTAGCTTTGTTTGTAGGTAAATTGTCTAGCATGGATTTTACGTATCTTGTCTGTATTTTAAGTGGAACAGTTTCGGGAGAGTCAAGTTCTTGTACTGGGACATTCTGGCTGGCATCGTCTGTGGTAGAATTTCTGGCAAATGCCCTGGCAAAAATATCTGCCTTTGCACGTGGGTCATTTGTAATGTTGCCATCTGAAGAT
Organism: Coenobita brevimanus; assembly: GCF_032717465.1. Lineage (NCBI taxonomy): Eukaryota > Metazoa > Arthropoda > Malacostraca > Decapoda > Coenobitidae > Coenobita > Coenobita brevimanus. The sequence continues at coordinate 10,699,779 of NC_136979.1, read as the reverse complement.
TGTAGTGGGGGAATGGATGATGACTTGTTAAAGTTATTATTGAAAGAATTAAGAGTTAACCAGAATATTCTATTGTCATTAGGGCTGTAAAGTAGTTTTGATGCTTGCTTTTGAAGAAAGTTTGATTTAGCTAGATTTATTACAGCTTTTGCATGATTTCTAGCAATTGTAAATGAGAGAATGATTCAGATGTTTTCAATTTTAAGTAAGAGTTATATGCCACTGACTTTTGGGCCGTTGCTCTGGCACAGTTGCCATCAAACCACTTTGGAAAGTTCGATCTTTTAGTGAACTGTTGACTTGGTATGAATAAATCCATATCAGCTAGTATTAAGTCACAAATATGGGACCCGGTAGAATTGGGATCACTAGAGAAGAAAGACTGCCATGGAATGTCAGCAAGATAATTTCTAAATCCATCCCAGTCTGCCCTATCAAAGTGCCATCGGGTCATCCTGACAGGTTCAGAACAGGGAGGTGTGGGGGGGTTAACTAATGAGGCTTTGATGAGATTGTGGTCATAGGATCCAAGTGGTGACAGTACCTCTATCCTGTATTGATCTGAATTATTTGTCTAGAATAAATCCAAGAGATGGGCATTATGGTCAGGAGTATCAGGTATTCTGGTTGGTTGCTTTACCAGCTAGTTGAGGTTAAACAATTCTGCAAACAGCTCGCACTCTAGACCAGCGTCATCAGTTCTGGCAGAGTGCAATATCCATTCAACATTATGCATGTTAAAATCACCCAAAATGGTAATTTTGGTGCTAAGCTAAGGGCAAAGTTAAGGTTGCTCAACTGTGTGGATATGGAATCAAATACAGTACAATCCCAGCTGTCCGGTATCCAGACAAACGGAATACTCAGAACAACAGGAAAATTCAAGGGCTGGTAAAAATGTCAGTAAGTTATAACAGTGCGCCAATTTGAATGGACCGCCAAACCGCCGTTTGATCGTGTCACGCGAGGCTGGGTGAAGTCAGACAAAGCGAGGTGAAAGCATTTCCGGCTAATGTAAATCTCTAGCAAATCCTCTTAACCACCCCTCCTCTCCCCCTCTTTCCCCTACTTGAATTCAGTCATCCTCCACACCATCCAAAAATCATCAGTCTGCATTTTGCCACCAGACAGTAAACAAGCTCTCTTGCTATTGTGTTCCACTGATAGACGGTAATTTGTACACTCCAAAATGCCTAAAGTGCAAACTAAACGTAAGCGTATCGTGCTTACCTTGAAACAGAAGCTGGACATATGCAACCGACTTGAAAAAGGCGAACATTATAAAACATTAATGGCTGAATATAAATGTTAATAAGAATGAAAGTTTACTTTGTTGGAAGAAAAATAAATAAATAATAAGCCTGCATTTTATACATACATCATTTATTTTATTTTCTGCAAAACAGCTGAGTGGCGGGTGAGGGGTGGAGTGATGGAGGTCAAGTGGGGAAGAAGAAGAACAGTCGGAAACGTAAACAAACTCACGTGGGGGCACAGGTGTCGTGATAATTCTACAGTGCAGTCTTAACACATCATCAGTTCACTAATAAATGTTCAAGCTTTTATTTCTTTATTTTATTTTTCAAATTTTATGAGTACAGTACATATAATGAATACAGTAATTCGGTAAACAATGGACTGGTGCAATTTGCAGTACTGCAACTTGCTAGACATTGCACGCACGTCCGTTATGACCATGGTGTGTGTTTACAAGGCAGTTTTTCAGGCAGAATCTCTTAGTGTAACCCCTAATGTGACTGGTGAGTACCTGAACTGTATTTACTGCTGTGATAGCCTTTGTATAGATTTGACTTGAAAATCAGAAATACGGGAAAAATCTATAACCGGGAAGGTAAATTCCCCAAGCCACCTGGTTAACTGGGATTGTACTGTACACTGGATTCCGAAGAAGCACTGGAGGAGCGATAGTCCACACGGATATATTTGGTAATATTTTGATAATTTAGTTTATAAAATGAGTAATCAAAACTGGATGAAGTGAAGTTTAACCCGTGGCATCCCGTTGACGTACTGCCACGTCCTCACGTTTTGTCACTGCTAATCCCGTTGACGTACTTCCACGTCCTCACGTTTTGTCACTAATAATCCCGTTGACGTACTTCAACGTCCTGCAATTGCAAGGTTCATAATTTCCACAATTTTCAAAATTCGCGCGAGATTTTCGATTCGCCCACCTACCCAAGCCTCCCCTACCTGCCGCCAGGCGGGCAGCGTCCCAGACCCCGTGTGACCTGCGCTCGCCCTTGTCTCGGTCACTCACCTGTTAGCAGTGCCCCAGGTCAGACATGGCACGTAAAGGTCTCTCAGACGACGAAATACAATCCGCCCTGGATGCCTTCACTGGAGATAGTGATTCTCCACTTGATGATGATGTGGTGGATCGAGATTATGTGCAGCCTGAGGAGGAAATAACAAGCAGTGATGAGGAGGTCCCTTCGCCCCGGAAAAAGCGGTATGTCACGTATCATAAGGCAAGGGAAGGCCAGCCTGCACCCAAAACACCTGCATGGACCTCTCTCCATCCCCTAGAGAGAGATTCTGATGAGGACTAGGATGAGGACGATGATGATGACGGCGGCTTAGGACGTGATGTTGCCTTGTGGTTGGGGAAGGAAAAAATCTCACCCCGAGGATCAGAAGGTGGGGCGAGAAGGCAAATAAAATATGGCCTAGTGTTTTGTCTGGGGAAGGCGAAAGTGGTGTGGTGGGAGTGCGGGGTGAAAGGGAAAGTGGTGTGAGGGAGGCAGCACGAGCACGTGGTGCACGTAGGCCTAGGGGAGAGGAGTGGAGCCACTTCCCAGCACGTCTTTCGCCATACAATATTCCCAAACTTCCTCCACACAGCCCCAGGATGTGGGGAAAGGAAGGAAAGGGAAGGGAAAGGGTAAAGGAAAAGGGAGAGGGAAGAGAAGTGCGAGTGATGAAAGGCGCCACTCTCCACCTCCCCCACCACCACCAATGTTGCGTTGTGCCTTCAGCCATGTTTCAGAGAGTACCATAACTTCCTACACTACTGAAACTGTGTGGGATGACGATATGACGCTCAGTATAATGGTAAGGCCAGTCAGTATGTGCTAAGTCTTATATAAACTTGAAACGGGTGTAATGTTTGCAGGAAAGTAATGTATAAGTTGAGAAATAGTGTAAGTTGAACGAAGTGATATGAAAACTACACCCACTGTATAAATTTGCGAAAATATGACGCTCAGTATAACACTCTGGTCAGTAAATATGTGATAGCAAGAATATAAAGTGGAAACGGGTGTAATGTTAGCATGAATAAAATGTATAAGTTGAAAAATAGTGTAAGTTGTAATAATTGATGTCACGAGTACACCCACTGTGTAAATCTGCGAAAATATTACGCTCAGTAGAATATTCTGGTCAGTAAGTATGTGATAGGAATTATATAAAGTGGAAAAGGTTGTAATGTTAGTAGTAAGGTAATTTATAAGTTGAATACTAGTGTAAGATGAAACAAATGATATCGCGATAACACTCACTGTGTAAGTACGCGATAATATGACGCTCAGTAGAATCGTAAGGTCTGAAATTATGTGATATCAATTATATCAAGTGTAAACATGTGCAATGTTAGTGGAGAATTATTATATAAGTACAAAAATAGGTTGTAAGTTGAAATAGTAGTCATAGCGACTTCACCGTGTGTGTTATTATGCGCTATTATTACGCTAAATATTTACGTAAGGCCTGAAACTATCTCAAAACAGTTCTCTAAAGTTGAGAAGTGTATAATGTTATTAGGAAAGTATTATGTAAGTAGAAAAAACACAATATGAGTTGAAACAACAGTCACAGCGAGTTCACTCACTACGTAAATAAGCGCTAACATTACGCTAAATGTTATCGAAAGGCCTGTGAATACATAAAAACAGTTCAATAAAATGTAAAATGGTATAATGTTATTGTAGATGTATTATGTAAGTAGAAAAAATGATATCTATCATGATTCTGGCATGTTAGCGATTCATCGTAACCAGTCTGCCCGATTTTGTTCGTTTCGCACGATGGTACAATGCTTATTTCAGCTCTATTTTTGTATAAAATCCAATTTACTCTTTTATCACATGTTTATATGTTTGTAATAAATACATATCTACTTACTTTCATTGGTTTCCCAGACTTATAATACCATAGAAAACGTTAGAGGCTCAGACCACCTACAGAGAACACGGTGCCAGGTGTGACCAAGGCATACCTGTTCAGGGCAATTATGGACCCCGGGGAACAATTTCTTCGTGACTGACCATTGTTTCTGACCAAAAGCGAAAGTTTTAGCAAAAAAAATTTGGGTCCAAAAATGGTCGGGATTGGGGGGTACCAGTGGTGAGAAAGTGGTCGGGACGGGGCGGGTTCAAATAGTGTTAACTGCATATTGGGATTTGATATAACAACAGGTGCTGACCTTGTTACGGAAATTTGTGAGGAGATGGTAACCGGGAAAACAAAATGGGGATATATCAGTAGAGGGTGAGATTTGTGGTTCTGTGAGGAAAAGGGCCAGAGGGGATATGGATTGAAGGAAAAAATGAACTGAGTTTAAATTTGTGGTAAGGCCGCAGATGTTGGTGAAGAATAAGGCCGCACTATCATTTCTTTGGTGACGAGCATCACTGGAAATTGCAAGAGTTGCTGCCAGCACAGTTGCTTGATGGCGACCGGGAGAACCCTCTGACGCCAGCCCTACCCTGCCGGTGGTGGCATTCCGAGGTACCACCTCATTTGATAGTAACACTGCAGTGACCATTGCTAAAGAGAGTGAATAGAAGGTGCGATATGTTATGCGCATGTAGTGTCGTGTAGACAGTTGAAGGTAGAGGTATTATGAGAGCATGGTGGCCTACTCTCTATATAAATGAATGCACTGAAAATGTTCAGCAAAGGGGGATGGTCAGGATCAAGTCCTGAGGGCCAGTGAAACGGGAGCTCCAGCTCTTCCTATCACCAGCTTGCCATCCACCTCGGGAGTACTGCCCTGTTCGACTGATGTTACAGTCTACTCCTCTGGATGTAAAAGTGCCCGAGAACTTCGACCAGCCAGCTGACATGTCCGAACATTCGGTATCGTGGCCACTGGGCTCAAGCCGTGAGAGTGGGAAGTACGGTAGTCCGTAACCTACAACCAGAGCTAAAATGTCTGTCCTCCCGTGTACTGAATGGTCAGAGTTGCGCACTCATCCGATCACACCCAATGAACCTCCAGACCCCAAGCAATATGACTGTAACACACAAGCGGTGTCAAAATGTCCGTACGCATCCCCACCCAATGTCCAGTATCGTGCAGCCACCTGGCTAACTCGTTCGTAACTGCCACTGAGATTGTAACACAGACCACAAGCCATGAGTACATGTTCGGTGACAGCGCCTGTCCGCCATTCCACTGAACATCAAGAGTTGCGCAGCCACTGGGCTAAGTCTTGCCCAACCGCAACCACCATCGAAGAGACCACAAACCATGAGAACATGTTCGGTTACAGTGCTGGTCTGCCTCTTTACTGAAGGTTGAAAGTCGCACGGCCACTGGCACACACACACACACACACACACACACACACACACACACACACACACACTGGCGAGAGGGATTTCATGGGCTTCTCCGAAGATGATGTGGGAAATGGAAGTACTAAGCTGAACCAAACAAGAGTAGCAGGAGTAGAGAAAACAGCGGGGAGGAATGTCCAGGAATTAAAAAAGGTATGGGCGGTAATTAGAGAGTTACAGGAACGGACCATAGAGCTGGAATACGAGATCAAAATTTTATGGAATAAACTGGAAAAAGTTTGTACATGCAGTGATGAACAAGAAAATCACAGAATTAAAAGTGAGTAATGAATCTGCCTGTAATGAAATAAAACAGCTCAAGAGGGAGAATAAGTGGTTGGAAGAAGAAAGGGACAGGATGAAAAGCAAACTAGATGAGTATAAATCCAAATCAAGGATGCAAGATGAGAACATTAAGGAAATCAAGGAGCAACATAAGGGGTGGGAGAAAATTCAGGAAGAAGGAAATGTAAATTTGAAAGAGATTATAGAACAACAAAGCATGGAAAAGGTGGAGTAGGAAGTAGTTAGGGTACTGAGAAGTAGAGAATCTTTTGTCAGGGATGTAGCAGATAAGAGAAAATGTGTAATAATTTCAGGAGTAAAAGAAAAACATATGACAGTAAGATCAGAATGAGAAAGAAAAGAACTGAGTAAGGTTAAAGAAATAATATCAGTACTTGTGGAGGGAAACAACGTAGCTCCAGAAGAGATTGAAGAGGTGTTTAGGTTAGGAAAGTATGAGGAAGGAGGGGCATGGCCATTGAAGGTAAAGTTTAAGTCTCAGGCATCAGTAAACGAAATCACCAATAGAACATGGAAATTATCAGACAAGGAAGGGTTAAATAATGTTTGGATAAGGAGAGATGCAAATGAAGAAGAAAGAGCTAAGATAAAGAAGTTAGTAAAGGAAGCAAAGGCAAAAAACGAACAGAGAACGGAGGAAGAGAAGACAATGTTTTTTTGAAGAGTTATGGATCAGAAATTGAGGAAGTGGTACCGACGGAGATAATGAGAGAAGAGGGTATAAAAAACATCAAAAAAATTTGAAGGTGGCATATACAATACTAATGTTGATGGTTTAATATCGTTAAGGTTAGAAATCAACGATTTCGTGAGGGTGTATGAACTTGATGTTATGTGCTATGTAGAGACCAAGCTAAGAGAAGATATTAATGTTCATATGGGAGATGGTAAATACAAACTGTGGAGAAGAGACAGAAAAGAAAAAACGGTAGGAGGAGTGATGATAGCAGCGAAGAGCAACATAAATGTAGATACCGTGGAAATGGGAGAAGGCAGGGCTGAAGTGATATATATGAAATTAGAAACTGGAGAGAATAGCAAGAGAGATATGGTGGTAGTGTATGTTCCCCGTACGACAAGAGCATGGAATGATGACGAATACCAGATGTTGTCAGACATGGCTCGTTATTTACAGAAAATTATTGAGAAAAGCAACAATATAATTTTAATGGGTGACTTGAACTGTAAAGAGGTGAACTGGAAGGAATGGGACTCAGGAGGCAGCAAAGATTCGTGGGGAACTACATTATTAAATATAACAGTGAACAGTGTGATGATGCAATGGGTCAAAGAAGAGACATGGTTCTGTGATGAGGACACACCAACAAGAGTAGACTTACTGATTACCAAAGAACCCGATGAAATAGAATCTGTGAAATATCTGTCCTATAGGAAAAGTGATCATGTGGTCATTGAGTTCCATATCATAATAGGGAACGTGGAGCCAAGAGGCGAGCTTTATAGGCAGGGAAGATACAACTTTGGGAAAGCAAATTTTACAGGACTGAGAAAATTTTTCAAAAATGCAGATTGGAGAAAATTCAGAGAAACAGGAGAGATACAGAGGAAGTGGGGTATCTTTCTAGACCTCTATAATTCGGGAGTGGAAAAATTTGTGCCAAGAGTAAGGAGGAAAGAAAACAGGAAAAAGGAATGGTTTAATAGAAGGTGTATGATAGCAAAACAATGAGAGAGACATGGCATGGAACAGCTGGAAGAATATAAACAGAACAAAGGAAGAATATAAAAGAACCAGAAATGAATACACAAGAATATGCAGAGAGGAAGAAAGGAATTTTGAAAAAGGTACAGTAGGCTCGCACAGTGCGCGAGAGATTGGGCGGTCCACGACCTTGCGCACTGGGAATTCGCGTACTGGGAATACATAATCTTATGGGAATAATTACATATGGGCGGTACCTCCTCATACCTGGACATTTTTTGGCCCTTAGAGACATAATAAAGGTCATATTTTTCAGACATTGTACTAAAGCTATAGCTGCAATAGCAAAAATATGGGTAGTCACCTTAGCAACAGTAAACAACAGGCCTGATGACCTTAAATAACAGGGGTTCCGAGGCGCGGCAACACTTACAGCGCTGCACTCCCCACCGCACCTCCTACTGCACCAACACTTCCCTTCACAGACTCCTCTTGAGCACCTTCCCTAGGAGCATCAGAGTCACTCACTTTGGCCATAAACCCTTCCAAGTCCTGCTGACACTTCTGACATTGCATCCTCTTCATCCTCAACATGACGACACGTGACGCGCTGTGTGAGGGGTGGTCGCGCACTAATAGAAAATGGCATTTTTGAGCCACTCCTTGCCTCTGCCTCGCATTCTGTGCGGTAAACTCGCGCATTCAAGGGTTTTTGGTTATGATTTTTGGTCACACGCACAATGCGAATCACGCACTGTGCGAACCTACTGTATAATAGACAAATGCAAGGATGAACCCAAACTGTTTCATAGATTTGTCAGTGGCAAACTGAAACAAAAGGAAGGAATCACCAAACTGAAAGTAGAAGGAGAGGTCTATAAAAATGCGGCAGTGCAAGCTGAAATAACGAACAAATGTTTCCAAACGGTTTTCAATAAAGAGAAGGAGTTTGTGGAAGGGGAGGGAGTGACTAGAAATGTAGTGTTAAAAGATGTAAAAGTGGAAGTACAGGAAGTGTATAAACTACTGGAAATTCAAGATGTAAGGAAATCCCCAGGACCAGATGGAATTTCTAATTGGGTACTGAAGGAATGCAGAGAACAACTGGCGGATAAGACTCACAGTTTAATTGTGTGTTCTCTGGAAGAGGGGACAGTGCCTCAAGAATGGCAGAGGGCAAATGTGGTACCAGTTTATAAGGGAGGAAACAGGGAAGAACCCCTGAATTATAGACCAGTGTCCCTAACCAGCGTGTTTGCAAAATTGTGCGAGAGAATCCTGAAAGATAGATGGATAAAATATCTGGAAGTGATGAATGTTTTGGCTGTTAGTTAGTTTGGATTCAGAAGTGGAAGGTCATGTGTTTCCAGCTCGTTGAGGTTTTACTCAAGAGCAATTGACGTGCTACAGGAGAGAGACGGTTGGGTGGACTGTGTGTATTTGGATTTGGAGAAGGCCTTTGACAAGGTACCCCATAAGAGGCTACTGTGGAAACTATATCATATAGGAGGACTGAAGGGGAGCCTCCTGGAATGGATGAGAGACTTTTTGAGAGACAGACAAATGAGGACAGTAATAAACGATAGGATGTCTGGGCAGTGGGAAGTAACAGTGGAGTCCCACAGGGCTCGGTGTTGGCGCCAGTAATGTTCCTGATTTACGTAAATGATATGGCAGATGGAGTGAACAGTTATGCAAGTCTGTTTGCTGATGATGCAAAGATCTTGAGGAAGGTAGAGGTTGAGGAGGATTGTATAATGCTGCAGGAGGATCTGGATAGGATATACGATTGGAGCTGGACGTGGGAAATGAATTTTAACACAAAGAAATGTAAAATATTGGAAATGGGTAAAGGTACCAAGAGGTCATCACTGAATTATTTGATGGGTAATAAACCAGTCACAAAAGCGAGAGAAGAGAAAGATTTGGGAGTGCTGGTCTGGGATAGTTTGTCGCCTGAAAAACATATTAACAAGACAGGATGTATAAACTCTTGACGAACATAAGAGTAGCATTTCATTATATGGATGAGATGATGAAAAAATTGATAGTGGCCATGATCCGCCCCAGGTTAGAATATGCAGTAGTAGTTTTTGTCCCCACACAAAAAGAAAGATATAAACAAGATTGAGAGAAAACAAAGAACAGCAACCAAGATGGTCCCCAGCCTGGCAGATCTGTCATACAGAGAAAGGCTGGAAAAGCTGGATTTGCCTTCCTTAGAAGAAAGGAGAAAGAGGGGCAACATGATTGCAGTGTTCAGGACCATGATGGGAGTAGATTAAATTGACAGAGAAAATCTGTTTGTATGGGATAAGAGAGTAACAAGAGGACACAGAATGAAATTGAAGAAGCCGGGCTGCTTGAAGGATATCAAGAAATATAGTTTTCCTTATAGATGTATAGACTTGTGGAATAGCCTGGACAAGGAAATCATCCAGTCTAAAAACTTAAACGAGTTTAAAGCTTAATTTGACTTATTGAGAAACAGAGACGGGACCCCACGAGCGTAGCTCATTTCCCGTATATCACAATTAGGGAAATACAATTAGGTAAATACACACACACACACACACACACACACACACACACACACACACACACACACACACACACACACAGAAAGAGAGAGAGAGAGGTTCCTTCCCACGATATGATTACAATATCAGTACTGTACAGTAATTTCTGTACCAGTACAGATGATAGTATTGTACACAGTACAGCACTGTGTGTGTGTATATACAGTACTGTGCATTGCACTTCCATTCGGTATGGGTATTCGTTTTAATACCACAGTCAGCCGCCTTAGCCAAGCAGCCTTATTGGGATAGATTACTTTTGGTAAGGTCAGGTAAGATGACCTATGTAATTTTGCCTGGGTAACACATTGAGCATATTTTCGAGAAAATCCTATGGGTATTTTTGAAAGGATGAGGCGAGCATGGTTCCTGGCTGAGGGGTAACGGTGGCCACCACATGTGCAACACAGACCATAAGCTACGAGTACACGTTCTGTGACAGCGCCCATCTGCCTCTCAACCGAAAGTCGAAAGTTGCTCGGCCACCAGGAGTCACGCGCACAACACACACAAAGAGAGAGAGAGAGAGAGATTCCTTCCCACAATATGATTACAATATCTCTCTCTCTGTCTATAGCCTAACGCCCTAATCTCGCAAAGGGTGGCTGCAGACAAAACGCCTCCAAGTTGCTCTGTCACCCACCATTTGACTGCCCTCCCCACAACTCACTCCTTCCTCCCTCATATACCTCCCAGCTCCATCCCTCCACCTCATCCTTGGTCTCCCCCTCCCTCCACCTCATCCTTGGTCTCCCCCTCCCTCTCCCTCCCTCCGCTTCACCTCTGTACACCCTTTTAGTCGGTCTTTCATTCTCCATTCTCTCCACATGTCCAAACCACCTCAATGTATTACAATATCAGTACAGTAATTTCTGTACCAGTGCATATGATAGTACTGTACTATACACAGTACAGTACTGTGTGTGTGTCTGGACAGTACGATACTGTACAATACACTTCCATTCGGCATGGTTACTGTATTCGTTTCAGTACCACAGTCAGCCATCTTAGCCAAGCAGCCCTAATGGGATGGGTTAGGTTTGGTAAGGTTAGGTAAAGATAACCAATGTAATTTTGCCTGGGAAACACACTGAGCATATCTTCGAGAAAATCTGTGGTTATTTTTGAACGGATGAGGCCTGTGGAATGCATATAGGGATTGCTTAGGTCGGAATGCTAAAGCGATGTGTGGTGTGGCAAGAGTAACAACAAAGAAGAAAGGTACAGCATGGTGGGATGAGGAGATTAAGAGAGCAGTGGAGGGAAAGAGGAAGAAGTGGCTAAAGTGGTTACAGGACAGGAGTTTGGTTGAAATAGGAACTGAATATATTGAGAGCAAGAAGCATGTAAAGAGACTAGTAAAGAGGAAAAAGTAGGAGGTAAATGACAATCTAGAAAGAAAAATGAATGCAAACTACTCTGAAAATAGGAAGTTATTCTGGAAAGGGGTGCGAAAATGTAGAAGTGAAAGCAGAAAGAAATGAGGAGTCTAGAGCCACAGGGGCATCCCCACCAATGTACTGGTTTTGAGTTAGGTAGGGGAGAGAACAGCCTTAACCCTCTTCTCTGTGACAGCACTGGTTGCCATACAAGATTCGGCCTTCTGGACAGTGGTAGAAGGGCTCAAAGTCACGTGGTTTTGTCCATGCTGCTGGGCGAGCAAATCAGAGCAGGCAGGCATCTAAGCCACACAGCCCAAACCAATCACCATTCTCGCTCTCTGCCACTCCCCCAGAGCAGTCAATCAGCAAGCGTGTGGCTCGCCCAGTGTGCTGGTGAGGCTTCCCTCCCGTGTTCACTGAGGTGTATAATTATTATGTATTGGATTTTTACCCCATTTATCGTGAATTATTGGTGACAAGATGAGCTATTGTTATTGGGGTTGAAGGGGGGGTGACAAGATGAGTTCATCACATAGTTACAGTGAGGAGGTGGTGCCTATAACCTCTTGTAAGCATCAGAAGTGTGTGGAGAAGTGGAAAAAGGTAGAAAGGAAGAGGAAAAAAGGGTGGTGAGGGGAGACAGCGGGAGGGGGCGTGGCACCGAGGAGGCAGAGTTGGATGTCGATCTCCTAGATGACGGCCTCACCATTTAACCCCCCCACTGCCCCTTCTCAATTTGCTTAAGCACTACACTACTTTTTTTTTTTTTTTTTCAATCTATCATTGATTTCAGTTTTAGTTGTCAAAAACGTGAAATTACAGTAATAATTATTCGTTTATTAATATTAAGTGAACTGGAATCTTCAGTTAATAAAGTTTTGTACATTAATACATTCGTTGATGTTTTTTGTGCTATGTTTTTAAATCTATACAATATGTTATTATGCCCACTTATAAATTGGGGGTTTGGTTTACTGCATATTTTGTGGTTACAGTTATTATTATTATTTTTTTTTTTTTTGCTTTACATGTAGAGCATAGGCACTGATGATCATTTTGATGTATAAAAGATTTGTTTATTGCCTTCTGGTTATGACGTTGCCATAAACACAACTTTAAACCGTCATAACTCAAAAGTACATTTTGGCGCCGATACCCCTTTGGTTCTAGACGTCTCAAATGTGATGGTGTGATGGATGTAGGTGGTAGATTATTAACCCATGGGGCTGAAGTAAGGACCAGATGGAAAGAATATTTTGAAAACCTGATGAATGGGAATAGAGAGAGTAGAGCGGCTGTAAACATGATTGGTTTTGGGGTGTGCAAAGAAGGAATACAGTGCCAGGAGACGTGACACTCGCACTGGTGAACAGGACTGTGAAACAGCTGAAAAATGGGAAAGCAGCTGAGGTTGATGACGTGTATGCAGAGATGATTAAATGTAGTGGAGAGAGTGGAATGAAGTGCTTGTTGGAGATATGTAAGAAGGCATGGATGAGTGACTGTGCCAGCAGAGTGGAAAAAGGCTGTGATTGTACCGCAGCACAAAAATAAAGGGGAGCGAAGTGAGTGCAAGAATTATCGTGGCAAAAGTTTATTTAGTGTGGTAAGGAAGGTATATGGAAGAATTATTATAGAGAAAGTAAGAGAGGTCTCAGAAGTCCTAGCGAGTGATGAACAGAGTGCTTTAGGAACGGCAGAGGATGTGTGGAACAAATATTTCCAGTGAGACAGATAACAGAGAAGGCCTGTGAGAAGGACCATAAGGTGTTTATAACATTCATGGATCTGGAAAAAGCATACAACAGAAGTGGACAGAGAAGGATTGTGGAAAGTTTTGCGCATGTATGGTGTAGATGGTAAGCTGCTAGGTGCTGGCAAAAGTTTTTATGATGGTAGCGAAGCATGTGTAAAGGTTAATGGGCATCTAAGTGAATGGTTCACGATCGATGTGGGTGTGCGACAAGGCTGTGTGATGTTCCCATGGTTGTTCAATATAAATATGGATGGGGTGATGAGAGAAGTAAAAAAACGAGTAATGGAGAGAGGGGATGGCGTTGGTAATGAATGGTGATGGATGGAATATCTCAGATTTGTTGTATGCTGATGATGCAGTACTACTTGCAATTACCATACAAAAATTTGGTAGGCTAGGGCAGAGTTTTGCTGATGTCTTTGAGCATCGTGCCTTGAGAGTAAATGTAGAAAAGAGTAAAGTGATGGTTATTGAGAGAGAAGGTGATTCCCAGTGCGATGTTACAGTGAATGGAGAGAGACTGGAATTGGTGAGAGGATTCAAGTACCTGGGTACAATGATAGAAAAGAGAGGAAAATGTACAAAAGAAGTGGAAAGTAGAGTGACATAAGGAAGAAAAGTAGCTGGTGCAATGAAGGCCTTGATAAGAAACAGAGGCTTGAGGCGGTGGCTGCATTGGTAGAGAGGCGGCCTGTAGTCCTAATGGACCCAAGATCGAATCCCGACTGGGGCAGGATTTGAATTTCCTAAAAGCAGAGTTTCCTGATCTACCAGATGACCCACCGACATGTCGTAAAAATACCCCCGCTAATACCAATACACCAGTCCTATATGAGACAGCCCTAGCATATATTCAATGTGGATGGTGGATGTTAGTGCCAAAGTGGTGACATGTGGAGGTGTAGGAGGACTACTGGGCCTTGGGATAGGTCACTGTCCCCAAGAAATAGGCCCTGAAGCCTTTGCCTAGAGTCGGACACGTAAAAAAAAAAAAAAAAAAAAAAAACCCTGACCTGTCCCCAAGAAATAGGCCCTGAAGCCTTTGCCTAGAGTCGGACACGTAAAAAAAAAAAAAAAAAAAAAAAAAAACCCTGCTCGAGGCTTACATGAAGGAGCGTTAGTGCCAGCTTTAACATGTGGATGTTAGACTATGGTGTGGCATGAAAATGAATAGTCAAGAGTAAGAGCAGTGGAGATGGGACTGCTGAGTACAGAGGGTGAATAGGATACAAAATAATGTGATTTGTGAAAGATGTGGATTGAGAATCAAAGAGAGTGTACTGAGGTTGTATGGTCATGTGGAGAGAGTGGATAACAATAGAGTGGTGAAAAAGGTGTATTTGAGCGATTTTGAAGGAGAGAGGAGGCGAGGTAGGCCAAGGAAAAGATGGAGAGATATGGTGGGTGAGTGTTAGGAAGCGAGGTTTGGATGTCGGAGAGGCTAGGGAACTGACAAGAGATTGAGCTGGCTGGATGAATATTGTGAGGAGAAGTGCATGATGAGGGCTTTGGCACCCCATTTTAACCTGGCAGCGTCCGGATTGACTCTATCGGATACGTTTATGTAAAGCTACAGAATGTGATGTATTGTTTTTGGCGTATCCGATAGAGCCAGGATTCCGGGGACTTGAATGGTGATTGAATGGAAGCGTAGCCTATTGGATTGGGTAAATTTGGGCTGTCTGGGCATTGCTACTGCTCACCCTGCCCTAGGGTGGGAAAGGAGGTCTGGATGATGATGATGATGAGGCAGGCATTGTTCTTTGTTGAGGGGTACTGTTGGCCACCATACGTGTAACACAGACCACAAGCCACGAGTAAATGTACGGTAAAACCGCCCGTCTGCCTCTATACCGAATGGCGGGAGTCCCCTGGTTTCCAGGATTAGTGCGGAAACCCCCCATCACGCGCGGCTGTCAGGTTCCCTACCAAATGGTCAGTGTCGCCTGGCAGGCCATATTAGATGTACACTGACTGAGGCGGTGATCTGCTGGTTACCCTCTGTTGTCGTCACATGCTAACTCTTGCCTGGGCAAATGGAAGTGAACCTTATATGCAGGTGTCAGTTTGCCACATGTTGCTTCCTCTGTGCTTGAAAGCGGCCATTGGATGCAATATGGCAGCACTGTACTGTTTGCCGGCAAACAGAAGCCCACACCTTAGTTCCCGCCTTTCTGCCCCTCATGAGTGGTAACACTTGCAACGATGGCTGTGAATGTGGTTGTGTTTGTGGTGGTTCCCTACCTTTGTCAGGTAGTGGCCCAGCTCTACTGTATTCTCATATATGTGGTGACGGCCCCACCACCACCTGAGAAGCAGAAGAGGAAGGTTCTGAATCTGGAGAAGAAATGTGAGATATAGGGCGAGGTTGATGCAGGTTGGACCACAGGACGCATTCTTCTCGAATATGATCTAGCCTGTTCAACATTGTTTGATATCAAGAAGTCACGCGACTAGCTTACGTAGTACGGACAGGACTTTGCCGAAAGCACACGATGCGGTGACAGGAAGGTAATGGCCCGGGCCCGGCCCGCCGCTGTCGACTGGTTGACATTGATGTGGTTTCGTCAGCAATGTGATGCCAGGGTGCTAGTGCATAGGACCGAGGTGAAGGCTGCTGCCGAGATGTTTGCATGCCTGCACAACGTATGTGACTTCAAGGTCGTTGAGGGATGACTCTTTCACTTCATGCTTCGCCATGGACTTACTGGCCTTAAGGCACACGGCAAGGTCTTGGACGCAGCAGTGGAGGAAGTAGACCCATTTCGCCAGAAAGTGCAGTGCTTGATCAAGGACAAGGGCCTTGCCCTTGGTCAAGTCTATAACACTGATGAAACTGGTCTGTTCTGCCACTCCATGCCCACCAACACCTTGGCTGAGGAAAGAGAGAAGTCTGTGCCTGGTCGGAAGTAGTCCAAACAACATGTCTGTTTTGTGCTGTGCCAATGCTAACAGGACGCATCACTTCAAACCCGTTGTTGTTGGGTGTGCAAAACTACCATGTTGTCTCCGTGGGTTGATGGATAGCCTGCCTGTTGTGTGGTACCATTCTGTGAAAGCCTGGTTTACCACTAAGATCTTCAGAGATTGGTTCCATAGACATTTCTTCAAGGAGGTTATATGTTATCACACAGAGGTCCTTGGAATTGCTTGTGACCAGGTAAAGGCACTCCTGCTTCTGGACAATGACCCAGCACATCCGTCTGAGAAGGATTTGATTGCTTTTGACAGGAGGATTAGGTGCATGTTGCTGCCACCTAATATGACTGCTCTGATTCAACCAGTGGACCAGGGTGTTATCATGGCTACAAAGAGACTGTACCAGCAGAGGTTCCTGAACGAGGTGATGGTGCTGCTGGAGGACAAGGACATGGTCGAAGACACGTGGGGAGCAGACCTTACAGAATCTTCAGCTTTACGACCTGAAGACTGCAATGCTTAGCTGGGCGAATGCGTGGAAGGAAGGCTCCATCAAAACCTTTGAAAGCGGTTGGTCTCGTCTCCTGCAGGGAATTGATGCCAAGCACGACGTAGATGATTTCCACAGTCACCTTAAAACAGCAAGGGAGCAGGTGGACATCGATGATGTGCCGGAGTGGCTGGACAATGACAACAGTGATCCTGGTTACCAGACCATATCTGAGGAGGAGATCGGTGTTGCTGCCTCTGCGGGCATGGAAGAGGACAGCAGGACTGACGAGGATGAGGAGCCTGACTCCCAGCCCTCCTGAACTCCTTCACTCCCTCGTCTTAATGTCCTCTGTGGTTACCTGGAGGGGGTGCTGGAGTATGCCGTGCACCTACACTGTGACAGGAGGTTGGTGCCACTCCGCCTGGCGATGGAGCTAGTGAGTCTGGGACGCTGTCATTTTCCGGCAGAATCGTCGGTTCTATCATCAGACCAGGTTCGACTTATTCTTCAAGCCTGTGACCCTCATGAATGCCAGCCTGTTCTCACCACCACCAGCTCGTTTCCCACCTTCACCTTCGGACCTGCAACCAAGCACATCAACAGCCATTGAGTCTCCGTTGAATGAAGTTTGCGGCTGTCTTAGGAGTCTCCTGAGGTGGGTACGCCACCACCCCCACACCGCACGTCACTGGTCATTGCCCACCTCCGGCAGGTTGAGGATGACGAGGAGGAGTTTCTAGACCTTTGTTAGGTGCTACTGTTTGCCACTAGACCACACAGGACAACCCTACACCTGCTGGTGGTGGCGGGTTATGAAGCCTGGCAGCAGTGCCCTGGGTGCTAAGTACCCCAACCGAATGTTTTTTGGCAGGAAACTTTAGGGTTTCTTTCATAGTTTCCTTGGTACTAAAATTTATTTAGGATTTTCCTATGTGTGTTCTGAGGTCACAATATGGCAGAATGACCCAAAAACGGTGCCAAAAGTAAGAGGTATACTGTACATACAGTAGTGTTTAGGTAGGGTGTTTTTGGTTTTTAGTGGTAATTTTTGCATGGTTTTCTTGGTGTTGAAAATTATTTTGGATAATCCTATGTATATTTTGATATCGGAATATGCCAGAATGACCTGAAAACACTACCAAATGAGGAGGGGTACTGTATACACGATAGTGAATAGGTAGGGTGCTTTTTGGTTGTCAGTTGTTTTCCTGCCTGGTTTTCTTGGTGTTTACCATTTCTTTTGATATTCCTATGTGTGTTTTGATGTCTAAATATGCCTGAATGACCAGAAAACACTGCCAAATTAAGCATAGGAACTGTACAAATAGGTTAGGTATAGACTGGAGGAAGGGCATTTGTCATTTGTGTAATAGGAAAAGTATATAGTAGGATACTTACTGACAGAGTTAGGGAAATAACAGACAACTTAGTTGGAGAAGAACAGATATTCATTCTTCGGGCTTTAGTGGAAAAGTTTTTAGAGAAGCGAAAGAAGTTGTATGTGGCCTTCATGGATTTTGAGAAAGCATATGACAGGGTGGATAGACAAGGATTGTGGAAAGTATTAAGAAAACATGGAGTAAATGGGAAGTTGTTGAATGCCGTGAAGAGCATGTTTGAGAATGCTAAGGCTGTAGTGTGTACGGACAGTGAACTAAGTGAATTTTTTTATTTGAATGTTGGATTGAAACAGGGATGTCATGTCTCTGTGGTTGTTCAGTCTAAATATCTATCTATCTATTGCCAGATGCCTCAATCCCGTTTGGGGTGGCCACAAACAAATCGCCTCCACGTTGTCCTGTCCCCCGCCATTTCACTGCCCTGCTCCCAACTCACACCCCCCTCTCTCATTTACCTCTCCACCCCATCCCTCCATCTCATCGTCGGCCTCCTCCTCCCTCTTCCCCCGTCCACCTCACTCACATACACTCTCTTCGTCAGTCTTTCACCCTCCACTCTCTCCACATGACCAAACCACCTCAGTGTGTTCCCCATGACGCTTCCTATCACATCCACTTCCACACCACAACGTTCCTTTATATCCTCATTCGTCAGCCTGTCCCTCCATGTGACTCCACAGGCTCCTCTTAAATAACTCATTTCCACTGCTCTCACTCTTGACTTGCGTCCTTCCAACAACGTCCAAGCTTCACTTCCATATGTTAGAGTTGGTATCACAATACTGTCATGTAGTAACTTTTTCACTTCCATGCTCACTTCCCTGTTTCTTATCACTGCTTTCAAGGAACCAGCAACCTTTCTTCCCTGCTGTACCCTTTCAAGCACTTCACCCTCCAAACCTCCATCCTTACTCGTCACACTACCCAAGTACTTAAATGTACTCACATTTTCCAATTCCTCACCATCCAACCTTGCTGTACATTCACTGACTTCACCTCTCTCAAAGACCATCACTTTACTCTTCCCTACATTCACCTTTAGATTCCGTTTCTTACACACACTCCCAAACTCATCCACCAAGCCTTGCAGCTTCCCTTTGTCTTCACTCAACAACACAGTATCATCTGCAAACAACAGTACAGGGAGTTTCCAAACACTATCCTCTCTCACCAGGGCCACTCCAACATCCACTACCCTACCTTGTACCTCCTTTATTACCCCATCCATGTACAGATTGAACAACCATGGAGACATGACACATCCCTGTTTCAATCCAACCTTCAAAGAGAAAAATTCACTTAGTTCACCATCCACACACACTGCAGCCTTAGCACCATCATACATACTCTTCACAGCATGAAACAACTTCCCATCTACTCCATATATTCTTAATACTTTCCACAATCTTTGTCTATCCACTCCGTCATATGCTTTCTCCAAATCCATGAAAGCCGCATACAACTTTCCCTTCTCTAGAAACTTTTCCACTAAAGATCTAAGAATGAATATCTGATCTACACAACCTCTTCCCTTCCTAAAGCCTCCCTGTTCTTCTCCAACTAATTCCTCTGTTCTTTCTCTAACTCTGTCAATAAGTATCCTACCATACACTTTTCCTATTATACTAAGAAGACAAATGCCCCTATAATTACCACACTTATCTTTTTCCCCTTCTCCTTTGTACAAGGGAATAATTATACCTGACTTCCAATCCTCCGGGACTCTACCTTCCTCCCAGGCCAATCTGCACATCTTCCACATCCATTCTACTACTATCTCTCCCCCATGCTTCAGCCTTTCGCCACACACTCCATCAATTCCTGGGGCTTTCCCCAATATAACTTTCTTCATTGCTTCCACAACTTCTCTCCTACTGATTTCTTCCTGTCTTCTCACCTCTCTCCTTCTCCCAGCCATTCCCCAGTCACTTATACTCACATTACTTCCATCCTGTATTATCAGCAATTCCTTAAAGTGTTCTCTCCATCTGCTCACTTTTTCTCCCTTCTCCACTAGTAATCTACCATTTTTATCTTTCACTCCCCTGCTAACCTCACTTTCACCCTGTCTTACTCTCTTCACCTCTTTCCAGAACATTTTCTTACAGTCCTTCCACATTACACTCAAATTCCTTCCAAAATCCTCATCCACTCTCTTCTTACTCTCTCTTACTAATCTTTTCACCTCTTTCTTTCTACATATAACTCTCTCTTCTGCCTCTCAACTTCTTCCATGCCCCTATTTCTCATCCATTCAATGTATGCTTTCTTCTTTTGTGCCACAGCCTGTCTCACCTCTTCAGCCACCACGCTGTTCCTTGCACCCCCCTCCGTCTTCTCTTCCTCCCACACACCACATCACATGCTGCACATATTTCTTCTGTTAATATCCTATACACACTTTCCACGTCCCCCATCTGCTCTAGTTCATATTTGCCCCATCGTTCCTCCACTTCTCGCTTATACTCTGCTTTTTTCTCATCCTCTTGTAACCTTTCCACTCTCTTTGCAACTACTCCTTCCTCTCGTCTTTCCCTTCTTCTATTTCTCCATCTTACTTGGATCCTAACTCTGGCCACCACCAAGTAGTGGTCAGAAAGTCCACTCCCCCAACCTGTATAAACTCTTGCATCCATTACACATCTTTGCATCCTTTCATCTACACACACGTAATCAACCATTGCCTTCCTTTCATTCAGTTCACCACCCACCCTTCTCATCACTCGCCATGTATACCTGTGGATCATTTTATGCCTGAAGAGGGTATTGGCTATCACCAACCCCCTCCCAGCACAAATGTCCACTAACGCACTGCCATTCTGAACATGGTTGGGGTTATAAAAGAGATACAAGGTAGGGCAGTGGATGTTGGAGTGGCCCTAATGAGAGAGGGAAGTGTGTGGAAACTCCCTGTACTGTTGTTTGCAGATGATACTGTGTTGTTAACCCCTACACTGCGGGCTTGTTTACCAATGACTTGCGTGTCCCGCGGGGTTATTTGGGCTCCGACAGACTCTCAAAAAATATTTGCCAAAAATGAGTTATTAGTCCTAGAATGATAAAATTACATATGCTTATGGCACATACCTTCAGCTTTCTCCTGGAATGATTGTTGAGCCTTCGTCGGTTACCGTGGGACTTGTGGAGACCTCTGAAGTAGGGTAACGAAGTCTCCACTTTACACTTCCCGACAACCCGTAATATGATTACCACAGCCAGATACAAACACTATAAACACTATTCTACAATTTTCAAGTAGTTTGGGATCCATACTAAAAAAAAAAAAAACACTGTGAAAGCAATGGAAATTACGAGCGCGTCTGATCGTCGCACTGGCACTAGTTCGCTCTTGGTACTCTGTCATTTATTATTCATAAAACCCCTCACACTTTATATTTCTATTACTATATAACACTTATATATATCTACAGTCTTTATCCATAAGTTTCCTTCAGTAGTATTAGTTTATTGTCACTGTAGGGATTCAATTTCTTTCAGTAAAATACGTAGCATTCACTTTCTCGTCCTGTATACTAGCATTGAGAGTGAATGTCACTTTCATCTTCACTCTTATAACTCATAGCATTCAGACATGCTAGAGTGAAACTTTCACTTTCATTACTCCTAGGGTATATACTCGTATTCTTATAATACTACTCATTTACATTTCTATTTACGTTCTCTATTTTATTTACGTTATTTACATTTCTATTTTATTTACACTGTGTTATGCACTGTCACTTGAAGTAACTTATAAAACTATTTTCCATTGTTCACGTATATTTACACTCATTACTTTCACTTGCTGTTTACACATTATTTACACATTATTTACAATTCCACTTGCACTGTTTTACTCAATAGAAAGATCGTAGTCACTCTTTCATCAATTGTCAGCCCTTTACCTCTTTCCACACGAGGTTTAGTAGGTGGTAAAGGTCACAGGGCCCTTTGCATGAGGGTGAAAAAGTCCTTGAAGTCAGCAAGAAGAAACATACGTACCCTCACTTTGGAAGATGAGAGTAAACTGATAACGGAGGGCCGGGGTGGAGGCCTAGTTAGGGGATATTCAGAGCTACCAATGTTAGCTCTTGAAACAGCTATGTCTAGCACTGAAATGATTGGCAGGAAATCTAGACAATACATTATAAATTAGGTAGTTCCAGGTGAATGTAAATATCATTTAGGCTTCTCCCTTCCCTCCTTACATGTATATTTATTACGAAAATAGATTAGAGGCCTACTTAGGGGATATTCAGAGCTACCAATGTTAGCTCTTGAAACAGCTATGTCTAGCACTGAAATGATTGGCAGGAAATCTAGACAATACATTATAAATTAGGTATTTCCAGGTGAATGTAAATATCACTTAGGCTTCTCCCTTCCCTCCTTACATGTATATTTATTACGAAAATAGATTATACGGCATATTTCAAGGGGAAAAAAACAACGAAAATTAGCGAACGAGTGCACGTGAGGTGTTGTCAGGTGATAATTAGCCAATTCCAGGTGTATGGCACTCTCGCTTACCTTATTTCTTTCTTGTATATATTATTTGGTATAAGAATAGGACATAGGGCTTATTTCAATGGATGAAATCAGTGAAAAATTCCAGGGAAGATTTACTTAGCGTATCACCGCCGGGCAGGCGAGAGGATAGGGTAATAGAGGGGGGGGTAGGGAGGGGAGTCAAGAACAGGGAGAAATGGCTAAATTATCAACAATGGATGGGAGTACAGATGAGATTAGGAGTGCTGACTAATGTTGGACATTGGCAGTACTGATAGATGAAACAAGCCACCACTTGGAAGCCCGGGTGAATTCAAAATAACACAGAATCACAAAAGCGACGCCCCGCGGTATGATCCCATGCTCCCAAGCGTCACGAAAGTGACGCCCCGCAGTTAAGGGGTTAAGTGAAGATGAAGGGGAGCTGCAAGGCTTGATGGATGAGTTTGGGAGAATGTGTAAGAAACAGAATCTAAAAGTGAATGTGGGGAAGAGTAAAGCTATTGTCTTCGAGAGAAATGAAGTCAGTGAATGTACAGTGAGGTTGGATGAGGAGGAAATGGAAAATGTGAGTGCATTTAGGTACTTGGGTAGTGTGATAAGTAAGGATGGAAGTTTGGAGGGTGAAGTGCTTGACAGCGTACAACAAGGAGGAAAGGTTGCTGGTTCTTTTAAAGCAGTGATAAGAAACAGGGAAGTGAGCATGGAAGTGAAAAAGTTACTGCATGACAGTATTGTGATACCAACTCTAATGTATGGAAGTGAAGCTCGGACATTGTTGGAGGGACACAATTTAAGAGTGAGGGCAATGGAAATGATTTATTTGAGAGGGGCATGTGGAGTCACATGGAGAGACTGACTGACAAATGAGGAAGTGAAGATGCATTGTGGTGTGGATGTGGATGTGATTGGAAGTGTTAGGAGAAACACACTGAGGTGGTTTTGCCATGTGGAGAGGATGGAGAGCGAGAGAATGACGAGGAGAGTGTGCTGTATATGAGTGAGATGGAGGGGGGGAGGGAGGGGGAGGCCAAGAATGAGATGGAGGGATGATGTGAAGAGGTATATACAGTACATGAGAGAGGGGGGTGTGAGCTGGGAGCACGGCAGTGAAATGGCAGAGGACAGGGTGACATGGAGGCAGTATGTTTGTGGCCATCCTTTGTGGGATTGGAGTGTCTGGCAATAGATAGATAGACTGAGTACTGTTTTATATGTACTGTATCAATATTGTATTGTTTTTTTTTGCTCGATTTTAATCTTTTACTTATGGTTAATATTATAGGAAGGTTTTTAGGATTGAGGGTCTAGATGGATACCTTAGGATGGTGACATATTATCCAGCTCACCCAAACGGATATCCGATTTTGTTTACCGACTCAATATCCAGCAATTTGCAATATTCGGTGGGGGGGGGGGCTGAATTATGTCAGATATTTAGCCTCACCATGCTGGGTTGTTTATAGTGCCATTGTTTTCTCATTACAGGAATTTTTTCAAAAATAGCCTGTTTTCAAACCTTAGTATCTCGGACACTATAGCAATTAGGGAAACAAATTAAGACCATATAACTCATTAACTCTTCTTCTTGTGAATGAACATATTCCCAGGTCTGTAGGTAGTTGCGTCGATGAGTAATGATGTGAGGAAGAGGAGTAATTTTTGCCACAAGAACAGGATGTATTCGTAAGTCTGCCCAGCCCCGTCTACGGCTTTGCTCTAAACGTGATAACTTTTCCATTACTAGATAAACTGGACACAGTGGTGTCCAAGGCATGCCCAATGGCACTATCACTGAGTCCTTTCCTAGCATCCTTGGAAAGAGGCTTGTCAGGGGTGGATGAGACAAAGGTCCACGTGAGGCGGGACCGGAATCAGACGGGAAAGGTTAAGAAAAGATAGTCTTTCACGTGGCAGAGACACAGAGATGACTGAGGTATGGTTGGCTTGGCTGGTGGGAGTCCCTCCCTAGCTTTTGGTAATGAGATAAAGTGGTGGCCACTTCAGACTGTGGCGTGAAAACAAGTTGGTTCTGACTGACACCCGGAACTGCCCGGCTGCTGATTTCTTGACAGTTCTGACTGACACCCAGTGGTTAGGAGCTAAGAGACTATTGTGGTACAGGTACAACACCAATTTTCTGATATTAGATGGACCAGCACCTCTTTTATTCCTGACAGGATTATGAGAGGGCCGATGAAGTTCCTGCTGCAGCCGGACTAGTTTACCAGGGTGTCACAGATAGTGCTAGTTTACTGGGCGTCTGCAGATAGCATTGAATGTAGTAGGTGATCATTTGCATTGCATACCTGCTTGTCTTGGTGGTGATCCCTGTGATTATTATGTAATTTTACTAACATTTAACCTTAGCTATGACTTCTGAGAAAGATGCATGTGTCATTGGTGGTGTCACACATAAATGCCAGTCTATTCCAATGTAGTCAGACCTCCTTGTCCATGGTTAATTGGTTTGCCAAGCTGCCACAATGATGAACCCCCTCAATAACCAAATAAAGCAAGTGGGAATAAATGGTAATTGAGTCAGAGTCCACAATTTTACATCAAACTTTTTTACCTAATACCTGAATAATAACCTCTATATATACTGGAAGGACCAAACCAGCAATATTTACATCGGTTCTGCTACTGTCTATCATGATCCAGACGATGATGACAACTCCTTTCTGTCATATTCCTCCTAGCTAACTTAGTGAGCCAACATTGTGATTGATGTATTTTGTCTGTGAATATGAAATTCTCTCAGTTAATCATTCTTAGCCATCATTTTCTCTTCTTTCAAATACCACACTTCTCATCATATTTTTCAGTCTTTTAGTTTGCCCTTAAATAGTATATCACCACTTCACTTTATTCTAAATTACTACCACAGTCATATCAGAATGTTGATGTCAGGACGCTAAAACATCATAACACTACATAATAGCTAGTAATATACATATGTAATTTAGAAGTTAGATGAAAGTCATGGCTAGGGCTGGAGGAAGTGGCGTTCGCACATTCTCATGCAAGAATGCCATAGACAGCAACGTGTGTTGACTGATCAGAAAATCCCCAGGCTCGGGAAAGTTCCACACAAGTGTGCCCTACAAGTGACACAACCACTCTTAGACAGGAGAGAAAAAGTTAGAAAGCAGGAGGAGTTAGGAGAGAGAAGAGAGAAGGTTTTAGGAGAGAGGGAGAGGCACGGTGGGAAAGGCAGGCGCGTGGGTTAGCGAGTAGCTCTCATCTCATTATGCTCTGTGAGACTCAGTCACTATGTTACTCTTGAGATATTCCCTTCTGAAGAAAATGAACTACAATCAAACCCCAGATCATCTTTATCTTTCTCCTTTTGTCGACAACAAGTACAGCTAACATTTTCTTCTTTCGTAAAATCCCTACAAATCAACACACTGTTACAATACCTCATTGATGACTACAATATAATATATCTACAATTACGATATTATTTCCATTGCAGGTACAGTATCCACTGAGACAGTTTTTAAGTGAGTGTGGAGTGCATAAAGCGTTATTACACTTTGAGGTTGTTTGCATGCGGAAGCCAGTTTTTACGAGGCTTGCAATTACCATAGTAACCAATACATAGCTACCTAGTGACCTACTGCACTGTTTACTTGTACAGCATCTTCACATATACAGTATTTTCATGTCTGGTCACATTGGTGTATTAACATCTGTTGTTGCAGGGAGTTAGTGCGGTAAAACATTTTTATTATGCTGAAAACAAAAACAGTAAAGTAGGATAAGGTAGAACTGTTGAAAAAACTGGACCGTGGTGTTCCTTTGCGGAAGTTGTGTGACATACATGGTATTGGTTCATTAATTGCCTATGGTATAGAGATGCAAAGGGGAAAAATATTGAAACTCAGTGCAGACAGTGATTTGAAGATACAGATGAACATTAGAAAAACTATGAAAGATGGTAAGAGTATTGAACATAATTGAATGATGATGGAATGATTTCAGGGATGTCAGATGAAGTGGATTTGTCAGGAAGCACAATAATGAACCAGGCTCAGTTGTTCCATAAAGAATTTAAATTAGAACATGGATATGATTACACTGAAGGATAGTGGATCAGAGGTGTACAGTATAGCTGAAGCATTATACGTAACCGTCATTGATCCCTGTTGAATTATTATATGTAACATTTGTGTCCTTAGTTATTCCAGCAAAATGGTTCATCCAGCAAGGGTCTGGAACTAAGGGTGCCACAAAATTGGAGTTGTATCTGTTTTTATAAACATACAAAATAGAGATACAGATGTGGCTATTTTGGTGGGATGGGATTGAGGATTTCATAGGCTTGAGTGATGAGTAAATGAATGTACAACCCAGTTTACTGGTCACTTGATAGTTTTACTCATAACTTTTCATATTTTTAGATTATAAACACCCAAGACATTAACCCCTACAGTATGATGATGTAATTGTTTTATTCTTGCATCATCCTAAAAATGTTATACATCTTAATAAGGATATCTCCTGCCGAACTATTTAATGAACAACTAACTGAAGTAACATGTTTTAAAAATACGTCTTGCGATTAATAGGAAACAGGTAGTTGATGATGAGGTCACTGATAATATACTAGATTATATTGGCATACAAAGTAAAATGTGTTTATATGATGTGAAACTAACATTTTTCTATTTTCTGGACCACAGCACTTGTGAAGTTTCATGTGAAGACAACAATGGAGTGGAGAGAACAATGATGGAGAAGACAACCCGCTATGACCCCGACCAAGACTATATGGATAGGGTCAGTATATTCCACGTAATTTCTCAGTTATCATCATCATTGTCATTATCTGATCCTGTGTTGCCCCATGAGGAGCATATAGGATCAGTATATTCCACATAATTTCTCAATTATCATCATCATCGTCATCATCTAATCCTCTGTTGCCCCATGAGGAGTGTAGGAGCCCGGGACTAGGCAAGTTGGTCCTGGCATTGAAGATGAGAGTGACCAGCCGCACTCATTCCTGAGTGGCATTACATGAGCAATAAACCCTAACCACCCCTTGGATATAAACCTGCACTGACCCAATCCAATTGGGGCACCTTGATTACCCATTAAACCACCAGGTGCCATAATTTGGTTATTGAATATGGTTACCATCCAGCATAGTAAATGGTTTCCTGGTATACAGGAAACCATTTAGCTTGACTCTTAGAGTAGAGACACCTGTAGACAGAGGGATGTTGAAAAAATGAAAGAAAGAAAGACATAAGAGGAAGGAAAGAAAGAAAGATGAAAGAGAGGAAAGGGTAATCACCCTAAAGCAACACTACATTGAGTGAGTGGATGGTGAATGCCCCCACCTACCACACATTCTCAGTTATCATTTTAATAAATATATACTTTTTTTGGAGGTATCCTTTTTGGAGACACCATAGGAGGTGGTTTCAAGCTGGTGATGATACTACACAGGTATGCGTTGTTACTGGAGGAAATCATGCCTGACGCAGAGAGCTGAGGAGTGGGTGCATCACTTTTTTTTTCCGGTAGCAAATAATGCTTCATTGTGACATTCCAGTACTTTGGTTATTGATGTCTAGGTTACTCTTTGTAAACAGCACCCAGTACCTGATTCCTTCAGTTTGGGCTGAAAGGCCATGGTGAGAGCCCATGTTTGGCCATTCTCTTTCATGTACCATTTTTATGTTTATTACTGTTTTTCATGTTTGATGTAAAGTCATTACTTCTATAATGTCATTGTGGTCAGCACTGTGTGTGTGTGTGTGTGTGTGTGTGTATTTACCTATTTGTAGTATACAGGAATTGAGCGATGCTCGTGTTGTCCTGTCTCCATATCCACATTTATCTAGTCTAACTTTACACACATGAATGTTTTTCTCGTGCACCACCTTTTCATCTAAGTCGTTCCAAATTCAGTACTTATGTATTTACCCAATATACCTAATTGTGATACACACGAAATGTGCTATGCTCGTGGGTTCCCATCGCTGTTTCTCAGTAAGTCAAATTTAGCTTTAAACTCGTTTAAGTTTTTAGACTGGACGATCTCTTTGTCCAGGCTATTCCATAAGTTTATACTTCTGTAAGGAAAGCTATGTTTCTTGATATCCTTCAAGCAGCTTGACTTTTTCAATTTCATTCTGTGTCCTCTTGTTGCTCTCTTATCCCATAAAAACAGATCTTCTTTGTCAATTTTATCTACTCCCACCATGGTCCTGAACACTGCAATCATGTCTCCCCTCTTTCTTCTTTCCTCTAAGGAAGGCAAATCCAGCTTTTCCAGCCTCTCTCTTTATGACAGATCTGCCAGACTGGGGACCGTCTTGGTTGCTGTTCTTTGTATTCTCTCAATCTTGTTTATATCTTTCTTTTTGTGTGGGGACCAAACTACTGCTGCATATTCTAACCTGGGGTGGATCATGACCACTATCAATTTTTTCATCATCTCCTCATCCATATAATGAAATGCTACTCTTATGTTAGTCAAGAGTTTATACGTCTCTCTAACTATCTTGTTAATGTGCTTTTCAGGTGACAAAATATCTTGGACCAGCACTCCCAAATCTTTCTCTTCTCTCATTTTTGTGATTAAATCATTACCCAACAAATAATTCAGTGATGGCCTCCTGGTACTTTTACCCATTTCCAATACTTTACATTTCTTTACATTAAATTTCATTTCCCACATCCGGCTCCAATCATGTATCCTATCCAGATCCTCCTGCAGCATTTTACAATCCACCTCAACCTCTACCTTCCTCAAGCTCTTTACATCATCAGCAGACAGACTTGCATAACTGTTCACTCCATCTACCATATCATTTACATAAATCAGGAACATTACTGGCACCAACACTGAGCCTTCAGGGACTCCACTTGTCACTTCCCTCCATCCAGACATCTTATCCTTTATTACTGTCCTCATTTGTCTGTCTCTCAAAAAGTCTCTCATCCATTCCAGGAGTTTCCCCTTCTTTTCTCCTGTGTATTCTATTTTCCACATTAGTCTCTTATGAGGTACCTTGTCAAAGGCCTTCTCTAAGTCTAAGTACACACAATCCTCCCAACCATCTCTCTCCTGTACCACGTCAATCGCTCTTGAGTAAAAGCTCAACAAGTTAGAAACACATGACCTTCCACTTCTGAAACCAAACTGGGATTCAGCCAAAATATTCATCTCTTCTAGATATTTTATCCATCTGTCTTTCAGGATTCTCTCACATAATTTTGCGACCATGCAGGTTAGAGACACTGGTCTATAATTCAGGGGTTCTTCCCTGTTTCCTCCCTTATAAATTGGTACCACATTTGCCCTCTTCCATTCTTGTGGCACTTTCCCCTCTTCCAGAGAACACACGATTAAACTGTGGATTTTATCCGCCAGTTGTTCTCTGCATTCCTTCAGTACCCAATTAGAAATTCCGTCAGGTCCTGGGGTTTTCCTTACATCTTGGGTTTCCAGTAATTTATACACTTCCTGTACCTCCACTTTTATATCTTTTATCACCGGTACATTTCTAATCACTCCCTCCCCACCTACAAACTCTTTTTCATTAGTGTTGGGTCTGGTTAGTACTTGGATGGGTGACCGCCTGGAAACACCAGATGCTGTTGGCATCCCTACGTGTCAAGTGGGGTTGGTGGAGGATTAGTGCCCCTCCCTGTTAAGCAATTAACTCTAAGCCCTTGGCCACCCCGTTTGGGATACATGGTGTCTGGCAATGAATGAATGAAAATGAATAACCGATTGGAAACATTTGTTTATTATTTCAGCTTGCATTGCTGCATCTCTATAGACCTCTCCTTTTACTTTCAATTCGGTGATTCCTTCCTTTTGTTTCAGTTTGCCATTACAAATCTATAAAACAGTTTGGGTTCATCCCTGTGTGTGTGTGTGTGTGTGTGTGTGTTTTGTGCAGTCACACATTATGGAACCAGCAGAGCCTATGAGAAAAGGAAATTTTCTTGAAACCTTCCTCAAAGTCTTTTCTGATAACCCCCTGAAGCCTACCTTAACCATTTCTAGCTGGTCTGATGCCTTTCATGAACAGTGACACATATCGAGCCACCAAACAGTGTACAGAAAGAAGTATGATGATGTAAATCGAGTCATAAAAACTTAAAATTACTCTCAGGAGGTAAGTTTTCAAGGAGTTTGCATCATATTTTGGTGTGTCATAGATAGCCTTGCTCCCCATCAAGCAAACGAATTGGCAGTCCTCTAGCCCAGCATCTACCACAGTGTGGCTTGGGAGATGCTCAGTCTTCACTCAGCAGTCAGAGATTAAGGTTGTACTTAACTTCCTTGGTGGCAACAAATGGAAAAATTTAATGTTATCATCACTTTACCTCAATATTTATCAGTGATATACTGTAGTAAGTGATGTGGTGTGTGTTGTGTTTTTTGTGATTGCAACCATAGTATGAATATAAATCTAGTGAGTATATAAATCTGTTGCATCGTTTTGGCTGTTGCTGTTGGTGATCTTCAACCCTGCTACTGTGAAAATGTTTTGAAAGGGCAAGGGTTGAGGGATGATGTGATGCTAAGGGTGCTGCTTGAGAAAAAAGAAAAAGTGAGAGTGATAGTGAGTTTGAGGTCATAAGCCTGTTAGGCGGTGTCCAAAGTGAGACTGAGAGGATGATAAAGAGGAGTTTGATTCTCTCTCCAGGTCCCAGCCAGCCACTCCTTCCTTACCCCCTTACATCACCCTGACCACCACCACCACAACACCATTCAGTTAATATTCATCTTTCATCTGTCATTTAACCTCTAAAAGGTGGTTGACGTTCCGGAACATCCGTCAAAGAAAAGTTGGTCGACGTTCCAGAATGCGTTCCTATTCCGCGGGCCTATTGTATGCCAGGAGTGTGGTGTGGGTCTCTTTATCGATTGCTTCACGGAATACCACACACAGTAACATATTAGTGTGAACAGTTATGGTAATATGAACAGTCGTACATAATATTTACATACGTAAAATTATAACTGTAGAGACATAAGAAAAATTTTGTGTATCAGATTGAGCTGGTGAAGGTTTATATCCAAGGGGTGGTTGGGGTTTATTGCTTACATAATGCCACTCGGTGATGAGTGGGGCTGGTCACTCTCATCTTAAATGTCAGGACCAACTTGCCTAGCCCCAGGCTTCTTTGCTCCTCATGGTGCGATGTGTGATTGGATGATGATGACGATGATAGTGTGTAGTTTTCAAAGTGCACCTTGAAGACGCAGAACAGTGTACATAATGTAAAAATAGTGTATTTTAGTCTGCTGTTCAAAATATAAAACAAGAATCTCTGCCTGCCTGCTCTTAGTCACATGCCATTAAGACTGGCCTTGATGCACCACCACCCAGCCCATGTGCAATTTGAAGTGAGTAACATCAATTCCCCCCCCCCCCCACCAATTCTGAGGGGGGGCATGGTGGCTCAGTAATAGAGCATCGGAGTCATGATCGGGGGATTGCGAGTTCGAGCCTCGCCCGGTACTACCGTGCTGGGAGTGGTAGCGCGCTCCTGTAACTAAGCGGCGCTACATGGCCATAGTTGGCTAGCTTGGGGATTAAATCCCTTCACCTATTCTGATCCATTTATGCATGTTTTGCCTGATTTCATAACACTTTTTTCCAAAATAACCCACCCCTCATGGGTTTAAAATTGGAAAGTAGCCTGCTGTTTAAGGGTTAAGTACAAATTTTTATACGTATGTGTTTGTGTGTGTGTGTGTGTTTATTTGCCTAGTTATAGTATACAGGATTTGAGCCAGGCTCATGTTCTTCTGTCTCCATATTTTAATTTATCCACTCTACTTTTAAACTCACAGATGTTCTTTGCCTGCACCACCTCTTCCAAACTGTTCCAAATGTCTGTACTTTTATTTGGGAAACAAAGTTTTTGCAAGTTGTTTAAGCATCTACTCTTCTTCAGTTTATGTTCATGTCCTCTTGTCCTTTCATCATCATCCATGGACAGATCTTCTCTATCCACCTTTTCCAGCTTTCTAACTCCATTAAAGATTCTAATGAAATCTCCTCTCTCTTTTCTCTCACTGTCTCTTCATTAGACAGTTTTCTTAAACATGGTAGCATCCTAGTTGCCATCCTCTATATCTTTTCCAGTTTTCTTAAATGCTTCTTCAGATACAGTGACCATGTCACTACTACATATACTGTACTCAGTTCTGTCTCATCATGGACACAGTTATCTCTCTCATCATTTCCTCATCCAGATAGCTGAAAGCCACTCTCATATTGGTCACCAGTCTATATACCCCTCCAATGACCATATTTCTGGTGATAGAATATCTTGTATGGTCACTCCAAGATCCTTTTCTTCTCATGCTTTTGCTGATCCTCTCTCTCTCTTCCCATTTTATACTCATAACTAGGTCTGTTGCCATTTGTTCTCACCTCAAGGACATGGCATTTTTTTTTAATTAAACTTCATTTCCCAAGTCTGGCACCAACTGCACAACTAATCTAAATCATTTTCCAACTCCTCACATTTGTAGGCATTCTGGACTCACTTCATAATTTTGGATCATCAACAAACATATTCATTTAACTACTTTAGCCTATTGGCATGTCATTTACATACAGTATATAAACAGTATAATAGGAGCCAAAACTGAGCCATGTGGCACTCCATGAGTCACACTCTTCCATTTACAATACTTGTCTCTTATAACTCTTATTTGTTTTCCCACTAAGGAATTTTCACTCCATTTAATGGTATAATTTTGCTGGAGGTGGGGCT
Source organism: Coenobita brevimanus (assembly GCF_032717465.1). Taxonomy (NCBI): domain Eukaryota; kingdom Metazoa; phylum Arthropoda; class Malacostraca; order Decapoda; family Coenobitidae; genus Coenobita; species Coenobita brevimanus. The sequence goes on along the minus strand of NC_136979.1, from coordinate 10,666,416 downwards.
GGAACTAGCTCCATGGCAAGGTTAAGGAGTGATTGGAGGAAGTTTAAGGAGCTGTTGCTTCTAACATTGAGAGGGCTGTGTGTGTGTGTGTGTGTGTGTGTTTGTGTGTGTGTGTGTGTGTGTGTGTTTGTGTGTGTGTGTGTATTTACCTATTTGTATTTACCTATTTGTAGTATACAGGAATTGAGCAATGCTCGTGTTGTCCTGTCTCCATATCCACATTTATCAAGTCTACCTTTACACACATGAATGTTTTTCTCATGCACCACCTCTTTGTCTAAGTCGTTTCAAATATTTAAGAATATACCTAATTGTGATATACACGGAATGTACTATGCTCGTGGGTTTCCGTCGCTGTTTCTCAGTAAGTCGAATTTAACTTTAAACTCGTTTAAGTTTTTAGACTGGACGATCTCTTTGTCCAGGCTATTCCATAAGTCTATACTTCTGTAAGGAAAGCTATATTTCTTGATATCCTTCAAGCAGCTTGACTTTTTCAATTTCATTCCATGTCCTCTTGTTGCTCTCTTATCCCATACAAACAGATCTTCTTTGTCAATTTTATCTACTCCCACCATGGTCCTGAACACCGCAATCATGTCTCCCCTCTTTCTCCTTTCCTCTAACGAAGGCAAATCCAGTTTTTCCAGCCTCTCTCTGTATGACAGGTCTGTCAGACTGGGGACCATCTTGGTTGCTGTTCTTTGTATTCTCTCAATCTTGTTTATATCTTTCTTTTTGTGTGGGGACCACACTACCGCTGCATATTCTAACCTGGGGCGGATCATGGCCACTATCAATTTTTTCATCATTTCCTCATCCATATAATGAAATGCTACTCTTATGTTAGTCAAGAGCTTATAAGTCTCTCCAACTATCTTGTTAATGTGCTTTTCTGGTGACAAACTATCTTGGACCAGCACTCCCAAATCTTTCTCTTCTCTCCTTTTTGTGATTAATTCATTACCCAAAAAATAATTCAGTGATGGTCTCCTGGTACTTTTACCCATTTCCAATATTTTACATTTCTTTACATTAAATTTCATTTCCCACGTCCGGCTCCAATTGTGTATCCTATCCAAATCCTCCTGCAGTATTTTACAATCCTCCTCAACCTCTATCTTCCTCAAGATCTTTACATCATCAGCAAACAGACTCGCATAACTGTTCACTCCATCTACCATATCATTTACGTAAATCAGGAACATTACTGGCGCCAACACTGAGCCTTGAGGGACTCCACTTGTTACTTCCCTCCATCCAGACATCTTTTCCTTTATTACTGTCCTCATTTGTCTGTCTCTCAAAAAGTCTCTCATCCATTCCAGAAGTTTCCCCTTTAGTCCTCCTATATATTCTAGTTTCCACATTAGTCTCTTATGAGGTACCTTGTCAAAGGCCTTCTCTAAGTCTAAGTACACACAATCCACCCAACCATCTCTCTCCTGTACCACATCAATCGCTCTTGAGTAAAAGCTCAACAAGTTTGAAACACATGACCTTCCACTTCTGAATCCAAACTGACATTCAGCCAAAATATTCATCTCTTCCAGATATTTTATCCATCTGTCTTTCAGGATTCTCTCACACAATTTTGCGACCATGCTGGTTAGAGACACTGGTCTATAATTCAGGGGTTCTTCCCTGTTTCCTCCCTTGTAAATTGGTACCACATTTGCCCTCTTCCATTCTTTTGGCACTTTCCCCTCTTCCAGTGAGCATACAATTAAGCTGTGAATTTTATCCGCCAGTTGTTCTCTGCATTCCTTCAGTACCCAATTAGAAATTCCATCAGGTCCTGGGGCTTTCCTTACATCTTGAGTTTCCAGTAATTTATACACTTCCTGTACCTCCACTTTTATATCTTTCATCACCGGAACATTTCTAATCACTCCCTCCCCTTCCACAAGCTCCTTTTCTTTAGTGAAAACTGACTGGAAACGTTTGTTCATTATTTCTGCTTGCATTGCCGCATCCTTAAAGACCTCTCCATCTACTTTCAGCTTGGTGATTCCTTCCTTTTGTTTCAGTTTGCCATTAACAAATCTATAAAACAGTTTGGGTTCATCCTTGCATTTGTCAATTATACCTTTTTCAAAATTCCTTTCTTCTTCCCTACGTATTCTTGTGTATTCATTTCTTGTTCTTTTATATTCTTCCTTTGTTCTGTCGTTACCTCTCTTTCTCCAATTGTTCCACGCCTTATCTCTCTCTTTTTTGGCTATCATACACCTTCTATTAAACCACTCCTTTTTCCTGTTTTCTTTCCCTCTTACTCTTGGTACAAATTTTTCCACTCCCAAGTTAAAGAGGTCTAGAAAGATATCCCACTTCCTCTGTATCTCTCTTGTTTCTCTGAATTTTCTCCAATCCGCATTTTCAAAAAAGTTTCTCAATCCTGTAAAATTTGCTTTGCCAAAGTTGTATCTTCCCTGTCTATGAAGCTCGTCTCTTGGCTCGACGTTTCCTATTAACATCTGGAACTCATTGACCACGTGATCACTTTTTCCCAAAGGACAGAGATATTCCAATGATTCTATTACATCGGGTTCTTTGGTGAACAGTAAATCTAACCTTGCTGGTGTGTCCTCACCTCGAAACCGTGTCTCTTCTTTGACCCACTGCGTCATCACATTATTCATTATTATATTTAATAACATAGTACCCCACGAATCCTCGCCGCCTCCCGAGTACCATTCCTCCCAGTTCACCTCTTTACAATTAAAGTCACCCACCAAAATTATATTATTGCTTTTCTCAATTATTTCTTGCAAGTAGATAGCCATATCTGACAACATCTCATGGTATTCGTCATCCTTCCATGCTCTCGTCTTTGGGGGAACATACACTACCGCCATATCTCTCTTAACATTCTCTCCAGTTTCTAATTTCATATATATCACTTCAGCCCTGCCTTCTCCCATTTCCACAGTATCTACATTTATGTTGTTCTTCACTGCTATCATCACTCCTCCTCCCTTTTTTTCTTTCCTGTCTTTTCTCCACAGTTTGTATTTACCATCTCCCAAATGAACATCAATATCTTCTCTTAATTTGGTCTCTACAAGGCACATGACATCAGGTTCATGTTCTCTCAAGAAATCATTAATTTCGATCCTTGTCGATACGAAACCATCAACATTAGTATATATCACCTTCAAATTATTTTTGACATTATTAATACCCTCTTCTCTCCTACTCTCTGTCTGTACCACTTCTTCAACTTCTGATCTTTCACAACCATCCCCCCTAGTTTCCTTCACTTCTATTTCCTTACTTTCATATCCAATACTCTCCAAAAAAAAGTATTACGTTCTACCTCTGTCCTCTTATCATTTTTTTCCTTTACTTCTTCCTTTAATGATTTTAAAACTTCTCTTTCTTCTTCATTCAGATCTTTTCTTATTATAATATTTTCCATCCCCGCCTCTTTGCTTAATTTCCAGGTCACTTTAAGTATCTCATTTATTACACTTTCTGATGTAAACTTGACTCTCATTGGTCTTGTTTCCCCTTTCTTATAAGGCCCTATCCTCCTTACTTCCTCAATTTCTTTTACCCACTTGTCTCCTTCGGGGTCAATCTTGCCTAATATTCCTCTCACCATGGTCGTGTCTTTCTCGAGTCTTGCGAACCTAACCTTTTCTTCCTCTTCCCTGTTTCCAAATACTACCACACATCTGTTCCTTTCTACAGTTTCTCTCACTATTTTCTCTTTTTTCTTCAGTATTTTCACTACATTTTCTTCCATTTCTTTCTTGTTCATTTCCCTTTCTTCCTGGATGATCTCTCTTAAGCTGACCACTTCTTTCTGTTCTTCTTCTACGTGTGCCCACTTTGCCTTGTGTTCTTCTAGTACATTACTCACCTTCTCCGTTTTATTAGTACTCTCTTCAAGTTTCCTCCTCAGTTCAACATTCTCCCTCTTCAAATTCTTAATCTCTTCATTGGCTGTTTCGTTGGACTGGATTAGACTCTGTACGGTGGTTTCCGTATTTCCTGACACATCCTTTATCACTAGATTCTCTACTTTTTTTTTCGAGTTCACTAATCCTCATAATTAATGTTTTCACCAGGTCCATGACATTAGTATTAGCATCAAATCCTTGAAATTCCATTCCCTCATTGTTTACATTTTCGGCCATCTTTAACGTACCGGTAAAGTACCTGAACAGCTGTTACCGAATAAGCCACAAACATTCATGTATACTATTGCCAACAAATCTTTACATTTTTGGTAGTCTACCAACTTTCATTATTTTAAATTTAAAGAAAGACCCTAGGAGACAGGACAGACAAAATTCCTGAAACTACTCAAGGTTAGGAGCGATGCCTGGGACGACCTCTCTCTCTCCGGCTGCTCGTGTGTGTGTGTGCGTGTGCATGCACGCTAAGGATCATTATATGCAGCATGTGTTAGGAGTGTAATTCTGTATGGGCAGTAAAGGAAGAGAATATTTGTAGGCTCAAACATACAGAAATGACAGTGATTAGATGAATGTGTGATGCGTCCTTGAGTACGAGGCCTGTGAGGATTAGGATTGCGATGGAAAAGCTGAGAAGAAGAATGGGGCCTGAATGTTTTGATGTTTTGATCAGGAGGAGTAGATTGAAATGGTTTGGGTATGTTGAGAGGATGGGGATTTACAGTTTGGTGCAGAGGGTGAGAACATTGAGGGTAGGGTTACAAGAGGCAGACTAAAAAAGACCTGGGATGAGGTCATAGTGTGACCTCAAGGATAAGAGACTGAATAGGGAGGCTGCCAGAGTTCAAGCATTGTGGAGAGCCGTCATCAGTGACCAAGGCCGACGCACGAATCAGGTTGGAACCTTTATAAACGACACCTTCATTCATCATTCAGTCCTGTGTTTCCCCATGAGGGGCATAGTAGCCCAGGTCTAGGCAAGTTGTTCCTGGCATTTAAGATGAGAGTGACCAGCCCCATTCATCCCTGGGTGGCATTACATGAGCAGTAAACCTCAACCATCCCTTGGATATAAACCTGCACTGGCTCAATCTGATTGGAGTGCCTTAACCTGTTAACTGTCCTGTTTCGGCACTGGATGTTGTATAATTTTACCGGATATTGCTTTATTAGAGCTGAGCCAGCAGTGCTGGATACTGTACAGGCAAACCCCAATATGCGATACCCTAGGTTAGTGATGGGGGTAGAGGTTCCACCCAACCCCACCTAATGATGGCTGAGCCCTGGTTTAACGTTGGGTCCTCTGATGTTTCATCCAGGAGTGTTGAAAATTGAATTGCTCTTTTCCACGGCCAGCTGATCCCGCCCACCTGCCAGGATGCGCAGAAATGCTCATGCAGCTCCTGCACCCTTCCTGTACCCATCGTTCACCCTGAATGCACCCATATCGTTCTTTTCGCACCAGCTGTCTCAGAGTGAGGAACTCTCTTACGCTCGCCTACCCTGCATCGTGTTGCATCACCAGCATTATACAAGCCACTATCATAGTGCATCAAACTATGTCCCAGGAGTGCCGTGAGTAGGGCAGTGATACTAATCATTTGTGGAGTGTGATTTTATGTAAATTTTTGTCCTAAATAAGTGTGATCATGTCTGGTAAGGGCATTATAAGTGTTGGGGCTAGTGATTTATTTACAGGTGTTAGGCTTAGGTTAGCTTCTTTTACAACTGTTAGGCCATTTAGATTGGCTTTAAATATTTTTTTGGACTCATTTGGATGGGTTTAGGACTTGGTTGTGGGGGGGGAAACCCAAGGCTCAAAAACACATCCGTCAGCTTTGCATGTTAAATCGGCCCCAGTGTATGATACCCTGCCTAGCACTGGGTTTTACTTAACCATTTGCATCGTTAATCCAGGGTTTCCCTATATTGTGTTGAGCCCGATATTGTGACACTGGATAATTGATAGTGTATTGTACTCTCACGGAGGTTACCAGAGACACTTCACATAAAATCTAAGGCACAGTCAAGTGAAGTTAGTGTGAGGTCAATAGCCAAACAGTCTGTACTTGTAAAAGTGTTGGATCCCCTATGCTGAGGGCAGAGATTCCAGTCCTTTACCACTGACACCAGCAGGTCCTTTCATTGATTGGATATTACATCCCCCTCACAAAGAATGTTGTCCATTCAAATCCTTTAGGAGAATGAATATCCAGGTCAGCGGGCAAACCAGTCGAAGAAGGTCCTCTTGAACAGTAACATTTTGCCGCAGATAGATATTATACCCTGTGTATCTCCTCCCCCGGCGCAGATGAACTGCTGCTGTCTGGAGGGAAGACTGCAGGGAGAATGATGTGAAAAACACATCAGAATGGTAGAAGGTGACACAGATGCCCTGATGATCACCAGCAGGGTATGGGGGTGAAAATATATACAGTAAAAGTCCATTAATCCGAACACCGATAATCTGAAAATCTCAATAATCCGAATTTTTGAAGAAGGCTGACAAAAACTCCAAAAGTAAAAAAATCAAAATTAAAATATTCAAACTGGGTGCCAAATGCGCTGAAGTGCTGAGTGGTGTGGTCGTGGAAGTTTCATGGAAGGAAGCTTCTGTATACATTGATAAACTGGTGCATTTCATTGAACAAAGTAATCATTACAATGGGGCTGAGGTGATCAATTTCCATATCTTGCAAAACGAGTTCTGCAAGAAACGTGCGCAGGCTGTCAGGCAGGCTGATATCCATGACTGGCTGAAGTGCATGAGCAACCAGGCAGGTAAATCCACTGATGACGACCCAAGACCAGCTACCCACACTCCAAAGAAGGCACCTCAAGGAACCCAAGAAAAAGCAGATAGTCCTGAGCCGATGCTCGAGGACGATGAGTGAAAGTGACAAAGTGAACTCTACTGTACCATAGGTTTAAGGAATTTTCCACAGTAATACATATTAATTTTTTGTGTTTTTACAATATGTACATATTATTATTAACCCTGGACTTACTTTCTTTAATTGGATTTACCTGCCTACAACAGCTGTTTTCAACACTGCACATTACTGGTGAGTTAAACAGCCCATAACATCTCTTAATTTACCAGTTACAGTTTGTGTCTTCAGTAATACATTATTAAGTAAAAAATTTGTGTAATACATAATGTTAATATCTGCCATATTGTATCAAGAATGAATGAAAAGTGATCCATTTGGTAAAATTTCAGTTTAAACATGAAATTAAGTATCTTAGGGGTCTCACCCAAAAATCTGAAAAATCTGATAATCTTAATGATTCTCGGTCCACAGCCATTTGGATTAATGGACTTTTACTGTATCAACATATCCCCAGGATAGGGAAAATGTCTCATCCCCCAATAGTCTCCCACAGTCAAGCACAGACTAGATGGGCCTCAGTTAAAGGCAATTGAAGCTCTTTCCAGTTAATTCTTATGCCTCTGTAGTTCCACTGTTGGATTAGGATTTTTTAAAATTAGGCGTGGGGCTGGCATTTGGGGCAGCCCCATTTTTCATAAGGTAGAGGACTTTCTACTTGGCATTGCAGCTGGTGGGTGCTGATGGCAACCCAGAGGGTCCAACAGTTGGCTTTTTCTTGGTATCTAAAATAGGTGAAGAATCATTGTGCTGCTACCTCCTCTTCCTCTCATACCTAAATTAGCCGCTACCCCCTGTCAGGAAGTGACAATTCAGGGGTGAGTGATTGTGGTGCATCTGATCTTGTAGGCGTAGTTGCTGGCACAGGGACAGCCCTGACAGGGGCAATCACATTACTTGATGAGCCACAACCCCATCACTGGAGACAGCAACCCTCTCCCCTCAAAGGTTGGGATTGGAAAACACACAAGGTGGCAGTGTGTGTCCAGCTGTTGATGCCAGTGCCTGGTCCATTAATGCAGCCTTTAGGCCATTTTTGAGGGTGTGTGAGGGAGGAGCAGCAGTCCCTTTCTTGGGTGATCTCCCCATGAGGAAGCACTGCCTTGCCCAGTTATTGCTGCCAGATAGGCTCCCCTGACTGGGATGCATGTGGTGACTGAGTGCTTCAGGAAAAAAATGGAGCACTCTTGCACTGCAAGGCTTCCTGATGGTGTGAGAGAACCGAAGCAAAGGTGACCCTATCCATCTGTATGTCTATCTGTCTATTGCCAGACATCTCAGTCATGTAAAGGGTGGACCACAAACAAATTGCCTTCATGTCACTCTGTTCCCCGCCATTTCAATGCCCTCCTTCCAGCTCACACCCCACTCTCTCATATACCTGTCCACTCCATCCCTCCATCTCATCCTCAGCCTCCCCCTCCCTCTCCCCCCCCTCCACCTCACTCACATACACTCTCCTCATTAGTCTCTTGCTCTCCATCCTCTCCATATGGTCAAACCACCTCAGTGTATTTCTCATAACACTTTCTATCACATCCACATCCTTACCACAATGCTTCTTCATTTTCTCATTTGTCAGTCTGTCTCTCCATGTAGTTCCACAAACTCCTCTCAGATAACTCATTTCCACTGCTCTCACTCTTGGCTTGTGTCCTTCCAACAAGGTTCAAGCTCCACATCCCAACATTAGAGTTGGTATTGCAATATTATCATGCAGCGACTTTTTTTTTACTTCCATGCTCACTTCCCTAATAATTATCACTGCTTTCAGAGTGCCAGCAACCATTCTTCCTTGTTGCACTCTTTCAAGCACTTCATCCTCCAAACTCCCATCCTTACACCTCAAACTACCCAAGTACTTAATTGCACTCACATTTTCCATTTCCTCCTGATCCAGCCTCACTGTACATTCACTGACTTCATTTCTCTCGAAGACCATAACTTTACTCTTCCCCACATTCACCTTTGGATTCTGTTTCATACACACTTTCCCAAACTCATTGACCAAGCCTTCTAGCTCCCCTTCCTCTTCACTTAACAACACAATATCATTTGCAAACAACAGTACAGAGAGTTTCCACACACTGCCCTCTCTCATTAGGGCCACTCCAGCATCCACTGCTCTACCTTGTACCTCTTTTATAACCCCGTCCATATACAGATTGAACAACCATGGAGACTTGACATCCATGTTTCAGTCCAACAGTCAGATAGAAAAATTCACTCAGTTCACAATCCACACACACTGCAGCCTTAGCACTCTCATACATACTCTTCTCAGCATTCAATAACTTCCCATTTACTCCATATATTCTTAATATTTTCCACATTCCTTGTTTGTCCACTTTGTCATATACTTTCTCCAAATTCATGAAGGCTGCACTTCTTTCCCTTTGCTACTAAAGACCTAAGGATGAATATCTGATCTGTGCAACCTTTTCTATTCCCAAAGCCTCCCTGTTCTCCTCCAACTAATTCTTCTGTTATTTCCCTAATCTCTCAATAGGTATCCTACCATATACTTTTCCTGTCACACTAAGAGGCAAATACCCCTATGATTACCACACACTTCTTTTTCCCCTTTTCCTTTGTACAGGTGAATAATTATAATTGACTTCCAATCCTTTGGGACTCGACCTTCCTCCCAGGCCATTATCCACATCTTCCATATCCATTCTACTACTAACTCTTCCACATGCCTCAGCATTTCACCACACACTCCTTCAATTCTGGGGCTTTCCCCATTTTGGCTTTCTTAATTGCTTCCACTACTTCATTCTACTGATCTCTTCCTCCCATCTCACCTTCTTTCTTCTCCCAGCCATTCTTCAGCCACTTATACTCACATTACTTTCATTCTCTGTGTTTAACAGTTCCTAAAATTGTTCTCTCCATCTGGTCACTCTTTCTCCCTTCTCCTCTATCAATCTGCCATTTTTATCTTTCACTCCCCTTCTGACTTCTTTACCACCCTGTCTGACTCTCTTTACCTCTTTCCAGAGCATTTTCTTACATTCCCTTCACTCTGAACTCAAATTCCATCCAAATTTCTCATCCACTCTCATCTTACTCTCTCTTACAAACCTTTTCACTTTTCACTTCCTCTCTACATATAACTCTCACTACCATCTCTCAGTTTCCTTCATGACTCTGTTTCCCATCCACTCACTATATGCATTCTTTTGTGTCACAGCCTGTCTCACCTCTTCATTCCACCATGCTGTTCCTTGCACCCCGTTATATCCTCTTTTCACCCCAGACATCACCTGCGAATATCGTGCACACACCTTCCACATCCCCCATCTGCTTCAAATTGTATTTACCCAATTGCTCCTCCACTTCTCTCTTATATTCTGTCTTTTATCCATCGTCTTGCAACCTTTCCACCTTTGTTGTTGGACTGATTCCTCCTATCCTTCCCTCCTTCCATTCTTCCGTCTCACATGAACCTTGACTTTCACCACCACCAAGTGGTGGTCTGAAAGTCCACTCCCCCAACTTCTGTATGCCCTTGCATCCATTATATACCATCTCATTCACTTATCCACACACACACAAGTAGTCACTGCCTTCCGTTCATTCACATCACCACCCATCCTTCTCATCACTTGCCACATAGACTTGTGGATCATTTTGTGCCTAAAGAGAGTAATGGCCAGCGGTGGGCAGCGCAAACGAAAAAGGACCTTGCGCAAGCGCAATGCGCAATCCACAGTTCACTGCCTTGCACAAGCACGAGTGTGCAGTCTGACTAATATTTAGCTTGCACAATATCGCAGAGCGCAAGCGCGAACCATTTGCATATATTTGTGGGAATTACTGTAAAATATTGAGATATTTAAATAATTTGCATACTTACTTACTTTTATTTATTATTATTATTTTCTATTATTTGTAATTTGCACTACCAACTTAGATTTGAGTTGGGTAGAATCACAGATAACACATATCCAACTAGTCGAAGCCAACCCACACACCTAACATGCATAATGATGCACTGCACAACACATGCCACACTAAGATGCAGACATAACATCAATAGTGTTGGGAACCTATGGGACAGCCCCAGAGAGGCAGTTGCCTATGTACAATTAACAGGTCCACTCGATCAGACAGATTGGGGTTGAGCAATGACAACAACAACTGAGTTCTCCGTCTCTGCTTACAGTTACGTGAGAAAGAAGCAAAGGAAGCAGCAAGACAGGCAGAAGTAGGCCCAAACCATTTAACGAACCCTGCCTCTCTCACTCTCACTCATTCGGGAAGTCCAGCTGTCCCTCGTCCAACTCCAAGCCAACACCCAGCTGCTAGTCCTCTGCCTCAGCCTGCTCCCATACGTAAAATCTCCAGTAAGTTACAAAGGATTCTTTTTTTTCCCCACCTTTCATACTGTTCTACAAGAGAACTGTAATACCTGACTTGTCTTGGTATCCTTCCAATCTCAAGCCATTTTTTTCATGTTTTCTAGATCCATTTAATACACTTTCACCTTCATATTTCAACATTTAACCACACACTATCAGTACATTTTATTTACCCATTTTGACTTGTCAGTGCCTCAAATATTTCAGTCCTATTTTTTTCCCAGCCTGATTTTCATCAGTGCCTCAGACATTTCAGTTCTACTGATCCTTTCTCCTTGTCACTCTTAGCTATTCTCCATCCAGCTGTACAGTATGTACCGTAAAACGCCATAACTTCGCACGGCGTCCAAACTTCGGACATTTCGTAAAAAAATGTAATAATTCAAGTTTATTGGAAGAGAGTGCGATATTTGCAAAAAATAATGATGTGGGTAGGTAAGGTAATCCTCTAAGACTATTATGTATTAATCCTATTAAACTAGCTTGAATATGTGTGGGTGAAAAAAAATTCGTGAATCCATTGGAAAAAATAACTGAATTTTCTTACCCTGCAAAACTTTGTTCACACAGAACAAACAGTTTCAATTGTAAAAAAGTGAACAGTACGATTATATGTAGAAAAGTGCTGTAAGTACTGGAAAGTAAACTGTTTCAAATTATATGCATGGATAATCTTGCTATGCCTGCTTTAATGAATACTTCTTTATTTTGCTGAAAAAATTCCTAACTTCGGACAGACAAATTATTTGAGCCAAATAAAGTCCAAACTTCGGACAGACAATAATATTAATGGTAAAGTGATGCTAATTATATAAACAGAAAAACATGGCTAAAACAGCGAAATCTCCTATAAAGAAGAAAAGAGCCTACACAAGTAAAGTGTCCAAAAGTGCCCTGGAAAAGGCTAAAGATGACATAAATAACAAGAACATGAGTGTGCGCAAAGCAGCTGAAAAATATAAATTAAAAAAGAGCACATTACATGATTACCTGATACAAAAACATTGCAAACAAGTGGGACGTAATACTTCATTAAGCCATGATGAAGAGTTACTGGTGTGTCAGAGAATCCTCACATTGGCAGAATGGGGATTCCCACTCGACAATTTGGACTTGAGGATGTTAGTGAAAGCATATTTAGACAAACGAGGGGTTGTTGTGTCACGATTCAGTAACAATGTACCTGGTGTTAAATGGGCCCATTCCTTCTTCAAGCGCCACAAACAAACCCTTAGTAGACGATTGTCCCAGAATATAAAGACTGACAGAGCCAGAGTAACAAGAGCCATGCTAGCCGAGTTCTACAGTAACCTGAAAAAATCCCTAGAAGGTGTGCCTCCAGAGAACATAATAAATTTTGATGAGACCAATCTTACTGATGATCCAGGTAAAAAGAAAGTCATAGTGAGGCGGGGCACTAAATATCCAGAGAGAATCATGAACTCAACAAAATCCTCAATATCTATTATGTTCTCTGGAACTGCATTTGGTGTGTTACTCCCTCAATATGTGGTGTATAAAGCTATCCATCTTTACGATACATGGACTGAAGGGGGCCCTCCTGGAACACTATACAATAGGTCCCCCAGTGGATGGTTCGACTCGTGTTCATTCGATGACTGGTTCCACAAAATTATCCTCCCCTATGCTAAATGCAAGACAGGTAGATTTGTCATTATAGGAGACAACTTGGCAAGCCATGTATCACCCAGTGTTATTGAGTCATGTGAGAAACATAATATCTCCTTTCTTCTCTTACCACCTAACTCCACGCACTTGACACAACCTCTCGATGTTGCTGTGTTCCGGCCTCTAAAAGTGCACTGGCGTAAGATCCTCGAGAACTTCAAGAAAACTACTGTTGGTAGGCTGAGTGCTTCATTACCTAAAGACTGCTTCCCACCGAACTGGTGGATAAAGTTAAAGGGACCATTGCTGACAACCTACGTAGTGGGTTTAGGAAGTGCGGCATTTATCCTCTTGATCCACAGAAATCCATCTCAAGACTTCCAGAAGATTCAATCCAAGATACAGCTGATACTGGTACACCAGGACCATCTACCAGTACTGCCTTAGACAGCTCAGTGTTGGAATTGTTGAAGGACATGAGGCATGGAACCAGTCAGTCAAGCTCAAGTCCAGCTATAGCGAAACCAAGACGAAAGAAAAGGTTGAATGTGTCACCGGGCATGAGTATTACTACAAGGGCACTACAAAATGAAACAGAGAGCCAGCATGAAGAGTGTGAAGTTGAGGATCCACAACCCCAGCCACTGCAGCCACAAGAGGATACAGCAGAGATAGCAGCATAGCCTTCCACTTCCACATCTGCACCCAACCATGAAGCACAAGCATCTCCTCTGACAGTCACCTCTACCCAGATTATTGGGGATAAAGTTGTTCCCTCAGATTGGGTAGTTGTGAGGGTTCCCTTTTATACCAAAGACAGATATAGGCATTATATTGCTATCATTGTGAAGGTAAAACCAGAAATACATGTCAGGTTTCTCAAACACGTTCAGGGTACACCTCACACATTTGTATACCCAATGGTTGATGACAGCAGTGACAGTGTGTGTGTGTGTGTGTGTGTCTTTAGAACCTGTAAGAAATGTTCAACATCATATTATGTTATTTCGGTATGCATTTGTTGAGTCAATGAGGTACATACTTGATAATTAAGTGAAGTTTTGTTTAGGAAAATGAGGACAGTTCCTCTTACAGTTTTGGGTATATGCAGTGCATTTTTATTTTATTTTTTCATCTCAAAAAGTTCGTGAATAGTTCTTAGTTCTATTTACGGCCAGAATACCTCACTACAATGTGATATGATGCAATTTAATGTGATATGAAATTACGAGCTCCAAAAAGAAGATATTTTGGGATACTTCTCTATATATATGTATAACTCTGGTCACGAGTGCCCAATATTTTTTTTTACATTTTTTAAAAACTTCTCAAGTGTCCGAAGTTTGGCCAGTGTGTCCAGAGATAGATCCCATTAACCATTCTCATGTTTAAAGGGAAAATACATGGATGTCCGAAGTTTGGAAGAGCTGTCCGAAGTTAGAAAATTTGTTCCTAACTTCGGACACTTGAAAATGAAATAAAAAAAGCACAAGTTTAGCTTGGCTAATTTTTTTAAATATATGGAGTTAGTAGGTACTCTCCCTGGCTACCACATGACACCAACAGGAATAAAATTGCACCATTCTACAAGGAGTTATTCATTAAAACACACAAAAAATGTCCGAAGTTATGGCGTTTTACGGTACAATTTGTTCACTTGTTTTATTTTTGAAGGGTCCAACATGCTTGCATGCATCAGCCTTGGTCACCTAATGGTGGCTGTCCATGCTGCTTGATCTCTGGCAGCTTCCCTAGTCAGTCCCTTATCCCTGAGGTCACACTCAGTGACCTTGTCCCAGGTCTTTTTCGGTCTACCTCTCGCATCCCTACCCCAAACATTAACACATCTCACTTTCTGCACCCAGTTGTTATCGCCCATCCTCTCCACATGCCCAAACCACCTCAATCTACCGCTCCTCATCACAACACCAATACGCTCCAGTCTTAACCCACCCAGCTCTTCCATTGTAAACCTAGTCCTCCCCAGGCCTCACACTCAGGGATGCACTGCACATCCACCTGCTCATTGTCATTTCTGTACGTTTGAGCCTGCAAATATCCTTTTCCTATACTGCCTAAGTCTCACTACCATACACCATTACATTCCTATCACATGCCGCATACAAAGATCCTTTAGCATGGAGGGAGATCCCTCTCAGTGACAGGAGATGCAACAGCTCCCTGAACCTCTTCCAGTCACTCCTCACTCTAGCCACAGAGCTAGCTCCAGCTCCACCTGCAGCACAGAACATATCTCTCAAATAACAAAACTTTTCCACACACTCAAGAGACTCACCATCTTCAAACCTTTCACACCAGACAATCTCCACCTGCTCTCCCTGACACACCACACACATGAAATCAACATTATCTCATAGTCTACCTCTAATACCACTACATCTCTTATGCACCCAGTTATCACAGACACTGCACAAGATGGAATTGCTTCCCACACCTTTGTGGCAAATCACACAAGGCCATTCACTCTCTTTTCTGACACTACCACCACCAGGTTTTAGGAAGGGAAGAGGTTGTGTAAATCAGATATTCATTCTTAGATCTTTAGTGGAAAAGTTTCTGGAGAAGGGAAAGTAGTTGTATGTGGCCTGTATGGATTTCGAGAATGCATATGACAGGGTGGATAGACAAAGATTGTGGAAAGTATTAAGAATATATGGAGTAGATGGGAAGTTGTTGAATGCTGTGAAGAGTATGTATGAGAGTGCTAAGGCTGCAGTGTATGTAGATAGTGAACTGAGTGAATTTTTCTTTTTGAAGGTTGGATTGAAACAGGTGTGTCATGTCTCCATGGTTGTTCAATCAGTATATGGATGGGGTTATAAATGAGATACGAGGTAGGGCAGTCGATGCTGGAGTGGCTCTAATGAGAGAGGGCAGTGTTTGGAAACTCCCTGTACCGTTGTTTGCAGCTGATACGGTGTTGTTAAATGAAGACAAAGGGGAGCTGCAAGGCATGGTGGATGAGTTTCGTAGAGTGTATAAAGTATGAAATCTAAAAGTGAATGTAGGGAAGAGTAAATTTATGGTCTTTGAGAGGAGTGAAGTTAGTGAACGTACAGCAAAGCTGGAATGCGGCGCTACATACTGCCGCTACTATTTTAATAGCGATGGTGGTAAAACGATTACTTTTTTTAGCAGAACTGAGAGCACCACTACTTTCTGGCCGTACTCACACGTTACCGTGCTCCTCGCTACTCATATGATGAATACAGGTCTGGAGTCGGTGGGTACACACAGATATGCTGACGGTTTGGTTGTATTTACTGATGACGAAAAATAATATTTTCATCAATTCTGTCAATTAATGATGTTTGTTCTACATTGTATCACTAGTTTATTAATTTATTATTTATCAGTAATATGCAATAACTAGGCAGGAATTTGCTAGTTAATTATTATTATGTCTATCTATCTATCGCCAGATGCCTCAATCCCGTTTGGGGTGGCCACAAACAAATCGCCTCCACGTCACCTTGTCCCCCACCATTTCACTGCCCTTCTCCCAACTCACACCCCCCTCTCTCATATACCTCTCCACCCCATCCCTCCATCTCATCCTCGGCCTCCACCTCACTCACATACACTCTCTTTGTCAGTCTTTCACGCTCCATCCTCTCCACGTGGCCAAACCACCTCAGTGTGTTCCTCATAACGCTTCCTATCACATCCACATCCATACCACAATGCTCTTTTATATCCTCATTCGTCAGCCAGGCTCTCTATGTGACTCCACAGGCTCCTCTTAAATAACTCATTTCCACTGCTCTCACTCTTGACTTGTGTCCTTCCAACAACGTCCAAGCTTCACTTCCATATGTTAGAGTTGGTATCACAATACTGTCATGTAGTAACTTTTTCACTTCCATGCTGACTTCCCTGTTTCTTATCACTGCTTTCAAAGAACCAGCAACCTTTCTTCCCTGCTGTACCCTTTCAAGCACTTCACCCTCCAAACCTCCATCCTTACTCATCACACTACCCAAGTACTTAAACTTACTCACATTTTCCAATTCCTCACCATCCAACCTCGCTGTACATTCACTGACTTCACCTCTCTCAAAGAGCATCACTTTACTCTTCCCTACATTCACCTTTAGATTCCGTTTCTTACACACTTTCCCAAACTCATCCACCAAGCCTTGCAGCTCCCCTTCATCTTCACTCAACAACACAGTATCATCTGCAAACAACAGTACAGGGAGTTTCCAAACACTATCCTCTCTCACCAGGGCCACTCTAACATCCGTTACCCTACCTTGTACCTCTTTTATTACCCCATCCATGTACAGATTGAACAACCATGGAGACATGACACATCCCTGTTTCAACCCAACCTTCAAAGAGAAAAATTCACTTAGTTCACCATCCACATGCACTGCAGCCTTAGCACCATCATACATACTCTTCACAGCATTCAACAACTTCCCATCTACTCCATATATTCTTAATACCTTCCACAATCCTTGTCTATCCACCCTGTCATATGCTTTCTCCAAATCCATGAAAGCCACATACAACTTCTTTCCCTTCTCTAGAAACTTTTCCACTAGAGATCTAAGAATGAATATCTGATCTACACAACCTCTTCCCTTCCTAAAGCCTCCCTGTTCTTCTCCAACTAATTCCTCTGTTCTTTCTCTAACTCTGTCAATAAGTATCCTACCATACACTTTTCCTATTATACTAAGAAGACAAATGCCCCTATAATTACCTCACACTTCTTTTTCCCCTTTTCCTTTGTACAAGGGAATAATTATACCTGACTTCCAATCCTCCGGGACTCTACCTTCCTCCCAGGCCAATCTGCACATTTTCCACATCCATTCTACCACTATTTCTCCCCCATGCTTCAGCATTTCACCACACACTCCATCAATTCCTGGGGCTTTCCCAGATTTAAGTTTCTTCATTGCTTCCACAACTTCTATCCTACTGATTTTTTCCTGTCTTCTCACCTCCCTCCTCCCAGCCATTCCCCAGTCACTTATACTCGCATTACTTCCATCCTGTATGTTCAACAATTCCTTTAAGTGTTCTCTCCATCTGCTCACTTTTTCTCCCTTCTCCATTAGTAATCTACCATTTTTATCTTTCACTCCCCTGCTAACCTCACTTCCACCGTCTTACTCTCTTCACCTCTTTCCAGAACATTTTCTCTGTATAAGTGATTCTTCTAAATGGAGCCAAGGTCTTAGTCTAGCCTCCAGGACACAGGGGGATATTTGAAGGTGATTTTGAGACAAAAAGTGCGTCTTCCACCCCACGAAATACGGTATATGATGTTTTTTTATTTTCAATGTAAGTATATACTGACATTACTGGTACACAGCATAACCACTCAGACTGACTAATATTATCAAAACAGTATATATTGTATTGCCATATCACAGATTTTTGTTAACCTTTCCTTCTTGTACCTTTTTCTTATCCAAAGTAACAGGAGTGGGAGCGGTTGCACCGCTACATTTCGTATCAAATAGTGAAACCAGTAACGCCACTACTTTTTCGAGCTAGTAATGGGAATGGGAGCGCCGCTACTTTTTATCAGTAGCATTTCCAGCATTGATGTACAGTGAGGTTGGATGAAGAGGAAATGGGAAATGTGAGTGTGTTTAAGTAGAGTCAGACCCTGCT
This sequence comes from Coenobita brevimanus, assembly GCF_032717465.1. Classification (NCBI taxonomy): domain Eukaryota; kingdom Metazoa; phylum Arthropoda; class Malacostraca; order Decapoda; family Coenobitidae; genus Coenobita; species Coenobita brevimanus. Next base: position 10,647,948 of record NC_136979.1, on the reverse strand, counting down.
TACGAAGGATCAACTTGTGAAAAATCTGCTGATACGAAAAAAATTGTGTGTGTGTGTGTGTGAGGGGGGGGGGGGGGGCGGGGTCAGTCATAGCAAGGAAGAATGGAGTCAGATGAAGACGCTGACAAGGAAGTGAGGTGATAATTGCAGTTCAGGGAAGGGTAGGGGATAAGTGGAGGAGTGGAGACAATAATGGGCTTTAATCTGGGGAAAGAGAGAGAGAGAGAGAATAGTACAGAAAGAGGTATGGTGTAGAAAGGCGATGGAGTAGAGGGAAAGAACTTTGACCTCAGTAATTATGGGATTAGGACTGGGTTGGAGAGAGAGAGGGAGGGAGGGAGGAAAGCACAGAAGTAGGTATGGTGTAGAAAGGCGATGGGGTAAAGGGAAAGTACTTTGACCTCAGTAATTATGGGATTAGGGTTGGGCTGGAGAGAGAGAGAGAGAGAGAAAGAGTATAAGAATGAGAGATGGACTTACGAAGAAAACGACTTTCGAAAGACCTTTAAGAACCAATTATTTTCGTAAGTTGGGGACTGCCTGTACGTGGGTAATGTGATGTGTAATGATGGAAGTGTAGAGTGTGAAGTGCTTGGAAGAGTACAACAAGGAAGAAGGGTTGCTGGTTCTGAAAGCAGTGATAAGAAACAGGGAAGTGAGCATGGAAGTGAAAAAGTTACTACCTGACAGTATTGTGATACCAACTCTAGCATATGGAAGTGAAGCTTGGACCTTGTTGGAGGGACAGAAGTCAAGAGTGAGAGCAGTGGAAATGAGTTATTTGAGAGGAGCATGTGGTGTCACATGGAGAGACAGACTGACAAATGAGGAAGTGAAGGAGCGTTGTGGTGTGAATGTGGATGTGATAAGAAGTGCTAGGAGAAACACATTGAGGTGGTTTGGCCATGTGGAGAGGATGGAGAGGGAGAGACTGACGAGGAGAGTGTATGTGAGTGAGGTGGAGGGGGGGGAGGGGGAGGACAAGGATGATATGGAGGGATGGAATGGAGAGGTATATGAGAGAGGGGTGTGTGAGCTGGAAGGAGGGCATTGAAATGGCAGGGGACAGGGCAACATGAAGGCAATTTGTTTGTGGCCACTCCTTACAGGATTAAGGCATCTGGCAATAGATAGATAGACCGTTACCAGCCCTAGATACCATCACTTTTCAGTTACCCTGTATCTGCATTCACTCTTAAGCCCTTGTGCCACATACCATCTCTCGACTTCCTAAATCTTTCCTCCGCCTCCCTTTCATTCTGTGCAGTCAACACCAAATCATAAGCATACAGCATCTCCCATGGGAGTCCATTTCTGAAGTCATGTGAGAGGGCTTCAAGTACCATGATAAACAACAAGGGGCTCAAAACTGACCCCAGGTGCACACCAACATTCACAAACTCATCACTCAAATCTCCATACGCCCTTACCTGGGTGAGAGCTGCCACATACATGGCCATAACCACACTAACCAGCCACTCATCAGTCCCAAGCTTTCTCAATACCTACAGCACCACCTCTCTAGGGACTCAGTCAAAGACCTTCTCCAAAACAACAACAAAAAAAGTGTATTTTTCCTGAAGCTGTCAAACAGTGAATATGGCATCAGTGGCCCCTTTGCCAGGCATAAACCCAAACTGCATCTCATCATTATTCACTCTTTCTATGATCATACCTTAGAACTCTCCCCATTATCTTCATTATCTGGTGTACAAGCTTTATGCCTCTATAATTTCCTTTTCGCGGGCCGTCACCCTTCAGCTTGTACACATTTACAGTTACACTTCAGCCAGTCATCTGGGACAACACATTCACATATAATTCTATATATCAGGTCAGTGACTAACCTCACTCCTACATCTTCTGAGGCTTTCAACATTTCAGCAATCAACCCAGACATACCTGCTGCCTTCCCCACCTGCATCCATCCTGTTGCCCCACTCACAGTAGCAGCATCAGTCAAAGGCCAAGGGTCAGACACTGGATCTGCTGTCTCCAATCTTTCCACGTCCCAGTCAGGCTCCTCATTCAACAACTGGCTGTAATGCCTTCTCCATGCATCCTTAATATCCACATTGTTCACCTCTATCCTTCCTTCCTTCATTCTTCACACACCCCTCCCCTATGATATCTCTATTCTCCCTCTTCATTTGATTTGCCGCCATAAATATCATATTTTTCCTTTCCCCACCATTAGATTTTCAAGTAAAAGACTCTGTGACTCAGATGTCACCCTGTAAACGTTTTTTCTATCCCTGTGCATGGCAGCCAAGTATCCCTCTTTGTTACCATCCTTCTTCCATTCCCGGAAAAGCCTTCTTTTCCCCTTAACTGCAGCTTCTACACACTCATCCCACCACGAAGTCACTTTATGTCTTGGTGGGCCTCTTGTCCATCCACATACCATACCAGATCAGTAACTCTCAAGAGGTTGCTCTTGAGGGCTCTGTACTGGTCATTAACACTTCTTTGAACGTCTCCCTGTTCAGCCACCACTCTCCTCATCTCGCTATAGAAGGCATCCCTTACTGCTTGGCTTCTCAGCTTCCATATTTTCCCCCTAGGTGCATAGGTCTTCATATTCATCACCCACTCCTTAACCTGTACCACGCTAGTGATGTACATCTACGTCCCCTTTCAAATTGCCAGCAACGTAGATCTATGTCCTGCAGCATTGAGAAGTCACTGCAAGCAACCGAAGTAATATGGAAGGTAATATCATATCTCACTAACTTCAAACATTTCTCCGCTATGCTTACAACACCAATTTAGGAGCACGGGAGGTGAGTGAGTCTTCACAGTCTCACCGCCGCTCAGCTCTGTCTGTAACCTTGAAGATTTCAGAGGTAGAGTGTCACCAACCTGACTCGATTCAACTTACTTTCTGGCTTTGGTGATTACTTTTATTAGTGTCAGAGATCGTATATTGTTGTATTAAGCCCATTTACCCACAAAAAAGAAAAAAAAAATCCAAAATCGGTTAAAAGCTCACAGACGCTTTGCTCTCTCAGTAACCTTGAAAAATTCAGAGGTAGAGTGGCACCAACCTGACTCAATGCAGCCAACTTTCTGGCTTTGGCAATTATTTTCATTAGTGCCAGGGATCCAGGGATCTTGATGTATTAAGCCCATTTAGCCAGCAAAAAAACATCCAAAATCAGCCGGCATAGAGGGGTATCAGTCTTTTCTTTTGCCCAGCATGGTATGGGTTAAGCACCATATCAGATATCAATAACTTGTGTTGCAGCAAACACTCCTCGCACCCTATAACTTTAATATCCCTCACTAACCTCCTATCAGCCCTCCTGACCAGGAAATAGTCTATCTGGCTGCTGTTTCCCCCAGACTCTTATGTAATCAGCTTATGCTCTCTCTTTCTAAAATGTGTGTTGCACACAATCATGTTCCTTGCCTCTCCAAACTCGAGTATCCTTTCCCCTTCCTCATTTCTTGTGCAGTATGCACATCCCTCATGCATTCCTTCATATTTTTGAGCTGCTTCACCTATATCATCATTTAAGTCCACTCCCAAAACTACAATCTCATCATCCCCCATACCACATACTACATGTACTATGTCATCCCCAAATGTATCCTTCTCTGCCTCATCCAAGCCTGTCTGTGGAACATACGATGAAATAAATGCAACCATTTTCCCACCGAACAAAGTTTTCACTACTATTATCCTGTCGCTTACTCTGATAACATTCATGACATATTCTATCCATTTTTCCCCAACCAACACACTCATACCGCCATATCCATCTGTCCAACCCTGCCAAAACAACTTATAATAGGAATCCCTCCCAGCAGTCTTTCTGGTTGATCCACCCCCCATACCAGACTTCTTGCACACATCCCATATCCACTCACCTCCTACTCAGTGTCTCAACCACTTCCACCCTCTCAATCCTTGATACTTCCCACATTCTGCAATGCCACATTGATCCCCCAGGGTGATTTAGTGTCCTCAGGCATGCTTTGAATCTCATTCTTTAACTTGGTCATAATCAGTACTAGCATTTTCTCTTCTGTACATTCATTAACCATTAAAATGCCCTCTCTTCACATAGTCAAAGTCTTTCTCTTCTCCATTAGCATTCTACCATTTTTATCTTTTACCTCATTCCAAAACAGCTTCTAGCATTCCCTTCACTGTCAGACTTTTGAACTCATTTATTTTTTATAACTCTACCATCTGCTAGTCTCTTCACCATTTTCATTGTTTCAGTGTACAACTCTTTCTCTTGTCTTTCCACAGCCTAAGATTATCTGTTTTCCATCCAGTCACTGCATGCTTTCTTTTCAACAACCTTTGGTCACCTTGCTTCTCCACTTTGTTCCTTCCACCCATTTACCACTTCAAACCCCACATAACAGAATGGGGATCGCTTAGCAGCAAGGCGTGAAAAGCAAGTAACATGATTTTTGGGACATGATTTCCACTCCATCACACATACACATACCGCATCCCATTCTGCACATATTTTTCCTTTAAATACCTTTCACTTCCTCTATATGCTGCAAGTTATATCTGCCCAGTTGATTCTCCCCTGTACACGTCCCATTTTCCTTCTTGCAGCTTTTCTATGCTCATTTGCACATGCTTCCTCCTGTCTTCCCCTGTCTCTGTTCACCCAGTGCTTTGAACCTTTATCCTAGACAGTACTACTTGATAGTCAGACAGGCCACCCGTGTTCTCCCATAAACTCAAGTATCAAGCACTAATCTTGTTCAATCATCCACACATATATTAGCGATCAGTTATTTATGCTTAATCAGTGCCTCTTCCCTCCTTTTTGGTTTCCATTTATATGTGTGGATCATTTTGTATATACTTGAAGAAGGCATTTGCAGTCATTAACACTTGTCCTGTATAAGTGTCTAGTATGACACTACCAGCTTCATCCACTTATGTCATATGTACATCCCACTGACAAACCACCCCTGTCAGTTTTTGTAATGCCCACTTTACCATGCTATCTCCCATCAGAAGCACTCACATTTATCAAACTTTATATATGCTTCAGCATTCTCCTAAACCTCCACCTTTACTCTCGTCACTCGATTCTCCATCTGCGTATGTTCTTGTCATATGATCCTCCAATGGTGCATATATTTATGCAGTCACCTACATTGGTATTCATACTTTCAGTCTTACCTATGCAGTCCATCAGCCGGCTAATCTAGTCTCTATTATTCTCCTTGCAGCAATAAATAAAGCAATGTGTAAACCCTCCTTTGTTTTTTCATTCTTATCCACTGCAACACATACACTCAATCCATTTCCTCAAAAAGAATGATTTTTTAGAAGTGTTGCATATGAAAAGTTAACATTGCTAGGGTTTTAACTTGTTCTGTAAGAAAGTGGCTGGTAAGTTCAAACAAATCTTAATCAGAGAAGTAGGCAAAAATGAGAGATACAAGTAAGAAGCTGATGTTGATGGGAAGTACACCACCACAGCCAGAGTGCAGAATACTGTGCTGCATGAAGCACTCATGGCCCATTGTATGTCACTCACTTTGAATGAGCATACAGGACATAACATTGCATGAAGGTTGCTATGCCTTGGAAGGCATTTTAACTGGAGATAAGAAATGCACACTCTCCTTGGCACCCTGAATCTAGGCTAGTTCCTCCTTTCACCAGTTAAAATGCCTGGGTGATGGTGTATGATGGCTGAAAGCCACTTTCTCAAGCTGCTTTCAAAGACCTTAGAGTGAAAAGTCTCAGTTAATGAAAAGATGAAAAGCCCAGGTAAAAAGTGACAACACACTAGGGAATACCTATATGCATAATTATGAAGGCCTGGGAGACACACAATCATGAAGACGAAGTTGTATTGAGAGAGATGCTACAGAAGAATGAATTACTAAAAACCAACTGTGGAGCAAGAGGTTGGTTTCTTTTTTAACTTTGATTGTAGCTAATCATTCAAAATCACGGAGACCTATTTGTTTTTGGCACTGTGGCTTGTATTTGTTGCTGGCATTTTGGATCTGAATATACTGTATACAGTAAAACCTCCACAATTTGGAACCCTTTTAGTCAGGATTACGTTTAAGTCAGTATAGCGTATGATGTTCATTGATGAAAATAATTTAAATTTTTCGGAAAAATTGTCATAAAAATCCCAGAAAAAACTCCCCTAAATTGTAAAATTGTTTTCTAATGGAAACCCAGTCATGGCATGATGCACTGGGTTCATCTTGTTTTAGCCTGATGGCCCATCATTTGCCTCCCACCTCCTAACTTTCCCGCATCAGACTAGCATGTGCCACCACCCACATCAGTATTCTCTCACGCCGGCTCCTGTTGTGACTCCGTGTTCCGCACTTTTATACATTACCACCTTGGCTCCCAAGGCTCCGTCATGCAGGAAGAGGATGAAACTGAAGACTCTGAGCGTTCAAGAGAACCTTAAAGTGTTACGAAGGATTGATGATGGCTCCTTATTGCGTTCCATATGTGCGGAGTTTAACTTGAAGCCGAGCACATTCTGCAACATAAAGAAGGGCAAGGATAAGATTCATGCTCGTGCCCTGATGACAGAAGGCCCCAGTAGTGCGTAGATAAGAAAGAGGATCAGGCCAGCAAAACACATAAGTCTGGACACCTGTGTCTATAAGTGGTATAAGCAGGAACATGCCTGCTGTTGTGCCCGTTAGAAGAATGGACCTGCAAAGTGCAGCGAAAAGGCTGGCAAAACATCTCAAAATTGAGAATTTCCAGGCAAGTTATGGGTGGCTTTTCAAGTTCCAAAGCCTACATTGCCTGGTCGACTGCAAAATCACTGGGAATGCACCAGTGCAGACCAGGAAGCTGTCAAGCCATTCCGAAAAGAACTTAAAGGAATCATGGAATCTTCAGACCTCCTCCTCTCACAACTGTACAACGTCGACAAAACAGGGCTGTTCTGGAGGTCCATGCCCTCGAACACCCAGGTAAGCAGGCAAGAGGGTTGCATCCCAGGTAGGAAGGTGGCAAAGGATCATATCTCTATTCTTTGTTGTACCAACACCAGTGGATCCCACAGGCTGAATCCAATGATGATTGGCAAGGCATACAGGCCTAGGGCACTCAAGAACACTTTAGACAAACTCCTGGTCATCTACAGGAGCAACTCAAGTAGATAGCTTACCAGAGAGCTGTTAATGGAGTGGTTCTAATGCTGTTTTGTGCCTGCTGTGATCAGTTTCCAGGTGACAGCGCTGGGCATCCCTAAGGAGAATGTGAAGGCTATCCTCCTCCTTGACAATGCCTCAGTACATCCCAGTGAAGAAGAACTGGAGGCCCATAGGGGCAGAATCAAGGTCATATTCATGCCTCCCAACACCAGCACCTTAATTCAACCAGTGGATTAGGGAGTGATCGAGGCCACAAAGCAACACTACCACAAGCTGCTGGGGGGGTGCCCCGTAGTAATAGATGATGAACAAGACCAAGAGGAGTATACCAAGGGGGCGTGATCGCTGGCTAATTTCAGTGCCTACAATCTGCATGGTGCACTGTTCAGCTGGGCTGATGCCTGGAATGGCCTGCAATCCTCCACCTTCACCAATGCCTGGAACAAATTGCTGAAGGGGACTGATGTGGAGGTTGACTTCAGTGAGTTTGGCCCTGAGTAATTTGTGAACACTGCTCGCAGGGGTGGTGCAACTGATAGCTAGAAAGTGATGTGCAGGACCTGGGCTACCACCACCAGAGCGAGGCAGAAAGAGCCACCACTGTGACAGAGGAAGCTGCTGCTGGGGGAGGGGGGGGGGTGAGGTAGTGACAGTGAAGATGACAGTGGGAAGCCCTTCAAAATGATGCTGTCACAGCTCTGTTTCCACCTGGATAAAGCCATAGAGGGGTTGATGAAGTATGATGGCAGATCTACTGTCATCAAGAGACAGTATACCTTCCAAAAGCAAAAACATACCTATCTCTGACCTTTTTAAGCCCATGCCAGTAGTCAGAGAGCTGCAACCCTCCACCAGCAGTGAATCAACATGCAGCCTCCTAAGCAGTGCCTCCTCAGAGTTGCATGCACAAATTTTCTGCAGTGACTCTGATATTGATTAATTTTGCATACAATATTGCTTTACAGCAGAGATTAAGGTCTGTATATGAAGTGTATATAAAATGTTAGTGTTCTTAAGGCCTGTATATAAAGTGTTATAGTGTCCTTAAGGCCTGTATATAAAGTGTTATAGTGTTCTTAACCTGCGGCGTCCCGTCGACGTGAATTAATGTCCACACGTTTTGTCACTGCCAATCCCGTCGATGTACGTAAACGTCAATCAATTGCAAGGTCCCTAATTTGCACATTTTTCAATTTTCGCGAGTGATTTTTGGTACGTATACATGGAACACCTTCCTCTACAAGATGCCAGGCAGGGACAATGCCTTACCCAGCATGACCCCCCCCCACGTGCACGCCATTGTCTCAGCAATTCACCTGTTATCAGTGACCTGGCCAGTAAAGCCATGTCACGCCACGATACGAAATTCAGGGCGAGTGATTCCCCAATCAATGACAATGTGGAGGACAAACTTTACATAACATTAGAGGAAGAAACAGTCAGAAATGATGATCAGGTAATGTGACAAAAAAAGGTCAGGTATGGTGATGAGTTAGTGAGTGAAACAATGCTTATAATGCCTATATTACTGTTTAAAAACCAATATACTCTCGTACTACATATAAATTCGTACCAAATAAATAAATAAATACCGTTTATGAGTGGTGTGAAATAGTTACCCTCCCATAGAACTCGTTTTCTTTGGTGCCAGCCTGTTAGAAAACCCAGTCAGGTAAGGAGGTACTGCTACCTGTATCAAGTATTTAAAACCTCAGGTGAGCGATTTCTCTATGAATTTTCAATGTTTCTCACCACAAGTGGAGGTTTGAGCCAAAAATGGTTGGGATTGGGGAGAGTCAGTGGTGGAAAAGTGGTCAGGATGGGGCGGGTTAAGGCCTGTATATAAAGTGTAAGGTGGTGCAGTTGTAATAATGGTAGGCAGTGTTGCACAGAAGTGATCATGTGCACTCTTAACCCCTCTATATCCTACCAAAAGGCCCTCCTTATGCTTGGATTACATCCTCTGCAAACTTTTTTTTTTTTTTTTTTTTTTTTTTTTCAATGGTTAGTCAGGAGGCCTCACTTTCCATAAGGCAGAATTTCAGGGAAGTCAGAATGGTTTAGCCCGTATTATTCTGACTTAAAAAGGTTTTACTGTATTCCACATTCTTTCATCATCCAGGAAGTGGCAGACCACAATAGAGAGGACTCTTCCTGGAGCGGCTGTAGACAATGAGTACAGTCAGTTAAGACTACAGAATAATGTAGATTCTATTCTTCTTCCAGGAACCTGACCCTATTGCTTATCTTTATTAATCATAGTAAAGAAAATAATATGAGTTATCAAAAAGTTAAAGAAGAGGACACTGATGTAATATGAACAAATAAAGATTTATATAGCCTGACCATTTAAAAACTTAGGTCGAGAGTACCTACAGGTCATAGGTTCATGTCTTGCTGGTGCCATGAATGAGGGAGTAAGCTGTAGCACCAGCTGACTAAAGTAGCGCTCTTGAGAAGGATGAAAATGCTGGTGATAAGGAGAGCTGGAGCTCTTGTTTCACAAGCCCTCAGGATACCCTGACCATCCCCCTTTGCTGAGCTATCTCTGAATAATTTTGAAAAGTAAGCCCATTCTCCCAAACACTTTCCACTATCTATCCTATGCACTACTCTGCATGTGCTTCACATACACACAACATACCCTGCTACGTCACAGCGGTTGGTGCCAGGATTTTTTTTTTATTTTTTTTTTTTTTTTTTTTTTTAATGCAAGGAACAAGGAACTAAACGCCAGGAGCCCACAAACCATTCCTTCCAAGAAAAAAACAAAAACAATACAAAAGAGAGCCAAATTCAAGATCCGTTCATTTTGAGATGCCTGGACACACTGCATTTGGAAGACTGGAGATCACAGGAAGTAGGAAATACAGACAGAGGGAGACAGTTCCAGAGTTGACCTGTTGCATAAATGAAGGGCTGGGAGTGTCACGAATCAAATTCGCGACATTTCCCTTTTGTGAGAAACCACGAACTATTAGTGGAAAACTCATTGTGTATTGCTCAGTTAACCGTTTCTCTCTCCATTTCGGTGGTATACTTTTCAAAACATTCGTCACTGTTTCAAAAGTGACCGATCTAATGCACGTCACTAAGTGCTGTACTGAGCGATATTATTGTTTCTTTATTGTTCGCCCCTGCTTGCCTCAACCGTTAGCCACTCCTTTTTCCGCTGTGCGTCCTACCTATACATCGTATTTGAATTCAGTCAAGTGTCTGTCGTGACGGAGAGAGGTTCTGTGCTCCAGCAGTGGAGAGTGAGAGGTCAGCTAGCACCCAGACTCCATTAGACTACAGTTCTCCAGGCTCCCACCCTTCTTTTGGTGATACACCATATTCATTGACCAGTATTTTCTTTTCATTTTCCTAGACTTAAGAGTTTAGTTAAGGTGTTTTTCCTAGGCGTAAGAATTTAGCTCTTGAGTGAGTGAGTGAGTGCGATCTCATTAATTTGATTTTGAAATATAACGTTAAATTTATTTTGTAATCAGTAAATGCCTTTGACTCCACCCTATTGAGAAGAGCTGTATATGGGGAACCTCCCCACACATGAGAGTTATACTCTAAACAGGGGCGAATAAAACCCTTGTATAAAGTCAACAGCTGTGCAGGGGTAAGGAAGGTACGGAGTCGGCTTAGCACACCTAATCTCTTAGAAGCAGATTTTACGAGAGATGTAATATGATCTTTCCAAGATAAGTCCCGAGTGAATGAAACCTCAAGCATGTTTAAAGACGACGCAGGATTAAGCTAAATATTATTAAACATTAGTGGGTAGACCTGTGGAAGATTTTGTCAGGTTGATAGGTGTAAGAACTGAGCCTTTGATGCATTAAAAACAACAAGATTATTTTTACCCCAGTCAGAGATACGAGCCAGGTCAGACATTAGGTGTGCCCTAGCCTCATCCCTTGTTTGTTGAAGTAACTGCTGAGATGGACATTGCGGGAACTGAATCAAAAGATGAAGGGTGGAATCATCAGTTTATGAGTGGATAGGGTTAGATGTACAGCTTAGAAGGTCATTGATGAATTAATGGAAGAGAGTTGGTGATAGGACGGAGCCCTGAGGAACACCACTGTTGATAGATCCAGCAGAAGAACAGTGGCCATCTACAGCAGCAGCTGTAAAATGACTAGAAAGGAATCTATAGATGATGACACAGATAGAAGGATACAAACCATAAGAGGCCAGTTTGAAAATTGAAGATTTATGCCAGACTTGATTGAAAGCCTTTGAGATGTCAAGTGCACCAGCAAAGCTTACACCAGAGTCCCGAAAGGAGGATGACCAGGAGTCTGAAAGGTAGGTGAGAAGTTAGCCACTGGAGTGCCTCTGATGGAACCCATACTGATGATCAGAAAGAAGGTTATCATAGGAAATATGCTTTAAAATTTTTCTGTTAAGAACAGACTTGAAAACTTTTGAGACACAGGATGTTAAAACAATTGAGCGATAGTTAGAGGGTTGGGAATGGTCACCCTTCTTTGGGACTGGCTGAATAAGAGCAAACTTCCAGCAAGAAGGGAAGGTACAAGTTGACAGACAAAGGCGATAGAGTTTACCTAGACAGGGTGTAAGCACAGAAGCACAGTTCTTGAGGACAACAGGTGGGACCTTATCAGGCCCATATGCTTTGTTCGTATTGAGGCCAGTGATGGTAGAAAATACATTAACTGAAGGAATTTTAATGTCACCCATGAGGAAGTCAGAGGGGGGAAGGGATGGATGAACAGCACCGGAGTCGTCTAAAGTGGAATTGAAAGAGAAAATCTGAGCAAAGAGATCTGCTTTATCAGTAGAGGAAGTAGCTACAGAGCCATCAAGGTAGAAAAGAGGAGGGAAGGATGATGAGGTAAAGTTATTAGAAAGGTTTTTGGCAAGATCCCAGAACTAACGGGAAGAATTCGGCTTGATAATGTTGCTCCTGCAACCTAGTAGCAAACATTAGGGGAGGCGTGGCTTGGGCTCCACCAGTGCAGTTTTGGGAGCGAGATGGGATGTGGCCCAGACTTGTGCTAGAAAGTACAGGGCACTACAATTCCCGGGCAGCCACTTCCCACTTCCACCCAATAATGAGTGGCCCAATCCTGGGAGTAGTGGCCCAGGAGGCAGCCCTATCAGTTGGTGTATAGTGACAAGGCAGTTACCGTTCCGGGGCATGCATGGAGGGTGTCCCTGTAGCTGTCCTGGCAGGATGTCCTAAGGCCAAGGCCACAGCCACTGGCCTTGTCTGGTGGGCTATGGTTCCCTGGTCCTGTGCCTGGGCTTGGAATTGTGTGGGTGGGTGGGGCCTGTGATCTGTCTCCTCCTTTATTTGTCTGACATGACAGAAAATAAAACACAAAAGCATTAAATACAAGCCTGTGGAAATCAGATTGCCTAAAGGGTTCAGAATACTATTGTGGAATGTGAGTAGTTTGAAGGGTAGAGGGGGTAAGTGGTAGAGACTCTTGAGTAGGAGGCAGGTGGGTGCCTGTTGCTTACAGAAAGTCTGGTTCATGGGAATGTCAGCTTAAATGATTGCTGGCAAGGACTTCAAGTATATGCTATTTTGGCAGGGAAGAGTAGACGAATATGGTGTTGTGGGCATGCTTGTTGAGGAGAAATGGGTGGGATGTGTCATGAATGTAATGCAAGTAAATTTATAGGAGTGAAAATATTGTTTGGTAAACTCATGATTTCTGTTATTTCTGCATATGCTCTACATGTTGGCTTGGATGAGGAAAAAGACAGATTCTGGGATGACTTCATATGTGTGGTTGGTGGTATGGTGGATGATAAGATTGTAGCTTTGAGTGGGGACTTAATTGGTCATCATGTGGGTGAAGCAGCTCAAGGTTATCAAGGGGTGTATGGTGGATGCATATATGGTATGAGGAATGTAAAAGGGGAAAAGATACTCAAATTTGGGCAGACAATGAACATAATTGTGTGTAATGCGCATTTTTGAAAAAGAGGGAGTAGGCTGATTACATGTTAGCCTGGGAGTAATAGTAGTCAGACTGACTAGTTTCCAGTCAAGAAGGGCTGATTGGAGGTTGGTAAAGGATGTTCAAGCTATAAGGAGCAGGTGGTGAGGAAGAGGACCCGTACACCCAGGAGGAAGATACAAAAATTGAAAAAACAAGCAATATGGGATGCCTTTATAGAGAGTTAGATAGAGTGGTTGCTGAACAGGGAGCTGCTGACAGAAATGTATGTAAGCAGTACAGGATTCTCAGGAACAATCTCTTGAGAGTTAGCGATTCAGTGTGTGGATGGACAAGGGGCCCTGCAAGACATAAGGTAACATGGTGGTGGTATGAGGGTGTAGATGCCACAGTTAAGGAGAAAAAAGACTTTTCCAAGACTGGAAAAAGGGTGGTAACAGAGGAATATTTAGCTTCCCAGTGTATGTCTAGAAAGGAGGAAAGCAGGGCAAAATCTGAGTTTCAGAGACTTTTACTAGATAACCTTAATGGTGCTAAAAGGAAGAATGTGGTACTTAAGGTGGCAAGTTAGATGAAGAGGGAAAACAGATGAGCATTGTGTGAAAAATGGTGAAGGAAAGGTAGTCGTGAACAGTGAGGATATTAAAGGTTCTCGGAGAGAGCATTGTAACCCGTTGCTGAGTGAGGAGTTTAACTGGAATAGGGAAGATTGGAGTCAGCGGATTTAGTGTTTGGCCTTTGGCCTTTGATTGATATTGTTACTGTGAGCACGAGAAGAGACAGAATGCAGTTGGGGAAGGCAGCAAGTTGACTACTGAAATGTTGAAGGCCTCAGGGGATAAAGGAGTGGGCTTAGTACCGACGTGATAGATTTGATTACATATGAGTATGTTGTCCTAGATGACTGGCTGAAGAGTGTGATTATAAATGTGTACAATGGGAAGGGTGGTGACCTGGAAAGAGAAAATTATAGTGGCATAAAACTTTTGGGGTAGATAGTTAAGATAATGGAGAGGGACCTAGAAGGTGTGATAAGGGAAGGAGTGAATACAGATGAGATGTAGTTAGGGTTTATTCCAAGCAGTGGGATTGCCGAGACCATATTTATTATTCAGCAGCTTTAGGAAAAATATGTAGGAAAGAAAAGGGAGCTGAACTATGTTTTTGTTGATTTAGACATGGTCTCTGACAGTCCTTAGGAAAGTGTTGAAGCTACCAATGAGAAAGCTTGGGATTGAGGAGTAGTTGGTTGGAGTGGTGATGGGTATGTATGTGGATGCTCACAACTCTGGAACTCTTCCTCAGTCTGTATTTTCAACTTCCTATGACCTCCAGTCTTTTAAATGCATTATGTCCAGACATTTCAAAATGAACAGATCTTGAATTTGGCTTTCTGTTACCTTGGTTTTATTTTTTCTTGGAGGGAACAGTTGTAGGCTTGTAGCCTTTGGTCCCTTCTTTCTTGTCTTAAGAAAAAAAAAAAAAAAAATTGAAATTTAACTGATGAGTTTTGTGTGAATGTTGGTATGCACCAAGGGTCAGTTTTGAGCCCCTTATTGTTTGTCATGTTACTTGAAGCTCTGTCACAAGATTCCAGAAATTAGCTCCCATGGGAGATGTATGCCGATGACTTGGTGTTGATTGCAAAGAATGAATGAGAGGCAGAGGAAAAATTTATTAAGTGGAGAGATGGAATGGGGCACAAGGGTTTGAGTGTAAATATTGATAAAACAAGAGTGATAATGTCTAGGGCTGGTGGTGGTACTGTCAAGGCAGAGGTAGTGTGGCCATATTCAGTTTGCCAAAAGGATTTGGGAAGTAACTCTATCTTGTACACTGTGATAAGTGGGTACATAAGAGATGTAGTGGTATTAGAGGTAGGCTGCAAAATAATGCTAGTTTTGTGAATGCTGTGTGTCAGGGAGAGCATGTGGAGTTTGTCAGGCGTGAAAGGATTTATCCTGCTGGAGAGTCTCTTGAGTGTATGATTTTTTTTTTTTTTTTTTTTTTTTTTTTTTTTTTTTAGGACGTTATATGCCGGAGTTGGCTGGAGGAATTTGAAGAAACTGTTGTCTTTCCTAACATTGAGAGGGCTCTCCCTCCATGCTAAGAGATCTTTGTATGCAGCACGTGTTTGGAATATAACGTTGTACGGTAGTGAGACCTTCTCAATACAGGAAAAGGATATTTGTAGGCTTCAGCATACAGAAATGACAATGATTAGGTGGATGTGTAGTGCGTCCTTGAACGCCAGGCCTGGGGGGGGGGGGAGGCTAGGATTGTGATTGAAAAGTTGAGAGGAAGGATGAGACTTTAACATATTGATGTTGCAGTGAGAAGGGGAGTGCAAGGTGTGGGAGGGTTAGGATTGCAATTGAAGAGTTGAGAGGAGAGATGGAACTTGAATGTATTAGTGTTTTGATGAGAAGGGGTAGACTGAGATGGTTTGGGCATGTTGGGAAGATGGAGGATGACATTTGGATGCAGATGATTAGAAGTGTGAATGTTTTGGGTAGGACTGTGAAAGACAGACTGAAAAAAACCTGCGTTTAGGTCACAGCATGTGACCTCAGGGATAAGAGACTGGATAAAGAGGCTGCCAGAGATTGAGCAGTGTGAAGAGCTGCCATGTGACTGTGGTCGACATATGCAATATGTTGGAGCCTTCATAAACACTACAAATGATATGATACAAATCCATTATTAACCTTTGCTGACCTACAGGCCCCGTATGAGGCACAATGAAGGTATGCACTGGCCAGACTGCAAACCTAATACTGTATTAGGTACAGTTTACATTGGTTAGAAAACAGTGTGTGTGTGTGTGTATGCACCAGTGTAAGATCATTAAAGCAAAGTGAAAAAGGTTATGGACAAATGTGGAAGCATCCATGGGAATGGTTGAAAGGAATGAGAGTGTTTTTGATTGGAGATATGAATGGAAACATTGGAAATGTTAAGGTGGATGGAGTAGTTGGTGAGTGGGATGTGTCTCCAGAAGTGGATAAGAATGGCAGTGCTGTAGTGGACATTTGTGCCAGGAGGGGGTTGGTGATAGCCAATACCCTATTCAAACACAAAATGATCCATACGTAAATGTGGCGAGTGATGAGAAGGGGGGCTGGTGAACTGAATGAACAGAAGGCAGTGATCGATTATGTGTGTGTGGATGGTAAAATGAAAAGGTGTGTAATGAATGCAAGAGCACATAGAGGTTGGGGGAGTGTACTTTCTGACTACCACTTGGTGGTGGTGAAAGTCAAGAATTGAAATGAAGTGGAGGAAAAGTTGAAGGGAAGGACAGGAGGAAGTAGTCCTTGCAAGGAAGGTGGAAAGGTTATAAGAACGTGGAAAAAAGGCAGAGTATAAGAGAGAAGTGAAGGAGTGATTGGGTAGATATGATTTGGAGCAGATGGGGGATGTGGAAAGTGTGTGCAAGGTATTCACAGAAGAAATCTGTGCAACATGTGAGGTGGTGTGTGGGATGGAGAGAAGACGAAAGGGGGTGCAAGGAACAGCATGGTGGAATGAAGAGATGATACAGGCTGACACAAAAGTAGAAAGCATATAGTGGGTGGATGACAAACAGGGGTGTGGAGGAAGTTGAGAGACAGAAGAGTGTTATATGTAGAGAGGAAGAGAGAGGTGAAAAGATTAGTAAGAGAAAGAAGAGAGTGCATGAGGAATTTGGAAAGAATTTGAGTTTAAAGTGGAGGGAATGCAAGAAAATGTTCAGGAAAGAGGTAAAGAGAGTTAGACAGGGTGTTAAAGAAGTTAGTCAGGGAGTGAATGATAAAAATGGTAGATTATTAGTGGAGAAGGGAGTAAAAGTGAGCAGATGAAGAGAACACATAAAGGAATTATTGAACATAGAGAATGAAAGTAATGCGAGTATAAGTAGCTGGGGAATGGCTGCAAGAAAGAGGGATGTGAGAAGAGAGGAAGAAATCAGATGGAAGTTGTGGAAGCAATGAAGTAAGTCAAAATGAGGAAAACCCCAGGAATTGATGGAGTGTGTGGTGAAATGCTGAAGCATGGGGGAGAGATAGTAATAGAATGGATGTGGAAGATGTGATTTGCCTGGGAGGAAGGTAAAATCCTGGAGGATTGGAAGTCAGGTATAATTATTCCCCTGTACAAAGGAAAAGGGTAAAAAGAAGTGTGTAGTAATCATAGGGGCATTTGTCTTCTTAGTGTAATAGGAAAAGTATTTGGTAGGATAGTTATTGACAGAGTCAGGGAAATATCAGAGGAAGTAGTTGGAGAAGAATAGAGAGGTTTTAGGAAGAGAAGAGGTTGTGTAGATCAGATTTTCATTCTTGAGTCTTTAGTGGAAAAGGTTCTAGAGAAGGGAAAGAAGTTGTATGCAGCCTTGATGTATTTAGAGAAAGTATATGGCAGGGTGCATAGACAAGGATTGTGGAAAGTATTAAGAATATATGGAGTAAATGGGAAGTTGTTGAATGCAGTGAAGAGTATGTGTGAAGGTTCTAAGCTGCAGTGTGTGTGGATAGTGAACTGAGTGAATTTTTCTGTTTAAAGATTGGATTGAAACAGGGATGTGTCATGTTTCCATGGTTGTTCAGTCTGTATATCAATGAGTTTCTAAAATAGATACAAATAAGGCAGTGGATGTTGGAGTGGTCCTAATACGAGAGGGCAGTGTGTGGAAACTCCCTGTACTTTGTTTGCAGATAATACTGTGCTAAGTGAAGATGAAGGGGAGCTGCAAGGCTTGTTGAATGAGCCTGGGAGAGTATGTAAGAAACTGAATCTAAAGGTGAATGTAGGGGAGAGTAAAGTTATGGTCTTCAAGAGAAGTGAAGTCAGTGAATGTACAGTGAGGTTGGATGAGGAGGAAATGGAAAATGTGGATGTGTTTAAATACTTGGGTAGTGTGATGGGTAAGGATGGAAGTTTAGAGGGTGAAGTGCTTGAAAGGGTACAACAAAGAAGAAAGATTGCTGATTCTTTGAAAGCAGTGATAAGAAACAGGAAAGTGAGCGTGGAAATGAAAAAGTTACTGCATGCCAGTATTGTGATACCAGCACTAACATACAGAAGTGAAGCTTGGACCTTGTTAGAGGGACACAAATTAAAGAGTGAGGGCAGTGGAAATGAGTTACTTGAGAGGAGCATGTGAAGTCACATGGAGAGACAGACTGACAAATGAGGAAGTGAAGGAGCATTGTGGTGTGGATGTGAATGTGATAGGAAGCATTAGGAGAAACACATTGAGGTGGTTTGGCCATGTGGAGAGGATGGAGAGTGAGAGCCTGACGAGGAGGGTGTATTTGGGTGAGGTGGAGGGGGGGAGAGGGAGAGGTAGGCCAAGGATGAGATGGAGGGATGGGATAGAGAGGTATATGAAAGAGGGAGATGTGAGCTGGGAGCAGGGCAGTGAAATGGTGGGGGACAAGGCAACATGGAGGCGATTTGTTTGTGGCCACCCCTTATGGGATTAGGGCATCTTGCAATAGATAGATAGATAGACATATGGGGGTAGACTACTGTACCTTACAAAGAATTGGGGCAACAAGGGTTAAAACTGCCGTTTTTTTCTGTTTGTCACTCTTTCCTGCTTATATTCTTAAGCCGAGAAAGGTTTGGTATGTTTCACTTCCTGTAGATGATGCTCTTTGATATAATGCATCAGGGAGGAGGTAACAGACATGCCCTAAGTGTGAAATAGATGCAGTGGAATAGTAGGTGAAGTTTTGTTTATTATCATACAGTAAGACCTCACTGTAATGGACTAATTGGGGCTGAAGCCAGTCCGAAAAAAGTGAAATTCTGATAAAAGCAATGTCCGGACTTTCCACTGCTAACCCAGGCTTGTTTCGATATATCAGACATTAGTCCGAATCACACCAATGGTTTTTAAAGTGTTTTCACAGCCATTGCAGTACTGTACTGTATTATACCTTCACTACAATAATCAAATGGTAAAACATACAATAATTCTGTACTGTACACAGATAAACATGTCTTTTATTTACCTTATTGTAGTAAACATATCTGAAGTGGTTAGGCAGTCTGGACTGCTTCTGGCTTTATTAGACTTTTTCCGATATGTAGGAATTTTGTCTATTAGCTCCTCTTTTCTGATAAAAGTGAATTCCGGTCTATTGAAGTTCGTTATATCAGGGTTTTATTGTACCTGTGGAGGGGCTGCAGGAAGTGTACATGTTATCTGGACTGTAAGCATATCTAGGTACTGTACTACACAGTTTAAAGTTATATATTCTTAAATTATATTTCTTCTAGTAAGAGTAAGAACTATGTTGTAATCTGTAAATGTGGGTTGTGCCAAGAGCAGGTATGGATTGGGTGTGAGTTTGTATGCTCTCTTGTGATAACTACACTGAGTGACAAGCCAAATGGTTTCCTGTACCCAGGAAACCATTTACTACACTGGGTGGTAAGCATATAACGGGGTTTCTGGCAAGGTTAAGTGTCCCCCAGATTCCCCTGTTCAAAAACGCTTAATTATGGCAGTTGTTTCAGAGATCCTCGGAGGGCCCAATACCTGCCCAGGGCCCCAACCAAATCAGCAGACTCGCATGGCCATGTAGGATGTAAGAGGTGTGAATGAGGAGAGCAAGAGGGTGGAAGTGGTGAATGTGTTCAAGAGTGCGAGGTATGATGTGATGGCATTTTGTCAAACAAAGTTGAAAGGGTGTGAAGTGGAGGAGTGGGAGGGTGTGAAATGTATAAGATCGGGCATGAATGGGAGAGGAAGATATAAGGAAGGAGTTGTTTTGTTGATGAATGAGGTGTTGCAGAGTGGAATGAGAGACTACAAATGTGTCAGTTTGAGGTGTATGTATGTCAAGTTCAAGTTTGAGAAGGTGAAAGTGGTGGTGATTGCAGTGTATGCACCGTGTGAGGACAGGAGTGAGAGAGAGAATGATAGGTTTTTGAGATGAGCTGGATGAAATAGTGGGAGAAATGCCCAGGAGCTATAAAGTGATTGTAATGGGGGATATGAATGGTAGAGTAGTCCTGAGGATGACATAATGGGTTGTTATGGAGTATCAGGAGAAAATGATAATGGGAAGCGACTAAAGAATGTGTGTCAGGAAAGGGTGTTGTGCATTTGTAACCTGTATTTCAAAAACAAAGATGCACATAAATATATGTGGTATAGAGGTAAGGGGGATCGTGTTGAAAGAAGCCTGATTGATTACGTGCTCGTAGAGAGGTCAGTGATGGGAATGGTTGCTGATACAAGGGCCGTGAGAGGACGATGTGGAGGTTTGTCAGATCATATGATTGTAGTATGCAAGATCAAGCTGAGAGGAGTGAGGTGGATCAGGAGAGAGAGGAGCAGTCAGGGACAAAGACTGAAAGTTGAGAAGCTGAGGGTCAAAGAAATGGCAGTTAATTAACGGCCAAAGTAGAGGAGGAGTTAGAATCAGTTAACTAGAATGAAATGGATCCGGTCAGCCTGTGGAATGCATGTAGGGATTGCTTAGTTAGGAATGCTAAAGTGGTATGTGGTGTGGCAAGAGTAACAACAAAGAAGATAGGTACAGCATGGTGGGATGAGGAGGTTAAGAGAGTGGTGGAGGAAAAGAGGAAGAATTGGCTAAAGTTGTTACAGGTCAAGGGTTCAGTTGAAATAAGAACTGAATATATTGAGAGCAAGAAGCATGTAAAGAGACTAGTAAAGAGGAAAAAGAAGGAGGTAAATGATGGTCTAGGAAGAAAAATGAATGCAAACTACTCTGAAAATAGGAAGTTATTCTGGAAAGAGGTATGGAGATGTAGAAATGAAAGCAGAAAGAAATGTGATGGTGTGAAGGATGTAGGTGGTAGATTATTAACCCATGGGGCTGAAGTAAGGACCAGATGGAAAAAATATTTTGAAAGAAAGATGAATGGGAATAGAGAGCATTGCGACTGTAAACGTGATTGGTTTTGTGGGTGTGCAGCGAAGGAATGCAGTGCCTGGAGACGTGACACTTGCACAGGTGAAGAGTGCTGTGAAGCGGCTGAAAAATGGGAAAGCAGTTGGGATTGATGAGGTGTATGCAGAGATGCTTAATTGTAGTGGAGAGAGTGGAATGAAGTTCTTGTCGGAGATATGTAAGAAGGCGTGGATGAGAGAAACTGTGCCCGCAGAATGGAAAAAAGCTGTGATTGTACCCCTGGGCAACAATAAAGGTGAGTGAGGTGAGTGCAAGAATTATCGTGGCATAAGTTTATTGGTGAGATAGGGAAGGTATATGGAAGAATTATTATAGAGAAAGTGAGAGAGGTCTCAGAAGTCCTAGTGAGTGATGAACAGGGTGGCTTTAGGAGTGGCAGAGGATGTGTGGATCAAATATTTGCCGTGAGACAGATAGCAGTGAAGGCTTGTGAGAAGGACCATAAGGTGTTTATGGCATTCATGGATCTGGAAAAAGCATACGACAAAGTGGACAGAGAAGGATTGTGGAAAGTTTTGCGCATGGACAGTGTAGATGGTAAATTGCTAGGTGTCGTCTAGAGTTTTAATGATGGTAATGAGGCATGTGTAAGGGTTAATGGGCATTTAAGTGAATGGTTCACGATCGATGTGGGCATGCAACAAGGTTTTGTGATTTCCCCATGCTTGTTCAATATATATATGGAAGGGGTGATGAGAGAAGTAAAAACATGAGTAATGGAGAGAGGGATGGCATTGGTAATGAATGGTGATTGATGGAATATCTCAAATTTGTTGTATGCTGATGATCCAGTACTGCTTGCAAATACCAGACAAGAACTTAGTAGGCTAGTGCAGAGTTTTGCTGATGTCTGTGAGTGTCATGCCTTGAGAGTAAATGTAGAAAAGAGTAAAGTGATGGTTGTTTAGAGAGAAGGTGACTCCCAGTGCCATGTTACAGTGAATGGAGAGAGACTGGAATTGGTGAGAGAGTTCAAGTACCTGGATACAGTGATAGAAAAGAGAGGAAAATGTGCAAAACAAGGTGAAACTAGAGTGACACAAGGAAGAAAGGTAGCTGGTGCAATGAAGGCCTTGATAAGAAACAGAGGCTTGGGTGTTGCAGCTGTACGAGGCTTACATGAAGGAGTGTTGGTGCCAACTTTTACATATGGATGTGAGACTATGGTGTGGCATGAAAATGAGAAGTCATGAATAAGAGCAGTGGAAATGGGACTGCTGAGGAATGTATGTGGAGTACTGAGGATGGATAGGATACGAAATAATGTGATTCATGAAAGATGTGGAGTGAGGAAGTCGGTGGACACCAGTATTGAAGAGAGTGTTACTGAGATGGTATGGTCATGTGGAGAGAATGGATATCAATAGAGTGGTGAAAAAGGTCTACCTGAGTGAATTTGAAGGAGGGAGGGGGTGAGGTAGGCCAAGGAAAAGGTGGAGAGATATGGTGGATGAGTGTGTGAGGAAGAGAGGTTTGGAAGTTGGTGTGGCTAAGGAACTGACAAGAGATTGAGCTGGCTGGATGAATGTTGTGAGGTGATGTGCATGATCAGGGATTTGGCACCCCTTTTAACGTGGCAGCATCCGGATTGACTCAATTGGATGCGTTTATGTGAAGCTACAGATTGTGGTGAATGTTTTTGGTGTATCCGATAGAGCCAGGATTCCAGGGGCTTGAATGATGAGTGAATGGAAGCATGACCCATTGGATTGGGCAAATTTGGGCTGTCTGGACATTGCTACCGTATCCCTCACCCTGCCCTAGTATGGGAAAGGAGTTCCGGATGATGATGATGATGAATGATGATAGAAAAGCATTCAGGAGCCGAATGCTAATCACCCGCTATAATATGCAGTTGGCCAAGTCCAAGATTTAGGCCATATCTTGATACCCAGATGGTTTCATGTTGATAGCTCTAGCCATTCTTGAGGTATAATGGTGCTAAAGGCAGGTGATAAAAACTAGTTGACCTATGGCAGTCATTTTGGCGACCTTGACTGTGAGTGCCCATTTTCAAACTCGTCCAAGATTTTGGCCGTATCTTGATACCCTGAAGGCTTCATGTTGATAGCTCAAGATGTTCACGAAATATAATAGTGCTAAAGGCGGGTAATAAAAACTAGTTGACCTTTGGCAGCCATTTTGATGACCTTGACCTTGATGCCAAGTGCCTGTTTTCGAACTCATCCAAGATTCTGGCGACATCTTGATACCTTGAAGGTTTCATGTTAATAGCTCGAGCAGTACATGAGATATAATGGTACGGTACTAAAGGTGGGCAATAAAAACTAGTTGACCTTTTGCAGCCATTTTGGTGGCCTTGACCTTGACCTTGAGTGCCCATTTTTTAATTCGTCCAAAATTTTGGCCGTGTCTTGGTACCCTGAAGATTTCATGTTGATCGCTCAAGCTGTTTGTGAGATACAATGGGAAAACACACACACACACACACACACACACACACACACAGGGAGGCAAAATCATTATTACTTCACATTTAAAAGCGGGCAATAAAAAGATCATCATCATCATCATCATCATCATGCGGACCTCCTTTCCCATCCTAGGGCTGGGTGAGGAGTAGCGACGTCCAGACTACCCAGATTTGCCCAATCCAATGGACCACGATTGCATTCGCTCACCATTCAAGCCCCCGGAATCGTGGCCATATCTGATACACCAAAAACATTCACCATGTACTGTAGCTTCACACAAACATATGAGGCATTACCCATAGAAAGGGTCCAACACGCCACAAGTAAAGTTTGCCAGAAAATGCACTCAAAGTTCGGCAATATTCACATGAGTATAACTCAGCTAATTGATGGGCTAGCGCCTTCATTTTTTTTTTTTTAATTGAAGCTTGATATGTCTACTTTTTGACTATGACAATGCTTTAGTGGTTATTAGTTTAGAAATTTTTGTTTATTATTATTAATGATAATAATAAACAAAAGAAGAAGGCATATGGTGAAGGGTTGGCGAGTAGAGGTAGAGGAGAAGATGAGAGAGAGAAGAGAGAGGTATATGTGAGCAGGAGAAGGGAGGTTAAGAGACTGGTGAAGGAGAGTAAGAAGAAAGTGGATGAAGAGTTTGGGAGGAATCTGAGTGTGAAATGGAGGGAGAGTAAGAAATTGTTTTGGAAGGAGGTAAAGAAAGTAAGGCAGTGTGAAAGGGGAAATAGTAGGGGAGTGAAAGATAGGAATAATAGATTGTTGGTGGAGAAGAGAGAGAAATTGAGGAGATGAAAGGAGCACTTTGAGGATTTGTTGAATGTAGAGAGTGAGAGCAGTGTGAGTATAAGTGGTTGGGGAATGGCTCGGAAAAGAAGAGATGAGAGGAGGCAGGAAGAGATCAGTAGGTCGGAAGTAGTGGGAGCGATGAAGAAGATTAAGCTGGGAAAGGCCCCAGGAATTGATGGAGTGTGTGGTGAAATGCTTAGGTATGGGGGTGAGATTGTTGTGGAGTGGATATGGAAGTTGTGTAGATTGGCTTGGGAAGAGGGAAGGGTTCCAGAGGACTGGAAATCAGGTATAATTGTTCCTCTGTACAAAGGAAAAGGGGAGAGAGAAGTATGTGGTAACCATAGGGGTATTTGCCTTCTTAGTGTGACTGGTAAAATATATGGTAGAATACTCATTGATAGGGTTAGGCATATGACAGAGGAGCTAGTTGGAGAAGAACAAGGGGGATTTAGGAAGGGAAAAGGGTGTGTAGATCAGATATTTGTTCTAAGATGTTTAGTGGAGAAGTATCTAGAGAAGGGAAGGAAAGTGTATGCTACCTTCATGGACTTGGAGAAAGCTTATGACAGAATAGATAGGCAAAGTATGTGGAAGGTATTAAGAATATATGGAGTGGAGGGGAAATTGTTGAGTGCTGTGAAGAGCATGTACGAGGGAGCTAGGGCTACGGTGCGAGTGGATGGTGAGCTGAGTGAGTTCTTTGATCTCAATGTGGGACTGAAACAGGGGTGTGTGATGTCTCCATGGCTGTTTAATATATATATGGATGGGGTTGTAAAGGAGGTGCAAGGTAGGGCAGTGGATGTGGGGGTGGCCCTAATGAATGAGGGTGAGATTTGGAAGCTTCCAGTGTTGCTGTTTGCTGATGATACAGTATTGTTGAGTGAAGATGAATGGGAGTTGCAAGGTTTGGTGAATGAATTTGGGACAGTGTGTAGGAGGAGGAAGCTGAAAGTTAATGTAAACAAAAGTAAAGTTATGGTGTTTGAGAGGAATGAAGTCACAGAGTGTGCAGTGAGGTTGGATGGTGAGGATATGGAGAATGTGAGTGCATTCAAGTACTTGGGTAGTGTGATGAGTAAGGATGGAACTTTGGGGGATGAAGTACGTGAAAGGGTACAGCAGGGAAGAAAGGTTGTTGGTACACTGAAAGCAGTGATGAGAAATAGGGAGGTGAGTATGGAAGTTAA
This sequence comes from Coenobita brevimanus, assembly GCF_032717465.1. Lineage (NCBI taxonomy): Eukaryota > Metazoa > Arthropoda > Malacostraca > Decapoda > Coenobitidae > Coenobita > Coenobita brevimanus. The sequence goes on along the minus strand of NC_136979.1, from coordinate 10,622,518 downwards.
GAAGTCACTGCATGATGGTATTGTGATCCCTACCCTGACGTATGGAAGCGAGGCGTGGACCTTGCAAGAGGGGAACAAGTCAAGAGTGAGAGCAGTGGAAATGAGTTACTTGAGAGGAGCATGTGGAGTGATGTGGAGGGACAGGTTGATGAATGAAGAAGTGAAGGAACGATGTGGGGTAGATGTGGATGTGGTTGAAAAGATTAGGAGAAATACACTGAGGTGGTTTGGACATGTGGAGAGAATGGAGAATGAAAGACTGACTAAGAGGGTGTATGTAGGTGAGGTGGAGGGAAGGAGAGGGAGGGGTAGACCGAGGATGAGGTGGAGGGATGGAGTTGAGAGGTATATGAGGGAGGGGGGGGTGAGTTGGGGGGAGGGTAGTCAAATGATGGGTGACAGAGTGACTTGGCGGCGTTTTGTCTGTGGCCACCCTTTGCGGGATTAGGGCGTCGGGCTATAGGTAGATAGATAGATAATAATGCAATCAGAAAATTAAATCCCGGTGTTTTTTTCTGCTATTACTGAACTATGAGTGCATTTTCTGGCACAATATTGGTTCAAGAATGGTGGTACATGTTAATATGCATATTAATGATAGTGTAAATAACAATAATAATAATAATAATAATTCATTCATTCATTGCCAGACGCCATGTATCCCAAATGGGGTGGTCAAGGCTTAGAGTTAATTGTTTTACAGGGAGGGGCACTAATCCTCCACCAACCCCACTTGACACGTAGGGAGAACGTTAATAATAATAATAATAATAATAATAATGATAATAATTATGGTAATTATTATTGACAATGAAGATGCTAAAATGGAACCTTGAGTGCATTTTCTGGTACAATATTGGATGAAGAATGGTGGTACATGTTAATAACCATGCTAACACTGGTGTAAAACATAGTAATATTATTATCAATAATAATAATGATAATAATGGTATTATTATCGAAGATGAAGATGCTGTTATGGAACCTTCAGTGCTGCTGCTGATGAAGCTGTGTAATCCGTCTGTATGTTATTGTCAGTCCAGTCATTATTACTGTTTTTATGCTTTGACAGCCACTCTGTTTAATGAATAATAATAATAATAATAACTGTAATATAGTTAATAATAATAAAGATATTATTATTCAAGATGATGATGATGATGATGAACTTTTATAACCAGTCTTACCCCCCTCTGGAAGTGACGTAACCTCCCCACCACCTCCTACTCAACCCATTCCACCACATGTCTCGCTCACTTGATGGAATAGGCTAGTGTACCCTTCCTACATGCAGGCTGCCCGGGCCGATGGTGGTGGCGGTTGATACGGCTCGTTTGTAGTTTTTTTTTTTCACCGAACTATAACCCTTACTTCCAGTATAGGAACTAGCTTTAAACCACTAACAGTGCATAAAGGAAGAGTTGTTCTGTGGTTTTATGCAATAAAACGGTTTTGAACATAGGCGGCGCGTTGGACCCTTTCTACAGGTAACCCCTCATATCCGATAGAGTCAATCCGGATGTTGTTATGTTAAAAGGGATGCTAAATCCCTGACCATCCGCTTCTCCTCACAATATTCATCCAGCCAGCTCAATCTCTTGTCAGTCCCCTAGCCTCAGCGACTTCCAAACCCCTCTTCCCCTCACACTCATTCACCATATCCCCCCACCTTCTTCTTGGCCTGCCTCACCCCCTCCCTCCTTCAAATTTGCTAAGATATACCTTTCTCACCACTCTATTTTTATCCATTCTCTCCACATGACCATGCCATCTCAGTACACACTCTTTGATTCTGGTGTCCACAGACATCCTTACTCCATATCTTTCACGAATCACATTATTTTGTATCCTATCCACTCTGTACTCCACATACATTCCTCAGCAGTCCCATCTCCACTACTCTTGCTCTTGACTTTTCATTTTCATACCACACCTTTATGTAAGTCTCATGCAGCTGCAACACTCAAGCCTCTGTTTCTTATCAAGGCCTTCATTGCACCAACTACTTTCCTTCTTTGAGTTACTCTACTTTCCACTTCTTCTGCACATTTTCCTCTCTTTTCTGTCATTGTACCCGGTTACTTGAACTCTCTCACCAATACCCGTCTCCCTCCATTTGCTGTAGCATCATGCTGGGAGTCACCTTCTCTCTCAACAACCATCACTTTACTCTTTCTACATTTACTCTCAAGGCACGACACTCACAGACATCAGCAAACTCTGCACTAGTCTACCAACTTCTTGTCCGGTATTTGCAAGTAGTACTGTATCATCAGCATACAACAAATTTGAGATATATCATCCATCACCATTCATTACCAGTGCCATCCCCCTTACCATTACTCATGTTTTTACTTCTCTCATCACCCCATCCATGTATATTTTGAACAACCATGGGGATGTCACACAACCTTGTCACACGCCTACACCGATCGTGAACCATTCACTTAGATGCCCATTTACCCTTACACATGCTTTTCTCCCATCATAACTCTTGACGGCACCTAGCTTCTTACCACTAACACTGTACATGTGTAGAATCTTCCACAATCCTTCTCTGTCTACTTTGCTGCATGCTTTTTCCAGATCCATGAATGCCATAAACACCTTATAGCCCTTCTCGCAAGCTGACTCCACTATCTGTCTTACTGCAAATAATTGATCCACACTTCCTCTGCCACTCCTAAATCCACCCTGTTCATCACTCATTAGGACTTCTGCTATCTCATACTTTCTCTATAATAATTCTTCCATATACCTTCCCTACCACACTCAATAAACTTATGCCACGATAATTCTTGCACTCCGCTCACCTTTGTTTTTGTATAGGGGTACAATCACAGCCTCTTTCCACCCTGCTGGCACAGTTGCAATCATCCATTCCTTTCAACAAGCATTTCATTCCACTCTCTCCACTACAGTTAATCATCTCTGCATACACCTCATCAACCTCAGCTGCTTTCCCATTTTTCAGCTGCTTCACAGTGCTCTTCACCTGTGCAAGTGTCACATTTCCTGGCACTGCATTCCTCTGCACACCCCCAAAACCACTCATGTTTACAGTCGCTCTGCTCTCTGTATTCCCAGTCATCGGGTTTACAAAATATTCTTTCTGTCTGGTCCTTACTTCATCCCCATGGATTAATAATCTAACACGTACTTCCTTCACACCTTCATGTTCCTTTATGCTTTCACTTCAACATTTCCACACCTCTTTCCAGAATAACTTCTTATTGTCAGAGTAGTTTTCATTCATTTTTCTTCCTAGATCATCATTTACCTGCTTCTTTTTCCTCTTTACTAGTCTCTTTACGTGCTTCTTGATCTCAGTATGTTCAGTTCTTATTTCAATTGAACTCCTACCCTGTAACCACTCTAGGCACTTCTTCCTCTTTTTCTCCACTGCCCTCTTAACCTCCTCATCCCACCATGCAGTACCTTTCTTCTTTGTTGATACTCTTGCCACACCACACTGCTTTAGCATTTCTAACTAAGCAGTCCCTATATGCATTCCATAGGCTGCCTGGATCCATTTTATTCCAGTTCAGCGATTCTTAATCATCCCCTACTTTGGTCTTGTATTCATCTGCCATTTCTTTGATCCTCAGGATCCCGACTTTCAGTCTTTCTTCCTGACTGCTCCTCTCTCTCCTGATCCACCTCACTCCTCTCCGCTTGATCTTGCATGCCACAATCATATGGTCTAACACAGTGCTTCTCAAACTATCTTATGTGGCGGACCGGCATTTTTTTTTTTTTCAATGTGCAAGCGAAGCAAGCCAATCCAAGGGCAGTCATCATTGACGTAACAAGTCTTCCCAGTGTGCCATTGACCAGTACCATATTTGTGCCATATAATTAATTGTTTACGATCCGAGACATTCGTAGTAATATTCATTTATACAGGAAAAATATAATGAATAGATAATAAAAGTAAGTTGACCTTTTTTTTTTTAATTTTAAATTGATTTTGTAAACAAGTAATTCAATATTACAATATAAATAAAACCATTATTAACAAATCAAACTAGCAAAGCCTTATGAACAAATATAAGCATGTGTATGAGTAATAAAACGAAAAATTATAATGAATAAAGTAGCTTGAAAATTATATATTTTTCTTATTTCAAACCCCAATGAATAAATGTTAAAATACAAATTTGAAAGGAATAGGTAACATCACTGTTTTGCTGTTCATCATATCGCATTCGTTAGTTGGATAGCAATGACTTTTAACATGAGTAAGTAAATGAACAATGTAGCCATAATAATACAAATCTCCGCGTACCGGTAGACGATGGCTCGCGTACCGTCACCGGTACGCGTACCACACTTTGAGTAGCACTGGTCTAACAGACCTCCACATTGTCCTCTCACAGCCCTTGTATCAACAGCCATTCCCAGCATCGACTTCGCTATGAGCATGTAATCAATCAGGCTCCTTTCAACACGATCCCCCTTCCCTCTATACCACATATATTTATGTGCATCTTTATTTTTGAAATACGAGTTACAAATGTACAATCTCCTTTCCTGACACATATCCTTCAGTCGCTTCCCAGTATCATATTTTCCTGCTACTCCATTACAACCCATTATGTTATCATCAGGACCAGTGCCTACTCTTTCATTCATATCACCCATTGCAATCACTTTATAGCTCATGGGCATTTCTGTCACTGCTTCATCCAGCTCATCCCAAAACCCGCCTTTCTCACTTCTGTCCCCACGTGGTGCATACGCTACAATCACCACCACTTTCACCTTCTCAAACTTGAACTTGACATACATACACCTTGAGCTGACACATTTGTAATCTCTCATTCCATTCTGCCACACCTCATTCATCAACAAAGCAACTCCTTCCTTGCATCTTCCTTGCCCATTCGTGCCCAATCTTGTGCATTTCACATCCTCCCACTCCTCCATTTCACACCATTTCATCTTTATTTCACGTAATGCCATCACGGCATATCTCACACTCTTGAACACATTCACCACTTCCACCCTCTTGCTCTCCTCATTCACACCTCTTACATCCTACATGGCCATGTTAATCTACCCATTTGGTTGGGGCCCTGGGCAGGTATTAGGCCCTCTGATGCTGTCTGAAACAACTGCCATGATTAAGTGCTTTTAGACAGGGGAATCTGGGGGACACTTAATCCGGCCAAAAACACCAGTTATATGATTACCACCCATTGTAGTAAATGGATTCCTGTGTACAAGAAACCATTTGGCTTGTCACTCAGTGTAGAGACCATAAGGCATCCCTACATTGAGTGAGTGGACGATGAGCATCACCATCCACCACTTTGTATCTCACGTAAATGCTGTGAGAAAACAATTATTCCAGAAGAGAACCACTCTGTGAAAGGCTTATGACAGAATAGATAGGAAAGGTATGTGGAAGGTATTAAGAATATATGGAGTGGAGGGGAAATTGTTGAGTGCTGTGAAGAGTATGTACGAGGGAGCTAGGGCTACGGTGCAAGTGGATGGAGAGCTGAGTGAGTTCTTTGATCTCAATGTGGGACTGAAACAGGGGTGTGTAATGTCTCCATGGCTGTTTAATATATATATGGATGGGGTCGTAAAGGAGGTACAAGGTAGGGCAGTGGATGTCGGGGTGGCCCTAATGAATGAGGGTGAGATTTGGAAGCTTCCGGTGTTGCTGTTTGCTGATGATACAGTATTGTTGAGTGAAGATGAATGGGAGTTGCAAGGTTTGGTGAATGAATTTGGGACAGTGTGTAGGAGGAGGAAGCTGAAAGTTAATGTAAACAAAAGTAAAGTTATGGTGTTTGAGAGGAATGAAGTCACAGAGTGTGCAGTGAGGTTGGATGGTGAGGATATGGAGAATGTGAGTGCATTCAAGTACTTGGGTAGTGTGATGAGTAAGGATGGAACTTTGGGGGATGAAGTACGTGAAAGGGTACAGCAGGGAAGGAAGGTTGTTGGCACACTGAAAGCAGTGATGAGAAATAGGGAGGTGAGTATGGAAGTTAAGAAGTCACTGCATGATGGTATTGTGATCCCTACCCTGACGTATGGAAGCGAGGCGTGGACCTTGCAAGAGGGGAACAAGTCAAGAGTGAGAGCAGTGGAAATGAGTTACTTGAGAGGAGCATGTGGAGTGACATGGAGGGACAGGTTGACGAATGAAGAAGTGAAGGAACGTTGTGGGGTAGATGTGGATGTGGTTGAAAAGATTAGGAGAAATACACTGAGGTGGTTTGGACATGTGGAGAGGATGGAGAATGAAAGACTGACTAAGAGGGTGTATGTAGGTGAGGTGGAGGGAGGGAGAGGGAGGGGTAGACCGAGGATGAGGTGGAGGGATGGAGTTGAGAGGTATATGAGGGAGGGGGGGGTGAGTTGGGGGGAGGGGAGTCAAATGGTGGGTGACAGAGTGACTTGGAGGCGTTTTGTCTGCGGCCACCCTTTGCGGGATTAGGGCGTCGGGCTATAGATAGATAGATAGATAGATAATTATGTATAAAAAACATCCACAAAATAGTTTTTGCTTACCAGCTCTGCATAGTATATTACAGAATATACCTAAATATATTCAAGAAATATTTTGCATAAGTGATATACTGTAGAATCATTTTGATGATAAGAGGAATTTGGTGAGACATGCTGAGGATTTTGGTAATGAATCAGCTTGAATTCAAACTTGTGATCATCCTGATAGGAGTTGCACCCTGTTTTCCAAGGTGCTGGATCTGGCCCTGAGGCATACATTTTAAATATGAATTTTTGGTATAGTAATGTATTTATGTTAACCACATCACAATTTGACATCTCTTGTATTTTACTCTTTTTATTTTCATAGGCTTTTGGTCAGCATAGGAGAAACTTGAACTGGAGGAGTCAGATATAGTCTTGATTAACTCTCATGCCTAGAGATCTCTCATAAGTTAAATAAAATCATCTGCTGGTAGCAAGAACAAGAAAATACATCATTAGATTCATTTTGTTTCTTCATTTGGTTTATAAAGACTCCAGCATGCTTGCATGGATCAACCTTGGTCAGGTAATGGTGGCTGTCCATGCTGCTCAATCTCTGGCAGCCTACCTGTTCAGTCCCTTATTCCTGAAGTCACAGTCTATGACCTTTAATTAGGTCTTTTTCAGTCTGCCTCTCCCAACCCTACCCACATGTTTACACTTCTCACTTTCTGCACCCAATGGTCATCCTCCATCCTCTCCACATGCCCAAACCATCTCAATCTACCTCTCATCACAACACCAGTACGCTCGTCCCATCCTTCTTCTTGACTCCTCCATCGTAAACCTATCCTTCCCAGGTCATGCACTGAAGGACACTCTGCACATCCACTTAATCCTTGCCATTGCTGTATGATTGAGCCTGTGAATATCCTCTTCATTTATTGCCCAGGTCTCACTACCATACAGCATTACACTCCTAACATATGCTGCATACAAAGATTCTTTAGCATGGAGGGAGAGCCCCCCCAATGTTAGGAGAGGCAACAGCTACCTGAACTTCTTCCAACCACTCCTTACTTTAGCCACAGAGCTAGCTCCAGCCATAGCTCCAACACATAACATGTCTTTCAAGTAACAAAACTCTTCCACACACTCAAGAGACTCACTAGCAAGATTAATCCTTTCATTCTGACAATTTCCACCTGCATTCCTTGACACACCATACACATGAAATCAACATTATCTTGTTGTCTGCATCTAATACGTCTGCATCTCTTATTTTTTTATTTATTTATTTTAATGCAAGAAAGAAGGAACCAAAGGCCAGGAGCCCACAAACCGTTCCTTCCAAGAAAAAACAAAAACAATACAAAAGAGAGCCAAATTCAAGATCCGTTCATTTCGAGATGCCCACATATCACAAACACTGAACAAGATGGAATTGTTTCTCACGCTTTTGTGACACACTGCACATGATCACTTCCCCCTCTTCTTTGAAAGTACTGCCACTAACCGTAGATACCACCACCTTTGTTTTATCTGCATTTACTTTCAAGCTCTTGTGCTTCATACCATCTCTCCACATCCTAAATCTTTCCTCCACCTCCATTTTGTTCTCTGCAAACAACACCAAATTATCAGCATACATCTCCCATGGGAGTCCATTTCTGAAGTCATGTGAGAGGGCTTCATGCACCCTAAACATTAAGGGGGCTCAAGATTGATGCTTGATGTGCATCATCATTCACGGAAAAAACTCATCACTCAATTCTTTGTTCACACTCACCTGGGTGCAAGCACTCACATACATAGCCATAACCACTCTAACCAGCCACTTCTCAATCCCAAGCTTTCTCATTGCCCACTTCACCCCCTCCCTAGGAACTCTGTCAAAGGCCTTCTCCAAATCAACAAAAGCAAAGAACAAATCTCTTTTCTTTCCTATATATTTTTTCTGACACTGTCAAACAATTAATATGGCATCAGTGGTCCCCTTGCCTGCATAAACCCAAGCTGCTTCTCATCAGTATTAACTCTTTCTCTAGTCATACCTTCTAGAACTCACTCCATTACCTTCATTATTTGGTCCAAAAGTTTTATGCCTTTATGATTTCCTCTTTCCATGTCATCACGCTTCCCCTGGTATGCATATACAGTCACATGCTTCAGTCAGTTATCTTGGACAAGACACTCATATATAATCATATTTATTAAATCAATAACTAAATTCACTCCTGTATCTTCTGAGGCCTTCAGCATTTCATCAGCCAACCCAGACACACCTGCCACCTTCCTTACCTGCATGCCGCCTATTGCCCTGCTCACAGTAGCAGCAGCAATCAAAGGCCAAGGGCCAAACGCCGGATCCGCTGACTCCAAACCTTCCCTGTTCCAGCCAAGCTCCTCATTCAGCGACCAGTTATAATGCTCATTCCGGGCATCTTCAGTATCCTCGCTGTTCACCACCACCGTTCCTTCATCATTTTTCACATACTTCTTACCTGTGATATCCCTGTTTTCCCCCTTCAATTCAGTTAATTTACCTCTTTAAATATCATGTTCTTCCTTTGAACATTATTTAGGTCATCCAGTAAGTCTGTGAGGTTCAGATTTTGTCCTGCATACCTCTTTTATATCCCTACACTGAGCAGTCAAGTATACCACTTTGTTATCCCTTTTCCATTCCTGGAAACACCTTCTTCTCTCCTTAACTGTGGTTTCTACATGCTCATCCTACCACCATGTTACCATATGTCTTGGGGGGGGGGCTCCTTATCCTTCCACACACAGAGTCAGTAACTCTCAGGCAGTTGTTCATGAGAGCTCTGTACCATTCATTATCAGTTTTGTCAACAGCTTCCTGTTCAGCCACCACTACTTATCTTGCAAAAGAAGGCATCCCATAGTGCTTGGTTTTTCAACTATCATGTTTTCCTCCTAGATGCATAGGTCCCCCCTCTTTATCACCCACTCCTTAAGTACCATGTCACATGCCAATAATTTGTGTTGCTGCACACACCCTTTGTTCCACGTACCTTTGACATCCCTCACCTCTCTCCTATCAGCCCTCCTAACCAGGAAATAATCTATCTGGCTACCATTTCCCCCTGACTCTCTTTCTGCCTACAGTATAATGCATGTTGCTCACAGTCATGTTCATTGCCTCCCCAAACTCAAGTGTCCTTGTCCCTTCCTTTTTCTCGTACCATATGCACATCCCCCGTGTATTTTTTCATATCCTTGAGCTGCCTCACCTACATGACCATTTAAGATCCCTTCCAAAACTGCAATCTCATCATCCCTCATACCACTTACCACATGTATTAAATCATCCCAGAATCTGTCCTTTTCTCCATCACCCATGCCGGTTTGAAACATATACTGATATTGGTGAAACTGTGAGCCTTCCGAACAAACTTTTAACAAATTCACGGGATTAAAATCACGTATGAGCAGGGTTGGGACCAGATTCCTGAAACCCATCCTCTTGACATTCCCCTGGATCTTCAGTAGGATGCAGTATGTGGTACACCCCTCCACAGCATACATGGCTGTTTAGAGTGGGGATGTCAGGATACAGCTGGAATCACTTTAAGTCAGTAACATATATTTTATTCTTACCAGCCACAAATTACATTACTGTATTTAACTAGGCCTTGACATTTCAAGTGGGAGGAGTTAGATACAGTATTCATTAGCCTGCACAACATTATTCCAGAGTTGAATAAAATGGTTTAGAGGTACAGTCAAGTCTCCTATGGTGCAGACTTCTATGCCACGGTAAGTTCCCAGACCCCCAAAAAACAAACCACGTGCATAAACTACCTATGGCGCGGGTGTGGCATGGTTTGAAACGTGTAGGTAAATTCCACTGGCGGTGCGCTCCCCTGTTTGTAAACAAAGAAGATGGTGACCACTTCGGCTCCATACTACAAGTGCTCCAACTGTGGACTTTTTTCTCTCTCTTATGAGGAGGTTAAACTTCACCAAATTCATTGTGTTAGGTAATGAATCATTAAAGATTCTTTGGGTATTGTGACTAGTTTATAGGTTTGTTCGTAAAACTGCTATGAACAGGTTAGTGACAAAGCACCTATCTCTGAGCTAAAATGAAGTATAATGCCTCCCATCATCATCATCACGTATAGAAGAATGATTAATAATGTGTTAAATGCGAGTTTTGTTGATGTTTGAGCATACAAACTTTATCAAATAAATTTCTTCAATCGGTGCTTGACACGGCAGCCTCCGCCATCTTCATTGTTTTGGTCAATCAGCTGATCTGTGTCTACTTGGCCAAGCTTGTTTTCGCTTGATCTTCAGCGCGTGGTATTGCCCAAGTAGAAACGAGGCTGATCACCCTCCCTTTTTTTTGCCTGTTTTTACATGTAATACATGCATTGATTAATTGCATGATTGTGTGCATGTGTAAAGTGGGAAAAAATGGGGAAGAGTGGGGTGAAAAGGGGGACTTTGGGCATAGGCGGTGGCTTAGTTGGTAGAGGGGTTGCCTGCAGTCCTAACAGGCCCAGGTTCAAATCCCCACTGGGGCAGGGAACAGTTTAAGGATTTGAGGTTAAATAAAATCAGACTTGACTGATCTACCAGGAGACCCGCCGACATGTCATAAAAATACTCCCACTAATTTCAATACACCAGTCCTGTATGATAGTCCTAGCATGTATTCAATATGGACGGTGGGTGTTAGCGCTGAAGTGGTGACATGTAGAGGTGTATGGAATGTAGGAGGACTACTGGGCCTTGGGAGCAGGCTGTGAAGCCTATTCCCAGAGTTGGACACGTTAAAAAAATCCAGAACCAAATTCCATATTTCCCATAGGTAAAGTTATTTGTATGGCACGGTTTTCAATGGCACGGGCGCGGTGCAGAACCAATTAGCTGCGCCTTAGACGACTTGACTGTAGAAAGAATTAAACTTTCTATCTATAGCCTGACGCCCTAATCCCGCAAAGGGTGGCCGCAGACAAAACGCCTCCAAGTCGCTCTGTCATCCACCATTTGACTACCCTCCCCCCAACTCACCCCCCCCTCCCTCATATACCTCTCAACTCCATCCCTCCACCTCATCCTCAGTCTACCTCTCCCTCTCCCTCCCTCCACCTCACCTACATACACCCTGGGGGGTAGGGGGGGTTTCAAGAATACTCCCCCAGTATCCCTGCTTGTCGTACGAGGCGACTAAAAGGGTTGGTGGTGGGTTAGTGCCCCACCCCGTAAAAAGAACTAACTAAAAAAGCGAATAAGAATTAAACACAAAGATATATTATGGGATTGAAGAGTTAATGAGCAAGTGTTATAAATACCATTGGACTGAAGGGTTAATAAGCAAGTGTCTGAGTAACATGACATCCCTCATCTTCATAAAATCATCAGGGAGTTGCCAGAATGAAATGCCTGAACCCCTGCCTTATGGAGAGTTAACTGGAAGAGAAGCATTTTAGATAGGCTCGAGAATAAGTGCACTTAGATAATACATTATCCGAATTATCCACTCCATTTTATTTCCTTGTGCTTTACCTTGTCCCTCTTCAGTCTTTTTCTTAATAATTATTCAATGAAGACAGATTCAGCAGACCTTTTTTAGTTTGCACTTGTCGTGGGCAGAGATAGAACAGTATACAATACAGTACAGTGTGTCCTTGTTATAAGTCACCCTTTTTGATGTGCTCTTAATTCACCGTAAATTATAGAAAAGTTGCCCATTAAATTTCTACCACTTCCTGTGAAGCTAATTTTCCAGTTTACAGCAGCAATTGCAAGGAAAAGTTGTGATGTATTGGAACATCCATAACTTACAATGAGAACTGCATGTATAGTAGTGGGTACCATATAATGTGCGGTATTGGTGAAGACCTAACATTTGCCTCCTACACAGATACATCATGCAGCAGCAGTATTGATGGAGGGTCAGGTGGTTGCAGCAGTAGTGTACCAGTCATCCCCTATAAGGAGCTGGAAGAGGCCACTGCCCTTTGGAGCCAACATCACTTGCTTGGCCGGGGAGGCTTTGGCGCAGTCTTTAAGGGCACCTGGAAGAACACAGAGGTTGCAGTGAAGCGAATTGAGCCGGTAAATATCCATGATGATTCATTGCTAGTGGATTAGATTAATGAGGGGTCAGCAGTTGGTGAAGATGATTTTATGTAAGTCAGGAAAGACCCTTTTACTGAATGGGTTAACAGAAGCTGTGTCTAGCACCTGTACTGTATTTTGAAAATTCTGTCATGTGCTGAATAAAATAATATGACAGCAACAAGAGTGAAATGAACATTACATCCTAGAGCTGAAAGAGTTAACAGATGAGGTAAGCTGGGGCGGGTCTTGGAAGGCCCTGATAGCCACATTCTTACTATCCTCTCGTCACCTAAAGTTTGGGCTAAATTTACTGTCTCTGCTTCTTGAATGTACAGATATTAACCGGAGATTGATAATGGGTGACAGAGTGACTTGGAGGCGTTTTGTCTGCGGCCACCCTTTGCGGGATTAGGGCGTCGGGCTATAGATAGATAGATATTGTGCTTGACATGAATCCTTAGGCAGTGGATATATATCTCCAGTATTGTCTTGCCTTACCATGGGTCTGTAGTAAACTTTGCAGCAAAATGATGAAATTCTCCTTCATGTTAAGGTGGATGTATTATAGCTCATCAGCTCTATCAGCAGTTGAACACCAATAACTAGAATTAAGGATATGCCCAAATAGGATGTGAGTGGGCGTGGGAAGGCTGGGGTGAAGGTGCAATGGCATGAGTGAACTCTGCAGTTGGAGTTTTATTTTTTCCAGTCCTCTTGCAGTGCAGTGTAATACGTCCTATCATTGTGCTTGGTGTGGGAACCATCTCCATTAGAGGGTGCAAGTGAAATATCGAATTTAAACTGTCCAATGTCTGTTTTCTGTAACTTCCAGTTATGTTTGAAAGTAGAAAAATTAAGCATCAGCTCTTCCCACCTGGATGTGTATTGGCTTGCATTGTTCCCTTCATCTTCCTGCTGCCTGTGGAACCACTTTCTTGGGTCACAGTGATGTAAAGCTTCATACCCACACCCACCTTCTGCTTTTCGATTCTTGTGTGGCTGTGGCCTAATTTCACACACTATGTTATCACACTGTAGAGTCAGGACATCATTTGAGAACCACATTTGCTCCTGAGTTGTTCTGTATTAAAGGTAGACGCTCACCATAACAGACCCCACTATACCTGATACCTGATTTATTGGACACCACGAAGCTTGCTTCATTGGCTGTAATGAACAGTGTCCATTAAATTGGGCACAGTGGGTCTCAATACACGTGTTTCCTACCCTTTTTACTCCATCCTGGCCTGAAGTTGAAATTGTCCACTGCCCATTGTAATTACTGAGTTGTAATAAGATTATAGTAATACTGTACTAGCAGTGAAAAAGTGCTATGAGAAGAATGTGAAATATGCTGCAAAAGGGCAAAATTATAGACCAAGTTGGTGTAAAATGGGTAAAGTTTACATTTTTACTACTAGCATGTGCTATTGTAGTGGTAGGTGGTGGCGACCATCATCCACTCACTTGATATAGTGCTGCCTACTTCTTCCTTAGCCTTTATCATTCTTTTTCAGTGTCTGTCCTCCTCTCTTCTGTTTTTTCCATCTTTCCTGTCTCTTCTTATTGCTTTCCTTTCCTTTATGGGTGGTTTTACATTGAGTGACAAGCCAAATGGTTTCCTTAAGCCAGGAAACCATTTACAATGCTGGGTGGTAACCATATAACCAAACCATATGTGCCCCCTATGTGTCAACAAGTGGGTTGGTGGAGGGTTAGTGCCCCTCCCCGTAAAACAAATACAGTAACTCAAAGTCAAATGGCCACCTCTTAAGGGAGTATGGTGTCTGGCAATAGATAGATAGATAGATGTGCTGTTGTACTTATTTATTTTCAACGAATTCCCACCTCATGGGGAGACCCACGGATGTAACAGACTGTTGGCTTTAACAGACCTGGCTTTCTGTCAATTACTCCATTAAAGTTAGGGTCTACTGTATCATTTTTGCTTACAGTTAGCATAGTATCACATGCACAAGATAGGGTGGACTCAAAACAATGAATCACACTATAATATAAAGGGGTGGAATCAAAAGGCACAATAGTTGGTTTTTGTACAAAAATGTATCCTTATATCTGCCTTATACATGAGAGCAAAAAGGGGGAAAACAGGTTCAAAATGCAAATTATCAAAGGGAAATGTGCAGTGGTGCTATACAATACAATCAGTGAGTTAATAAAAGAGAGGAAGAATACATGAACAAATCTGACTGAACACAGGACACTTTGACACATGAATAACTAGAGACTTAGAGGTAAGCTAGAGCTCCAGATGCCTGTAGGGCAGTAGCGTACTCACACTTGCATATCAGGGACGAGAGCAGGATGGCGTTTCTTAACTGAGGTTGGAGAGTGATTACAGGTAAGGGTGGAAGCTGTGTGGAGGCTGCTTGTAGTGTGGATTATAATGATGTGAGTTAACTATACAAGGGTGTAGTAAAAGGGTGTGTAAAAGAGTGTGACCAAAACGTGACTGTGTGTGTGTGAACCAAGTATTATGAGAATAAAGTGTGTGTGGAGAGCTTGCTGTCTGTGCCATTTATTCATTCCAACATCTCCCAAGCAACATGAGTAGGAGGAGTTCTCTGGTGGCACTGGAGGTGGCAATTGGTGAGGTCCAGGAATTAGGGGAGGAGCTAGGAGCTGAACCATGCCCTCTGTCACCATGAAGGTTGTGGGCCGCGGCATTTCTGATCGAGGGGGGGAGGGGAGCTGAGTCAGGCCCCAGAAGAGAACAGGTTTTCAGAGTAAAGGCAGGAGAGTTGTCAGACACAGCTTAAGTGGGTTAGTCTGGGGTGCCTTAATCCCATAATGATAGCTTGGTGGGGTTAATCCTGGCAGCTGCCACTCTGTCTCTCCATGCTTTATTCTCCCCATCTCTCTGTCTCTTCCATTCTCTGCTCAGGATGGGAGTTCAGCTTCCATTACACCTCCCAACCTGAGAAAGGGTTATGACGGGAGAAACTCGTCTGCTAAGAAACGTGGGACAGATAGTCTGCCATTTGGTTATCAGCTCCTTTAAGGGAATACTCCTGTAGGAATAGAACCCCTCTAATAAGACTCTGGTTCTTGTGCATCAAATTGGCTAAGAACTTAAGGGGATGATGATCGGCATACACTTGTAAAGGGGGTGATCCTGGATCAACATAGACAGCAAAATGCTGCAGTGCTAAGATAAGAGCTAATAGTCCTTTCTCTAAAGTGGAGTATGAACACTGAGTAGGGGTGAACTTTCTGCTAAAGTAAGATACTGGCATTACTATTCCTTGGTTACTGTCTTGCAATAGCACTGCACCAGCTGCAATACCACTAGTATCTACAGCTAATTTGAATTGCTTATCAGAGTTGGGAGCCTGTAGTACTGGTTTGTGGGACAAGATAGATTTAGCTTTGAGAAAGGATTCTTTGCAATTTTGACCCCAATTATCCCTGCTTGTCGTATGAGGTGCTAAAAGGGTTGGTGGTGGATTAGTGCCCCACGCTGTAAGAAGAACTAACTAAACAAGCGAACAAAGCGCCTTGGACCAGGGCGGACTATAAGTTGACGACCAAGGAATGGACAAAGGACATTCTAGGGATGGGAACGTGGAATGTGAGAGGAATGATTGATGAAGTGAAAGAGAGAGAGAGATTGTTCAGGTGCTTGAGGGTGCAAGAGTGGATGTATATGGATTGACTGAAACTAAATTGAAAGGTGAAAGGGTGAGAGAATGGGAGTATGGTTTAGGAATATGTGTGGGAATTAATGAGAATTAGAGGGCATGAGGAGCATGTCTGAAGATAGGCAAGAAGTGGAAGGAGAATATAAGAGAGTATGGAACAGTGGGTGCAAGGATTGTATGGGTGATGACAGTTCCAGAGTTGACCTGTTGCATAAATGAAGGATTAGGAGTAATGGTTAACTCTTGCATTAGAGAGTTGGACAAAAAAGGGATGAGAGTATTGCTAGATGGGTGCTACGCACCATCGTAGAGCTGGAGGGATGCAAGCAGACAGTTCAGAAAAGCAATGACCATGGAAGTAGCGATAGGAAAGAGATAAAAAGGCAACAGTGCGGCGAAGAGACAGAGGTTGAAGGGAGCCAGTAAGAGGAGGAGTTAATGAGACGAAAAGCCTTCGATTCCACTCTAATAAGAAGAGCTGTATGTGGGGAGCCTCCCTACACATGAGAGTTGTACTCCATACAGGGGTGAATAAATCCTGTGTATAAAGTTAACAACTGTGCAGGCGTAAAGAAGGTACGGAGTCGGCTTAACACACCTAATCTCTTGGAAGCAGATTTTACCAGAGATGTTATGTGATCTTTCCAAGACAAATCCCGAGCGAATGAAACCCCAAGCATGCTCAAGGATGATGCTGGATTGAGCTGGATATTATTAAATTTTAGTGGGCACCTCTGTGGACAACTTCACTGGGCTGACAGGTGCAAAAACCGAGTCTTAGATGCATTAAAAACAATAAGATTATTTTTACCCCAGTTAGATATACGAGCCAGGTCAGACATTAGGAGTGCCATAGCCTCATCCCTTGTTTGTTGAAGTAACTGCTTGGATGGATGTTGCGGGAACTAAATGGAAAGGTGAAGGGTGGAATCATCAGCATACGAGTGGATAGGGTTAGATGTACAACTTAGAAGATCGTTGATGAATAAAAGGAAGAGAGTTGGTGATAGGACTGAGCCCTGAGGAACACCACTGTTAATAGATCTAGGAGAAGAACGATGGCCGTCTACAACAGCAGCTATAGAATAACCAGAAAGGAAGCTGTAGATGAAGGCACAGATAGAAGGATAGAAACCATAAGAGTGCAATTTGGAAATTAAAGATTTGTGCCAGACACGTTTGAAAGTCTTTGAGATGTCACGTGCAATGGCAAAGCTTTCGCCAAAGTCCCGAAAGGAGGATGACCAGGAGTCTGAAAGGTAGGTGAGAAGATCGCCAGTGGAGCATCCCTGACAGAATCCACACTGACGATCAGAAAGAAGGTTGTGGTAAGAAAGATGCTTTAAAATTTTTCTGTTAAGAATAGACCCAAAAACTTTTGAGACTCAGGATGTTAAAGTAGTTGGACGATAGTTAGAGGGTTGAGAATGGTCATCCTTCTTTGGGACTGGCTGAATGAGAGCAAACTTCCAGCAAGAAGGAAAGGTACAAGTTGAAAGACAAAGGCGGAAGAGTTTACCTAGGCAGGGTGTAAGCACAGAAGCACAGTACTTGAGGACAACAGGAGGGACTCCATCAGGCCCATATGCCTTGTTAGTGCTGAGGCCAATGATGACAGAAAATACATCAGCTAAAGAGATTTTAATATCAGCCATGAGGAAGTCAGAGGGGGGAAGTGATGGAGGAACAGCACCAGAATCATCTAAGATGGAATTGGAGGAGAAAGTCTGAGCGAAGAGATTTGCTTTATCAGTAGATGAAATAGCTACAGAGCCATCAGAGTAGAAAAGAAGAGGGAAGGATGATGAGGTAAAGTTGTTAGGAAGGTTTTTGGTAAGGTGCCAGAAGGAGCAGGAAGAATTCAAGTTGGAGAGTTGAGAACATTTAGTGCGGATGAAATTATTTTTAGCAGAGCGAAGAACAGACAGCACGATTCCGGGCAGAAACATAAAAAAGATGTGATTCAGGATTGGGTTGGTGCTGGTACCTTTTGTAGGCCCTCTCCCTGTTGCGGACAGCATTAGAGCAGGCACGAATAAACCAAGGCTTTCTTGCATTACTCAAAGGATATGAGAAAGGAATATATGCTTCCATGCCTGAGAGAATAACCTCCGTAATGCGCAAGGCACACTGAGATGGCTCCTGGCCATGGAAGCAATAATCATTCCAGGGAAAATCAAAGAAGTACTGCCTGAAGGTCTCCTAGTCTGCAGCTCCAAAGTGCCACAGTCACCGTTTCTGTGGAAGGTTCACAGACTGTACTGGAGCGATAGCACAGGTTAAGGTAATAAGGTTGTGATCGGAGGAGCCTAGCAGGGAGAAAAGATTAACAGTGTAAGCAGAAGGATTAGTTGTAAAAAAGAGGTCAAGTATGTTGGAGCTCTTTCCAAGGTAGTCAGGGATACAGGTAAGGTGCTGCACAAGCTGCTCTAGGTCATTAAGGATAGAAAAGCTGTAGGCTTGTTCACCAGGTGGGTCAGTGAAAGGGTACAACAGGGAAGGAAGGTTGTTGGTTCACTGAAAGCAGTGATGAGAACTAGGTTAGGTGAGTATGGAAGTTAATCCACTACATGACAGTATTGTGATCCCTACCCTGATGTATGGAAGCTAGGCATGGACCTTGCTGAAGGGGAACAAGTCAAAAATGAGAGCAGTGGAAACTAATTCCCTGAGAGGAGCATGTGGAGTGACATGGAGGGACAGGTTGTCGAATGAAGAAGTGGAAGAACGTTGTGGGGTGGATGTGGATGTGGATGTGATTGAGAAAATTAGGAGAAATACACTGAGATAATTTGGACGTAGAGAGAATGGAGAATGAAAGACTGACTAAGAGGATGTATGCAGGTGAAGTGGAGGGAGGGAGGGAGAGGGAGGGGGAGACCAAGGATGAGGTAGAGGGATGGAGTTGAGAGGTATATGAGGGATGGGGGCCTGAATTGGGGGAAGGGTAGTCAAGTGGTGAGTGACAGAGCGACTTGGAGGCGTTTTGTCAGCGGCCACCCTTTGCGGGATTAGGGCGTCAGGCTATACATAGATAAATAGTCTTTCTTCAAAAGATGTGTAAGAGGAGCTACTAACACAGAGAAGTTTATTATGAATTTCCGATAATATCCTTTCATACCCAAGAATCTAAGGAGTTCTCTTTTATTCTTTGAATGGGGGAAATTGATGATTGCTGTGATTTTAGAATCGGGAGGGCTAACTTTTCCGTGGCCTGCATGATGGCCCAAATACTCCACTTGAGCCTTTACAAAGTCACACTTACTCAGATTCAAGACTAAGTTTGCATCAGACAACTTCTGCAGTGGAAACTATTTTCCCCCAGAGCAAGGTATCCTATGTCAGTGGTATGTGCGCTCCTTTCCTTTTTAAAATAGTTGTCCCTGTTGAAAGCAGAGGGAAATACCAGAGAGTGTGTATTACTAATTTGAGTGATTTTTTTTTTTTTTTAACCCAGAGAATTAGCTCTTGTTTCTGGTTAACAGTTCTTCTTATTAATAAATTAAATACTACTTCATTTAGCCTTTATGGGCAACTGTATTGTAAATATGTTTAAATAGAAATGTTCCAGTCTGCCTAAATGTACATGAATGGTAGGATGGCGTGGTATCCTGATGGAAAACAGAGGAAGGTCTAGCATATCTTGGTGTAGATAAAGTGAATATTTGGCTTTAGTTTTATTTAAAACTAAGATTAACTTGTTAAGTTGGATTTTCCTTGCAAATTTCATAAGGTAATTCGCTGTATTTAGACAGTTTTAATTAACTAATATTTGGCATCTCTGAATCCTGTGAGGGGAGAGAGAGTTGCCATTTCTCATTCTGTTCCTTAACCCCTATGCGCTGGATGACATGTATAACCGTTACGATTTTGGGCGCGAAGCAACACCGGTTGACGTGTACAGTATAGCCGCAAGCGTCTTCCTGCCACCCTTTGAATTTTAATTTATCCTTACTCATCAAAGGAACCACCTGGAGATATGGGGATACTTTCATTTGAAAGAGGAAGAGTTGGTGAGTCTTATGTACCTTTAGTTTTTTTTCCAGCTTCTATAGTTTGGCAGATACTGTATTAAGGTTTGAAGTAAGGGTATGTTTTCCAAAATCACGGATCCTCTGTAGGGAGGAGCGTGCGGCATCAAAAAAACCCTGGCTTGTAGGGGTCAAGCTTGTTCAAGCAGCATGCTGTATATAATTGCACTACAGGACGTTTGGAAAGTCCCAGACAAACTGACCTAGACCTCAAACCCGTCATTATCTGTTATTCTGACTTTATTTAGCTAAGTAACCCTTATGATTTGACTGAATCTGTGGGACAAGCTAGGATATCATCATCATCATCATCCAGACCTCCTTTCCCACCCAAGGGCAGGGTGAGAAGTAGCAATGTCCAGACAGCCCAAAATTGCCCAATCCAATGGGCCACTTTTCCATTCACTCATCATTCAAGCCCCAAGAATCCTGGCTCTATTGGATACGCCAAAAACATTCACCACGTTCTGTAGCTTCACATAACCGTATCCAACAGAGTCAATCCAGACGCTGCCACGTTAAAAAGGGGTGCCAAACATCCCTGATCATGCACTTCTCCTCACAAAATTCATCCAGCCAGCTCGATCTCCTGTCAGTTCCCTAGCCTCCGACTTCCAAACCTCTCTTCCTCACACATTCATCTACCATATCTCTCCTCCTTCTCCTTGGCCTACCTCGCCTCCGACTTCCAAACCTCTCTTCCTCACACATTCATCTACCATATCTCTCCTCCTTCTCCTTGGCCTACCTCGCCTCCTCCCTCCTTCGAATTCACTCAGATATACCTTCTTCACCACTCTATTGTTATCCATTCTCTCCACATGACCATACTATCTCAGTACACTCTCTTCAGTTCTGGTGTCCACCGACTTCCTCACTCTGCATCTTTCACAAATCACATTATTTCGTATCCTATCCACCCTCTGTACTCCACATACATTCCTCAGCAGTCCCATCTCCACTGCTCTTACTCTTGACGTTTCATTTTCATGCCACACCATTGTCTCATATCCATATGTTAAAGTTGGCACTAACACTCCTTCATGTAAGCCTCGTGCAGCTGCAACACTCAAGCCTCTGTTTCTTGTCAAGGCCTTCATGGCACCAGCTACTTTTCTTTCTTGTGTCACTCTACTTTCAACTTCTTTTGCACGTTTTCAAGCTAGGATATAAGGAGATAATTATGGGTGAGTTTGAGTATTGATTATACCCTATTTTTTCTAAGAGTTCTGTTATTTAAATTTAACATTATTAGGCTAATACTCATCAGAAGAGAGTAAAAAATTTCTGACATCTGCAGTAAGTTCTCTAATTGATGTAGGCATTCAGGACAGGAGGTACTAAATACATTGATGTCAACTGTGTAAGTGAGGCAGTTAGGGATATCTTTAGAGAGGTCATTCATGAGTCGTTGGAAGGTAGCAGAGGCATTCTTCATGCCGTAGGGCAAAACTGTACAGTTATTGTCCTACCACCGACAACAAAAGCTGAGATTTCTTGTGCCCCAGGAGTGAGAGGGACTTGCCAATAACCTTTCATTAAGTTAATCTTGGAGATGAGCTGTGCATTACCTATGGCATCCACACAGTCATCAATACGAGGAAGGGAGTAGGTGTCTGCTTTTGTGAGGGCATTCACCTTCCTGTAATCTATGCACAACCTATGTGACCCACTGGGCATAGGGTCAAGGACACCTGGAGAAGACCAGGGACACTGGTAAAGCTCAATCAGGCCTTGACGTAGCATGTAGTTGACCTCTACCTGGAACATGGACTGCTTTTGGGGGTTGACACGGTACGGCGGCAGCTTCACAGGGCATGCATCTCCCATATCGACATTGTGAATCACAGTCTCAGTCCAACCTGGCCTGTCACGGAAGACGTCTGGATACTTGCTAAGGAGAACAGTAAGGTGTTTTCAATGCTCAGCTGAGAGATGGAAAATCTGGTTAGACAAGGTAGCCCAAACCTATGGGTTATCTCTCCAGCTTGATGTCTCAACAGATGTCCAGCTGCATTCCTTGTTTATCTCCTTGTCTGTCTGACTCATTGATATCACACTTGCAGCACTTGCTTCGTCATTGTCTCAGCCGTGGTATTCCTTTAGCATGTTAACTTTATCCTTTTTGGTTATTTCTTTTTTTTTTTTTTTTTAATGCAAGGAAGAAAGAACCAAAGGCCAGGAGCCTGTAAACCATTCCTTCCAAGAAAAAAAAATTAAAAAATACAAAAGAGAGGCAAATTCAAGATCCGTTCATTGCGAGATACCTAGACACACTGCATTTGAAAGACTGGAGATCATAGGAAGTGAAAATACGGACAGAGGGAGACAGTTCCAGAGTTGACCTGTTGCATAATTGAAGGACTGGGAGTAATGGTTAACTCTTGCATTAGAGAGTTGGACAGAAAAGGTATGAGAGTTTGTTGCTAGACAGGTGTTACTTGCCCGTTGTAGAGGTGAAGGGATGCAACCAGACAGTTCAGAGGAGCAGTGACCATTGAAGTAGCGATAGAGGAGATAAAGATGCAACAATGTAATGAAGAGACAGAGGTTGAAGGGAGCCAGTAAGAGGAGGAGAGTTAATGAGATGAAAAGGCTTTGACTCCACGCTATTGAGAATTCCTGTATGTGGGGAGCCTCGACACACATGAGAGTTGTATTCTACACTGGCGAATAAAACCTGTGTATAAAGTCAACAACTGTGCAGGGGTAAAGAAGGTACACAGTCGGCTTAGCACACTTAATCCCTTGGAAGCAGACTTTACAAGAGATGTAATATGATCTACCAAGTTAAGTCCCAAGAGAATGAAACCCAAAGTATGTTTAAGGATGATGCATGATTAAGCTGACTCCGTTCCTTCTTTACCCCTGCACAATTGTTGACTCTATACAGGGGTTTTATCTGCCCCTGTGTGGAGTACAAATCTCATGTGTGGGGAGGCTCTCCACATACAGCTCTTCTCAGTAGGGTGGAGTCAAAGGCTTTTCACCACATTAACTCTCCTTCTCTTATTGACTCCCTTCAACCTCTGTCTCTTTGCCGCACTGTTGCATCTTTATCTCTTTTCTATCGCAACTTCAATGGTCACTGCTCCTCTGAATTGTCTGCATGCATTCCTCCACCTCTACAACGGGCATGTAGCACCTGTCTAGCAGCAAACTCTCATCCCTTTTCTGTCCAACTCTCTAATGCAAGAGTTAACCGTTACTCCCAGTCCTTCATTTATGCAACAGGTCAACTCTGGAACTGTCTCCCTCTGTCTGTATTTCCTGTTTCCTATGCTCTCCAGTCTTTCAAACGCAGTGTGTCCAGGCATCTCGAAATGAACGGATTTTAAATTTGGCTCTCTCTTGTATTTTGTTTTTCTCTTGGAAGGAACTGTTTTGCAGGCTCGTTGCCTTTGGTTCCTTCTTCCTCACATAAAAAAAAAAAAAGCTGGATATTATTAAACAATAGTGGGTACTCCTGTGGAAGATTTTGTCGGGTTGATAGGTGTAAAAACTGAGTCTTTGATGCATTAAAAACAACCTGATTATTTTTACCCCAGTCAGAGATACGAGCCAAGTCAGACATTAGGTGTGTCATAGCCTCATCCCTTGTCTGTTGATATAACTGCTGAGATGGACGTTGAGAGTTCCAGATGAAAAGGTGAAGGGTGGAATCATCAGTTTATGAGTGGATAGGGTTAGCTGTACATCTTAGAAGGTTATTGATGAATAAAAGGAAGAGAGTGGATGATAGTACAGAGCCCTGAGGAACACCACTGTTGATAGATCTAGGAGAACAGTGGCCGTTTACAACAGTAGCTATAGAACGATCAGAGGGGAAGCTATAGATGAAGGCACAGATAGAAGGATAGAAACCATAAGAGGGTTGTTTGGAAATTAAAGATTTATGCCAGACTCGATCGAAGCCTTTGAGATGTCAAGTGCAATGGCAAAACTTTCGCCATAGTCCTGAATGGAGGATGACCAGGAGTCTGAAAGGTAGGTGAGAAGACAGCCAGTGGAGTATCCCTGACAGAACCCATATGGACAATCAGAAAGAAGGTTATGATAGGAGAGTTGCTTTAAAATTTTTCTGTTAAGAATGGACTTGAAAACTTTTGAGACACAGGATGTTAAAGCAATTTGGCAATAGTCAGAGGGTTGGGAATGGTCACCCTTCTTTGGGACAGGGTGAATGAGAGCAAACCTCTTAAAGAAGGAAAGTTTCAAGTTCATAGACAAAAGCAAAATAGTTTACCTAGGCAGGGTGTAAGCACAAAAGCACGGTTCTTGAGGACAACAGGAGGGACCCCATCAGGCCCATATGCCTTGTTAGTATTGAGGCCCGTGACGGCAGAAAATACATCAGCTGAAGAAATTTTAATGTCAGCCATGAGGAAGTCAGAGGGGGGGGAAGTGATGGAGGAACAGCACTGGAATCGTCTAAGGTGCAGTTGGAGGAGAAAGTCTGAGCAAAGAGATTTGCTTTATCTGTAGAAGAAATAGCTACAGAGCCATCAGAGTAGAAAAGAGAAGGGACAGATGATGAGGTAAAGTTGTTAGAAAGATTTTTGGCAAGATACCAGAAGGAGCAGGAAGAATTTGAGTTGGAGAGTTCAGAGCATTTAGTGCGGATGAAATAATTTTTAGCAGAGCAAAGAACAGCCTTAGCATGATTCTGGCCAGAAACAAAAAAGATGTGATTCAGGAATGGGTTGGCGCTGGTACCTTTTATAGGCCCTCTCTTTGTTGTGGACAGCATTAGAACAGCGTGATTAAACCAAAGCTTCCTTTCATTAGTCAAAGGAAATGGGAAAGGAATGTATGTTTCCATGCTTGAGAGAATGACCTCCGTATTGTGCAAGGCACACTCAGATGGCTCCCGGCCATGGAAGCAATAATCATTCCAGGGAAAATCAAAGAAGTACTGCCTGAGGGCCTCCTAATCAGCAGCTCCATAGTGTCACAACTGACATTTCTTTGGAGGGTCTGCAGGCTGTACCGGAGCAATAGGACAGGATAAGGTAATAAGGTTGTGATCGGAGGAGCCCTACTGAGAGGATAGATTAACAGTTTAAGCAGAAGGATTAGTTGTAAGGAAGAGGTCAAGTGTGTTTGAACTCTTTCCAAGACAGTCAGGGTTACAGGTTGGGTGCTGTACAAGCTGCACAAGGTCATTAAGGATAGAAAAGATGTAGGCTTGTTTGCCAGGTGGATCAGTGAAAGGAGAGGATAGCTAAAAGTGGTGGTGAACATTGAAATCTCTCAGAATGGAGATTTCAGAGAAAGGAGAAATAGATAGTATGTGTTCCATCGTTGAAGTAAGATAGTTGAGGAATTTTTCATAGTCATTAGAATTAGGGGATAAGTAACAGTTCAGATATACAGGTACCTCTTGATTTCCATAAGTTTAAATTACACGTTTTTTAAAAACACGATTTAAAAATTCTGTCTTTTTGTTTACAATACAGTGCTCCCTCAACATCCACTGGGATTAGGTAACAGAGACACCTGCATATGTTAAAAAGCCGCGAATATCTGCTGCGCCCCTTAATAACACCCCTTGACCCCCCTTAACCCTTTGGCTGCATAGGCTGTGATGACAACATACTGACTGTGCTTATTGCGGAGAAATTTAAAAAAAGAATTGTAAGTTTCAACCTGTGTTTTAACCCACTTATCGTTAATCTTGAGAGCTAAAATTTTTGTCAGATGAATGTCAATCTTTCCACTATTGTTTGCAACAAACTGCATGTCCGTAGGCGTCCCAAGCATGGAGAACAATTTGAGAAAATACAAGGTGTGCTTTGACTGTCTGACGCAGGAAATAGCCCAGGGAGGTGAAAATTTTCACCAAACCACAAGATTTTTTCCATACAAAATAGGGTTACAGCCACATTACCTCATCACAGTAATTGCAATAATAATAATAATAAAACACTTGTAGCCAGTCTCCTATGATTTTGTTATGATATTCCAGTGTTTACGTTAGACTTTAGTGAAACAGTAACGATGTGAGGAAAATCATTACAAACTTTATCAAACTTCATGAATGACTTTTATTACCACATACTTTTATAAAGCTTATGGATATAATGTCATGAGTCATTTCATAGCATAACTGCACAGTTTGCAACCGCAGATAGCCTATGTTCAATAACTAGTGCGCTTAGCATCATGACTTCTCTGATTATCGCAAAAATATCACGAAATCATAGTGGTAGGTGTTGGCGACCATCATCCACTCACTTGATGTAGTGCTGCCTACTTCTTCATTAGTCTTTATCATTCTTTTTCTGTGCCTGCCCTCCTCTCTTCTTATTTCTCCCATCTTTCCTGTCACTTCTTATTGCTTTTCTTTCCTTTACAGGTGGCTTTACATTGAGTGACAAGCCAAATGGTTTCCTGTAAGCCAAGAAATCATTTACAACGCTGGGTGGTAACCATATAACCAAACCATACATGCTCCCTACGTGTCAACAAGTGGGTTGGTGGAGGGTTAGTGCCCCTCTCCGTAAAACAAGTAACTCAAAGTCAAACGGCCACCCCTTACGAGATTATGGCGTCTGGCAATAGATAGATAGATAGACTTGTATTTTATCACAGTAAATCACAATATAATATAAAGTAACACTTTTAGCCACTCTCGTATGATTTCCGTACGATTTGGGTGTGTATTTGCTTCGTATTATTTACGAGAGAGGGGGGGGAGGGCAGCAGACCGGTTTAGACCAGCTCATCGAGGGGTATGAGAGAGAGAGGGAGGGGTGGGAGGTCAGCAAACCGGTTTAGACCAGCTCATCAAGGGTGTATGTACGTCTACTATTATTTAGTACTAGAGTAATTGTCAGTGTTTAAAAGTTTAACCCCTGAAGTTGGAGTCACTCATCAACCAAATTAATTTTTCCCCATTAGTTATATGTATCAGTTAGTGCGATATCAAATAGTGCTCGCTTGCACATCCACCACATAGGTGCATTACTTGGGACCAAGGTGTCTTTACAAACAATACAGCAATAAGGGCAAGAAAAGCTATAATAACAGTTAAAATTTTCACTTTACCTGTTCTCGGCGATGGGAGGAGGGTCATCAGGTTCATCAAGCGTTTCAACCATTACAAGCTGATTTCCGATTAGCTAGTGACGAAGGCTCTTACACACAAAGCTTTGGTATGACTAACCAATCACAGAACTTTCCCCTTGTATCAACTGGTAAACACAACAAAGCCTTTCGCCGCCAAGAGCAGAGGAGAACATGGAAGAAAAGAAATACTCCCAGCCTGTCCTAACTTTTCCCTTGACGAAATAATGGCATTAATAAATGAAGTGGCCAAAAGGAAGTGTGTTATATTTGATTCACTGCATAATGCCATCACTAAAATAGCCATGAACTGTGCCTGGGATAATGTTACATTTGCAGTGAACAATGTCAGCAGAGTTCAACGAGATAAAATGCTTTAGTGAATACAGCCCCGGAACTGTATCCACCTGCGGATATTTAAAACTGTTTATGTTATATCCACCCACTGATATTTAAAACCGTATAGTTAAAAACGTGGATGTTAAGGGATGCCTGTATACGTTTTTCTTAAAATAACACAATTTAAGAAAAAGCAAAACCCGCGCCATGGGGCACTTCATTTTGCATCACCAGAGGTCTCACATTGTCAGTCAGAGCAGGAGACTGATTTGGATGAGTTATTGTAATGTCAGCTGCCTGTGCCTCTCCTCTCTACAGTATCTGTACAGTGTGTGTACATAATTCAGGTGTAATTAAAGGTATGGAATTATTGTATAGTATAACTGTTTTATTTGCCACATAGCACTATAGAAAGTTCACAGAGCCTAACTCCTTCACATAACATGTATCCTTGTGGGAAAATGATGTTTAAATTACATGAAATTCAAATTACACAACTTCTTCTGGAACACAATACTCATGTAAATCGAGAGGTACCTGTATTTAGTCAGAGAATGACAGGAAAGCTGAAGGCAGAGAGTAGAGAATTCAGAAGAATCAAATTCAAGAACACAAGAGCAAGATAAGTCGTTGCATACTTGTACACAACAGCCACCTTTGGCTTTGAAATGAGTATAGAGAAAGTAGGGTACAGTAAAGGGTTTGCTATCAGTTGCCTCAGGCAGCTGAATTTCACTTAAGAAGAGGTGGAGTTTAGAGGAGGAGAGGTGGTGCTTAACAGAGAGAAGATTAGAGGAAAGCTATGAATGTTGCGGAAATGAAGAAGAAGTGAGTCAGGTGGTGTAATTCCAGGCAGCTCGTTGAGTCATCACCGGAAGAGAGGCAAGTGGTGGGGGCATTTATGGCCCCCCCCCCCCTGGGACTCCGAGGCTTGGTTATTAGACGCCATTTTTCATTTCCAGTTTTGAAAAGGAAGTGTAATGTGCATGTAGTTTATTGACAGTTAGAGAAACTTGTATTGGAGAGCATGTTGGCCTACTCTCTGTGTTACTGAAACACTGAAAAATTTCAGCAAAGGGGGATGGTCAGGAATTAGTCCCAAGGTCTGATCAAACATGAGCTTCAGCTCTCCCTGTCTTCAGCTTTCCATCCACCTCCAGTGTACGGCCCAGCTCAACTGGTGCTACAGTCTTCTTCACAACCTGCTGGGCCTCCTCCAGTCTGGTGTCAGAATGACATAGTTAAACTCTCCAGTTCTCCTTTTTGTATGATAAGGGCCCAAGAAACTCATTTGCAATGGATGATCTGGTATTGGTAATAAGAACAATACTTTATCCCCTGGCTGGAACTGCCTACTTGCAGTTTTGTGAGAGTGGTCATACCACTTCTTCATTCGGGCACGAGAGGACTCCAGATTCTCTCGCGCTAGCTCCCTACATCATAATAGTCTTTCCTTGAACTTGGAAATATACTCTAGGAGATTAACTTGAAGGACGTCCTGGATCCACTGTTCTTTCACTAACTTAACCTGCCGCATGCCAGTGCCGTTTTAAAACGGTCTGACATAATTCCGTGGCCAGTGCCAGTTCCAGTTTAAAACGGTTTAAAATAAAAAAAACTTCACTGTGACTGCATTTTTCAAGATTCATGAGTAAAAATTGGCAGGCATGTAAGGTAACTGTTCCTCTACCATCCCCCAGGCTGTCAAGGCCGTACACTCACTCGCTCCCCCCCCCCCACACACTCGCTCTGCCTCATTCTGCCTGTGTGCCTTACCCAGTTCTGTACATAGTGAAGGCATTTTATAAATATTTTCATGTATGTGTAAGTTTTAAATATTTTCTTGTAAGTGTAAGGACTACATAGTGAAGTCAATTGTAAATACCTTCTTGTAAGTGCCAGGACTGTACGTAATGAAGTCAGGTTGTACCTATCTTCAAGTAAATATAATATAATGCATTCACAGTGAGAAACGCATGCAAATTATGATAGATGCTGAAGTAATAAGTAATCAGAAATGTGTACTGAACATTGCTATACCTTCCCAGCATAAATATCTGAGTATACCTTACATAGAAAACAGCTTTCTCTCGCGTATGTGGTGAGCGTGAGAGAGCGGCTATACCTGTACACAAGTATGCAGGACTCAATAAAACTCATTTCCGAGCTTCGGTGAGCATTTTAATGGCGAAATTCGTTGTTTCCACATCAAAATCTATCGTTTTAGCCAAAAAAAAAAAAAAAGGTCGAAAAACGGCCAGCACTGGGGTGACCTATAGGCCTAAAAATAGCCGGCACACGGCAGGTTAAGGGGACACCTCACCTCATAACCAAAAATAAATTCAAAAGGGAAGTAGCCTAGAGACTTGCTCAGTGTCTCTCTTGTTGTTAACACCAAGAAGGGTAAACATTGATCCCAGTCTTTTTCCTGCACTGATAGCATTGTCAACATTGCTTTAAGAGTTTGGTGATACAGATATACCCCGGTTTAACAGTGCAATTGCTTAGGTAAAAACCCATTGTTAGGGGGGGGTATCATATATCAGGGTAGATTTAACATGTCAAGTAATGGGATGCATTTTTCATCCTTGGGTTTCCCCCACCAACCAAGTCCAAAACCCACCAAATGAGCCCAAAAACAAGTTTGAAGCCAATCTAAATGGCCTAACATCTGTTAAAGAAGCTAACCTAAGCCTAACATCTGTAAATGACTCACTAAAACCAACAAATAAAATCTGAAAATCGTCAAATATAATTCTGGAAAAAATCAAGCTTAGCAAACTGTACCCCAAACTGACAATGTTCACCCCACCTATGGCTAAAACACATTAATCTAAGTCTAAAAACAGTTTATAAATCAACCTAAACACACAATTTTAGTCTAAAATATCATCAAAATAGTTTTTAAAAAAAGATAAAAACCCATCATTAAACTGGAGTTTGGCCATCGTTTGTTGAGGTATCGTGGTACAGCATTTCTACCTCCATCGTTAAACCAGGGTATCACATCTAGGGGTATCATATGTCGAGGTATACCTGTATCTCTCTGGAACTCCTTGACTTTGAGAGTTATAAGCAGTTGAAGTGATTTGGGAGATCCCTAGTTCTTCTAGAGACAGTTTGAATAGCTTGGAGGTGAAGTTGCTACCGTGGTCTGTCTGTACTTCCTCTGGGAGACCAAAGCGAGTGAAAAAGGTTAGGATCTCCCGTATCACTGCCTTAGCAGTGGGATGGTCTAAGAGCGATGGCCTCAACATATTGAGTGGACATGTCAATCAATATTAGGATGTATTTATCTAGTTGTGATATACAGGAAACAAGCTATGCTCATGGGGTCCCGTCTCTGTTTTTTAGTAAGTCAGATTTTCCTTTGAACTCATTTAAGTTTTTAGACTAGACGATCTCTTTGTCCAGGCCATTCCACAGGTGTATGTATCTATTTGGAAAACTATATTTCTTGATATCCCCCAAGCAACTTGGCTTTTTCGATTTCATTCCGTGTCCTCTTGTTACTTTCCCATCCCATACAAACAGGTCTTCTCTGTCAATTTTATCTACTCCCATCATGGCCCTGAACTCTGCAATCATGTCACTCCTCTCTCTCATTTCTTCTAAGGAAAGCAGATCCAGCTTTTCCAGCCTCTCTCTATACAACAGATCTGCCAGGCTAGGGACCATCTTGGTTGCTGTTCTCTGTATTCTCTCGATCTTGTTTATATTATTCTTTTTGTGTGGGGACCACAGTACTGCTGCATATTCCAACCTGGGGTGTCAATTTTTTCATCATTTCCTCATCCGTGCAATGAAATGCTACTCATGTATTAGTAAAGAGTTTATATGTCTCTCTAACTGTCTTGTTAATGTGTTTTTCAGTTGACAAACTATCCTGGACCACCACTCCCAAATCTTTCTCTTCTCTCGCTATTGTGATTGGTTCATCATCATGATCATCATCATCATCATCATCATCATCATCATCATCTGGACCTCCTTTCCCACCCTAGGGCAGAGTGAGGAGTAGCATTGTCCAGACAGCCCAAATTTGTCCAATCCAATGGGCCACGCTTCCATTCACTCATCATTCAAGCCCCCAGAATCCTGGCTCTATTGGATACGCCAAAAACGTTCACCACGTTCTGTAGCTTCACATAAATGTATCCGATAGATTCAATCCGGATCCTGCACCTTAAAATGAGGTGCCAGATCCCTGATCATGCACTTCTCCTCAAAACATTCATCCAGCCAGCTTGATCTCTTGTCTCCCTAGCCTCACCGACTTTCAAACCTCTCTTCCTCATCCACCATATCTCTCCACCTTCTCCTTGGCCTGCCTCGCCTCCTCCCTCCTTCAGATTTGCTCAGATGTACCTTTTTCACCACTCTGTTGTCATCCATTCACTCCACGTGACCATACCACCTCAGTACACTCGTCGATTCTGGCATCCATAGACTTCCTCAATCCACATCTTTCACAAATCACATTATTTCGTATCCTATCCACTTTACCCATCAAATAATTCGGTGATGGCCTGTTGGTACTTTTACCCATTTCCAATATTTTACATTTTTTTGCATTGAAGTTCATTTCCCCCATCCGGCTCCAATCATGAATCCTATCCAGGTCCTCCTACAGCATTTTCCCATCTTCTTTAACTTCTACTTTCCTTAAGATCTTTGCATCATCAGCAGACAGACTTACATAACTGTTCATTCCATCTACCGTACCGTTTACGTAAATCAGGAACATTATTGGTGCTAACACCGAGCTCTATGGAACTCCATTTGTTACTTCCCTCCATCCAGACATCCTGTCCTTTATTACTGTCCTCATTTGTCTGTCTCTCAAAAAGTCTCTCATCCACTCAAGGAGATTTCCCTTCAGTCTTCCTATATTCTCCAGTTTCCACATTAGTTGCTTGTGGGGTACCTCGTCAAAGGCCTTCTCCAAATCTAAATACACACAATCCACCCAACCGTCTCTCTCCTGTAGGACGTCAATTGCTCTTGAGTAAAAACTCAACAAGTTCGAAACACATGACCTTCCACTTTTAAATCCAAACTGACTTTCCGCCAACATGATCATCCCCTCCAGATATTTTATCCATCTGTCTTTCAGGATTCTCTTGCACAATTTTGCGACCATGCTGGTCGGGGACACTGGTCTATAATTCAGGGGTTTTTCCTTGTTCCCTCCCTTATAAATTGGTACCACATTGGCCCTCTTCCATTCCCAAGGCACTTTCCCTTCTTCCAGAGAACACACAATTAAACCGTGAATCTTATCTGCCAATAGTTCTCTGCATTCCATAAGTACCCAATTAGAGATTCCATCCAGTCCTGGGGCTTTCCTGCATCATGAGTTTCCAGTACAGTAATCCCTCCAAGATCCGATGTATTAGAGCTAAAGCAACGTCCGGGACTTGGTCTTGTCTGGGACTTGGGCAAAATGCCCCTGGACTGGCACTTATAGACCCCAACCCAACCTAACTTTGAAAGCCACCTAAATAACTCCCAACCTGTCATTCACAGCACCTATTTAAGTCCCTATGCACACAAATAAGGGACACAAACCATAAAATAAATGAAAAAGAACCAGAGAATGAGAAATCAGAAGTGAGTTAGGAGAATATTTAGTAGTGTACAGTAAACTCGCCCCGAACACGTTCTCACTGAACGCGCTCACAGTTATATGCGGTTAGTGCTGGGATACGTATAAGACACTGTAAGATTAAAGAACCATTACGAAAACTATAAATTTATGCAAGAGAGGCCTTTGAAAGGCCAAATCCTCGAACATCAGCTCAGGACGCACGGTTTGTTTTGATCATGTGATGTGATTCGCTGTACTGCTTTTCCTCAGTGCTGTATTTGTAAGTTAAATATTTACAGTACTGTTCTGGTAAGTTTATGTGCAAGTTAAAGTATTATTAAATAACATTCAGGCAAGAAATAAAGTCTTATAACCAGTTTTCTGATAGGCGTCAGAATAGTACCTTTTTTATTTGTTTGTTAAATATTTGTTGTACTGCTTTTCCACAGTACTGTATTTGTAAGTTAATACTGTATTTACTATTCTGATGTGCACTTGTAAGTTAAAGCACTTAAAGAAAGTTAAAGCATTAAATAAAGCCTTGTAACCAGTTAACCTGATTTATAGATTACACACAATTGAAGGGTTCTGAGACAATTCGCCGTCATGTCATTTCCCCGTCAAAACATGGACGATTCCCCGTCAGGACAATTCTCACCCTGGATGATTCCCTGTCATTCTATAAATATACGTATATTAATTAATCAATACTTTTATAAATATACTTATTATTAATTAATCAATACTCTAATAGCTATATTTCAGGGGGATCCACCAAAGTCTATGTTGTCTTGTTATTGTTGTGACGGCAAACTGGCTTGACAGCGAATGGTCCAGGAACCATTTTGCTCCCTAGACTCCTTAGGCGTGGTGTTTTGCTGTTGTCTGCCATTGGTGATCAATATGAGGAACTTTGGGTGGTTAGAAGGTTTATTTAATGTTATGACTTACAAATACAGTACTGCACAGCAAAGCTTTGACATACAAATATGTAAACACAAGGCAACATTCCGACTCCGTTTGGTTTTGGCATCAGAATGTTGCCTTGTGTTTACGTACAGTATCTGTATGTTGAAGTTTTGCTGTGCAGTACTGTATTTGTAAGTTATAACATTAAATAAACCTTCTAACCACTTAAAGTGCTTCATATTGATTACCGATGGCAGATAACAGCAGAAGACCATGTTTAGGAGATCTAGGGAGCAAAATAAGGAGTAGTTAAAACTTACGCGGTTTCGCGCCACGTTAGGAACAAAACCCACGCGTTGGGGGCGAGCTTGTTGTACTGGGTACTTACGACACGTCCATGGCCATCGCGAAGATTAACCTGCCTCCTCCCAGGCTCTGACAGTGGTGAAGGTTCACTTGAAGCACGTACAGTAATCCAGTGTTGCACTGCACTTAATCCTTTGCACTCTGAATTCTAATTTCTTAACACTGAACATTCTTTTCTTACTTGTGCAGCACTTGAAATACGCCAGTGTTGCACTCTGCACTTAATCCTTTGCTCTCTGAATTCTAATTTCGTAACTGCACATTCTGTTCTTACGTGCGCCACACTTGAAGCACACCAGTGTTGCACTGTGCACTGAAGCCCTTGTACTCTGAATTGTAATTTTTTAACTGCACATTCTGTTCTTACTTGCGCTGCACTTGAAACACACCAGTGTTGCACTCTGCACTTTATCCTTTGCACTCTGAATTCTAATTTCTTAACACTGCACAACACTGTAAATTTTCATGTGGTCAAGTGGTGAGGTGTTGCAGTTTATTCACTGTCAGAACCAGAGAGTAGGTGTTGCAGGTGGCCCAGAGGCGTGTCACTGGGACGTGGTAATGGGCTACCCACTGCAGATGACTCTGAAGATAGCCACAAACTAACGTTCAGTGGAGACTCCACCACGGCTGTTGTGCTGAGCTGTGGCTCAGAGGTAGAAGACATGCCTTGGTGAGGCAGTGGTGTGGAGCCAAGGCTGGACATGGCGAGGGTCACAGACCTGAAAAGGTTGTCAATGGTTGATTGACGGAAGGTGCGGCAATTCTGGCGATTGAAGATGCACTGCCAAAAAGCGCGCACTTCCTCCACAAATCCCTGGGGCCCCATCTCCCTGTCGCAGTCTGGGTGTTCCAGATAGTCAAGAATGAACTCGACGCGCTCTCAGAGTGCGCTCAGCCTGGGGATGGCTGGTGTAGTGGCACGCAGAGAGGAGTCCACATAGTCCTCATCGGAATCTTTCAGGTGGGTACTTTTACCAGCAACAGAAGATATGATGTCGATATCAGACATGATCTGATACCCAGGATCGCCCTTGTCATCATCCAACCACTCACGCACTTCGTCCACATCCACCTCATTGTCAGCTGCAAGAAGACGCACATGGAAGTCATCCACGTCAAAACTTAGGAAGTCGTGCACCATATCGGCCCCGAGAAGCAGATGAAACCAATCACTTTCCAGAGTCTTGACAGGGACTTCCCTCCATGCACTGGCCCAGTTGTAGATGGCTGACTTGAGGTTGTAGAGACGAAGGTTTTCCAGAGTCCGCTGGCGTCACGTGTCCTGTCTCTCCCTGCGCTCGTCCTTGTCCTTGAGAACAACCATCACCTTGTCCAGGAACTTCTGATGGTACAGCCTCTTCATTGCCACGCTCACTTCTTGGTCCATTGGTTGGATGAGAGCAGTCATATTAGGTGGCAAGAACAAGCACCTAATGCAGCCATTCGCAGCCATCAACTCCTTGTTGGATGGATGCACAGGTGCACTGTCCAGGAGAAAGAGAGCCTTTCCCTGGTTGTGTGGGATTCCCAGTGTGTTTGTCTGATAATGGATGACCTTGATGAAGTGCTGGAGAAACCAGTCTTTGAAGATCATGGCAGTGAACCTAGCTTTCTCAGAATGGTACCACACGACAGGAAGGACATCCATCACCCCACGAAGGCACCGAGGCTGCTTTGCACGGCCAGCAATAACAGGCTTGAGCTGGTGCATGTCGTTAGCATTGGCACAACACAAAGCAGATATCTGCTACTTGGAGAGCTTGCATCAAGGTACATGCTTTTGTCTCCTCTGCTAGGGTGGTCGTTGGCAGCGGGCAATAGAATACAGTATACCAGTTTCATCAGCGTTGTAAACTTGACTGAGAGTGAGGGCCCCCCTTGTCGATCAAGCCCTTCACCTTCAGACGAAACCCTTCTACTCCCTCCTTGTTAAAGCTTCACCATGGGCTTTACGGTTAGTAAGGCCACGTCACAGTTTGAAGGTAAAGTGCCACCCTTTGGATGTCTTGAAGTCTGGGGAGTTGTGTAACCTGGCGAACTTCTCAGCGGCAGCCTTCAGCTCCGTGCCACACACCAGCACACCAGCAGCATGTTGACGATACCAAATCAACATGGAGCAATCGACTTCTGGAAACCTGGGAGGGTACATAATCATCCTCTGCACATTGCGTTTGGTCTTCATTGCGAAGTCTGCCATGTACTGGGTGAGTTTGTCCTGGGATTTCTTGATGTCAAACAAGGTAGAGTGGGCCAGGTTGAATTCACGGAGGATGCTGGAGGTCGACCATCCCGTGTCCACCTTTTCCAATATCTCCCTCTTCCTCTCCAGAGTCAGAACCACCCATTTCCACATCTCAGGTGGGGGGGCCATCGTCACATACACGAGTAAAAGGCAGCAGAGGAACAGCAGAGCCTGCTGCAGGTAGGGCACCGCCACAAAAACGGGCACGTTGGCAGCCATGGTGACGAGCGTGCAGTCACGATGGTAGGTAGGCGGCAAATGGGTAGGATACAGGGGCGTTCTAGCAGACGTCGCCAGAACTACGTGCTAAAACACAGCTATTCGTCACCACACAGCAAATTTAGAGTAGGGATGAACACTTATCGGTCCCCCCCCCCCCCCAGATGTCCGGATATCTTAGGGAGTAATCCGAGACTTGGACTAATGGACCCAAACCCAAAATGTCCGGGACTTGGGGTGTCTGGGTCTTGGGCATCCGGGTCTGAAAGGGATTACATTACTGTAATTTATACACTTCCTGCACTTCCACTTTTATATCTTTTGTCATAACATTTCTAGTCACTCCCTGCCCCTTCACAAAATCCCTTTCTTTAGTGAAAACCACTTGAAAACATTTGTTCATTATTTCAGCTTTCATTGCCACATCTTTATAGACCTCTCCTTCTACTTTCAGTTTGATGATTCCTTCCTTTTGTTTCAGTTTGCCATTGACAGATCTACTGTATAAAACAGTTTGGTTTCATCCTTACATTTGTCAGTTATGCCATTTTCAAAGTTCCTTTCTTCCTCTCTACATATTCCTGTTTATTCATTTCTAGTTCTTCTATATTCCTCCTATGTTCTGTTATTACATCTCTTTCTCCAGTTTTTCCATGCAATGGCCCTCTCTTTTTTTTTGCCATCATACACCTTCTTTTAAACCAATCCTCTTTCCTGTTTTCTTTCCCACTTACTCTTGGCACATATCTTTCCACTCTCGAGTTATAAAGGTCTAGAAAGATATCCCACTTCCTCTGTAGGTTTCTTGTTTCTCTGAATTTTCTCCAATCTGCATTTTCAAAAAAATTTTTCAATCCTGTAAAGTCTGCTTTCCCAAAGTTGTATCATCCCTGCCTATAAAGGTCATCTCTTGGTACCACATTCCCCTTTATCATCTGGAACTCAATGACCACATGATCACTTTTTCCTATAGGACACAGATATTTGAAAGATTCAATTACGTCAGGTTCCTTGGTTAGCAGTAAATCAAGTCTTGCTGGTGTATCATTCCTATAGGACACAGATATTTGAAAGATTCAATTACATCAGGTTCCTTGGTTAGCAGTAAATCAAGTCTTGCTGGTGTATCATCACCTCTGAATCTTTCCACTGGGTCATTACATTATTCATTGCTATTTTTAACTAATAGTATAGCACCCCACAAATCATCATTGCCTCCTGAGTCCCATTCCTCCCAGTTCACCTCCATACAATTAAAAGCCATCCATCCATCCATCCATCATCTAATCCTATGTCGCCCCATGGGGAGCATAGGAACCTGGGTCTAGGCAAGTTGCTCCTGACATTTAAGATGAGAGTGACCAGCCTCACTCTTCTCTGAGTGGCAGTATGTGAGCAATAGACC
Source organism: Coenobita brevimanus (assembly GCF_032717465.1). NCBI lineage: Eukaryota > Metazoa > Arthropoda > Malacostraca > Decapoda > Coenobitidae > Coenobita > Coenobita brevimanus. The sequence continues at coordinate 10,584,132 of NC_136979.1, read as the reverse complement.
CCAACCACCCCTTGGATATAACCCTGCACAGGCTCAATCCAATTGGAGCACCTTAATTACCCACTAAACCACCAGGTTCCCTAATTTGGTTATATGGTTACCACCCAGCATAGTAAATGGTTTCCTGGTGTACAGAAAACCATTTGGCATGTCACTCGTGGTAGAGTCACCCATAGGCTGAAGGAAGAGGAAAGAAAGAAGGAAAGAAAGACAGAAGAGGGAGTGTAAAGTCACCCATTGGGAGAAGATATAGGAAAGAATGAAGGAAAGAAAGACAGAAGAGGAAGGAAAGAAGAAAGGAAAAGGCAGACACCCAAAGCAGCACTACATCGAGTGATTGGATGGTGAGTGCCCCCACCTACCATTAACAGTTAAAATCACCCATCAGAATTATGTTGTTGCTTTTCTCAGTCACTTTCTTAAGATAACTAACCATATCTGAGAGCATCTGGTATTCATCGTCTTTCCATGCCCTTGTCTTAGGGGGAACATATACTGCTGCCATGTCTTTCGTGCCATTCTCCCCAGTTTTTAATTTCATATTTATCACTTCAACCCTACCCTCTCCCAGTTCCACAGTATCCACATTTATGTTGTTCTTCACAGCTATCATCACTCCTCCCAATCTTTCTCATCTGTCACTTCTCCACAGTTTGTATTTATTATCTCCCATATGGATATCAGTATCCTCTCTTAACTTGGTCTCTACAAAGCACATAACATCTGGTTCATGTACCCTCAAGAAGTCGTTGATTTCTAACCTTGCTGATATTAAACCATCACCATTAGTATGTGCCACATTCCAACTTTTTTCGTTGTTTTTTATTCCCTCTTCTCTCCTTCTCTCCGTTGGTACCATTTCTTCAATTTCTGATTCATAACTCTCCAATAGAACACTGTCTTCCCTTCCTCCGTTCTCTGTTCGTTTTTTGTCTTTGCTTCCTTTACTAGCTCCTTTATTTTAGCTCTTTCTTCCTCATTAACATCTCTCTTTATCCAGACACTCTTGAACCCCTCTTTGTCTGATAATTTCCATGTTGTGTTGATGATTTCATTTACCATTACCTGAGACTTCAACTTTTCTTTAAGTTGCCTCGCCCGTCCTTCTTCGTAGTTTCATAAACATTTCTTCAGTCTTGTCTTGAGCTTCGTTGTTACTCTCCATAACTACTGATACTATCTCTTTAACTTTACTCAATTCTTCTTTTTCCCTTTCTGATCTTACTGTCATACATTTTTCTTTTACTCTTGAAGTTATCACACATTTTTTCTTCTCTGCTACATCCCTGACTAAAGGTTCTCAACTTCTTAGTACCCTAACCACTTCCTTCTTCACCTTTTCCTTACTTTGGTGTTTTGTAATCTCTTTCAGATTTGTATTTCCTTCCTCTTGAATTTTCTTCCACCTCTTATGTTGCTCCTTAATTTCCATAATATGTTCATCTTCCATCCATGATTTTGATTCATGCTCATCTAGTTTACTTTTCATCCTGCCCCTTTCTTCTTGCAACCTCTTATTCCCCTCTGGAGCTGTTTTATTTCATTTGAGGCAGATTCGTTACTCACTTTTATTTCTGTAACATCTCTTTCTTGTTCAGCACTTTGTGTGCAGACCTTTTCTAACTTACTTTGCATTGTTTTGATCTCTTTTTCCTGTCTTAGGGTGCATTCCTGCAACTCTCTAATTATTGACCATACTTTTTATAACTCCAGGACATTCCTCTCTGCCATTTTTTCCACTCCTGCTTCTCTTGTTTGGTTCAGTTTTGTACTTCCTTTACCGTTATCTTCATCAGAGAAGCCCGCAAATTCACCGCCATCAGATGGAAATAATCAATTCTCCCATTCCGCCATGATGCAACCGTACGGAAACTTTATACTTTCACTGTGTCTTCTTGTACTCTTTTTATGACTGAAACCTGCAGATTGGTGACCTGACAGGATTTTTGGCAGAAGGCCAACAATGTTGGTGAGGACTCCTGTAAAGGGTGCCTTGAACACTGGCAAAGGTACTAAAGATGTGGCAGGGATCTGCTTGTCTGTACCTGCTAGCTGGCAGGTGCTGCAGTAACAAGAGACATTACATCGTATCTCAGGCCAAAGGCCAATAGAAATGTTGCAACAACTGAGAGTTTTCCTCATTCCCAGATATCTGGCTAATGTTGAATCATAGGCTACTTAGAGGATTTGCTGCTGATATGCTTTTGGTACCATCACCTGATGTACATTGTACCATTCCTCATCATGTGCCACTTTAGGAGAGTACAGTACCATCTTCTCATCAAGATCCCATTGTTGGTGACACAGTAACTTGACAATAGTTCCTTATTGCATTCTTCCTCTTTTCCTGCAACTTCAAAGATAGGTGGTAACTCAGGGTTGGCTCACTTTAGCTTAGCTAATCATAAGCTCTATTACAGGGGTATCCTGTGTTTCAGAACCAAGGAGTCCTGCGAGAAAGGTATCTGCTAAACCAGCATTCTCTCCACCACTTTCAGTGCCTATTTCTACATTACTGTTAGTCCCACTGATGATTCGACTCTGGTCAGACTCTCTAGCCATCATAGACCTAGTTACAGCACATGAGGGGAACACAGTATCACAATCAGGCACAAACTCTGGTGCCATATTACCACTTGAAGGGTATGTGGACATGCAGGGAACAACAGTAACCTGTCCTCCAGCTGAATTGTTACTTATAAGAGAAAGTGAGTCCCATCACTGGAAGTCGATCAGCTGTTCCTACACGGACTGTTTTGCTAATTAGGGGGGACTTTAACTTCACCCCCATGGGAGGGGAGCTAATACTGGCATCAATCCCTCGAAGGATCACAAATTTGGCAGAATCAGACTCTGGCACTATTCCTTTTAACATTAGGGATTGGGAAGCTCCTGTATCTCTCAGAGTAGTTACCTCTTTTTCCTTTCAACAAGAAGGGGGTATATCCATTAGAGGAGTCACATTGCTTATTACATTTGGAAGGAGGACACTCTGAGCAGCTACTACTACTAGTATTATCCTCACAATTAAATGACACTTCCATCATGTCACTTGTAGCAGACACACAGGTTTAGCTGGAGTCTTGCTACCTACAGCCTCTTTGCTAGTCTCCTCAGTTACTTCAGTTATGTTACACATTACAATGGGAGATTCTTCTCTTACTGTGCCAGTGTAAGCCTTTAAGTTTACACAGCCCACTGGCTTAACCTTTGGGTCTTTCCCATGCTTCTTCCAACACGACGTGCCCAAGTGACCTGTCTTCTTGCAGTGGTTGCACACTTGGACACTTCTCTCTTACTCTCTTGTAAAGTTATTTCCCTAGGCCTTATCCAGCCAACTAAGTGGCATTAGGAGATTTAACACGTGTGTCCTTTTCTGTTGGCTCTAACTTGGAAGAAGAGGAGTTTGCAAGTGCAGGTCTAACTACTCTCCGATCTTGTACAAAATTCTGCGTCTTGTGACAATGCTTGTGCAGCAAGGAGAAATTCTCTGCAGCGACTGCCGCTTCAAAAAGAGTGCAAATGTCCTGCTCTGCCAAATGGATAGTGACATATATATCAATGCTGTTAAAGAATTGTTCTACAGTTATCAACTTCTATCAAGCACATCTGTGATAGTACGAGCTTGTTCCAAATGAGTCTGATCTCTAGTCTTAGGAGTGGTCCTGAACTTGATGCAGTAGGCTTGTGGGACTAATTCATAAATTCTCAAGATATAGTTCTTCGCCTCTACGTAATTCAAGCACTTCTACAGACAGCACAGCTTCCTGGGCTTTACCAGTCAGCACACTCTGCAGCACTATTACCCAAAATTCTTTTGGCCACCCAAGACTTCTCACTATCTTCTCAAACATTATAAAATATTTAATGACATCGTGTTTGATAAACTTGGGAACCAACTTAACGTTGCAGTGCGCATCAAAGGTTACTCTAGTAGGCAGTCTGGACGAGCTTCCAACCTCTCTTAATTTTTGCTCATACTCCATCTCCTGTTGCCTAAGTTGAGTTTTTAATTCTAGTTCACGTAACTGCATTCAGGCTATTACCAAGGAAACACTGTCACAGGAAACAGGACTAGTACTGTGACTATTATTGAGTTGTTCAGGTGCAGTGGATTCTTCATGACTGTCCTTGGCTGAATTGTCATGACAGGGGCATGGATCCCTGGAGGGTTCATTATCTTCTAGCATTGTTTGCAGCACGAGTCAAGTGTTCTGTCTTATTCGTATGAGGAGAATGAGGCACGTTTAGATGCTGGGCAAGGAGCTTGAGCTCATTTTTGTTCAACTTAGAAACTGCTGAGGGGGAAGGGTTAGAGTCTAGGAATGCCTCAGCATCAGTGTTGCTGGATATAGCCATTGCCATGGATTACTGAGGAGTAACTGAGATTTCCACAGTAGGTGAATAGATATGCGTGTGCCTTGTATTTCTGCTAACTCTCTATGTGGTGACAGATTGCAGGGCAAATATCGTGAGGCCACTGATATTAAATGAATCCTGGGAGAGGTATACCAGTGTCAGCCTGGATATGAAATGGAGCCTGGCGAGGTGAGCCAGTTTTGTCACATCCACATGGTAGGGTGGACTTAAAACAATGAATCACACCATATGGGGGTGGAAGCAGAAGGCACAGTAGTTTGCTTTTGTACAAAAATATATTCTTAAATCAACCTTATACACAAGGGCAAAAAGGGGGAAAACAGGTTCAAAATGCAAATTATCAAAGGGGAATGCACAATGGTGCCATGCAGTACAATCAGTGAGTTAATAAAAGAGAGGAAGATTACATGAACAAATCTGACTAAACACAGGATGGCTTGACACATGAATATCTAGAGACTTAGAGCTAAGCTAGAACTCCAGATGCCTGTAGGGCAGTAGCATACTCGCAATTGCATATCATGGACGAGGGCAGGATGGCGCTTCTTAACTGAGGTTGGAGAGTGATTACAGGTAAGGGTGGAAGTCATGTGGAGGCTGCTTGTAGTGTGGATTGTAATGAAGTGAGTTAACTGTATACAAGGGTGTAGTAAAAGGGTGTGTAAAAGAGTGTGACCAAAATGTGACTGTGTGTGTGTGAACCAAGTGTGATGGGAATAAAGTGTGTGTGGAGAGCTTGCTCTCTGTGCCATTTATTCAGTCCAACATCTCCCAAGCAACATGAGTAGGAGGAGTTCTCTGGTGGCGCTGAAGTCAGCAATTGGTGAGGCCCAGGGATTAGGGGAGGAGCTAGGAGCTGAACCATGCCCTCTGTCACCACGAAGGTTGTGGGCCATGGCATTTCCGATCGAAGGGGGGCGGGGAGCTGAATCAGGCCCCAGGAGAGAACAGGTGTTCAGAACAAAGGCAGGAGAACAGTCAGACGTGGCTTAAGTGGGTTAGTCTGGCGCGTTTTAATCCCATAATGATAGCTTGGTGGGGTTAATCCTGGGGGCCACCTCTCTGTCTCTTCCATTCTTTACTCAGGAAGGGATTTCAGCCTCCGTTACAATAGTGATTCATGAAAGCTGTGAGGTTAGAAAATGGTTGATAGCAAGGTAGAAGTGAGAATGCATCAATGGTATGGTTATAAGATAAGAACTATAAATAGTCTGGTTGTTTTTCTGCCTCCAGGCTCATCTAGTGGACTACACACTGATGTTGCCCATCACCTGCAGTCCACCATCCTCGTTTGGGAGACCAGGTGGTAAAATGGGTAAACTGTATGATAATGGGAGTGAAGGTGGGAGGAAACATGGATAGGCCAAGAAGAAGGTAGATGGACATGGTAAATGAGTGTGTTAGATGTTGAGGTATGAAAACTGTTGAAGCTAAAGAACTGAAGGGGGGATCAAAGTGGTTGAATAAAGTATGTACAGAGAAACACATGACAAGGGTTTGATCTCCCCCATCTCTCTCTCTCTCTCTCTCTCTCTCTCTCTCTCTTTCTCTCTCTTACTGACAAAACTTCATCTGACAAAGTTTGCAAAGTGCATTTATAAAGAAAAAGGTGTGGCTTGTGGGGTGTAGCCAGAATTCCAAAGACTTGAATGGTTCGTTAATCAGTGTTTAGCTTGTTTCACTGCTTGCTGGTGATAGTTCCCCCACTTTTATACATTTTTGTCCTTGTTTCTAGATGGTATCTCACTCCGTCCTTACTGAGGAGTGAGGTTGTCGGCAGGCAAATATTGATAAAAATTAAACTAGGATGTTGATGTAAAATTTTAGTGTGAATTGGTAATGCCTGTACTAATTGGAATTAATATCCCCAGCATGGGAATGCCTCTCATGATGACACCCGCTTGCATATTAGCCAGAGTCTTGAGGAGCTGAAATTACTACAATCATATCGACATGACAACATACTGCAGGTAATGTGCACTGACTTTGGTCAAGTATTTAATGAATTGTAACCTTACAGTAAACTAATGATATACTGAACCCTCTTTTTATGAATTTTGGTTTTAATGACCACCTTGAGCTGGCGTACCCTGTCTTACTCTCTTTACCTCTTTCCGGAACATTTTCTTTCATTCCCTTCACTTTACACTCAAATTCTTTCCAAATTCCTCATCCACTCTCTTCTTGCTCTCTCATACTAATCTTTTCACCTCTCTCTTCCTCTCTACGTATAACTCTCTCTTCCGTTTCTCAACTTCTTCCACTCACCATATGCTTTCTTCTTTAATGCCGCAACCTCTCTCACCTCTTCATTCCACCAAGCTGTTCCTTGCACCCCCTTTACCACCTCACATGCTGCACAGATTTCATCTGTGAATTTCTTGCACACACCTTCCATGTCCCCCATCTGCTCCAATCCATATTTACCCAATTGCTCCTCCACTTCCCTCTTATATTCTGCCTTTTTTCCATCCTCTTGTAACGTTTCCACTCTCCTTGTATGAAGTACTTCCTTCAGTCCTTCCCTTCTTCTATTTCTCCATTTCATCTTGACTTTGGTTCTGACCACCATCCACTCACCCAACCTCTATATACTCTTGCATCCATTACACACCTTATTCTGTCATCCACACACACATAATCAATCATTGCCTTTCATTCATTCAGTTCACCACTCACCCATCTCATCACTCGCCTCATGTATGTATGGGTCATTTTGTGCCAGAAGAGGGTATTGGCTATCACCAACCCCCTCCTGGCTCAGATGTTCATTAAAGCACTGCCATTGTCGTCCTCTGCATGTATAGGACTACATAATAGATAGATAGATAAATAGATAGATAGAGAGACAGATAGAAGCAGGAAGTCAAATGATGAGAAGGTGTTGTGTTTGCGAGAAGCGAGCAGCGCTAAACGCTTACACGGAGGAAAGCTGACGACAGCGGCCAGTAAGGAGATGATTCAGTTAGCTGTCAGCAGTCCTCTCGTGAGAAAGTTCTGTTGCCATGAGGAAGATACGTGACACACACACCCTACTACACGAGATGTTAGAAAAGAGAGTTTAGAAGGAGACAAGCGACCCGAGAGAGAGGTCGAGACGGAGATTAGCTTTAGAACAGAGAGAGAGAGAGAGATAGCGAGACAGGGAGGTAGCTACCCAGGACTTATACTATTATACCTGTTTAATATTTCCAAGACAAATAAAAATAGTCCCATACTATTCTTTACCTCTCCCGTCACTACATGACATCTGGTGGGGAAACTACTACAAGATATAAAAGCCGCTCGACCACAAGTCTAAAATATACGCCTCTACAAGCAAATACAAAGTCGCTGCTTTATGATACAAAGTCTTTACGACATTTGGTAGCAGCGAACGTATACGAACCTCGTCTACGAATCAACATTAAATTCCTACAAAATATCAAGATTGACAACAACCAACAATATCAGCTCCTGCCCCCTCCGTCTCCCAGATCATTACGCTGATGCAGAGGTCAAGAGATCACTCGACGCCTTGCAAGTAGCTTAACGACAAACCAGCAAATCTGCGGACATCGTCTCCGAATTAAAAGCAAATTTCTACAAAAGCAACCGAGACTACAAGGTTAGCTTCAGTTCTACAAAGTCTACAGCCATCTACAATCAACTACAGCCATCTACAATCAACTACAATTAACAACTCTACGTCGTCTGTATAATCTTCTACACGCACCTACAAGTAGCGGCAGTCTTCATCCCACAACGAATAAATCACTAGAGAAAAGGACAGAGAAAACTTCCACATAGAATAAAGGGAACAAACAAACGAAGAGTGAGACACGATTTACAACTCATCTTACTCACTCGTCTTCACTCAAGTTACTCATCGCTACTCATTCACTCACCACAGCTACCAGTGTGGGAAGCCGACGTCACCATGTGCTGAGATGACATCACAACGCGAGTCTGCCATGCCAAGCAACGTGTGACGGACACCAGGCACTTCTCACCCACTACTCATTACTCATTATTCACATAGCTCCTACTCATATTCACTTATTTTCACAGTTAAGTTGGAAATTCGACGTTCTATGTTGAGGTTTGCCTGGGACAGCCGTTAACCACTACAAATACCAGGCCATGGAGTTTCCTGAGTAATATCGTCCATCAACACACCACTAGAATTATCAAGAGATCTTCAATCAAACCTGTATTTTCTTCCGAGATCGACTTTTGTATCGACACACCTCTACGATCTGTATCAAGTGGGTAAAATTATACTTGCTCATTTCTTCTCAGTGCTAAAATTAGCTATATTCAACTTATTTAATCATCTAGTTTGCTAGGACATAAATAAACAAGAGGCGTATTTCATAACATCATATCTTAATGACAGGAATATTTTCGCAACCACCCACGTTAATACCAGATGACACACAAATTGCCACAACATCAGACTCACAATTAAGAGACAGCCCACCCATTGTACAACCCACACCACACGTTATAGATAAGGAAACAAATACGGGAGTTTCGGATGATGAGTGGGAAACCCCTTCAGACGTTGAGAGTATCGACTTCGCAGCTGCCTTAAATACGTATGCCAATATACTTAACAGGGTTCACCGGTCCGGTCATACATATTCTACCATTCCCTCACATAACGATAAACTCGTACAAGTTGAATTAACAGGGCAATCATTAAATATGAATCAAGAAACAAATACTGCTGATCTAAAAACCACACCTCACGTTTTTGTGTATCACGAGGATAAGACTGCCCCAAAATTCTCTGGCACAGACAAGGATCGCATTGATGTCATTTCATTAATCAGTCAGTGCGAACAAATGTTCATCAAGCGCCACATACTAGATGAACAAGAGAAAATTGCTATTTTTTCATCTTGCATAAGCCAGGAAAGATGTCCAGCAAGCAATTTATTGCGCTCCGATAAGCTACATCGTGCTAGGACATATGATGAATTTAAAACTGAATTTCTGAAGAAATTTTCTGGAGGTATGAACTTCTTGCCAGGTATAATTCCAGAATTACATAAAATTGTAGATCTTGTAAGGGAGCACACTACAAACCATGTGCTCAGTGAAATAACTGCTGATGTCTCCACAATCAAGAGAACCCTATTAGCTACTCTGGAGAATTCTAAGTGGATAACAGATGATGGAAAGATGTCCCCAGACCTCGTCGTGGACATCATTGGTTATGTAGCTGCCTTGTGTAAATTACCTGATAGAACCCTTAAGATCGCCAAAACAATCGCGTACATCCCTGGAATGTGCTTACTAGACTTAATGAACGAGGTAGAGATGCAGTGCAGTAAAGCAGGTGTGGTCGACACACATGCACATTCTGGTAGAATCAGGGTACCTGAGACAGTATCAGCTGTGAAAACATCAACACCGACCCCAAACAGAGAACAAAATCGATCGCGACCTGAAATGAGGCAGCCCAAACAAGCAAAGACGCCTAGACCTCGTTCCCACACGCCTTCCTATAGGCAGTTTCATAAGTTTTCGCGCAGCCCGAGCAGGTCTCGCGCTATAAACAACACTTTTTATGGGAAATCACCTCGTAGGTCACAGTCAAGGGATAGGTCCATTCTGTGTCATTACTGTGCAAAACCAGGACACACAAGGTATGAATGCTTTATCAAGGCAAAAGAGGATAATCAAAAGACACAAGGGTTTGGTCCTTACTGTAGGCATCATAGATACCAAGGGCACTGGACTAGTGATTGCAAAACAGTAGAAAAAATTGTGTCTATGTTCAAATCGGGGGAAGACCAAATCATGACAAAAAACGAACAAACGTAAAGATGAACAAGGTTAAACTTCACATAGGAGGCATGTTGGGAAATGAGTGTATCTTGATACCAGCTGTATGTGAGGATCAAAACGTTTCCTTATTTTTAGATACAGGCTCTCCAGTGAACTTAATAACACATGAAGAACTAAATAGAATTCTTAAAAATAAAAAGAAAGTAACTTTTCTGGATGAAGCTGATTTAGAATTAAACACAGTAGATGGTCAAGAGATTACAGTAAAAGGTATGATAAGATTAAATCTCAGTTTCACAGAAACTACAAGACCATTCTCTGCATTGTTCTATATCGTTGAAAACTTAGCAATTAAAGCTCATATGTTACTGGGCTTAAGATCCATGAGAACTGAGAACATAACTATACTCCCACAAATGAATGGAATAGACTTTGATAATGAATTTATAGAGGAAATACTTTCAGAGCCCTCACCGATTGGTAGAAGAGAGCCAAAAAGAATTGGTAATATTAAAGGCTTTAACAAACATACACAAACAGATGAGTGTATAGATCCACTTACACCAGCAACCCCATCCTCCAGAATTAGTGACCCAGATAACAGTACTGATTTATCAATTTTTCCAGCCCATCTCACTAATGATTTGGTTATACCACCTAATTCCTACATGAAGGTTACCATAAAGAGCAAATTACGGAATAGTACTGTTCTTGTCTTAGAAGAATTATGTAAAGTAAAAGGATTGTCAGTAGAAAACGCATTATGTCATACGAACGACGAAGGGCTAACTCAGATATTCATTATTAATCACATGAATGGGGAAGTTCAGTTGAAGAATGGAACTTGCATAGTTAATATTGAAAAATGTTTCGCCCCTGTGAAGGAAATAAATATTGGTGGAGTAACAAGTGAGATAAAATCTACGGATAGAGAAAGAATAAAAGAGAATTTAATTCACTCAGGTGAATTTGACGAAGAAAATGATTTGTTAACCCTGCTGGAAACACACAGGGACACCGTAGCCTTGCCCGGAGAACGATTAGGGTGTACTAACTTGATTAATCACATGATTAATGTGCACCCAGAAACACCACCAATTTTCGTACCAGCTTATCGCATACCACACTCCCAACGTACACTTGCAAATCAGTATGTCGATGAAATGTTAAAGCTTGGAATTATTGAGCCTTCAGTTTCTCCGTGGAACGCTCCCCTTTTCTTTGTGCCCAAGAGAAATGGAGAAATGCGTGCGGTAGTAGATTACCGTAAACTAAATAATCACACAATCCCTGACAGATTTCCCATGCCATTGCTAAGTGATGTGCTACAGAATATTGGTCCTGAGAATAATATATTCTCGACCATCGATCTCCTAAACGGATACTATCAGATTCCGGTATCTCAGGAGTCACGTAAATACACTGCCTTTTCAACAAACAGAGGCCATTATCAATATACAAGAATGCCAATGGGACTGAGGACAGCCCCTGGTACGTTCCAGCGTCTTATGAATTACGTATTGTCCGGAATTTTAGGACAAGGAATATTTGTTTATCTTGACGATATTATTATCGCAACGAAGAATATTAAGGATCATCTCAGGAAATTAGACTTACTCTTACAAAAGCTTAGTGATGCTGGATTAAAAATTAAACTTTCTAAATGCAAATTTTGCTTTAAGGAAATAAATTTCTTAGGCCACAAATTAAGCTCTGATGGTATTCACACCACTGATGACAAAATACAGGCAGTGAGAGATTTTCCTGAACCCACTACGACTGACGAAGTTAGACAATTTTTAGGTCTGGCTGGGTACTATAGGTCCTTCGTACCACAGTTCTCTCATATAGCCTTCCCTCTATTCCAACTACTCAAAAAAGATGCTGTATTCCAATGGGAAGAAGAACAAAAAAGGGCATTTAACAATCTAAAAATTAAACTAACGAATGCACCTTGTTTAGCATATCCAGATTACACGAAATCATTTCTTATTTGTACAGACGCATCAGTTAAAGGATTAGGGGCTGTACTGATGCAGGAAGATAAAAGAGGAAAGAATCAACCAATTGCATTTGCCAGCAGACAAACAAGAGGTGCAGAAAAAAATTATAGCACTACAGACTTAGAGGCACTTGCAGTGATTTTTGCATTACAAAAGTTTCGAGATTTGGTATATGGTTACGAAATCCACTTATTCACCGACCATAAACCACTGGTGGGTATGTTTAAAGAAAAACTCCTTTCTGGGAGGAGAGCAAGATGGAAATGTACAGTTGGAAACTACAATGTACAAATACATTATATACAAGGTAAAATGAATATAGTAGCTGACGCATTATCTAGGAACCCGAACACAATTCAGGTCGCGGCGTTAGATCTCAAAGGAAATATCCCAAACCACGAGGATATCGCAAAGGCACAAAGACTTGACCCAGTATGGTCAAAAGTAATATACAAGTTAGAAAGTGGAGATGACATACAATTACCCAAACTGCATGTCCCACTTGAACAATTCACAATGGTCAATAATATATTATACAAAATTAACTCTAAACAACCAAAACGCCAAAGAAATACTAACCAGTTGGTAGTACCTAATGACATGATACCCCAAGTATTACGAATGATACACGACAGCCCACATGCAGGACACCCTGGAAAGGATAAGACATTCAACCAAGCCCAGCTATTATATTACTGGCCTTCATTACGAAGAGATATACACAATCATATAGACAGATGCGAATCATGTGCGAAACACAAAGGATACCCAATCACACCTGCACCGATGGGTAATTACCCAGTACCACATCAACCATGGGACGTTGTCGCTGTTGATTTACTCAAGATGCCATTATCATACAATAATAACCTATACTTATTCGTAGCAACGGATCATTTTTCCCGTTATGTCATTTTAGCTCCAATTAAAGATAAGACAGCAGAGACAGTAGCAAAGGCAATAACAGATAATGTAATATGTCGCTTTACTACCCCAAAGGTATTAATAAGTGATAATGGAGGAGAATTTAATTCTGAGATCTTACAAGAAATATGTAAACAATACAACATTAAAAAGGTTAACGTTTTGGCCTATCACCCAGCATCGAATGGGTTGGTAGAGAGACAAAATAAAAAGGTATTAGATGTGCTACGACACATTCTCAGTGAAAATTATGCAAGCTGGGATGATTGGATTCCCAGAGTAGGGGCCTCCATTAATGGGTCTATAAATAAATCCATTGGTGACACACCACATTTCATTATATATGGCACAGATAAAAAATTACCATATGAGCTCCTAGAAGGTGACAGCATGCCTATATACAATTACGATGATTACTCTAAACTCCGTTTACGTGAATTCCAGGACATACACAAAAGAGTGCAAAAACAATTAACGATGTCCAAGGAAGAAATGACGGAGGCATTTAACAAAAAAGCAAAAGATTCACCTATCAGCTTAGGAGACATTGTTTACGGAGTCATTCATACGAGAGACAATAAATTATCCCCTAAATTTGAGGGCCCATACAGAGTAATTAACATAAAGGCAAACAAAGTTTTAATTAAGTCACTTTCAAGTGGCGAGGAAAAACAAGTTCATATTGACCATTTAAAACGAGTTTCAAGGGAATTATCACATAATTATTCAGCCTCGGATACAACCGAACAGGTGAACGTACCTCAAGAAACCAAGCAAGAACACAACAATGATTACAAAAAGAAATTAAGGTCATATACCAAACAATCGAACATAGGTGCAACTATTCCAATGAAATCTACAGTACATCATTTACGAGAATTAAATATCGATTTAAACTCCTTCTATAAATGAAATAACAGCCAACCGTAACGCACATCATCACTATCATCAACCACAGCTTTATAGGAAATTAATAGATTTTTTTTTTCGGTAGGTTACGATGAAGGGACTTATGCTATGGATTCTCCTATACATAGTAAGAGTATATGCGCACCTAGACCCCAAGCATATAGTACGACAAGGATGCCTCATAGCTCCAACGGCCACGACTACAATCGTCAAGGATGTCATGAGTACTGAAATAAGTCTAGATTACTTGTATGACTTACCTACTTATATAGAAAGACTTGCGACGCCGATGCGAACTCTGGACTTCAAGATAGGGAATTATGTTTCACAATCACATATCACCAAGGAAGTGGATGAAATGGTGAAGTTAGCGAAATGGAAACTAGAACAGGCGAAGTCAACTATGCTCGTCATGATCCAAGATCTCCCATCTTCTGGAACAGAGGTGCTGAGCGACAGGAACAACATCACACGTACTCGCCAAAAGCGCGGTTTGTTCGATCTGGGCGGCGCAATTCTTGGGAACATCTTTGGATTGGCTACAGAGGATGACCTTAAAGAAATAAACAAAAAATTTAATAAGATAGCTCAGGTACTAACATACCAAGATAAATTCATCACAGGACAGAACTCAGCAATGAAAACAATTGTGAAAAATCTGAAACAAGCAGAAAACGTAGCTCTCGAGAGTATAGATAAAATAAATAGCTTGGAGGGTAACGTTACCCTTTTCCAGCACTTCTCCATCATCACAGAACATATTGACACGATTCTACTACAATTAGAGAACACTAGAGATCATTTCAGGGCACTTATGCAAGGTATTTCGAATGCTGGTGATGGCAAGATCACAAATGACTTACTCCCAGTTCATGAGCTACGTCAGATAGTTAGTCAAGGCATACATACACATAAATTGAAGCCATTGTTCCGCAGTAGGGAATTTATGCAATATTACCCGTACTTGGAAGCAACACTAACACCAACATCAGTGATAGTTCATGTACCATTCATCACGGAAGACCTGTTCACAGTATACCAAATACACCCCTTCCCCTATAGAAACAACAACACTTTAGTCATCATCAACATCAACACAGACACCGAACTCATCATGGTCTCCAAGAGACGAGACACTGTCACTTTCGCAAGTGAGTCAACGATTGAGCGAAAGTGCCGCACATCCTTACATGCTGTTCATCTTTGTCCTGCGTACATTTTCACGTTTCAGCCTACTGATACGGTCCCTTGTGAAATGGCTATCATCAGCAATAACAATATTCATCATCATTGCAACTTCACTTTTGCTCCAGATAAACTTGTACACCATCAACGCATTGGACACTCGCAGTTTTTTTATTTCCCTCATAACACATCAGTTTACATAGTCTGTCCAGATATACCACCATCTCATACATCAGCCTCAGGATTATACATAGCACCAGACTACTGTGCGGTATTTACACCATCCATGTCTACTTTTTCCACCATCAATCACTACGCCATCCTCAATCATACACACAAACATTTCCACCCACTGCCTGATATGGACTTAAACATGAGCACAAGTATTAAGCTGACTTCACCTAAGTTTGAAACTATGCAGCTGATCAATGAAACAATGAAGCCCTGGGAAGATTTGAGTTTGAGTATGTTCAACCCATATTATGTGTATAGCCAAGCACCTTCTGTCTTCATAATTATCTGCATTGTGGTTGCAGTATTGCTGTTGGCCATGCACAGAATGCATGCAAGAATTGCTAATTTGGAGTCATTGTTTAGTGGGGGGAGAGTTAACATCACAGTTAACCACCCTGAATGAAGTGTGTATATTTTGTATATAGTATTAATTATATATATAAAAAAAAAAAAAAAAAAAAAAAAAAAAAAAAAAATTATAATAATAATAATATTAATAACACAAAGAAGAATGACCCATATATGACAAACCAGTACCATTATCTTTGAATGAAATATTAATAACTCTTACAATAATCTTAATTTTAAACTATTTTTATTCTTGCATGTATGCAATTCACTATAATAACCCAAGTACATACTGTATTACAGTTAAATAATTTACTTTAATGCATTTATTCCAATATGTATTCAACTTATTTAAAATGTAATATTACTGAATAATCACTATTTACTATGAATAATATATGTATACAATATTCATACAATTATGTTACTTTACAATATTATGTATTTCACTTAATTAGCTTATAAGTTCATTATAATGTGTATGTAGTATGTATTAATATATTATAACTATTAAATGTCGATGGTACGTCATTTTCGCGCGGCCGAGCAAATATAGGACTACATAATAGATAGATAGATAAATAGATAGATAGAGAGACAGATAGAAGCAGGAAGTCAAATGATGAGAAGGTGTTGTGTTTGCGAGAAGTGAGCAGCGCTAAACGCTTACACGGAGGAAAGCTGACGACAGCGGCCAGTAAGGAGATGATTCAGTTAGCTGTCAGCAGTCCTCTCGTGAGAAAGTTCTGTTGCCATGAGGAAGATACGTGACACACACACCCTACTACACGAGATGTTAGAAAAGAGAGTTTAGAAGGAGACAAGCGACCCGAGAGAGAGGTCGAGACGGAGATTAGCTTTAGAACAGAGAGAGAGAGAGAGATAGCGAGACAGGGAGGTAGCTACCCAGGACTTATACTATTATACCTGTTTAATATTTCCAAGACAAATAAAAATAGTCCCATACTATTCTTTACCTCTCCCGTCACTACATGACATCTGGTGGGGAAACTACTACAAGATATAAAAGCCGCTCGACCACAAGTCTAAAATATACGCCTCTACAAGCAAATACAAAGTCGCTGCTTTATGATACAAAGTCTTTACGACACATGCATACCCCACTCACCAACTACTCCATCCACCTTCACATTCCCTACTTTTCCATTCATATCTCCTATCAAAAATACTGTCATGCCTTTTAAACTTTTCCATGCATGCTTCCACATTTGTCCAGAACTCTTCTCTCACTCTGCATGCACAATCTTGCGTTGGCGCTTACACGCACACAATCGCTTACATTTGTAGTCTAACTTTCAATCTTACCCACACAATCCTTGAGCCAACTGATCCATACTCTCATATGTTCTCTTTCCATCTGTTACTCACAACAATACACACTCCTTTTGCCTTCTCATTCCCACTTACTCCCATGCATATACCCCATCTATACTCCTGTTCTCTCACACTCTCACCTCGCCATTTAGTTTCAGTTAATCCACATACACCCACTTTTGCACCCTGAAGCACCTGGATAATTTCTTTCACCTCATCATTTGCACCCCTTACATTCCATGTAGCTATCCGTACCATGTCTTTTTTTCGGTCCTTAGTCATCACTTTTTGGTCAGTCTTGGCCCAAGAATTCTTGTTCATATTTTTAGTTAGTTGTTTTCCAGGGAGGGACACTAACCCTCCACCAACCCACTTGCTGTCACTTAGGGAACAAGTGTTGGTTGGTTATAAGGTTGCCACCCAGCATTGTAAATGCTTTCCTGGTTTACAGGAAATCATTTGGCTAGCCATTCAATGTAGAGCAACCCTAAACTCTAAACAGAGTGCCACAACACTAAGTGGGTGAATGATGGGCGCCTCCACATACCACAGATATATGAAGGTAAGTTTTACTCTTGAACACTATTATTCTCACTTCATTTCTATACCTTTACTCATCCATTTTGTGTGTTTTTTTTTTTAGCCTATCTTATAATATAAATATCAGCAAAGATGATAGTATACCATTTATGCTGATTTAACCAATTTCCGGTGGCATTTTGGCCATTGAAATTTTTTGTGGCCCGGGAGCAGTTATCACTGGTGTCAGATAACTGATTTTCCAACCATCCTGAGTTTTTTTGTGGATGTTTGTTGTTTATGCATTGTTTCTTTGGTGTTTAACATTAATATGGATAATCCTGTGTGTGTTTTGATGTGTAAATGTGGCAGATTGACCTAAAGAAAGTGCCAAAATTAGGAGGGGTACCGTACATACGGTAGTGTATAGGTAGGGTGTTTTTTTTGTTTTCAGTTTTTTTTTTTTTTTTCACGGTTTCCTTTGTGTTTAACATTACTTTGGATATTCCTGTGTGTATTTTGATGTCTAATATGGCTGATTGACTTGAAAACAGTGCCAAGCTTAGGAGGGATACTGTTCATTCAGTAGTGTATAGGTAGGGCATTTTTTGGTTTTCATTTTCTTGTATGGTTTTCTTGGTGTTTAGCATTACTTTGGATATTCCTGTGCGTGTTTTGATGTCAAAATATGCCTGAATGATAGGCAAACACTACCAAAGTAAGCAGAGGTACTGAGCAAATAGGAAATGTATAGGTTGGAGGTTGTGTATAGGTAGGGTCTGGGTACAGTAGGGGGATATTGTTCATTATCTGGACATTGCCACCACCTGGACATGCCTTTGGCTCAATTACGTCAGATAATTGAGGGATTACTGTACTGAGAAAATTTTAGTTTATATGGCAGATGCGGCCAACCAACTGAATAACAACACGAAGGCCTGACACATTATGCAGTGTGTGCACATCATCAGTTTTTGTACCGGCATCATTTAAGCACTCCCGTTTCTGCTCTGGTACATATCTGTAGTAGTCGCTTATATCCTGCTTTGTTTTATGGCATGGGAGGACTTAGCATACATTATTTAAAGTGGCCTGGTGAACATCCCTTCCTTACTGTACTGTAATTTCAAATTAATTAACATTCCAAAGCAGTATATTGTACAGTGTAGGTGGTGACAACCATCATCCACTCACTTGATGTAGTGCTGCCTACTTCTTCCTTCACCCTTATCATTCTTTTTCTATGTCTTCCTCTCTCCCTATTTCTCCCATCTTTCCTGTCACATTCTAGTACACTTCTTTCCTTTTCAGGTGGCTTTACATTGAGTGACAAGCCTAATGGTTTCCTGTAATCCACAAAAACATTTACATTGCTGGGTAGTAACCATATAACCAACTTATATATGTTTCCTTCATGTCAGCAGATTTGCTAACAGAGGGATAGTGCTTCTCCCTGTAAAACAACTACAGTAACTCAAAAGTCAAATGGCCACCTCTTACGAGATTATGGCGTCTGACTATAGATGGGTAGATATACCGTACTGTATATGTTTGTGTGTCTTCAACATTCGAGTTGTACAGTCCTGTACTGTGGTGAGCCCACAGAAACTTAAAACACAATACACACACCTTACAATAGCATAATGTATTTAACAAGCTAGGTTAGGCATACAGTACGATAAACCTAGGAACTTAAATGAAGGTGATTCAGTTTTTTTTTTTTTTTTTTTTAAACAGAACAGAGGAATAAAAACAAATGATTAAAAAAAAAAGCACACAAATCAATGCACCAAGTTACTGGTTTCCGCTGTTCATAAAATATCTGTAACAGTTAGACTTGAACAGCACTAGGTTGAAGTCTGGAGGGAAACAATTCTGGGGAAGCAAGTTCCAGTGAGATGCAGTTCGGGGAATGAAAGAATTCTGATAGGCAGAAGTTCTGCAGTATGGCTGAGTGACATTCCAGTCATGAGCGCTGCCAGCTGCCCGTGTAGCACAAGGGAAGGCACGGAGAGGTGGCACCATGGACCCAACTTCGACTGAGCATTTGCTGTAGAAATATCTGTAAAATAACGCAAGGGAGGCAACATTCCTTCTTACTTGTAGGGGAGGTAGTTTATTAGTAATAGCAGGGTTATTAATAATTCTAACAGCCTTGTTCTGAATTTTGTCAACTTGTTTTAATGCAACCTCTCCACATCCGCTCCACAAGGGTGAGCAGTATTCAAGCTGAGAGGGCACATGACTGTCGTCAGTGAAGAAGTTACGGACTCTGTACAATAATCCAAGTTTCTTTGAGGTGGTTTTAGCAAGTGATCTGACATGAGAGGTCCAGCTGAGGACATTGTTAAGCAAGACGCCGAGAATTTCAATACTTTTGGAAATAGGAATATTTGTAGCATTGAAGGTAACATACGATTCTGGCAATACCTGCCCATTAGTAAATTGTATATATTTAGTTTTACTAGCATTAAATGAGACAAGGTTGTTTTGTCCCCATTCACTGATCGTGGATAAGTCTTGATTTAAAGAGATGGCTTTACTGAGGTGAGAGTTAGAGATATCGGACTTTGCAAATGAATGTCTGAGTGTGAGTGAACTATGAAGTGTTGAGTCATCTGCTTATGAATGGATAGGATTGTGGGTGACAGATAAGAGATCATTAATATGAACGAGGAACAGGATTGGTGCCAGAACTGATCCCTGTGGCATGCTGGCATTAACTGAGTGGAAAGTGGAATATGCATCATCTACTTTTACTCTTATTTTTCTATTGCTGAGATATGAGGAAATCAAAGGAATTAAAGAGTTTAGTCCATAGCAAGGGAGTTTGGACAACAGGGAACGGTGCCACATTCTGTCGAAAGCTTTAGAAATATCCAGGGCTACTGCATGAGTTTTACCATGTAGATCAACTGATTGATGGATGGTATGAGTTAGGAGATTGAGTATGTCAATGGTGGATCTTTCTTGGCGAAAACCATGTTGTCTATCACTAATTAAGTTGTTGAATTCAAGATGTTTAACTATGTGCTTATTAATTACAGTTTCAAAAACCTTACCAAGAGAAGATGTGACAGCTATTGGTCTGTAATTAGAGGGGTCAGAGGAACTTCCTTTCTTTGGAATTGGGTGGATATTGGCTTCTTTCCATGAATTAGGGAATGAAGAAGTACGTATGCATAGTCTGAATAATTTTGTGAGAACAGAGGCAAGTTCTGGGGAACACTTTTTCAAAACAATTGGTGGAATTCCATGTGGGCCTGGAGCTTTGTTGGTAGGTAAATTGTCTAGGATGGATTTAACATACCTTGTCTGTATCTTATGTGGAACAATGTCGGAACAGGCAAGTTCTAGTGCTGGAACACACTGGATATAACAGACTTTCGGATTTATTGACTTTCTGTTCTTCCTAGTCAGTTTGTTGTGTAGAGGGTACCGCTCTGTTATGTGATATGTAACCTGTAAAAAAAAAAAAGAAAAAAAAAAGAAAAAAAGGAAAAGCAAAACCCTTGCTGGGCAAAGAAAACATTTTAATGGAAGTAAAATGTGATAAAAGATTTCTTTTTTTCCTCTTACCTCTCCCCATCCTTAGGTAGGAAAATAGATCTGGATTTGATATTTATTTACATTCACTAAATAATACTTCTTAAAGAACACAGAATACTGTATCTGTTTCTATTAATGTTTTTTTTATTTTTTTATTCCACGGACTTATCCAGTAATTTATCACTTCCAGGTGTATGGATACTCAACTGACCATGAGCAGTATCCTTGTTTAGTCTACCAGTTCATGCCTAATGGCTCAGTGGAAGACAGGCTCCAGGGCCGGGTGAGTCAGAGTTTTTTAAAGGTTCATTTAAGCTTGTGCACCTCTGCACACAGGTTTCGCATTCAGTACAGACTCGCAGGTCCAGAGATCTGATTTCTCTAAACCCTCTTCTTTACAAAATGTTTTTGCATGCAGTGGAAGAGTATTGATATCACCTGTCCTCATACAGTCAGTGCATATTTGAAAGCTATATGTTTTCTGTGGATATGTATAAGAGTAGATAGAAAATTACTGAATCAAAGTACTAAATTGTATGTATTGTTGACAGTGTTATAGGCCATTTATTACCTTATGCAATTGTCTCATATTTATCATTATGATTAGACACCCCAGAATTTTCTGTTTTCCATGAAACCTTAGGATTCATGCATTTTCGATTTGAGTTTGTACAGTGGTAGATTTCTTATTAATTAGCCTTACTTTTACCTGCTGCCCCCAATTTTTTTCATAACTCCTGCACACCTTGTTGGGGGTTTGATGGTGCAGCACCCACATGGGGATAATAAGAAATAATGTACATGATAAAGCCTGGTAGAAAATGTGCAGTATCAGTCAAGCTTGTTCTCATAAGATGTTTTCTGACCAACTATCAGGATCCCTTCTTATTCAGACTTTGATATTCATTTACTTCTCACACAGAAAATAGAAGCATTTGGTTTGAGTAGTGTGAGTGGTGGCAGCAGCTTTGGGGGTGGAAGGGGAGAGCGTCCAGGTCTGACTTGGCGGCAAAGATATCGTGTAGCATGGGGAACTGCCAGGGCTCTCCAGTTCCTCCACACAGTGAAGGAGAAACCACTCATACATGGTGATGTCAAAAGGTATGTGTACTTGCATAAAGCTATTTAGAGGAATGTAATACTAAGATTATGTACAGTCCAGTCTCATTATGTGATAGGATTGCATCAGGTGAAGACCTGTCACATAACAAGGTGATATAACATGGGTTCAATGAGGTTAGGAAGGGTAGCCTTGACTGCAAAACCAAAAATAACCCCCACCTCCAAAAAAAAAATCAGCCACCCACCTGATGTTTGCCCAACAATCCCAGTTGTCACCACGGGTCACGCTCGAAGTAGGGAGACAGCCGGAGGGCCTGAATTATCCCTCCACACAAAAAAATTATTATCGTCATCATCATTCATCATCATCCGGACCTCCTTTCCCACCTTTGAGGCGCTTAATAATATACTCTGCACAACGTATTTGTTCAGCACTTGCACAGTTATTTGGTTATAGCAGTAGTGGTTCAGTGGTCTTCCATGCACATAATGGAATGAAAGGCAGACAATCACAATGAAGCAACTATCACTCCACTCAAAAAGTTATTTCATTCATTCATTTATCATCTAATACAGTCTTGTCTCAGAGGAGTGTAGGAGCCTGGGGCTAGGCGAGTTGGTTCTGACAAATGAAAGCGAATAGTCTCACTCATCCCTGAATGGCATTACGTAAGCAATAAACCCCAACCACCACATGGATATAAACCTGCACCAGCTCAAGCCGATTGGAGTGCGTTAATTACCCACTAAACTACAATGCGCCATAATTTGGTTATAGTGTTACCACCCAGTGTAGTAAATGATTTCCTGGTGTACAGGAAACCATTTGGCTTGTTATTCAGTGTAGAGCCACTGATAGACAGAAGGAAAAGATTGAAGGAAAGAATGCATCACAGATGCAGAATGCTGACCACAAAAAGATTACTTTAATACATTTCAGGCATGGGCCACAGACAACAGGCTCACAATCACTCCAGCCAAGCCCGCCATTTTACTTAACAGTTGTGACAATCACGAACACAAGTACACCCCTATTGTCACTTTCAACATTGTACCTGTGCTGCGTACCCCCTCCACCAATGTCTTTGGAGTGACATATAACACTGAACCCACCTTCAAGGACCACATACAAGACATAAAATGGTGATTCATCCCCAAACTAAATGTACTGACAGTTCTTGCAGAGACAGACTTGGGGGGCGGGGCAACTCTCTGCTGTCCAAACATTATACCATATTGGCTCAGTGATGTCCTGTGCTTCCCCAGCATGGGGAAACCTTGCAGACCTTACTGAACAGTGCCCTCCATATCATCACTGGCTGCATCAACACTACTGCTGTAACTCATTTACATTCTGAAGCTAAAGTCTTCACTTCTAGGGATTATCTTGATATAAGGAGCACACAGTTCTTTGTGGCAGCTTGTGTCAATGCACAACACTCCTGTCATTATATGACAGTGTCACACAACACAACTAGGTGCATGAAATCATCCCCACACAAACATTACCAGATGCTCATCAACAACAACCCATCCCATCTCCAGATACTCCTGCAGTAACAATGAATAAACATGTACACACCCACTTTATGCACGCAGTAATACAAAACCTTGATCAGAACACATTACTGCAGCTCCCTCTCTCCCCATTCCCCCAATATCTACTTATTGCAGGTATCTTTAAGTAGAGTTGCTCGAGTTCACCAAGCTGGGCTCAGATTAGGACACCACCCAGTCATCTTGAGCTACCAGCTTAGGTTTGAGTCGGGTGAGCCACAGACAACACATGCCTTACTTGTAGATATGGCCCTTGTGACATGACACACACAGTGGAGCACTGAACAGCACATGATACACTAAGACACTGGCACAACATCAGTGCCATAGGGAGCCTGTTGAACAACTCCATAGGGGTGGTTGCTGATCTGCAGTCGACAGATCCTCTTAGTCAGGCAGACCAATGTTGAATAATAACAGCCCATGAGAAAGAGAGGTTACCCATCTTCAAGACCACCACTGGCTTTTTTTTTTTTTTTTTAAAGGTTAGGGGAAACTTATTTCATTGCTATAAAAGCTGAGGCCACACTGTTCAGGACTCACGAAAGACCGTATCCAGAGGATAGCAAAACTTTTCACAAGGTTTTCCATGAAATGGATGAAGATCACCGTGACATACTTCTGCAGTGCAGATGTGTATGGTACTTTCTATGCTGAGTCTTGCTCCTTTGTTTTTCATCCTGGTGGTTACTGTTACAAGCATCTCAACTGCAGCTAATTTAAATTCACCATCTTACTCATAGGTATCCATTACTCTCAGTTTAACTTTATCTTTACATAATTCTTTTTATATAGGGAAATATAATATGTTTTTTTCCAGGTGGTCAGCATTTTTGTTTTATTTTTATAAATACTGTTGAGAACCTGGATTGCTAGCTAGATTGTGCTGGGGAATTCCCAATTTTTCTCGTAGTTCCGCTACACGTCAGAGTTACCATTTAGCCTGCTGTTTGTGAATGTAGTTATTTTGTAAGTTGTACATTAGTATTTATGCTCATTTCTCAGTAATGTTTTATTTATGTGATGGTTTGTTCAATTATGTAATTTTGTCTCAGTTTATATGCTAAATAATTTAGAGTGTAACTCAAAGTCAAATGGCCACCCCTTACGGGATTATGGCATCTGGCAATAGATAGATAGATAGTTATGTAGTTTAAGAAAACTCTGGCATATTTTGGATGTCTACTAGTTGGTAACTGTTTTAACTGTTGCCCAGTCGAGAGTTTACTAGAAGCTTTAAGGGTAATATAAGGCTATATAAGGATGGAGAAGAGACTAGGGGAGTTCAGTCAGTTTTCAGTTCAGTTTGAGTGTAGTCAGGCACGCACCCAGGGGGGGTGGGGGGGCTGGGCCTGGGCCACCCCCTTAGCTCTCTGGGTCCTTTAATCCATCCATCATCAAGTTCTACATTGCCTCATGAGGAGCGTAGGAGCCCGGGGCTAGGCAGTTGGTCTTGACATTTAAGATGAGAGTGAAATAAATTTATATATATTTATTTTGATAACAGCAAAACTTGAAAAATTGGCAAGTACAAACAAAGAGTAACACATGAGCCAGCAGCTCTCTGACTCTAAACCTGCATATGACCTCCCAGTAATTATCGGGTTGCCTAACCTCACCCCCGCTATGGGCCTCCCCCTTAGAAAATTCCTGGGTGCGCCCCTGAGTGTAGTTCAGTGTCAGTGCACTTTGTATATCTTCGTACTTGTGAAAATAGTTAAGTGTTATTGGCAAGCATTAAGTGTAATTGCAGTTAGTGAAAAATTGTATATCTCCAGTACAGTACATGTGAAAACAGTGAAGTTGGTAAGCATTAAGTGTAATTATTTGGAAAATAAAGACAGCCTGAGCTGGTCTTGTGTTCTGTACACTGAAAGGCCTCCTCTAGGAAGAACAACACACCGGGCAATATCCTTCCTATACTGAACTACTGCTGTTGGATCCTGTGGCAGAGTGGGACGGGGATGTATTAATACTATACTCCCTCATTTCAGGCACCCTTCTGACAGTCTTTGAGCCACTTATAACACTACATAAGCATTAGAAATTTCTTGTTGTTGTGTTGCCAGCTCATCTTGACCTGAATCCACTGGATTAAAGAAACTAGGTTCTTCATCTGCATGCTCCCAGGGATCTTTTGTTACGCTTACAGTGAAAGAATGTTGTGTAGTGGTAATGAGGGAAATTGATGTGTTGTGATATGAGGGGTTGCATTGCACTGAGTGATATGTTGTGATGTGAGGGGTTGCATTGCACTGAGCGATGTAAGGGGTTGCATTGCAGTGCGTGATGTGTTGTGATATGAGAGGTTGCATTGCAGTGAGTAATGTGTTGTGATGTGAGGGGTTGCATTGCAGTGAGTGATGTGATATGAGGGGTTGCATTGCAGTGAGTAATGTCGTGCCCTACACTCCCTACAAAACCCTTGGTATACTTCACACTCAGTCTTGCTGTGCACGGTGAATGTAGTTGGTAACATTTAACAGTAGCAGCAGAGAGTGCGGAGACAAGCCCAGAGGGGGCCTACAGCCTCATGTGCTAGGGAAACAAGTTATCAAATATCCCTTTTTGCCCCAGATTCCCTCCCAGCCTGTTCCACACACTAAAGTTTTAAAACACAGAAACGATTTTTACTTTAATTTTAACAATTGTATACAGATTATATACACTACATCACAAACAGGTTATACAAGTCAATTAAATTAATTTAAATATGGTAACATACTTGATATATCGATTCTGAACTCGACACAGGGGAAGTATAAACCACTTAATTACAACTTGACAACAAGTCAGTAACTTGATAATTATGTACGACTTCTACTACTTAATTAGTACTTCCACGACTGGGGACATACACGTGCAAGTAATATTGCTGGTTTTCTGGGTAATGATTGCCGATACTTTACGTCGCACTAACGGCACTTATTCACCTTGCGTAACACACGTGCTAAACTCTTCTTCAAACACTTCTGTTTACCAGAACCGCGATGCCCATGGTTGTGACTGTATTCCTCCCTGTCTGTCCAAATTGGACACAAGACAGTTTCTGTCTGACAACCAAACTCTCTGACTGCATCTTTCTTATGAGCATACTTATATACACCATCAAACGGATTATTGATCGATGCACCCATAGATTACCCTAGTTCCTACCCCTGGAGACTCAACCCTCACTCACTGGCACATGACCAGTGCATTAATCATTGCATTTTCACAGATAACAGTTGTTTAAATCAACTCCTCCAGTACATTAACCTTTGCACCCTGTCCTGGTAACATTGTATTCCACCTCCTCAAGGTCTGTTTATAAACTCTACGCCCTCTTACCAAACCATCCTCTTTCTCCTGCCATTCCCTCATTCACTTCACCTATTCTTGTATTTCATCTTCTCCTTCCACTGCAATCCTCTCATCCCTTGCTTTCTTCTAGCTCCTTCTGCCTGGTCCCATGCCTGTTCTGCATGTGCCATAATCTTGGCGTGATGCTTACGTCAGAGTTCTGATTGTTAAAGGTATAGAACATTTGGAGTTCTGACATTGCCTGTCCATGGTCCTATCGCCTCCTGCTCCACTTCCGTCTTCTTCTTCACATCTCCTTTCTCCATCCTCCTCCTTTCCGCATCTTCTCCCATTCGGCCCTGGTCTTGGTCCAAAGGGGCCACATAGATGGGAGGTGGCAATGACATCTGGAGCAGCGGTATTCAGGTCAGTGGCAAGTATTTGATTGCTGCTGGCCTGACTTCCCTTCCCCCTTGTTCTCACCATATGCCCCACAAGGGCATCAGGGAAGTTCCAGGGATAAGCACCCCTGGGTGGTGAGAATGAAGAGAGGTCGATCCAGGATCGGGAACGCTCAAATGACAGTCCGATGCGGCGACAGCAGTGATTGTTAATCCAGCACTTGTAACTTAGATAGGAAGCGAGGAACATAACAGTAGCACCTGACAGGGCATAAATACAAATTGCTAGAGTGACTGGCTGGGTTGGTTTGAGTAGGGGCTTGAGGAGACGGGGTTTAGATTGGAAGTGTAGTGATTCATCCAAATACGGGGATGTGAAGAAGTTATTCTGGGGGGAAAGATCTTGGGAATTGCTTGTATTGCTTCTAGTTCAAGACGAGTGAGTGACATACTGAAACATAACTTGTGGGGTAGTAAAGACAGCTTAGTGTCCCTGGTGAGGCTGGCATCAGCCGGAAGTGCGAGTGTTTCACTATGAGCACTGCAACTGTCACCCAGGACCAAATGTTCTATACCTTTAACAATCTGAGACCAAATGTTCTATACCTTTAACAATCTGAGTGGTCTTACTAATACCATTAACAGCACAATTAGTAATAAATTGCATAGGCTTATTTGTAGAAAAACACCATTTATCATTATCCCTAACAAAGACAGGAACAAAGTATTTTTATAACTTTTTTCCTGCAGAGTTGAGGCGCAGAGCCCTTGTTGAGGAACATAGCACTCTTGCATGTGCTAGTGCTTGATCTCAACACTGGGCGCTACGACTCACACACCAGCAATTGCTGATGAGTGCGGCACTGAGTGAAACCGGCCATGAGCATATACTGTTAACGATTTTTACTCAGCACAATGAATTTGGCAGAGGGGACAGTTTATACAAAGACATCTGTGTCAGGGACTTTATAAGGCAAGGAAGTGATTTGGAAGACATCAAAAGTGTCTGCTAGGTCACCCTGAACTGAAATTAGTAAATAGAAGCATACTGAAGAGGGAGTCTTGCGAGGCACTACCCTTACGAGATCTCAATGTATAACGCAAGGTATTCAGGACAAGCTTGGAAAAGCAATCCTGGTCTTGTTGAAGAATTATTATTTAAAATTTTCAGCAATAATGTATTTGGCACAATGTCCCACTCAGGCGAGTTTGCATCATACTCAGAATGCCTAACTTAATCCTCTCATGATAGGCAACGATATCTGACAACGCCATCTGAAGATTAAAAAAAGCTTCAGATACGCTGTAGGCATTATATGAGGCCCCGCATGCAAGAGCATACCCATGCGCCATTTTTTAAAAGTGGCAGAAATCGCATTTAAAGTTTTTACAAATTTGAGGAACTATCTATCTATCTATCTATCTATCTATCTATAGCCCAACGCCCTAATCCTGCAAAGGGTGGCCGCAGACAAAATGCCTCCAAGTCGCTCTGTCACCCACCATTTGACTACCCTCCCCCCAACTCACCCCCCCCCTCCCTCATATACCCCTCAACTCCATCCCTCCACCTCATCCTCGGTCTACCTCTCCCTCTCCCTCCCTCCACCTCACCTACATACACACTCTTAGTCAGTCGTTCATTCTCCATTCTCTTCACATGTCCAAACCACCTCAGTGTATTTCTCCTAATCTTCTCAACCGCATTCACATCCACCCCACAGCGTTCCTTCACTTCTTCATTCGTCAGCCTGTCCCTCCACGTCACTCCACATGCTCCTCTCAAGTAACTCATTTCCACTGCTCTCACTCTTGACTTGTTCCCCTCTTGCAAGGTCCATGCCTTGCTTCCATACGTCAGGGTAGGGATCACAATACTATCATGCTGTGACTTCTTAACTTCCATACTCACCTCCCTATTTCTCATCACTGCTTTCAGTGTACCAACAACCTTCCTTCCCTGCTGTACCCTCTCACGCACTTCATCCCCCAAAGTTCCATCCTTACTCATCACGCTACCCAAGTACTTGAATGCACTCACATTCTCCATATCCTCACCATCCAACCTCACTGCACACTCTGTGACTTCATTCCTCTCAAACACCATAACTTTACTTTTGTTTATATTAACTTTCAGCTTCCTCCTCCTACACACTGTCCCAAATTCATTCACCAAACCTTGCAGCTCCCATTCATCTTCAGTCAACAATACTGTATCATCAGCAAACAGCAACACCGGAAGCTTCCAAATCTCACCCTCATTCATTAGAGCCACCCCCACATCCACTGCTCTACCCTGCACCTCCTTTACAACCCCATCCATGTATATATTAAACAGCCATGGAGACATCACACAACCCTGTTTCAGTCCCACATTGAGATCAAAGAACTCACTCAGCTCACCGTCCATTCGCACCGTAGCCCTAGCTCCCTCGTACATACTCTTCACAGCACTCAACAATTTCCCCTCCACTCCATATATTCATAATACCTTCCACATACCTTTCCTATCTATTCTGTCATAAGCTTTCTCCAAGTTCATGAAGGCAGCATACACTTTCCTTCCCTTCTCTAGATACTTCTCCACTAAACATCTTAGAACAAATATCTGATCTACACACCCTTTTCCCTTCCTAAATCCCCCTTGTTCTTCTCCAACTAGCTCCTCTGTCATATGCCTAACCCTATCAATGAGTATTCTACCATATATTTTACCAGTCACACTAAGTAGGCAAATACCCCTATGGTTACCACATACTTCTCTCTCTCCTTTTCCTTTGTATAAAGGAACAATTATACCTGATTTCCAGTCCTCTGGAACCCTTCCCTCTTCCCAAGCCAATCTACACAACTTCCATATCCACTCCACAACAATCTCACCCCCATACCTAAGCATTTCACCACACACTCCATCAATTCCTGGGGCCTTTCCCAACTTAATATTCTTCATCGCTTCCACTACTTCCGCCCTACTGATCTCTTCCTCCCTCCTCTCATCTCTTCTTCTCCCAGCCATTCCCCAACCACTTATACTCGCACTCTTCTCACTCTCCACAGTCAACAAATCCTCAAAGTGCTCCTTCCATCTTCTCAGTTTCTCTCTCTTCTCCACCAACAATCTATTATTCCTATCTTTCACTCCCCTACTATTTCCCTTTTCACACTGCCTTACTTTCTTTACCTCCTTCCAAAACAATTTCTTACTCTCCCTCCATTTCACACTCAGATTCCTCCCAAACTCTTCATCCACTTTCTTTTTACTCTCCTTCACCAGTCTCTTAACCTCCCTTCTGCTCACATATACCTCTCTCTTCTCTCTCTCACCTTCTCCCCTAACTCTACTCGCTAACCATTCACTATATGCCTTCTTCTTTTGTTCCACAGCTTGTTTCACCTCATCATTCCACCATGCTGTCCCTTGCACACCCTTGCATCTCCTCCTCACTCCACAAACCGCCTCACATGCTGCGCCTATCTCTTCCGTGAATATCTTACATACGTCTTCCACCCCTTCCATCTGCTCTATCTCATACCTTCCCAGTCTTTCTTCCACTATGCTCTTATACTCTGTCATTTTCTCACTATCTTGCAATTTCTCCACTCTTCTCACAGGAGTTGCTTCCTCCTGTCTTCCCCTTCGTCTCCTCAACCACTTTCTTTGCAGCTCTGCCTTGGCCATCACTAAGTGATGGTCAGAGACTCCATTCCCCCACCCTCTCCACACTCTTGCATCCAACACTTGTCTTCTCATTCGCTCATCCACACACATATAGTCTATCATTGCCTTTCGTTCAACAAGTTTACCATCCATCCTCCTCATTACTCTCCATGTATACCAGTGGATCATCTTATGCCGAAAGTAGGTGTTGGCTGTTGCCAACCCCTTACAAGCACAGATGTCCACCAAAGCACTTCCACTCCCATCTACGTCAGCTGGCACACCCCACTGACCAACCACTCCATCCATTTGTACATTCCCAACTTTGCCATTCATGTCTCCAATCAACAGCACTCTCTCGCTCCTCTCAAACTTGTCCATACACGCTTCTACACTCGCCCAAAACTCATCTTTCACTCTTGCCACTCGATCCTCTGTCGGGGCATACACACATACAGTCGCCCACGCTTGTATACCTACTTTCATCCTCACCCATACAATCCTTGCACCCACTGTTCCATACTCTCTTATATTCTCCTTCCACTTCTTGCTTATCATCAGACATACTCCCTCTCTTGCCCTCTCATTTTCATTGACTCCCGCACATATACCTAAACCATATTCCCATTCTCTCACCCTTTCACCTTCCCATTTAGTTTCAGTCATTCCACATATATCCACTTTTGCATCCTCAAGCACCTCCAGCATTCACTCCTTTGAGGAACGATACTGCAAAAACTATTATACCTAGGTTAATGGCGTTTACATCATTTTAAAGCTGATTATCGCTACTTTATCCAGAAGCTTTTTAGTAAAGGGACTATTGTTTTTACCCCCCCCCCAAAAAAAAAATATATATATCGACATATTAGCATACAATGCTGCTACTTTTATGCATAAACTAGTACTGCAGGCCAATAGCTAGTGAGTTCCTTTATGTTGTAAGATAAAGTTGAATGTCTGTAGAATGGTTGGTTATGAATTTGCCTGGTTATTGTCATAAAAAGTAAATTTTATAAATTTTTCAAAAAAATTATCAATACGCAGCATTTTTTTTTTACCTGGTCCTCATTGTTCTGTGTTTTTATGTGAACAGTAGACACTTTACATCTATTAAATGCATTAACAAAGAAAATAACACCAATAATACTAGGAATAATGATGTTTTACATTAATAATCTTATTAATGAATATAGTGGTTGCTGCAATAAAAAATACAACATAGTGGCAAAAAGCACTTGATAATGGTTGGCGATGTAGACCCAATGTTATTTCTATGGGTTTTTGCCCTTATGTCTTGGGTCATTCATCACATCCACCAAATCCATATGAAAGTACATACTCTGAGAGATTGTGGGATAACATTATCTCAATTTTCAACAAGGTGGTGCATGGGTATACGCTTGCACGCGGGGCCTCATATAGGCATTGGTATAAATATATCTCATAAACACAGTGTACAGGATGTAGTGTCTGCTGGAGATGTACACAGCATCTCACTAGGAATGTCAATTCACATAATGTCTATCCACAATCTTGTTGTCCCAGACCAGCAAGAATCATTAACATATGATGTATTTCAAACATCCTTGTAATCCAAACGACGTATTCAGACATGTGGAGTAACCAGACCTAGTCTGTTAGTCCATGTGACTGGAAATCTACAAGACACTACATCACACCACACATCCTCTCCAAGCTGTATATAATGTCGGAGAGATTCCCTTCAGGTCAGAAAGGGGAGAGAGGGGCTAGAGAGAAGGCCAGACACTAGGGTCATTAGGAGACTTGGCCATCACGCTTTGTTACGCTGTAACTTACTATTCGATATTACTGTACAAAACTCCATAACCCAAGAGGGTTGTAACTCACCTCGTTGACGCTACGTCTCACGACTTTATTCTGGCTGTGCTTGATGATCCACGGTTGATTTCCTTATCTCCCTTCAAGTACCTACGACCACGCTAGTATGAATGCAAGCTTTGCCTTCTAACTGCAAGGTTTTGAAAGAGAAGAGCTTAATCACCACGTGTGAAATATTATTGGCCCATTCGCCGGCTCAGAAGTACAGAAATGACAATGATTAGGTGGATGTGCAGTGATTCCCTGCATCCAAGGCCTGGAGGGGCTGGGTTTACGATGGAAGAGTTGAGAGGTAGGATGGGACTGGAGTGTATTGGTGTTGTGATGAGGAGAGGTAGATTGAGATGGTTTGGACATGTGGAGAGGATGGGAGATGATAATTGGGTGAGGAAGGTGAGAAGTGTTAATATTGGGGGTGCGGTTATGAGGGGTAGACCGAGAAAGACATGGGACGAGGTCATTAAGTGTGACCTCAGGGTTAAGGGACTGAACAGGGAGGCTGCAATGGATCGTGCAGCGTGGAGAGTCGCCATCAGGTGACCAAGGCCGACACATGCAAGCATGTTGGAGCCTTAAAAAACAAAAACAAAAAACGAAAACACTACAATTTAGTGGTTGCAGCATGCATGTGTGACATGTCTCTTATTGTAACATTTAAAATCTGAGAGTGAACATTTAATATTCAACACTCTTCCTCAGACATCTCTTCAGTCTGACCTAGTCTGGTGTGAATTTCGTCCACCTGATCCTTTTTTTTTTTTTTTTTTTAAGCTAGGAAGAAGGAACCAAATGCCATGAGCCTGCAATAACTGTTCCTTTCAAGAGAAAAACAAATTAGCAACATCATCAACAAGATCAGTTGCGCCTCTAGTTCCACGAATTGACAGTAGCTTATCAGACAACAAGTCATCAACAGAATTTTTTAAATCATAAAATCTAGTGTCAAGCTTATGTTGAAATGAAATCAAGGTTTCTCTTAACCCCTTAACCGCGGGGCGTCACTTTCGTGACGCTTGGGAGCAAGGGATCATACCGCAGGGCGTCGCTTTTGTGATTCTGTGTTATTTTGAATTCACCCGGGCTTCCAAGTGGGGGCTTGTATCATCTATCAGTACTGACAATGTCCAACACTAGTCAGCACTCCTAATCTCATCTGTACTCCCATCCATTGTTGACAAT
The DNA here is from genome assembly GCF_032717465.1 of Coenobita brevimanus. Lineage (NCBI taxonomy): Eukaryota > Metazoa > Arthropoda > Malacostraca > Decapoda > Coenobitidae > Coenobita > Coenobita brevimanus. The sequence continues at coordinate 10,549,966 of NC_136979.1, read as the reverse complement.
TTAGCCATTTCTCCCCGTTCTTGACTCCCCTCCCTACCCCCCCTCCATTACCCTATCCTCTCGCCTCCCCGGCCATGCTACACTAAGTAAATCTTCCCTGGAATTTTTCACTGATTTCATCCATTGAAATAAGCCCTATGTCGTATTCTTATACCAAATAATATATACAAGAAAGAAATCAGGTAAGTGAGAGTGCCATACATCTGGAATTGGCTAATTATCACCTGACAACACCTCACGTGCACTCGTTCGCTAATTTTCGCTGTTTTTTTCCCCTTGAAATATGCCGTATAATCTATTTTCATAATAAATATACATGTAAGGAGGGAAGGGAGAAGCCTAAGTGATATTTACATTCACCTGGAACTACCTAATTTATAATGTATTGTCTGGATTTCCTGCCAGTCATATCAGTGCTACACAAAGCTGTTTCAAGATTTAACATTGGTAGCTCTGATTATATATCTCCTAAGTAGGCCTCTAATCTATTTTCGTAATAAATATACATGTAAGGAGGGAAGGGAGAAGCCTAAGTGATATTTGCATTCACCTGGAACTACCAAATTTATAATGTATTGTCTAGATTTCCTGCCAATCATATCAGTGCTAGACTTAGCTGTTTCAAGAAGCAATATTGGTAACTCTGAATAACCCCTAAACAGGCCTCCAGGCTGGCTGGCCCTGCGTTATCAGTGTACTCTCATCTTCCGAAGTGAGAGGACGTATGTTTCATCTTGCTGACTTCAAGGCCTTTTTTCACCCCCATGCAAATGGCTCTGTGACCTTTACCCCCTACTAAACCTCGTGTGGAAAGAGGTAAAGGGCTGACAATTGATAAAAGAGTGACTACGATCTTTCTATTGAGTAAAACAGTGCAAGTGGAATTGTAAATAATGTGTAAATAATGTGTAAACAGCAAGTGAAAGTAATGAATGTAAATATACGTGAACAATGGAAAATAGTTTTATAAGTTATTTCAAGTGACAGTGCACAACACAGTGTAAATAAAATAGAAATGTAAATAACGTAAATAAAATAGAGAACGTAAATAGAAATGTAAATGAGTAGTATTATAAGAATACGAGTATATACCCTAGGAGTAATGAAAGTGAAAGTTTCACTCTAGCATGTCTGAATGCTATGAGTTATGAGAGTGAAGATGAAAGTGACATTCACTCTCAATGCCAGTATACAGGACGAGAAAGTGAATGCTACGTATTTTACTGAAAGAAATTGAATCCCTACAGTGACAATAAACTAATACTACTGAAGGAAACTTATGGATAAAGACTATAGATATATATAAGTGTTATATAGTAATAGAAATATAAAGTGTGAGGGGTTCTATGAATAATAAATGACAGACTACCAAGAGCAAACTAGTGGCAGTGCGACGATCAGACGCGCTCGTAATTTCCATTGCTTTCACAGTGTTTTTTTTTTTAGTATGGATCCCAAACTACTTGAAAATTGTAGAATAGTGTTTATAGTGTTTGTATCTGGCTGTGGTAATCATATTACGGGTTGTCGGGAAGTGTAAAGTGGAGACTTCGTTACCCTACTTCAGAGGTCTCCACAAGTCCTACGGTAACCGACGAAGGCTCAACAATCATTCCAGGAGAAAGCTGAAGGTATGTGCCATAAGCATATGTAATTTTATTATTCTAGGACTAATAACTGATTTTTGGCAAATATTTTTTGAGAGTCTGTCGGAGCCCAAATAACTCCGCGGCACACGCAAGTCATTGGTAAACAAGCCCGCGGTGTAGGGGTTAAAGGCAACACAAGGGTGATGAGTTGTCCATGTGGGCTATATTCCACTGGACAGAAGCAACCAGATCCTGGCATAAATAAGAGGCCAGTATAGGTCATCCTGTATTAACAGCATAGCGACCACATAGTGATTTCCTATTGAAATAAGTTTGGAGACAGGAGAATAGATGAGGCCTGCTGTAGCAGGTTTTTCAATGTGGGGATCAGTATGCTTAGTTTTTCCTGACACTAGAACCGCAAGCAGCATAACCTGAAACAAAAATAAAATAATATGACTAATAAGACTTATTCTCTAATTTCTCCTTGTCTTTCTGTCATTGTGTCCTGTTGGCCTATCCATAACTAGAGGTAAATCTTCTGCTGTTGTGTGTGACCTTAAGCTATACCTAGGAGCCGACGCAGCTTTGAGGCTGCTAGCAGGGGAGAAACGATCTGGCACCGGTACAACTGCTTTACTCGGGGACTCCCCGTCACTGCTCGCCCCGATATCTATTTCGCCTCTCTCCTCACTCTCACTTTTGCTTCCAGTCTAACATTCATCTTTGTTCCCACTCTGCTGAACTGGGTTGCTATCATCTATTCCACCCATAGAACTTTGATTGTCTGGCAAGCTGGATGATTCCCAAGCACTGTGGCTATATACCAGAATAACAGCAAAATCAGTTACGGTATCCTCACCATCACCATCATCATCATCATCATCTGTTTCATACACTGGGTATGCACGATGAACGTTCTTATTATCTTTAATGGTGAGGCAGGACTCGGGGACCACTCGCACACAATCAACACGAAGAGTGGAGATGGCTCCATCCTTTACACATTGAGCTTCAATTACAACATCATTAACACGATCTGTGACTCTGTACGGTCCCACGTTGAGCAGCTGTAGCTTCCTAGCATCTCCCCTTATAGGAATCGTACACACATACACTCTGTCTCCCACGTGGATTGGTTTCACTACAGCCATTTTAGCCATGTAATTCTTGTTCTCGATACTATCCTGGTCTAAGTACAATTCTTGTCTTTGAAATACCATAGTTGCCATGGCTGCCAGCAGTTACAGTATTTAGCATCATCGACATTGTAGTGAGGCTGAGTTACGTGTATCGTATGATAGGGCACTTGTGGATCCCTCATAACAGGAAGTAGGACGAGTTCCCCATCGACCTATAATATCCCGAATTGTAAGCCATGCATGCCAAATGTACTACCATCCAGTGCCAATGGTTTGCGTTACTTTTGATCATTGTCCGCAAGATTTGAACCACAGTTCCGTTCACTCGTTCTCCTAATCCGTTTGCAGAAAGGTGATATGTTGTTGTAACAACATGACTCAGCTTTAATACAGTAACCCCTCCAATTTCCAATGTAATAGAGCCCAAGTAACGTTGGGGACTTGGTCTTGTCCGGGACTTGGGCAAAATGCCCCTGGACAGGTACTTATAGACTCCAACCGAACCTAACTTTGAAAGCTACCAAAATAACTCCCTACCGGACATGCACAGCACCTATTTAAGACCCTGTTCACACAAATATGGAATAGAAACCATAAAATAAATAAAAAGAAACCAGAGAATGAGAAATTAGAAGTGAGTAAGGAAAATATTTGGCAATGTACAGGGTACTTAGGACATGTTCATGGCCGTCGCGAAGATTAACCCGCCTCCTCTCAGGCTCTGACAATGGTGAAGGTGCACGTGAAGCATGTATAGTAATCCAGTGTTGCACTGCACTTAATCTCGGGTGGTGGGGCCATCATCACACTCACGAGTAAGAGGCAGCAGAGGAACAGCAGGGCCTGCAGCAGGTAGGGCACCACCACAAAAGAGAGCATGTGGCACCCATGGCGATGAGCGTGCAGTCACAATAGTAGGTAGACAGAAAGTGGGGAGGATGCAGGGTCACTCTAGCGGATGTCACCGGAACTATGCGCCAAAACAAAGCTATTCGCACTGTGTGGCAAATTTAAACAGTAGGGATGAACACATATTGTTTTTTTTTCTTTGTTTTTTTTTTTCCGGTGTCCCAGAGGATTTTGGACATTCATTCAGATGGCCTTTTGTCCGGATATCTTAGGGAATGTCCGAGATGTGGACTAATGGACCCAAGCCAAAAATGTCTAGGACTTGGAGTGACCAGGTCTTGGTCGTCTGGGTCTTAGAGGGGTTACTATCCGCAGTGCTGCGTAAGGTAACATTCATGGATTCTGTTCCCAGGTCCGTGACCTATTGTAGAGGAGTTCCGTGAACACATACAACTCGTTTCACAAACACGAGAGCTACCTGCTCCGATGTTTTTGTTTTCAGTGGTTCAGCAAACAGGAATCTGGTTAGTGTGTCCACTTCCTTAAGAACATATTTATGTCCTGCCTCAGACATATTTAACAGTCTTATAATATTCATATGTACCCTATACCATGGTGCCGGCACATCTGGGTACCTCATATGCTGAGCCAGGGCATAAGTAATGCACTAGGTGCAGAGCCAACACAAATTAATATTATTCTTGACCATAGTTGGCCAATATGCATATCTCTTGTTGTGTGCAATAGTGACCTTGGCCCCATTATGTCCTGACAGTGGCAGATGATGGGCCAGATGTAATGCTGCTGGTACACTTTGTTCAGGTACAACCGCCCGTAGTACCTCACAATCTTCATATGCACGAGTATCTGTCTTGTACAACAGGCCATCCTGGTGGAGGGAGAACTGTCCAACTGGGGCAGCCAGTTTGGGTACCTGAGGGGCTTCTCCACGAAGATACCATCTTAACAATCCTAAACCAGATGCACAGCTTGCTGCTTTTGCAGTTCTTCAAGGTTCCAGCTAACAGTATCAGTATCGGCCATGCCCCTTGTAACAGCTGTGAGTTCTGCATCACCGTCTTGTTCTCTACAAAGACGTGACAAGGCATCAGCTATTTGGTTCTGGTGTTTAGGCAAGTAGGACGCCTCTAAATCGTATTTGACAACCTGTATCTTCCACCTAGCTATCCTGCCAGAAGGCTCCTTCACATTGAAGAGCCATGTGAGGGGTCGATGATCCATCTGCACAATCACTTTGTGTCCCAAGACAAGAGGCCTATTGGTCAATAGTCCATACACAATACTAAAGGCTTTTTGCTTGATAGTGGCATCATTAGCCTTGGCTTTATTTAGTGTCATACTAAAATATGTCAGTGGTCTAAGGAATTGATGTTTATCTTTCTGTTGTAGTACCCCACCTGTTGCTGTACTGCTCACATCAGTTGTCAAGTAGAATGGTTTATCAAATGAGGAGAACTTGAGTATGATGTCGTCAGTAAGCTGACTTTTTAGACTTCTGAAAGCCTGATCTGCCTCCCCATTCCACTTGATTTTTTATTTGCTGCATTTTACTGCCTTCTTTCCACGAGTCAGCTTTGTGAGAGACAAAGGAATCTTAGCATAAGCACTTATGGATCTACAGTAATAACTAACCTTAGGAAAGAGTGGAGCTCCTCAGTGTCTTGGGAACTGCAATTTCCATTATGGCTCAGACGTTTTCCGGCTGGAACCGCAGTCCCTCAGCAGAAATTATGTGTCCTAGGTAAGATACTTCATTCTAGAAAAAACTGCACTTCTCTAAGTTAAGAATAAGTTGGGCTCCTTTAAGACTGAAAAGAACTTCAAATTTTGTACGTGCGAATCAAAATCCTTACCATAGACGATTATGTCATCTAGGTAAGTGTAACCAATACGTCCTGTCAATCCTATCGGGACTTCGTTAATGATCCTTTGGAACACGCCAGGGGCAACTTTTAAGCCAAAGGGTAAGCTGTTATTTTTCCAACAACTGTCTGGTGTGGAAAACGCGATCAGCGGTCATGACTCTTTGTCTAGCGGTATTTGATGGTATCCCTGCTTCAGATCCAAACTGCAGTACTAAATATGGTATTTTCTCCTAACTGGAAAAGGATGTGTGCAGTGTTTGGCAGTGGGACGGGGTCTTATACTATCTGCTTGTTCAAATGACGAAAATCAAGACAGATCCGCAGTCCACCATCTTTCTTGGCCACCGGGACCAAGGGTGAACAATAGGGTGATCTAGAGGGATGTATAATACTGTATTTTGCACCCTTAACTCATTTAACTGTTGCCTGAAAGTTTTATGATATTTAACTGGTGATCTATAAGGACGGTGGTTCACAACCAGTCCTGTGGCACAGGTATGATGGAGGAAATAAGGTGTAATATTCAGTAGTTCATCACGTGAGGATGCTTTTGCACTAGACATTTGAGAGCATCATTCTCTCTAGTGTTTGGTGAACACAGCTCATCTACTTTTAGAAAAAGTTTCATTAATCTTTCTTCTCCCTGAGTTACACTAGTTACTTGGCCTTGCTCATTTTCCTGACTTTTCCCACCTTACCTCCTCGAACGATTCTGCTGTTGCCGCTTTGTACTTGCCAGGTATACTGATCCGGTCCGAGGTGGCGTTAATATAGGTAACATAAACCGTAGACTTTCCTCCTGCTGTGCTCGGGGCTATTGCACAATCCCTGACCACAGCATAGCAGCAAAAGTACTACATGGACTAGGAGAGAAAAAAACCAAAGGAGCATCCTGATATTTCAGTATAGTGCCACTCGTGAACGGATCAGTCAAGATTGTCGCACTTGTCATGCAACGTCCAGAGATATACTCCTGTTTGTCTGATAGGCTAGTTTCAATTACAGTCAAGGAAGAAGCATCATCTATGTGAAGGTTCTCCTCTTCTACCTGTAATTTTACCTCATCAATCTCGATACGCAATGGGTCTGGGGTGATACATTTCGAGCGAAAATGAAATAGGAACCTAGAATCACTGAAATACAGTAGTACAAGGTAAGTTTCTTACCAACATTAACCCACTCCCATAGGTGCAGCCCGTCAACCCTATGGGTAAGTCAACCACTCCTACCACTTCAGGCTCATCACCACTTGTGGAAACTAGCCTCTGTCCTTGATACGGTCTGAGCTCAGGCTTAGTTTCACCTAAATTTTCATAGGTTCCTAGGTTATTGAGCGATCGACATGCTCTGGTGTCCAAGAGCATGGGACAATTCCTTATTTTACCAGACGCTCCCATAACTACAACCAAGTCCGTTCCGTCTCCCAACGTCGTTACTACTAATCGAGTTCCCCCTCCCCCACATGTGACAGGCATTGCTTGGTACAATGAGTTCTACTCTTGGAGTGATCACACCACGGCCTTTGGCCTGGGTTGTCCACTTTAGCAAAGCAGTGTACAGCCAAGTGCTGTAAAACACTTTCTAAATAGTGTACAGTGGAATCTCCTAAATCTCGGCTTTATGGTGCTGAGCACACGCCGCAATTTGAGAATCCCATGGAATAGAAGTAACTACCAGTAATCATATGGGGAAAATTACTTGTGTGTCTTTCTTCTCGGAAAGGTTGTCCCCCTTACCCCCATACATGCATCAAACTGGTCACCAGCGACCACTAAGAACCTTCATGCTTTGCATGGGAGGGGAGTGCTGTGATTGGCTTATAGTAAGTGTTGTGCTTGAATATGATTGGTTGGGTAATTGTCATGCTTGACTACAACTGGTATATGCCCGGCTAGACGCGCAGACTTGAGGTAAGGGTGGTGCGTATTACATGAGACATTAGAAAAGCATCACCGTTGAGGCTGCATCTGTGAATTTTGTATAATTTCTGCGATTTACTGATGTTGCAAACTTGCTTGATGTTGCCATGTATTGTGAATCCGTGATTAAGAAATGCACGATTTAGGAGATTCCACCGTGCATGATGTCTTGTAAACCAGGTCCATGCAGTTTTTTCATCTCTTATTGATAATTGCAGCACATTTTGGAATGGATTGATCTTCAAAGTTATCTGCTAAAGAAGGTTTAGTCTTTGATGAATTGGACAATAAGACTTCTTTGGCCATCTCCCAAGAACCCAAACTACCTTATCACCATTTGAATTGCACTAGTTACCAGTAAAGGCTAGAATAGAATTTAAACTGTCTAATTACTTTAAATGTTCTTCAGCTTGGTGAACCAAAGTGTATTGCTGAATTTCCTTGGCCACAAACTCCCAAAAGTTGCCAGTGCTCACCTGAGAACTTAATTGAATACATTAAATGTTGGTCAACCAAATTACTTTCTTTTGTGTGCTTCAAGTATCACTGTAGTCACAAATTAAATATTATTAACATATATACTCACTACAGTGAGGAAAAGATGCTCCATTATGATAAGTAACAAGAAATAGCCAAAGTAAGTCAGCATACCATCTCATTTCCAGGACCAACTTTGTTCATGCTCTCTCATTATTTGAATGAAATGAAAAATCATATCCATATATCTACAGTATACAGTACAGTATATGAAACTAATATAAAGTAATTTGATTGCAAGATGTTAGTAGACCTCAAGTGAAGACTATGCAATGATGTGCTCGTCCCACAAAAGATATTGTGGTTGGTATGGAAAAATTAGCATATCATCTCATTTTCGGGATGAATATTTTTCTTTGCTCATACACAAATTAATCACTTTGACTCATACTCTTTCCTTACTGTTTCAGCATGTGAAAAATTTTCAATTATTTATCTGTATACAAAAGTAACATAAAGCTGTTTGAACACAAAATATTAGTACAGATCAGTTTAAGATTGTCTGCACCAACCTCACATGCCATGTGTTGAGTTTATTCGGTGCCCACGATTTTGGCCGGTGTTTTGTCTTCCCTTGTTTCCAGTTTTGAAAATTATACTTTTTTCATCAGTAACATTCGGTACGTCCACTTCAGCATGTGCCAGATGAGGTATTAATCTGTTTGAAAACTACGTGATTGGCATTTCAAAATGGCGAACCTCGATTTACGATACCTCTGTATGTGATGCCCCCAGATTAGCAATGGGGATAGAAATACCACCCTTCCCTGCCGAACGATGACCGAGCCCCAGTTTAATGATGGGTCCTCTGATGTTTAGTCCTGGAGTGATGGGCCAAAAGTTTGAATCACACGCATTCCTGCAGCCAGCTGAGCCCGCCCACCTGCCAGGATACGCAGAAACTCTCGTGCATCTCCCGCACCCATTGCTAACCTGATGTGTACCCAAATTGTTCTTCTCGCACTGGCCGTGTATGAGTGAGGAACTCTCTTACACTTGCCTACCCCGCTTCATGTGGCATCACCAACATTACGCAGGCCACTATCATAGTGCCTTGCAACTGTATCCCAGCTTTGCTATGAGTAGGGCAGTGATAATAATTGTGTGCAGAGTGTGATTTTGTGTGAATTTTAGCCCAAATAAGTGTGATCATATCTGGTAAGGGCACAGCATATGGTGGGGCTGGTGGTAGTGGTGACCCTAGTCGAGATGGTAAGTGGCCTGCTAGCATTGGTGCTTGTGATGTTCTTGCAAAACGCTCTCGTAAAACTGTGTCTTTGGAAGTGAAGTTAGATATTCTTAAGTGCCACGACAAAGACAAAGGCATGTGTGCCATTTCCTTGGCTCTCCACCTGTCCCAGCTGACTGTCTCCATTATCAAGACGTGGGAGGCCATCAAGGCTGCTGCTGGGGAGGTTGCTACCCTCACCACCTCCCGTCTCACCCAGTATAGAGAGCTTGCGATGGAGGAGCTGGAGCGGATGCACTGCACGTGGGTGAAGGATCAGAACAGGAGGAAGACGCCCATTTGTGAGGCAGTCTTATGTACTAAGGCTCACTCCTTGTGGGACTAAATAAAGATGAGACACAATCTTAATGCCAGTGAAACTTTAAGCCTAGCCATGGGTGGTTTGACTGCTTTAAGAGGCGGGCAAGCCTCCTCAAGGTCAGAATGTCTGGTGAGGCAGCAAGTGCAGATGCAGTGGTGGCAGCATTGTTCCCTGACAAACTTAAGTGCATCATTGTGGAGGGTGGCTGTGGTTCAATTCAGGTTTTGAATATTGATGAGACTGTGCTCTTTTTTAAGGGAATGTCCTCAAAGACATATCTTGCAACAGAGGAAAAGTCTATGCCAGGGTTCAAGGTCTTGAAGGACCGGCTTAAACTCCTGCTGGGGGGCAACACCAAGGGCGATCTCAAATTAAAGCTGCTCCTTGTCTACCACTCTGAAAGCCTGAGGGCTCTGGTGGGGTATGTGAAGAAGAATTTAAGAATAATATGGAAATCAAACAAGAAGGCCTGACTGACTTCAAACATCTGTTCGTCGCATTTCCACTCCTACCTCTCTCTCTCTCTCTTGTTCACAAAAAGTATGCCTTGAGAGAAAACTTGGCAAACAGATTTCTTGTGGTGGTGGACAACATGCCTAGCCACCCTCCTGCGATGAAGGACTGGGCAAGCAACATAGAAGTGGTGCTCCTGTTCCCCAACAATACGTTATTGTTGCAGGCGTACTGCCTGTGCCGCACTATGCAGCAGTTGGTGAGGGCATGTGACACTGACGACAGGACGACAGTGCAGTCTTGCTGGAAAGGATATAATATGGTATATGCTACACCATCGAGAACATCATGGGGCATGGAGGGGAGTAAACCAAGCCACAATGTGTGTGGTGCAAGCTATGTCTGGAGTGTGTTCACTCTTTTGCCGGCTTCCTTGAGGGCTAGCAAGCATCACTGGTACAATGGGTGTGGCAGGACATTGTGCAATTGTCACATCTTCAGGGAGGTCAATGAGCAGGATGTGGAGGAGGTCCTGGAAATCTGCAGGGAGGAGCTCCTCAATATGGAGATTCAGCAGGTGCACCAGGAGGCAGAGGAGGAGGAGGTCATCCCTGAGGTGTGAGCCCTCAGTATGAAGATTCTGGAGGAGATGGTCACCAAGGTTGACGTGGTCATCATGCTTATGCACACTCACAACCCCCTCCCAGGACAAAGCAGGGATGCATCTGATCAGCTGGAGGAGGGGATGAAGATGTACACAGTGATGCTGGAGGAAAAGAAGAGGGTGGCTAGGCAGACTTCCATCACTGCCTTCTTTAAACAGGCCTCCCACCACGCCAGCGACCCACAGTGGATATCGACCAGCAGAGCATCTCTCCAGTCATCGACTAGCAGAGAAACACTGAGGTCCTTCTTCTGCTGAGGACGTGCTCGATCCCTAGTGCTGGACCTCACCTCAAGCCAATCCCCATCTCCCGTATCACCTGAGTCTCCAATGCAGCACTCCACCACTCCATCGCTGCCTTCTCCTCCCCAGCCTCAATCTCTGACACCACTTCGGCTGCTGCCTCTGTCTCCCTCACCACAATGTGACCCACTGCATCTGTCTCCCTCGGTACCTCATCAGTCATTGCAGTGGTCTCCCTCATCACCTCACCAGTCATCACAGCAGTCTCCCTAGCTACCTCATCTGTCATCACATCACACCCCATTGCCACCTTGTCCATCATCACATAGCACCCCATTGCCACCCTCATGGCCAGTGCATCAGTCTCCTGCTACCATCACCCCACCTCGCCAGGCTTTCCTTCCCACTGACTCCCCCCACAGATGGGATTTGAGGGCTTTGAGGAGAAGTTAGTGCTAGGGAGCACCACATGTCCCCTAGCCTCAGGGGGATAGCAAGGATGACGACCAGGACCGGACATGAACTTACAAGAAGTAAGTGATGAGAGATGTGTGATATTTTCAGGCCTATTTTTTATGATTTTCAGATTTTATGTGTTGGTTTTATTGAGTTATTTACAAGTGTTAGGCTTAGGTTAGCTTCATTTACAGCTTTTAGGACATTTGGATTGACTTTAAAAATTTTTGGACTCATTTGGGTGGTTCCGGACTTGGCTGGGGGGAAACCCAAGGATCAAAAATGCATCCTTATACTTTATATGTTAAATTGTCACCGGTTTATGATACCCCTCCTGGCGATGGGTTTTTACTTAACCAATTGCATTGGTAAAATGGGGTCTGCTTAATATGTAGCGAGACCTGTAATATCTGATGAATGCTGTCACACATTTTAGTAACTGTTCTGCAATATTTTTCTTAGTAAATATGTGTAGAAAACTGATATAATAACTAATTATTAAATTTCTGCAGAATTTATGTACTGTTCACTAATAATTATCATGGAAGGGACTTTAGAAAGTATGCAACTGTGTGAGCCAGGAAGAGGTGACCATCTTCCATTGTGTTATCAGGTGAGCATTGGCAACTTTTGGGAGTTTGTGGCCAAAGGAATTGCTAACACTTTCACCTTTGAGCCCAGTTGTGACATTACGAAGTGAAGATGATCCCTTGCACTTCAATGAGCCTAGAGCTGTTCACCAGTCATCTTTCATCAATATATTATTTTATTCCTACATTGCCCCTAGTCTGTATAATAAATTGCCATCACCCTTGAGGCAATTGACTTCTGTTGAGTCTTTTAAGGGGCAGCACAAAGCCTTTCCCTTTTCAGGGAGTTATGATCTGGGCAGAAGTGTTGTGATGGATGATTATTGGGTTTAAGTTGCTGCCACATCTGCTGGAGCATGTGTATGAATATCACTTTTTTTGTTTTAATTATTGTAAAAGTATTGAAAGTGTGTCAAGTGCTAATGAATTTCTTAGTGGAGGAGCTGGTGCTTTTGAGAAACAAAAGACCAAATTATAATTATTTATTATTAAGAGTGATCTTGAATATTTTACAGTCTGACCTGTGGGTTATGATCCCGTGCTTTTCAGCTTGAGCTGTTGCTCACTTTAGGTGGGTTAAAGTGGTTCTTTATGCCACTGGGTTTGACTGTAGCTCTTGTAACATCTAGTTGGTTTGGAAATATGGCAGTGTGAATATTTACCTTTTGGCTATGCAACTTTATTTATGCTGTACATAGTTTCAGGTTTCACTTTCAGTTACTATGAATCTGAATTTTCAAACAATATAAACATTTGGTTCTAAGCAGGCAAGTGCATTTTGTTGATATTCTCCTGTAGTAGTGTAACTATTTGTTTATCAGTCATAGGGTTGTGAGTAATTCTGACTTTTTTTTCCCTGTCTTCAGTGCCAATATTCTACTGGACCAGAATTTTGAGCCCAAGCTAGGAGACTTTGGGCTGGCCAGGGAAGGGAAAAGTCAGTCCACCAGCATCAAGGTAAAAAGGGCACTCACAGCCATAATACAAATGCTAATTTAATGCCCTGGAATGGCTTGGAGATGAAGAGCATGAGTGGCTTAAAATGTAGTATCTAGGTACAATAGTGTGATGAGCAAGGATGGGAATTAATAGAACAAGGTGTAAAAAAAATGCTCAGTAAGGAAGGAGGGTTGGAGGTGCATTGAATGAGTGAGGAGGAATAACAAAGTGAATGTGAAGTTAAGTAAGTCATTGCATGACAGTGAAGCTTGGACTTTGCTTGAAGGACACAAGGAAGGAGTGAAAGGAATGGAAATGAGTTATCTGAGAGGTGCATGTGGAGTTGTGTGGAGAAAGAGATGGATAAACAAGGAAGTTTGAGAGTGTAGCTGTGTTGATTTGGATGTGGTAGAAAGTGTTTGGATGAGTACCCTGAGAAGGTTTGACCATATGTAGTAAAAGGAGTGATACAAGCCGCTTACAGTTATGATTCACTGTACAATGGGGTTACCTGTAACAAAAACTTATCACATAACTGTCGTAAAATGAGGTTGATCTAACATGGATTCAGTGGGGATAGGGAGAGTTCCCTTGACCATGAAACTAAATTAAAATTAGTACTGTACATCAGCAAGGAAATGCCAGTTAATATTGATATCAGCATCGGTGGGGAAAAAATTATATGGGAATCGGCAGAGTGATGATGAAAAATAAATAAATGTTTGTTTTACCCAATGTCCCTGGCCTCTAGCACTTATTTCTCCACCACTTTAGATGTCAGCTAACGCTATAATGGCGATTATTTTTCAAAGAGACGGTCTTATCCCACATTCTGTTGACAGTCTGTAATGGTAAAATGCTTGAACTAAAACATACGGAATATTTAGATCATAGTATTATATCGCTGTGGTTAGAATGAAGCTCGACACATATATCTAGACAGCAGTCTTCTGTCCAGGAGCTGTGGCGGACTGGTATGAACTTTCGAATCTGACGGTACGCACATACATGTACACACTGGCAGTGTTCCATCAATGGTATGGCTTAGGCTTAATGTTTACATTTGGTGGTGCAAGAGCTGTGAACAGAAATTCAGTTTTTCATTTTTTCTATTAATCTTTAGTAAAATGTATACAATTAAATAAGTTAATTATCATTGCCTCTCTTTGAGTTTAAGGAATTTAGTGCTAAATTTGGTTGTTACTTGCAAATCTTATTTTGTTATGAAACGTGAAAAAATGCCAGTGCTTAAAAAAAATATTAATATCTTAATTTACATCAAACTATAACAATTTCTTTAGCTTTTTTATTTGGATTTTTTAAAAAGAAGATATTAAATGATAACTATACTATACCTTTATAGTGTTACGTCCCTGTCCCTCACTGCCACAGGCTCCAACAGCAGTAGTTCAGTATAGGAAGGGTGTTGCCCAGTGAGTTGTTCTTCCAATGGCAGCCTTACGGTGTACAGTACACAAGATCAGCTGAGGTGTGGCAAATAAAAACTGGCTTCTTAAGTTCACTGTCTTTATTTTCCAAATAATTACAATTAATGCTTTTCAACTTCACTATTTTCACAAGTACCAAAAGTATACAAACTGCAGTAACACTTGACTGTTTGCCAACACTTCATTATTATCACCAGTACCAAATGTATACAGACTGCACTGCACTGCACTCAAACTGAGCTGGAAACCTACTGAACTACCTCTAGTCTCTTCCCCATCCTTATATAAGCGTCCTTTATTCTAGAGTGTTCTGCACTTCTCCACATTTCTTGAGCATTCCTGAAGGGGGCAATAATTACAACAGTTACCAGCTCAGAGACTTCCAAAACATGCTAGAGTTTTCTTACACTGAGTAACACTAAATTATTTTGCATACAAACTTAAATTATATTAAATAATTTAACAAAGAGTTACATAAATTAAACATTATAGAGAAGAAAGAGCGCAAAAATTATTGCATAACTTACAAAATAGCTACGGTCACAAACAGCAGGCAAACTGGCAACTCTGACATGTACTGGAACTACGGTAAACATTGGGAATTCTCTAGCACTACCAAACTGGCAAATCCCTCTTCTCAGCAATATTTTAAAATGTTATTGATACACATTAATACTTGTAAGTAAATAATGTCTTTGCCACTGCCCAAATAATGGAAAAAATAAAGCACATATCGTAACTTTTGTACTTCCCTAAAAGTGCACAACACTCAGTCATGAGACAAATAGTGAACACATAAACAGCTAGCTTCTAGATCTTAGCCAGATCTAGGTAAATGACGAAATATGAAACGCATAATATATGTAACCCTCTGGGCATTACCAAAATAATAAAATACAGAACAGCTTTATACCCAAAAGTACCTTACATAAAATCTTGGCCAGCCAGCCATTATCCTAAAAATGAAACAACATTTATATGTAAACGTACTTAAGATTTCGATCATTAGCCAATTCTGGCCAGACTAGCCTAGAGTTAGTGCAGTGGAAAAAAATACATGTGCTTTAATCCCAGGGATTGGATTTAACACTCTAATAGTCGAGGAGAGTTCCTCATATATGATTAAAACCATAAAAAAAACATTGAAAACCAAATAATACCCGACCTATACACAATTGTATGTACAGTATCCCGCCTAATTTTTGGCAGTTTTTCAGTCATTCTGTCATACTGAGACATCAAAACACACATAGGATTATCCATATTAATGCTAACCATCATGAAAACAATGCATAAACAAAAAAAATCCACACACAAAAAAACCCACGATGGTTTGAAAATCTGTTGTCTGTGACGAGTGATTGCTCCCGGGGCTCAGAAAAAAATTCCACAGCCAAATATGCCACTGGAAATTGGTTATATTGGTATAAATGGTATACAGTCATCATTGCTGGTGTTTATACCATACTATAAACTAATACAAACACATAAAACTGACAAGTAAAAGTACAATAAATTCAGCAAGAATAAAGTGTTCAGGAGTAAACTTACCTTCATATAACTTCCCACCATCCTGGTGGAAAATTTTGCCAGCAGTTTCAAGAGATATGCATATGTCTAGATGGAAAATTGGATGAGCTTTCACATGATTACTGCGGAATTTTGATACGGCCAGTAGTAGTCAAATAAATCACAAAAAACTTCTTTGAAATCTCACAAGTCAGTGTTATTACCACGGTGGAGGTTAAGGACTGAGGGAGTGAGGGGGTAGCAGGGAGGGTATGGAGGAGGGACAGGAGGGGGGAGAATCGAGGCTGTGGGCAGGATTCTTCCCCTTCTATCAATAGGCGGACGGGCACTTTCACCGTACATTTACTTGTGGCTTGCAGTCTGTTAGATGCAGAGTGGCCATGTGGAAACAACTCACTGTGACCAGGGGACTGTCGACCTTCTGTAGAGAGGCAGATGGCCACTGTCGCCGAACATGTACTCGTGCCTTGTGGTTTGTGTTCGATGGAGGTGGCAGTTCAGATAGACTTAGCCCCTGTGGCCACATGATGTTAGATATTTGGTGGGGAATGCATAAGGACATTCTGACACCACTTGTGGGTTACAGTCGTATTACTTGGGTGCTGGAGGTTCGTTGGGAGTGATAGGACAAGCACTCGATTTTTAACCATTCAGTACAGGGGCAGATGGACAATTTAGCTCTGGTTGTGGGTTACAGATTACTTCCCGCACACGGCTCGAGCCCAGGAGCCACAGTATCAATGTTTGAACATGTTGGCTGGCCGTCTGAAGTTCTCGGGGACTTTTACGTCTGGATAATAGCAAGTAAATTCAGATAATGGTTTAATAGATCTAAGGTCCAGTATCCGGATAATGAACACACCAGATACCGAGCGTCCAGATAAATGAGGAACTACTGTACTTTGACAAATCTGGCATTGAAGGTTCTGTGGTTGAAGTGCACAACACTTTTAGGTCACAGTGTCTTCCGTTGTGCCAAATAGTTGTCCTGAGATGCCGTTCGAATTTGGGCAACATTTACGCACACAAATATTAACAGCTTACGCATGATCACCCATACATCATCAGAAGACGTTCACACTCTTCATTTTACCATCTTTCCTCTGTGTATACATTAACTCTCTCTCTCTCTCTCTCTCTTTTTGTGCAATAGTCCCTCATTTATCTGGAAGCTTAGTATCCAGACATGCTCATTATCTGGATGCTGGCCCTTGGCTGTATATAACCGTTATCCGAATTTACTTGCTATTATCCAGACGTAAAAGTCTCTGAGAACTTCAGCCGGACAGCTAATATGTTCAAACATTCGTTATCGTGGCTGCCGGGCTCAAACCGTGAGAGGGAAATAGTCTGTAACCGGTAACCAGAGCTAAAATGTCTGTCCGTCCCTGTACTGAATGGTCAAAGTCGTGCACTCGTCCTATCACTCCCAATGAAACTCCAGCACCCGAGTAATACAACTGTAACCCGCAAGCGGTGTCAAAACGTCCTTATACATTCCCCACCGAATGTCTGGTATTCTGCAGCAGTGGGTGCTCAAGTCTTTCTCAACCACCACCACCATCAAACACAGACTACAAGCCATGGGTACATGTTTGGCAACAGCAGCCGTCCGTCTCTCTACTGAAGGTCGGAAGTCCTCTGGTCACGATATAAGTTGTGTTTCCGCATTGCCACTCAGTGTCTAACAGATCGCAAGCCACGCGTAAATGTTCGGCAAAAATGCCCGTCTGCCTGTTGACAGAAGGGAGAGAATCCTGCCCACATCCTCGCTTCTTCCCCCCTCCCGTCCCTCCTCCATACCCTCCTGGCTCCCCTTTACTCAATCAGTCCTTATCCCCCCTTCAAGACTGGGGAGTTTAAATTTTTTTTTGCAATTTATTCAGCTGCTCTTGGTTCCACTGAAATTCTGCAGTAACCATGAGAAAGCTCATGAAATTCTGCATCTAGACATATGCTTAACTCTTGGAAGGATCTGGCAAATCATCAGAGGAAACAGAAGGGGTGATGACACTGTCATGTTGTTTTTCCCATAAGATTATGTATTCCCCCATGGAAAGGGAGGTAGCCAAGACAGGACGACACACTCCCCATTTACTCATCCATTCAAACACAGTCATTCGCATCTTAGCCCCAAAGGGGAGAACGGACAGATCCTCACCGTACCACACTGCACAAGGGTCAACTGCGCAATGCAATCAGTGACATCCGCAGCAGGGCCTGACAGCAGAGCTGGTTTACCCCTGCCACATCATAACAGACCCATCCCCTTACCCGCACCTGACCTGACTAGCTGATCACATCAAATGCAGGAGAATATCCCCTCAGGGCTGCGTCATCACTTATTCATTCACAATTTCTCTCCATTTATTTCTGTCACGCGCAGCCACTCTTCCTTGTTCAACAGACATCCCTCTCGCATCCAGCGCTCTCTTCACACTGTCCATCCATCCTATTCGTGGTCTTCCTCTCAGCCTTACACCTCTCACATCAGATCTAGTTATCTTTTTCACCAATCGCTGGAAGTCTATCTATATATATATATATATATATATATATATATATATATATACAGGTAACTCGCACGGAACACGTGGGTTTCGTTCCTACCGTGCCGTGTTAGGTGCGAAATCGCGTATATTTAAACTACTCCGTATTTTGCTCCCTAGACCCCCCAAATGTGTTGTTTTGCTGTTATCTGTCACTGGTAATCACTAGAAAGCACTTTAAGTGGTTAGAAGGTTTATTTAATGTTATAACTCACAAATACAGTACTCCAGAGCAAAACTTCAACACACAAATACTGTACGTAAACACAAGGAAACATTCCGACGCCGATCATAGGTAATCATATAAATCAGGTTAACTGGTACTAGTGCTTTAACTTACAAGTACATACCAGAACAGTACATATTTAACTTAGAAATGCAGTACTGTGATATCGAATGATTTCAGTACATAATCTGTTAGGAATGGCTGGAAAAAAAAAAAATGTTATGAATACATTTTCACCTTTTTGATATATGTTTATGGTAGTTTCGAGTTATTTTTTATGTTATCGATGTGCCCATGCTTGGAAAAGGGAGCGAAAGAGTTGAATTTTCAGTCCTAAATGAGAAAACTGCACATCCTCCAAGGCTAGACTCTGCCACGGGAGAATAAAGTGGAGGGTCAGTCCGATTAGCAATAAGGAAGTTGTGTCACAACTTCCAGCTCCCACACCACGAGAATGGCTAAAAATAGAATCGTAATGCAGTTTCAGAACTAACAATAATCTAATCATTACGAATACAGATACAAAGCAGAAATAAATACGTTTACAGATGGGGAAAACGTACTTCTTCCGTCATAACATGTTCATCTTTCTCTATCATTTTACGTTCATCTTTATCATTTTACTTTGTTATTTTCGCAATATATATTGCTGTCTCGTAAACAGGGTGGTTGTTTGTGTTTTGCAAGGGAGGAAAAAGGTTGTATTTTCTGTCTGGGTCGATATAATGGGTGTAACTATGTGTGGGTAGGCATGGCCACGAGCGAAAAAATCGTACATCCACTCATCACGATAGCAGGTGGTGAACTGACAGATGATACATGAGAGGGTGAAGTCAAGGTCAGTCTCATGTCCCAGATTTTCGTTCACTTCCCGAAAGTTTTCACAGTTTTCTACAAGTTGCAATGCATCAAATGATCCAAACCATTACAGCAAACCTGAGCAAATAGGTAAAGATACCAAGACAAAAATGTATTTTTCTCTTATTATAAGTCTTTAACGAACAAACAAAAATGGCAATATTCCGGTGCCAATCATGGGTAATCACATAAATCAGGTTAACTGGTTACAAGGCTTTATTTAATGCTTTAATTGCTTACAAGTACATACCAGAACAGTAAATATTTAACTTACAAATACAGTACTGTAGAAAAGCAGTACAGTAAGAGTTTAACGAACAAACAAAAAAGGCAATATTCCGACGCCAATCATGGGTAATCATGTAATTCGGGTTAACTGGTTACTAGGCTTTATTTAATGATTTAACTTTATTTAAGTGCTTACAAGTACAGTACATACGAGAACAGTAAATATTTAACTTACAAATACTGTACAGTACTGTGGAAAAAACGAACAAATAAAAAAGGCAATATTCTGACGCCTATCAGGTAAACTGGTTATAAGACTTTATTTCTTGCTTTAACGTTATTTAATAGTACTTTAAGTTACACATAAACTTACCAGAACAGTACAGTACTGTAAATATTTAACTTACAAATACTGTGCTACTGTACTCGGGAATGTCTCACTCGCTGAATAATTTCCCGCCTAGATCATCACAAAATCAAAACAAATCGCGCGCTGCGGTGACGTTCGAGGATTTGATCTTTCAAAGGCCTCTCCTGCGTTAATTTGTAGTTTTCATAATGGTTTTTTAATCTTACGTTGTCTTATATGTATCCCAGCCCTTACCGTGTATAATTGCGAGCGCATTCCGTGAGATCGTGTTCTGTGCGAGTTACCTGTATATATATATATATATATATATATATATATATACACACATATCTATCTATCTATCTATCTATCTATATATATATATATACACACATCTATCTATCTATCTATCTATCTATATATATATATATATATATATATACATGCATACAGTACTCCCTGTGCTATCCAGATGCCCACTATCAGGACTCCCCACTTACTGGACATTGTGGGTATGGACCTTCGGAACCCAAAAAAAAAAAAAAAAAGAAAAAGAAAAAAAAAAATCCCCCCCAAATCTGAATTTTTTCCCATCCGTAATTTGAAATTACCGTGCGGCGTCGAACAACTGTTTACACCACAGCCCCTTCACCCCTTCCTTCCTCCCCCCTCCCCCCTCCCCTGTTATGGTTGCCATTTGGTATTTTTCATTACCGAATATGGGCCAATTTGGTAATGAAAAATTCATTTGGTAATGAATCAGAATAATGCATCACCAAATGGATTTTTCACATGTATGAGGATGCACAGGATGGAGATGGTGGATTGTCTGCTCTCTCTCATTAATCTGCTAGCTTACATAGCATGAAAATAATCAACATGCTGTTAATTATAGGGAGAGTTATTATTCCACTTGTATATATAGTGAAGAATAAATGCTTGCTTTACAAATCTGGTAATGAAAAGTTAAATTTGGTAATGAAAATTGAGGAGTTTGGTAACGTGGCCGAGTTCCGATCTGGCAACCCTGCTGCCCCCTCCACCAGTTACTGCCTAACTGCCATCACGAGTGGATGATTATCGCAGTGGATGCCGCACGTGATCGTTTTTGTGAATAAAGAGTGAATAAACTGCAATGCCTCGCCAGAAGACCACACAGGAATTTACAGTGTTGTGCAGTGTTAAGAAATTAGAATTTAGAGTGCAAAGGATTATCAGTGGAGTGCAAACCAGCGGTTGAAACTGCCGTGGTGCAAATAAGAACAGAATGTGCAGTGTTAAACTATTATAACTCACAGTGCAAAGAATTACTGTAAGTGCAGCACAACACTGGATTACTGTATGTGCTTCAAAAGCATTTTCACCACTGCCAAAGCCTTAGAGAAGGCAGCCACAGATGTGCTGTAAGTACCCTGTACACTGCTGTTTTCCGTAACTACTTCTAATTCCTCATTCTCTGGTTCCTTTTCATTTATTTCATGCTTTATGTCCATTACTGGTGTAAATAGGGTCTTAAATAGGTTTAAATAGGTGCTATGCATGTCCGGTAGGGAGTTATTTAAGTGACCTTCAAAGTTAGGCTGGGTTAGGGTCCTTAAGTACCAGTCCAGGAGCCAAGGGCCCAATTTCCGGACATGCCTTTGGCTCTATTACATCGGATAGTGGAGGGATTACTGTGTACAGTAACCCCTCCAATATCCGGATCAATAGAGCCATCGGTAGGTTCGGATATTGGTTTCGTCCGGATATTGGGCCCCAGCTTATGGACTTGTACTTACGGACCCTAACTCAGAGAAACACCTATACAACTCCCTCCGGACATGCATAGCACCTATTTAACACCCAAATCACACCAATAAGGCACATAAATGACTGAAATAAATGCAATAGAAACATAAAATGTGGGTTTAGAAGTATGTTCATACATTAATAAACATTCTGGTACTCATGGACTCTAACCGAATCTAACCTAACCGAACCTAACCGAACTCTGAAAAACACATTCCTACTGCACATGCATGAGGTAAGTTTAGTATGGAAAGAAGTACAGTATGACACTTTCTGGTAAGTATAGTATGGGAAAAAATCAATATGAAACATTCTGGTAAATACAGTATGGAAAATAGTACAACATGAAACATTCTGGCTACTTACAGCAAGTCCCTGGCCACCTCGATGAATAACCGCCTCCTCTCGGACTCTGACAGTAAGAACGATTTCCTGAAGCACTTGCACTACACTCTTCCTGAAGTCTTGCACTGAACTTAGTCACCAACACACAGAAGTCCGTTCTTTTCACAGTGTTCACTTTAGTCCAAATAATGTTCCATTAAATTTAAGTGTTGCACATTAACTTTTCCCAAGTTTTTTTTAATTTTCCAAAGCCAAAACAAAGAAGGTTAGTTACGTTAAATTTCTTTTCTACTTAGTCTTTTCTCCCAACTTGAAAACCTTAACACAACACACCGTTTTTTTCACTGCACAACACTCAAAATTCCCGTGTGGTCTAGTGGAGAAGTTCTTGCTGTTTATTCACTGTCAGAGCCCGAGAGTATCACTGGCAGGCGTCCAAGGGGTGCATCGGTGGGTCGTGGTGATGGCGTACCGACTACAGAAGACTCTGAAGACAGCCGCAAACTCACATCGAGCGGTGACTCCACTGTAGCTGATGTGCTGGGCTGTGGCTCGGAGCATGAGGGCCTGTCTTGGGGAGGCAACGGAGTGGAACCAGGGCTTGGCACAGCGGGGGTCACGGGCCTGAAAAAACTGTCAATCGTTGACTGACGCAAGGACCGACGATTCTGGCGATTGATGATGCGCTGCCGGAAAGCACGCACTTCCTCCACGAGTCCCAAGGGCCCCATCTCCCTGTCGCAGTCCGGGTGTTCCAGGTAGTCTAGGACGAACTCTAGATGTTCCCGGAGTGCGCTCAGCTTGGGGATGGCTGGAGTAGTGTCCTGCTGAGCGGAGTCTGCATCATCATCGCCTTCGTCGTCGGAATCTTCAAGTTCGGGACTGACACCAGCAACCGAAGACGCGATCTCGATATCAGACAACGTCTGATACCCAGGATCGCCCTCGTCGTCGTCCAACCACTCACGAACATCATCCACATCAACATCGTCGCCGTGCTTACGTAGCCGTGCATGGAAGTCATCCACGTCAAACCCTAGGAAATCGTACTCCACATCTGTTCCGAGAAGCAGACGAGACCAACCATTTTCAAGAGTTTTCACAGGGACTTCCTTCCATGCACTAGCCCAGTTGTACAGCGCAGACTTGATGTTGTAGCGGCGAAGGTTTTCCAAAGTCTGCTTGCCTCGAGTGTCACGTCTTTTCCTGCGCTCGTCCTCATCCTCGAGAACAACCATCACCTCGTCCAGGAACTTCTGACGGTACAGGCGCTTTGTTGCCATGATCACTCCTTGGTCCATTGGTTGAATGAGAGCAGTCGTATTAGGTGGCAGAAACATGCACCTAATACGGCCATTTTCAGCAACCAAGTCCTTGTCGCACGGGTGGGCAGGTGCATTGTCGAGGAGAAGGAGAGCCTTTACCTGGTCGCGAGGAATTCCCAGTGTCTTCGTCTGGTAATGTATGACCTCCTTGACGAAGTGATGGTGAAACCAGTCTTTGAAAATCACAGCTGTGAACCATGCTTTCAAAGAATGGTACCATACGACAGGAAGGACATCCATCACCCCACGAAGGCACCGAGGCTGCTTTGCACGGCCAACAATAACGGGCTTAAGCCGGTGCATGCCGTTAGCATTGGCACAACACAAAGCAGATATCCGTTCCTTAGAAAGCTTGCGGCCAGGTACACGCTTCTCCGTCTCATCGGCCAGAGTGTTCGTTGGCACTGAGCGATAGAATAGGCCAGTTTCGTCAGCGTTATAGACTTGACCGAGAGTGAGGCCCTCCCTGTCGATCAAGCCTTTCACCTTGTGCCGAAACTCGTCCACTCCATCCTCGTTAGCGTCCAATGCTTCGCCATGTGCTTTACGGTTAGTAAGGGCCATGTCGTAACTTGAACGCAAAGAGCCAACCCTCGGATGCCTTGAAGTCAAAGGCGTCGTGAAGCCTTGCAAACTTCTCAGCAGCAGCCTTCAGCTCTGTTCCACGTACCATCACACCAGCTGCACGTTGCTGTCGATACCAAATCAACGTGGAGCGGTCGATCTCTGCATACTTGGGGGTAAACATAACCTTCCTCTCCACGTTGCGTTTGCTTCTTGACGAGAAGTCAGCCGTGTACTGCATGAGCTTGTCTTGGGAACGCTTGATATCGAACAAAGTCGACCGGGCCAGGTTGAACTCGCGGAGAATGCGTGAGGAAGACCAACCCGCATCAACCTTCTCCAATATCTCCCGTTTCTTCTCCAGAGTCAACACCACTCTCTTCCTTTTCTCAGGAGGCGGGGCCATCATCACACACACTAAGAGTAGGGCAGAGAGCAGCAGGAGGCCTTGCAGCAAGTACGGCACCACCACAAAAACGAGCACGTGGGCAGCCATGGCGAACAGCGTAAGTCTTGTCGCGGTGAGAGACAGGCGGGAAGTGGGGAGGATGCAGCGGCGCTCTATCGGACGTCGGAGGAATGACAAACCAAAACAATGCTCTCACGTGGCGCGCGCGGCAAGTTCAAATTACGGACGGCAAAAAATCGATTTTTTTTCCAATTTTTTTGGATTTTCAGACCATTTTGGGAATGTTTGATCCCAGGACGATAAGGTCCGGGTAGTGGGGATGTTCGGTTATTGGGCGTCCGGATATTAGAGTGATTACTGTATATATATATATATATATATATATATATATATATCTCTATCTATCTATTGCCAGACACCTCAATCCCGTTTGGGGTGGCCACAAACAAATCGCCTCCAAGTAGCCCTGTCCCCCGCCATTTCACTGCTCTGCTCCCAACTCACACCCCCCTCTCTCATATACCTCTCCACCCCATCCCTCCATCTCATCCTCGGCCTCCCCCTCCCTCTTCCCCCCTCCACCTCACTCACATACACTCTCTTTGTCAGTCTTTCACCCTCCATCCTCTCCACATGGCCAAACCACCTCAGTGTGTTCCTCATAACGCTTCCTGTCACATCCACATCAACACCACAACGCTCCTTTATATCCTCATTCGTCAGCCTGTCTCTCCACGTGACTCCACAGGCTCCTCTTAAATAACTCATTTCCACTGCTCTCACTCTTGACTTGTGTCCGTCCAACAATGTCCAAGCTTCCCTTCTGTATGTTAGAGTTGGTATCACAATACTGTCATGTAGTAACTTTTTCACTTCCATGCTTACTTCCCTGTTTCTTATCGCTGCTTTCAAAGAACCAGCAACCTTTCTTCCCTGCTGTACCCTTTCAAGCACTTCACCCTCCAAACCTCCATCCTTACTCATCACACTACCCAAGTACTTAAACGTACTCACATTTTCCAATTCCTCACCATCCAACCTCGCTGTACATTCACTAACTTCACCTCTCTCAAAGACCATCACTTTACTCTTCCCTACATTCACCTTTAGATTCCGTTTCTTACACACACTCTCAAACTCATCCACCAAGCCTTGCAGCTCCCCTTCGTCTTCAGTCAACAACACAGTATCATCTGCAAACAACAGTACAGGGAGTTTCCAAACACTATCCTCTCTCACCAGGGCCACTCCAACATCCACTACCCTACCTTGTACCTCTTTTATTACCCCATCCATGTACAGATTGAACAACCATGGAGACATGACACATCCCTGTTTCAAACCAACTTTCAAAGAGAAAAATTCACTTACTTCACCATCCACACGCAGTGCAGCCTTCGCACCATTGTACATACTCTTCACAGCATTGAACAACTTCCCATCTACTCCATATATTCTTAACACTTTCCACAATCCTTGTCTATATATATATATATATATATATTGTATGGTAGTGAGACCTGGGCAGTAAAGGAAGAGGATATTTGCAGGGTCAAACGTACAGATATGACAATGATTATGTGGATGTGCAGTGCGTCCGTGTGTGCAAGGCCTGGGGGGGCTGGGTTTACAGTGGAAGAGTTGAGAGATAGGATGGGACTGGAGTGTATTAGTGTTGTGATGAGGAGAGGTAGGTTGGTGTGGTTTGGGCATGTGGAGAGGATGGGGGATGATAATTGTGTGTAGAGAGTGAGAAGCATTAATGTTTGGGGTGGGGTTGTGAGGGGTTGACTGAAAAAGACACAGGACGAGGTCATTTTGTGTGACTTCAGGGTTAAGGGACTGAACGGGGAGGCTGCCATAGATCGAGCAACATGGAGAGTCGCCATTAGGTGACCAAGGCCGACACATGCAAGCATGTTGGAGCCTTCAAAAATGAAACGAAAGAAACGAACACTGGGAGGACTTCTGTATTGGACCTCTGCCTCAGGGATGATAACTTTCAGCACCATGATGGCGAGGTGGACCCATAAGTGGGCAGCAGTGATCTAGCCCTGTTGGAAGCTGCAGGCTGACAGGTGGTCTGCTTACACAGCCGAGCTATTTGGATGCATCCCGTGTAACTGGGGCTCTCCAGGATTGACTGCCCTGGAATTTTTTTGTCTGTTAATGGAGTCAGGGGGCTTGGTCGTTTGGCGGTCATCTTGCTGTTCCTTACAGTGGGCAGGGTTCCACGGTGGACAGAGGCATGTGCTGTAGCAGTCAAAGCCCGTTGTCAAGCCTAGCATGCCTCGAGTTAACACACATCCGCAGGTCTTGTTGAACGGTAATTTTCCCAGGACGCTTCTTGCACCCAGACCAACTTATAGGAAAAAAGGAAGGCCTGGAATTCCTTTGCAAGCCTCACTTTCTCCAGTTACTCCACTCAGATTTGGCAGTTCATGAAGGTGCTGGCTGGCCACCCAACCACACACTTCTACCCCCTCTGTCGTCATAGTATCAGTCTATTGGATAACTTGTCCAGACAAAGTTTTTAGTGTCATTTTTCAAACTCAGTTCACCCTTCCACCTTCCTTGCCTCTGTCATCCATTTATGAGGAGGAGATAAGTGGAGTATTTCAGCACCACTTGCCTCTGACCTGGATTGTCCATTCTGTGCCTTAGGGTTGACCAGGGTGCTAACCACCCTACCTAATGTTCGGGCAGTGGATCCAAACATGGTGGCCAGTGTATTCTTCCAACATCTTCCTCCTCGGCTGCAAGACAGCCTCCTGGAAATCTTCAGTCACAGTTGATGTCAGGTATCTTCCTGAGTGACTGGAAAGAATCCACATTGCTGCCATGCCCCATAGGTGGATGAGACCCCACCACCCCATTGTCGTAAAGGCCCACAGTTCTGCTATCATGTGTGGGGAAGCTGCTGGAGATGATGATGGTGTGTCGCCTCTCATTGTGCCTGGAATCTCGATCACTGCTTTTGGAGGAACAGTGTGGATTTTGCCCATGCCAGGGCACCATGGACATCCTGTACCAAATGGATCACCAGATTCATGATATTTACAGCAGAGGGATGTTTATATTCACCATCTTTGTAACCTTAAGGGGCATATGACAGCCCCTCACTGAGGTCTTCTCCTGAAGCTCTCACAACTGGGGATCGCTGGCTCCCCTCTAGCATGGTTCCGTGATTTCCAGTCAAACTGCAGTTTCAGGGTGTTGATTGTTGGGGCCCTCTCCAGTCCATGTCCAGTTGGCCAAAGGGTGCCTCAATGATCACCATTCAACACCCTCCTCCTCCATATCATGATGTCAAACCTGCCTTGCCCTTCTAACACCACCTACCTGAAACATCACCATTGTCAGACAGGCGGCCACCCTTATTGAGACCCAGCAACAGCTTCATTTAGCAGTGTCCAGCTTAAAGTAATGGGCCCACAGGTGGGGTATGGAGATAAATGCCCCTCAAAGTGCAGTGATGGCACCTACCTTTACAACCAGCTCACAGTCAGATCAGAAGCAGTGCCAGTCATCAGAGAGCATACCCTTCTTGGTCTTCATGTAGATAGCCCAATCCTTACCTGGAGCCAACACATAGAATACTTGCAGAAGTCTTGCACCAAGCGGTTGGCTGTCATGAAACGCCTAGCAAGATTGCACTGTGGTGCCGGTCATGACCTGCTTTTGGCCTGCTAGGGAGCTACCATATCTGCCAGGTTGAACTAAGGATCTCCACTCTTTTTACTTGACTTCCAACCCTCTTCTTCAAAAGCTAGATGCTGTATAAAGTCAGCTCTAGGGGTAACGCTTGGTGCGTATTGCACTTCCACTTCTGTGTCTGCAGGCAGGGAGTGGTGTTCTCTCCCTTCACCTCTTCAGGATGAAACTTACCTGCAAAAACTTCATGACCATCCAACAGCCTCCCCCTCACCACCCACTACCAGCTGTCTATGCTGCTGTGAGGGTCAACCCTTTGGACTCGACTTGGCCCATCAAGTCCAGATGAGCCTTGTTATTCTTTGCTTTCCAAGCAGACTGGATTCTGTCACGCCGGCCTCCTCCTCATCAGCCACTGGCATCAGTACCTCCTACCCCTTCTTGGTGGAACCTCTCAACCATAGTCTCACTTAGCTCACAGAGTCCTTCAGGTTGGATCTTGCCATCAAGTCTTTCAGGAGCTGGCACCCACCATGTATGCAGGACACCTGGAAATCTACACAGACATCTTCCATTCCCTGGCCCTTGTGGCATGGTTGGCAGCATTGTATATAGCAGATTTATCCATTTGTCTGACTTGGTAGTTGGATGTCTACCATGATAATGCAGTAACGGAACTCTTTGCCATCTTTAACCCCTAAAGTACAGTACTAAGCTTGTCGATTGAGCTTTTTGCACAGTTTCTTAATTGGGCAAGCAACGCCGATCATGCAACATCCACAAAAACTGCCAGCAGCTGGCTCCACCCCAGCTGTGATGTAGATAGCTTCTAACCAGTCAGAACTAAGTGTTGGACACACCGGAGGGGGGACCTAGGCCCGTACCCAGGCAGTGGGGGTGTACCTCCCACCTCCCTCTCACTGCATCCCTCTACCTCACTACTTTGTTACTAGCCTACCTCCCACTGTTCTTACCACCACCACCACCACCCTTCCCACACCCTTCTCATGCATCCCCCCCCTCCTATGTGGATCCCCCCCATGTCCCCCCCGAGTCATCTGGGGGAGGGTATTTCCCTCCTACTCTCTCTCCATGTCCCTGTACTCCACTGGGGCCCTTCCTTTGTGTCTGGTGGTGGTCTCCTCCCATCCCTCCATCCCCATCACCCCCTCCTGACATTACCACCTCCCACCACCACCCCTAACCTCCACTTCCACCCCCCACCCCCACCCCACCCCCTAGCATGCAGTATCTTTACCTCCCTGGCCTCGAATAGTTTGCGTATTTCTTACACTTTATGATGCGTTTTTGAATCATTACTTGTAATTTATTCATGTCTTTGCATACAGATATGCACACCACAGTTATTTTAGCTGTCTTTATTCGAAACCCACTCGAAAAAGACATTTATTTTATGCCGACACATGCAAGCATGTTGGAGCCTTCAAAAACGAAACTAAACGAAAACTAGCTAGATTTGACAGCACAGAGGGGAGGGGAGGGGGAGCAAGGGGAGGAGAGAGGAGGGGAGGGAAGAGAAGGGGAGTGAGGGGAATGGAGGTACGGGGTGGGGAGAGGAGGGGAGGATGATTTTTACTATTTATCATATTTTTATTAGAGGGCTTCATGACCATTTTCCCTAGCTAGATGTGACAGCTCGGCGGGGAGGGGAAGGGGGGAGGGGAGGTTAGGCAAGGGAAGAGGAGGGGAGGGGAGGGGAGGGAGGGGATTGGAGGTATGGGGAGGGGAGAGGAGGGGAGGATAATTTTTACTATTTATCATATTTATTTGGGGGGTTTGTCACAGTTTTATTTTTTTCTAAGCAATGACAGAGTACCAAGAGCGAACTAGCGCAAGTGCGGCGGTCAGACGCGCTCATAATTTTCATTGCTTTCACAGTGGTTTTTTTTTTTGGAGTATGGATCCCAAACTACTTGAAAATCATAGAGTAGTGTTTATAGTGTTAATATCTGGCTGTGGTAATCATATTACGGGTTTTCGGGAAGTGTAAAGTGGAGACTTCGTTACCCAACTTCAGAGGTCTCCACAAGTCCTGTGGTAACTGACGAAGGCTCAACAAACATTCCAGGAGAAAGCTGAAGGTATGTGCCATAAGCATATACAATTTTAATATTCTATGACTAATAACTGATTTTTGGCAAATATTTTTTGAGAGTCTGTCGGAGCCCGAATAACCCCGCGGCACACGCAAAACATCGGTAAACATGCCCGCGGTGTAGGGGTTAATGATCCTGATTTACGTAAATGATATGGCTCACTTGATGTAGTGCTGCCTACTTCTTCCTTAGCCTTTATCATTCTTTTTCTGTGCCTGCCCTCCTCTCTTCTTATTTCTCTCATCTTTCCTGTCACTACTTAATGCTTTTCTTTCCGTTACAGGTGGCTTTACATTGATTGACAAGCCAAATTGTTTCCTGTAAGCCAAGAAACCATTTACAACGCTGGGTGGTAACCATATAACCAAACCATATGTGCTTCCTATGTATCAAGTGGGTTGGTGGAGGGTTAGTGCCCCTCCCTGTAAAACAAGTAACTCAGAGTCAAATGACCACCCCGTACGGGATTATGGCGTCTGGCAATAGATAGATAGATAGACATTACAATGGTTTATAACATCTGTACACACCAAAAAAAAATTGATTTTGGTGATTTTTGTATGCATTTTTTGAAGAAAACAGGTGCAAGAAGCGTATTTTCTTTCTCGCTGGGGCCGTGACGGGTAACTATTATCAACTTTGACTGGCCATTGCTCGGTAACTGGTGGGTATAGGAGGGTGGGGTTTGTGTTGTCAGGTGTGTAAATTCAAGCTCTATAAATTGGGCATAAAACTTTTAACCCCTGACATAGTAAAAAAATAGGCCTGATTTTGCATTCTGGAGGGTCTTCGAGGTTGGAGAAGTGCGTTCCCTACAGGTTAAGGCCCTTGAATTCCTCAACTCCCTCTTCCAGCCTCAGAAGGTGATACTCTATGCTGATTGTTCAGCATTTCTTCACCTCATAGTTTCTTTACACCTTCAGTCATTGAGACATCTAATTCAAAACATCCAACCCTTGTTTCAGTGCCTTGTCGGCCGTGGCTGGGAGGTCCACATTCAGTGAGTCCCTTCCCATGTTGGCATCAGGGGCAGTGAGATCGCATATGCCACTGCATGGATGGCCTTGTCATCATCATCTTCCTTGAAACCTCTGTCTCTCTTGGAAATTACACAACATTGTCTCATAGCGGTTGTCTGCAGAGCAGCCTGGGATGCCGGTGTGAGGGTTCACCTTCCTGGCACAACATTGGAGTCATATCAAACGGACTCATCTAATCACCCTTGGGCCTGTGTATCTTCTCATGTCCTGGATGTCGCACTCACTGGATTACGCATCGGGCACATTGACCTGGCTTCTTATCTCAGCCACCTCAGACTAGTCCTGGACCCTTAGTGCCAGTGGTGCAGACCATAGCCCACTTCATATTACACTTCCTTCATGTCAGTTCCATCCACACTAATTTGAGGGATCATCTAGTCATTCTGGGAATCACGGAATTTTTCCTCCCAATACTCCCTGGCAGCGTGGGCCCGAACTGTCGGCTATGACAAGAACTCATTCACCACATGTGTGCCTTCCTCAGATCTAGAATGCTACACTGTTTTTAGTTGGAGAGTTCTTTTCATGAGTCTTTAGGAGGGCTCCTCCTTGCTTCTAGCTGGCGACATCCCTGCAATCAACACCACAACCAAGAATGAGATAATTGGGGTCAGATGCATCCTAACATTTTCAATGTGTAATGCTCATTTTGTGCTTAATAAACTCATGCTAATATCATTACAGATAAAATACTGAAATACAGTAATTTTAAGTTATGGAGTAGTATCCAACTGCTCTTGGTTTGACCAGCTTTTGTTTACAATCAGATCTGCCACTCAAGTCACAGACTTCTTCATGTTAGTTTAAGCAGCAGAAATACCTTACCGGTTCACTTCTTCTTCTCCCTAGTTGTTTTCTATATTATTCTAATTATATTAATTTTATGATGGTAAATGGTTGCTTACCAATGATTTTGTTTTCCTAGTTCTTTTTATCAGTGTCCATCCCAGTTAACTCACGTTTGTTTATGAAGTGTAATGGCTGGCTTTCTAAAATCTACACAGATCTACTGAAATTTGTCATTATAAGCCTAACTTTATATATTCATATGCTAGCTTTACATAATGTAAATTGTCTAACCTGTTAAAATATGTAACCTAACCCAGCCAAAAATAATCTACCCTAACCACACTCAACCAAACCACACCTAACTATATCAAATTAACCTAACCTAACCAAGCCAAACCTGACCAGTCTAAACTAACTTTATTTAACCATATCCCAGTCCAGTCTAACCTAACCTAACCAGTGGTACCAAACACACCAAAATCGCAAAAAGTGGATTAGGTTAGGTTAGGTTATGATAACAATTTTGCATTAAATTATCTTGATTTTGCAATAAATTTCTATAAAGTGGAAATATACAAACATACAGATCCTTCACCATCACCTTGCATTGGGCCATCTGCTGACTTTATTTACAATTTACCAGTGCACTTTGCATGGTGCAGTCACTCAGTGCTCCATGTGTGTGGATTTCTAACACACAGAATACTCAGTTTACTATTTATTTATGATGAATAATACACACTCATCTAAGCCTGCATTGTTGAAGTTCTAATTTATAATTAGTAAGGCTTCCAAGTGTTGGTGGCCTTCATACCAGTTGCCTCAACCCATAAGCCTATCCCAGACCATGACCTTCATGGTTTAATGCGCAGGGTGATTTTTAAAGCAAAATTTTGGAAAAAATGTGCACATTATATGGTGGGAAATATGGTAGGTTGGGTTAAGCTATGGTTAGGTTTGGATTTATCAGCACTGATAATGGTAATTTTGAAAATAGCTTTAAAAAATGGCACCTGTCTGCAGTTGGCATACACAAGATGGCATCCGTCTGTCTTGTTGGGGGTTGTAAACATCTTTTACCATTGTTGTGGCAGTTTTTTACACCATAAAAACAATCAGAAAAATATGAAGAGGAAACTTAAAGACTAAGAAGTGAAATGGCAAGATCTTGCTGCTGCTTTAACTTAACAGCACATTTACGTCAACAGTTCTGCAGTTAGGTGCAAGGCTAGTGGCTGGTCAAGGGTTCGGTGAGGTATGTGTACCCAGTAACAGACTAAAAATTCTCTCCTATAGTGTCCATTACATCACTGTCTGTTAAGCTAACCATGCCTCTGTGTAGTTCTTGTGCTTACCATGACATAATATACTCTATTTAATGGGTCTAAATTGTTGTAAAAGGGAAAATTGGGAGTTTGAGCATGGGGTGCCTGGGACCAATTAGGATAAATGCCACAGGTTCTGTATATTCATTATCTCACAATTCCATCATCATTTACCGTGTTTGGTATCAGTTATGCATGATAACCAAAGGATCACAATTAACCCCTAAAAAATGAGCATCATAATGTTTTGACATAAGCTCAGGACAGACATAATCAGAGAGTGTGATATTGTGGGGGGTGGATGTGGGGGGGTGAGAGGGGTGGTGAGGGGGTTGTGGGGTGGTGCAGGGGGGTGGGCTGGGTGGTTGGGGCAGGTGGGGGATAGGTGTGGGGGGTAGGGTGGAGGTGATGGGTGGGGGTGGGGAGGGGGGTGGGATGGTGGGTAGAGGGGTGGGGAGGGTGGGGAGGGGTGGGGGATGGCAGTGGGGATTAGAGGGGTGAGTTGGTTTTGGGGGTGGGGGTGGTGGGTGGGGGATAATGAGGGGATTATGGGGGAGTGGGGGTGGTTGGGAGGATGAGGGGATTGTGTAGGGATTGGGGGATGGGGGGGTGGTGCTGGGCATAGGTCGTGGGTGTTGAGAGGCTGGGGGCATGGGGGGTGGGGGTTGGGGTGAGAAGGATGGGGATGGTGGAAGGGTGGGGGTTAGGAGTGGTAGGGGGTGGTGGGGGGGTTGGGGGGAGTGTGGTTGTTGTGGTAGGGGGGTGAGGTGGGTGGCATGGATGTGGAGGGGTGGGGGGGGGGAGTGACCAGATATGCAGACACCTGTCGTTTGACTCTAGTACCCTTGGACAGCATGTGCGGACACCCGTCTTTTAGGGGTTAAGGTGAGTGAATAGCAACCCATAAGTTGAGTGAAAGGACTGTGGAAAGAACCAAATGAGATGAAATGCAGTATTTAAGGCTAGAATGGAGCAGGGTAACACCAGATAGATCAGTGCTGGGAAAATTCCTTGATGTTTATATTCTGCTGTAAACTGACGCATGATGATGATAGAATGTCTGCTGTATAGTAAGTTCTTGTTTTATGTTAGCCTTTTCATGTTAATTCTTGCTAATATGATCACAGTTCTTGTTGTTGGTGGTGTTGCTATTGTTGTTGTAGTTGTTGAGCAACCTTGGTCTGTCTGGCCGAGCACACCCATCAGCCAAAGGCAAATAGTCGCCCCTGCAGGACCATCCCATGCAGTGAACCGATGTTCCCATGTGGCAGACAGTGCCTCACCACAATCAGGTATGGGGACGACTGTGAAGGTTTGGTTCCTGGATGGATGCCACGTTTGCATCTCACCACCCATTCAAGAGGGGCAAGGCTTAGTGAATGAGTTTGGAAGGGCGTAAGAAACAGAATCCGTGGGTGAATTTAGGTAGAAGTAAAGTTATGGTCTTTGAGAGAAAATTATGAAGCCACTGGTTATGGCTATGTATGTGGGTGCTCACACCCAGGTAAGAGTGAATGGACATTTGAGTGATGAGTTTTCCATGAATGTTGGTATGGATCAGGGGTCAGTTTTGAGTCCCATGTTGTTTATCATGGTACTTGAAGCCCTCTCACGTGACTTCAGAAATGGACTTCCATGGGAGATGTTGTATGCTGATGATTTGGTGTCGATTGCAGAGAATGAAAGGGAGGTGGAGGAAAGATTTAGGAAGTGGAGAGTTGGTATGGGGCACAAGGGCTTAAGGGTAAATGCAGATAAAACAAAAGTGATGATATCTAGGGTTGGTGGCGGTATTGTCAAAGATGAGGGAGAGTGGCCATGTGCAGTTTGCCACAAGGGCGTGGGAAGTAATTCCATCTTGTGCAGTGTTTGTGATAAATGGGTGCACAAGAGATGTAGTGGTATCAGAGGTAGACTGAGAGATAATGCTGATTTTATGTGTATGGCGTGTCGAAGAGAGCAGGTGGAGATTGTCAGCCGTGAAGGGATTGAACTTGCTGGTGAGTGTCTTAAATGTGTGGAAGAGTTTTGTTATTTGGGAGACATGTTATGTGCTGGAGGTGGGGCTGGAGCTAGCTCTGTGGCTAGGGTGAGAAGTGATTGGAAGAAGTTCAAGGAGCTGTTGCCTGTCCTGACATTGAGAGGACTCCCTACATGCTAAGGGGTCTTTGTATGCAGCATGTGTTGGGAGTGTAATGCTGTATGGTAGTGAGACCTGGGCAGTACAGGAGGAGGATATTCGCAGGCTCAGACGTACAGAAATGACAATGATTAGGTGGATGTGCAGTGCATCCCTGCATGCAAGGTCTGGGGGGGCTGGGTTTACGTTGGAAGAGTTGAGAGGTAGGATGGGACAGGAGTTTATTGGTGTTGTGATGAGGAGAGGTAGACTGAGATGGTTTGGGCATGTGGAGAGGATGGGGGATGATAATTGGGTGCAGAAGGTGAGAAGTGTTAATATTGGGGGTGGGTTTATGAGGGGTTGACTGAGAGAGACATGGGACGAGGTCATTAAGTGTGACCTCAGGGTTAAGGGACTGAACAGGGAGGCTGCAATAGATCATGCAGCACGGATAGCCACCATTGGGTGACCAAGGCCAACGCATGCAATAATGTTGGAGCCTTCAAAAAACGAAAGCAACTGAATGTACAGTGAGGTTGGATGATGAGGAAATGGAAAATGTGCGTGCATTTAAGTACTTGGTAGTGTGATGAGTAAGGATGGAAGTTTGGAGGATGAAGTGCTTGAAAGGGTGCAACAA
Source organism: Coenobita brevimanus (assembly GCF_032717465.1). Lineage (NCBI taxonomy): Eukaryota > Metazoa > Arthropoda > Malacostraca > Decapoda > Coenobitidae > Coenobita > Coenobita brevimanus. The sequence goes on along the minus strand of NC_136979.1, from coordinate 10,513,843 downwards.
GGAAGAAAGGTTGCTGGTTCTTTAAAAGCAGTGATAAGGAATAGGGAAGTGAGCATGGAAGTAAAAAAGTCGCTGCATGATAGTACTGTGATACCAACTCAAATGTATGGAAACGAAGCTTGGACCTTGTTGGAAGGACATAAGTCAAGAGTAAGAGCAGTGGAAATGAGTTATTTGAGAGGAGCATGTGGAGTTACATGGAGAGGCAGACTGACAAATGAGGAAGTGAAGGAGCATTGTGGTGTGGATGTGGATGTGATAGGAAGCATTAGGAGAAATTCACTGAGGTGGTTTGGTCATGTGGAGAGGATAGAGAATGAGAGACTAATGAGGAGAGTGTATGTGAGTGAGGTGGAGGGGAGAGGAGGGAGGGGGAGGCCTAGGATTAGATGGAAGGATGGAGTGGAGAGGTAAATGAGAGAGGGGGGTGTGAGCTGGGGGGAGTTCAGTGAAATGGAGGGAGACAGGGTGATGTGGAGGCGATTTGTTGTGGCCACCCCTAGTGGGATTGAGGCATTTGGCAATGTGTAGATAGAAAGATAAACCATAGTAGGCTCCACATCCCAGTTTGGTTGTATGGTTACCACCCAGCATTGTAAATGATTTCCTGAGTTACAGGAAACCATTAGCCTTGCCACTCAGTGTAGAGTCACCTAAAGCAGAAAGAAAGGTAGTAGCCTAAAAGTGACAGAAAAGATGGGAAATGCAGAGTAAGAGTGATATTGGTGAAGGTAGACGTAGGCAGCACTACATCGAGTGAGTGGATGATGGTCACCACCACCTACCACCAGTATGATCACAGTGAAGTTCATTTGCTTATTACAGAGCTGATTTGCCAGTTTGCCACACTTTACAGTACTAGTAGTTGTATGGAGGTACAGTTGTAGATGGGTGACTGCCATCGACCTTGTGAGGTAATATCATGAGAGTGAAATGTGGTTACAAGGTTGATAATTTGCCACACAGTCATCTCTCTTAGGAAGGGACCTTTCAACCACAAGTACAGGCACTTGGTGATCTTTCATATGAGTTGCTGTATATAGCATCAAAATCTAAGCTGAAACTCACACATTGTCTCAGATCTTATTACAAATCTCAAATTTCTTTTTTCCCAAATGCTTCCAACAACTGTTGGGAAGTAATTAAGTAATTTTGCCACTTGTTTTAACTTCCATTCCATAGAAAACATCTGCTGTATCATGGCTGACCTCAGTATGGAGATTACTGAAGAGGAACCATGGAGTCATTTTAGAATTAGAGTAGTATGGAAAAAGTTGATATTTTTGAACCCATACCTGCCCAACCTGGTTATATACTATCTGTGCAGGCCTGCATTTAGTTTTGGAGAGATTTTTTTTGAATTGGACAGATTGGATATAACCTTCACTGTAGGAGGTAGGAGGAATATACTGTACTAATAAAGCATGCCACCAGACTGAAGAAATTAATAGATGCCTAATAATCTGAATAATCAACAACGATATTAAATTGTGACATAAACATGGTCTTAATAGGTTTCACGTGTACACGGGACAAAGCCGTACCTGCCTGATGACTACCTGCGCAAGAAGAAGCTCTCCGTGAAAGTGGACACCTACAGCTATGGCATAGTTTTATTTGAGCTCTGCACAGGATTGAGGGCTTATGATGAAAAACGGAAGGAGGGAAGGTTCCTTGTGAGTTAAAGTTCCTTTTGTTAGTTTTTTCATTCCCTTGAAATATGCATCCATAACTTGTGAGAACATAGCTGTGCATGAAAAGTATTTGTTTAGGTTCTTGTAGAATGGAACACATCTCAATGGTTGGCTTTGTTGAAATGGCTGGTATTGCTGCTCACAATATACTGTACAGAATTTAAAAGGCTTATGCCTATATGGTACATATAAGTCTGTTTAATATTTTGACTAACGGAACCATGTCTACTGTAGACATTCTGTTGTTGTGTGTTACTCAAGTAAAGGCTAAAAAGGCTGTTTTACTGTAACTTCAGTGCCCACAAAGAAAGTGATCCGCCTTGTCACGGGGTTTTTAAAATAAATACTAATGTTATTTAAAATGATAATAATGTTCAATAATATTGAAGAGCAGGGACAATGATTGTCTTACTAAATCAAGCAACGATTACTTTACACTGGCTTGCTTCGCACGATTCTCTAAGAACGAGAATTTATAAACTTTCTCAACAGTACACATCAGAGACTAATTACTCAATTGCTGTTTACAGTAAAAGTCCTATTATTCGGCAGCTGATTGTTCGGTAGATCCGACATTTCGGCAGTTTTGTGAAATAGTCCCATTTACGAAAATCATTGATTGTTCGGCAGTTGTCCAGAATCATCTCGGCAGTCTAGGAAGTGTTATCTGTGGCTTGTAGGCCTAATGTTTCATTACACTTCTGTATGTTCACTAATTTCTATATTTTTATTCAGATTCAGATATAGTACTGTATTGATTACAATATTGCAGAGTATCATACACTACAGTAACCACCCCCACCAAATTAGCGAGGGTTACGTTCCAAGCCCCCACGCTAATTCTTGAAATTCTTTTTCTTGATGCCTTCCTGAAAATGACACTTACCGGTAATTGAGTAGCCCATGAACCACTGACACTGTAATGCATTACCCATAAATAAATGTTGCTTGTTAAATCAGTTTTCCCATTGGTTTTAGCTGTACCGTTGTGACAGCTCTAGTATTTTTATTTCTCAGCATAATGGTGGAAGGGACTGTCTTGTTCAACTGAACCTAACCTAACCGAGTTTAACTGTACCTAATAATTTAACCAAACCTAACCTAACATAAAGTCAGAGAAATACTTAAAAATAAACTGGAAGAATATGAATTGCTAAGGTCTCTCTGATGAAAGTTAAACGTACATTTAGTGCTCATTCTTTTGTTTGTTTTTGTGCTTAATGTGAAAGAGAGAGCATTGATGCAAACAGTAATATATCCTATTAACCCCTTAATAACCTCCGGCACTGAACAACCTTTTACAGTACCAATGTGAGTGATGTTAAGTTAGTGTGAGCTATAAAGAAAACTGAACAATTATGGGGAGGGAACGAAGGTCACTGGTATGTTTACATGACTACGCTACAATTCCAAGCAGTTAGGCGGTCGGTTAATCTTAGATGTTTTCGCCCATTTGGTAAATACACCGTAATTTTATCAATCTTTCCGAGACTCATAGCGAATCATAGCATGGGTTTAGGAAGCTAAATAACACATTGCTAGGTGAGCAAGATGATTATCTTCCCATCTTTAAGAAAAATAAATTGATTTCAGAAGAATGGAAGAACTTTACCTACCGGTACTCAGAGAGGGATTTAATTTCTTCCATTTTCTTATAAGATGTGAAGATAATCGTTTGGCGCACCTAGCAATGTGTTATTTAGCTTCCTAAACCCATGCTATGATTCGCTATGATTGACTGGAGAATTGGTAAAGTTACGGTGCATTTACCAAATGGGCGAAAACATCTGAGATTAACTGACCCCCTGACTGCTTGGAATCGTAGCTTAGAGTCGTGTAAACATACCAGTGACCTTCGTTCCATTCCCATAATTGTTCACAGTTTTTCCATAGCTCACTAACTCGACATCGGTACTGTAAAGGGTTGTTCAATGTAGGAGGTTATTAAGGGGTTCATGGAATACATTACTGTTTCCATCAGTACTCTCTTTTCACATGTAAACAAAAAAACGAACAAATGAGTGAGTGCTAAATGTAAGTTATAACTTTCATCAGAAAGACCTTACCAATTCAGATCCCTTTATTTTATGCAATTTTCCGACTATTTTATTTTGTTTGGAAAAAGTACTGTATACAGTCCTCACTCCAAACATATTTGTAATAATATAAGTAGTGATGAGTTCACCAATACAAGTGATGTACTGAGCTTGGCAGGTAATATTCCGTATCATTTCGGCCATCCAGGAAGTGTTATCTGACTTGTAGGCCTCCTGTGTTATTACCCTTGTATATGTTCACTAATTTATATATATATATATATTTCAGATTCAGGTATAGTACTGTAATGATTGCAGTATTGTACAGTATACAGTACTCTCTCCAAACAGTTGTAATACCGTACCATAAGTGGTGATGAGTGTTCACCAATATGTTTAAGGTACTGAGTGGGTAGGTTTTTGATTATTCGGCAAATCTAATTTCTCGGCATCATCCTGGTCCCACAGATGCCGAATAATGGGACTTGTACTGTATTAGTACTGTTAGCCTCTGGAGAAAGTTACTTCACCCCTGACAATAAATAACTAATACTAATAATAGTATCAGGTTCTTGCTGGTGCTTAACTCCTAGAAGGCACAACGGATTTTAAACTTAATATAACAAGACTGGCCTAAGTACCAGTTATGAATGGCAAACGTTTATGCAAGCTAGGAGCTATAAGAGAAATAAGCTTAATTGCGGAGAAATGAAACAAGAGTTTACATTACATTAAGCTCAAGAAAAAGAACTGTTAAATTTATTGATTACAAAATAAATTTAACGTTACATTTCAAATCAAATTAATGAGATCGCATTCACTCACTCACTCAAAAGCTAAATTCTTACGCCTAGGAAAAACACCTTAACTAAACTCTTAAGACTAGGAAAACGAAAAGCAATACTGGTCAATGAATGCGGTGTATCACCAACGAAGGGTGGGAGTCTGGAGAACTGTAGTCTAGTGGAGCCTGGGTGCTAGCTGACCTCTCTACTCTCCACTGCTGGAGCACAGAACCTCTCTCCGTCACAACAAACACTGGACTCAATAAACTCGTGGGAAAGAAAGGGGAGCGCTAGGCCGCATTTTTTAACAGCTAGAGTGAGCGAAATGCGCCCAAAACAAATCGCTCAGCGGAAGCGCTAATGTCTCACACAAGACGATCACTTATGACACTGAAAAATTTATTTGAAAGGATTCCCGCCGATGAGCAGTTAACTGAACGATAAACTGGGATTCCACTTGAGTTTGCGGTTTCCCACAAAAGCCAATGTCACTAGCCGATTCGTGACACGCCTAATGGCCGCCTTCAGGTGGTCTTCTCTCGATGTCAAAAGGTCAAAATGAGGCATAACTTGGGAACCAGTGGCTCAATTGTACTGGAAATTGTTTTATTCTTGAAGTTAGATCCTTTTTATTGGTACCTTGCTCTAACAAAAATTATGCTATAGTGCACCAGTTTTGCTGTGTTATGGTGATAAATGGGCAGACCAACAAACATACAGAAATTGGATCATTATAAAATACTGTACATTGTTTTATTTCCAAGTTCATCTGAATGTGAACTCTGTGGTGTGCAGGTTGAAGGTGCCCTCTTCCTGTAGTCTTCCATGACCCTTTCAGGAGCTTAGATTGAGAGATTATTGTATAACTGATCTATGTGGTAGCTTGGTTTTATTGGTGTCACCACAGGAAGGCATCCCTCTCTAGCACCGGTCTTTGTATGTATCATGCACATGCAGCAGTTAAGCCATGATCACTTCAGATATTTTTTTTTAAAGTCTTGCTACCAGGATTGCTGTTTTATTCAGTACTGAACATTTGAATGTTTTGGGGGGCAGTTACTTAGGTAAGATTTGCAAACTGTCAATCCATCTGAAGATGGACGACTTTCAGCAATAATCAGAGTCAAATGCATGCTAATGTTGTAATTAATTACTGTCCATAGATTGTAATGCCCATTTTATACTTAATCATTACATACTCATACAGTAATATATTAGCATTATTGCTTATGAAGTACTCACATAATTTAAAATTCACAGGAGTTTGTTTGACCAGCTTTTGCTTAATACATCCATGTCTGCTGCTCACTCATGTATGATTGACCATCACAGACTTCCTCACATTAGTACCCTGCTTATCTATAGTATGAGAAATAAAACTCAGCAGATGAAGATATTGAAGTTGTCAAATCATAACTACTGCCTTATGGTTTGGGGGTTCTCCAGACTAAGCTGTCTAACTATTTTATAATAAATGGTGTCAATTCCCCTTCTCAAAAGGAAATAGTGAGCCCACAAATGTTTTCTAGTAGTAGTCACTTTCTGTAATCATTAACATAGGCTTTTGATTTTATATGAGTTTGTGGTCCCAGATGACTGGTTGAAGAGTGTGATTGTAAATGTGTACAAGAGGAAGGCAAATGCCACGGGAAGAGGAAATTATAGAAGCTTTTGAACCAGATATTGAAGGTAATGGAGAGAGTCCTAGAAGATTTGATTAGCGAATGAGCTAATACAGTACATCCTAAAACTTTGCGAATTTTAACTTTGCGATTCACCAGTTTTGCGAGGTAGTTGCTGTTTGCTGATGATACAGTATTGTTGAGTGAAGATGAATGGGAGTTGCAAGGTTTGGTGAATGAATTTGGGACAGTGTGTAGGAGGAGGAAGCTGAAAGTTAATGTAAACAAAAGTAAAGTTATGGTGTTTGAGAGGAATGAAGTCACAGATTGTGCAGTGAGGTTGGATGGTGAGGATATGGAGAATGTGAGTGCATTCAAGTACTTGGGTAGTGTGATGAGTAAGGATGGAACTTTGGGGGATGAAGTACATGAAAGGGTACAGCAAGGAAGAAAGGTTGTTGGTACACTGAAAGCAGTGATGAGAAATAGGGAGGTGAGTATGGAAGTTAAGAAGTCACTGCATGATGGTATTGTGATCCCTACCCTGACGTATGGAAGCGAGGCGTGGACCTTGCAAGAGGGGAACAAGTCAAGAGTGAGAGCAGTGGAAATGAGTTACTTGAGAGGAGCATGTGGAGTGACGTGGAGGGACAGGTTGACGAATGAAGAAGTGAAGGAACGTTGTTGGGTAGATGTGGATGTGGTTGAAAAGATTAGGAGAAATACACTGAGGTGGTTTGGACATGTGGAGAGAATGGAGAATGAAAGACTGACTAAGAGGGTGTATGTAGGCGAGGTGGAGGGAGGGAGAGGGAGGGGTAGACCGAGGATGAGGTGGAGGGATGGAGTTGAGAGGTATATGAGGGAGGGGGGGGGTGAGTTGGGGGGAGGGGAGTCAAATGGTGGGTGACAGAGTGACTTGGAGGCGTTTCGTCTGCGGCCACCCTTTTGCAGGATTAGGGCGTCGGGCTATAGATAGATAGATAGATAGATAGTTTCAAAAGTCATGTATTTTTTAACATTTATGAACTTTACAAGCGATCACACACTTTGTGAGGTCGAGTGGTGGGAGAGTCGTCTTCCTGCACTACTTTGCAACGTGGAATAGTGACGTCATGGTTCACTGGGTGTACTGTGCCTCCTAGTTCAGTGGTCTACTGCCCTGCCACTTTTGTTTGCACCTATTCCCAACCAAGGTCACTGACCCTCACAATTTCGTGGTTCTCCTCACAATATCCCAGCAGTCTAACCTTGCACGAGTGTTATCATGGCGCCAACGGGTAAGAAGAACAAGAAAATAAGTTTGGAGACCAAATTGAAAATGATGGAAAGGAAAAAAGCAGGTAAAGGTAACTCTGCTATTGGTCGGGAGTTTGGTGATGGTGAATCAACAGTGAGAATGCTTTTAATAAACAGTGAACAAATCAAGCAAGCAGCAAAGAATTATGGAGGTGCTCAATTTGATGGTAGAATAGTGATGACGTAGGCCCCGCGGGGCCACAGTAGCCATACCCAAGCCTCGCCCTGCCACCAGTCCCATACACCACACCAGTCTTCACATTAGTGTAAATGTCTTTTTTTTTTTTTTTTTTTTTTTTTTTTTTTTTTACCTATGATGTTTTTTTTATTAATATTACTGTACAGTACATCAGTTCATATTTGTCCATTTATCATCGTAAAGAAAGAGTGGGAAAAAGTGCTTCCCTTGGGGTGATGTCAACCAATATGCCAATAATTCATATATTTAATTGTCTCAGTTTTGCGAATTTTGATTTTGCGAGGGTTTTTGTCAACCATATTCTTGCAAAATTGGAGAATGTACTTTATTGATGAGATGCAGTTTGGGTTTATGCCAGGCAAAGGGACCTCTGATACCATATTCATTGTCTGACAGCTTCAGGAAAAATACATAGGTAAGAAATGGGAGCTGTACATTGTTTTTTATGATTTGGAGAAGGCCTTTGACAGAGTCCCTAGGGAGGTGGTGAAGTGGGCAATTAGAAAGTTTGGGATTGAAGAGTGGCCGGTTAAAGTGGTTATGGCTATGTGGGTGCTCAGACCCAGGTGAGAGTGAATGGAGAGTTGAGTGATGAGCTTTCCATGATTGTTGACATGCATAAGGGGTCAGTCTTGAACCTCTCATTGTTTGTCATAATGCCTGAAGCACTCTCACATGACTTCAGAAGTAGACTGCCATGGGAGATGTTGTCTGCTGATGACTTGGTGTTGACTGCAGAGAATGAGAGTGAGGCAGAGGAAATATTTCAGAAATGGAGAGATGGTATGGGGCACAAGGGTTTGAGAGTAAATGTGGATAATACAAAAGTGATGATATCATGGGCCGGTGTTTGCACTGTCAAAGCAGAGGGAGTGTGGTGATGTGCAGTTTGCCACAAAGGTGTGGGAAGTAATTCCAGCTTGTGCAGTATTTGTGATAAGTGGGTGCATAAGAGATGGATTGGTATTAAAGGCAGACTGAGATAATGCTGATTGAGTGAGTGGAAGAGTTTTGTTATTTGGGGCCATGCCCAGAGTGAGAAGTGGCTGGAGGAAGTTCAGGGAGCTGTTGCCTCTCCTGGGATTCAGAGGGCTCTCCTTCCTTGCTAAGGGATCTTTGTATGCAGCATGTGTCAGGTGTGTAATGCTGTATGGTAGTGAGATAGACAGTAAAGGAAGAGGATATTCATAGGCTCAGTAGTACAGAAATGGCCGTGATTAGATGGATGTATAGTGTGTCTTGAATGCAAGACAGTTGAAGAGTTGAGTTTAAGGATGGGATAGGAGTGTATTTTTGCTGTGATGAGGAGGGGGATAGATTGAGATCTTTTGGGCATGTTGAGAGGATGGAGGATGTCAGCTGGGTGCGAAAAGTGAGATGTGAACGTCAAGGGTTGGGTTGCAAGAGGCAGGCTGAAAAAGACCTGGGACGAGGTCATAGAGTGTGACCTTAGGGATAAGGGGCTGAATAGGGAGACTGCTAGAGATTGCATAGCATGGAGAGCCACCATTAGGTGACCAAGGCTGATTAATCCAAGGATTCTGGAGCATTTATAAATGATACAGTAGCAGAACAGCATCATTCATGTTAACCCCCTCGTGCATCGTAAGTTTTCTGTAAGTGTGTGTGACATGATCAGAGAAAATGACACAAGAGCAGGCTGGACTCATGCACAAAGGAAAACATTCCCATGTATTTTATTTGCCCCAGAAATTGGCCATAGTGATATAAATTGTACCATCATCTTCCCTGATGTTTATACTATATGATAAGCTAATAAAAACACACCAAATTAATGAGTTAAAGTACTGTGAAAGTACCAAAATGAGGTGAGAATACTGTTGTTCAACAATGAAAATAATTTCCCTACAGGGTAGCACAAAACTTTGCCTGCATGATGCAAGAGCTAAGCATATGTCTAGATGCAGAATTTCATGAGCTTTCACATGGGTGGGATTCTGATACGACCAATAGTTTTCAAGTAAATTGCTAAAAATTGCCCCCCCCCCCCAAATAAAAACCTAGAGAATGCCGACTGTTTGAGAGCGTTGGCCTGGAAATAGACACCCTCCCCTATGATGCACCAAATATTGACGCATTTCATGCTAAAACATAAGTTTTGGTGAATATTTTTGTCCAGCATTGCCTAATCGGTATCCCTTCAAGCCGCCACTGCAAGTGCGTCATAGGTTCCTCTTCAGACTAAAACCGTATTGACTCGTTTTGAGTCGCATTGTGCAAAGGGGTTAACATTTAAACGTTTCTTATTTATTTTCGTTGCTGTACTTATGCTTATATCATTGTGACAGTAGAGAAGACAGTGACCAGTGTTCGTCTTTTGCTTGCCTAGCAACGTTTGCGTGTTTTTTTTGTTTGGATAGAACTACTTGTGTGAAGACCTTCTTTGCACTTGGTGTTATAAAAAAATGTCTCCATGTGACCACGGCTTTGTTGTATCTTCATGTTCATTACTTGAACCCTAATGGATGTACCAGGCATTAGTATTTTGAAAATGAGTATCACCACAGCCACTAACATTACTAACTACCACTATCACAACCAACATGATCATCACTTCCATCTCACTACTGTTTCATCATTACCACAATCATTGGTACCACTGTAACACTACCACCATCATAACCACCATCGTAACATGACTGTCACTCCCACAGCCACTACTAGTATCTCTGCCACTATAATCACAACTTTGTTTGAGTGGTACAGATTGAAGGATTCAGGATATAGTTTTGCACATATGATGGCACATTCAGGGCATCAGAGATAAGTAGGTCATGTTGATCAGGTTTGGCATGGTCAGTTTGTCAGCATGAGCAGAATTTGTCCCAGTATTTTATGGTACAATTTGTACAGTCATGAGAAAATGGCATTTTGTTGATTGGAAATGATGCTGACACTCTCATCTTAAATGTCAGGACCAACTTGCCCAGCCCCAGGCTCCTATGTTCCTCATGGGGCAACACAGGATTAGATGATGGATGGATGGAAATGATACTTCCTAATTACTGTGTACCTTTCTGTTGTACTGTGTGCAGTAAAACCTCCCTTAATCGGAATTGTATATAAGTCGGTACGGCTCCAAAATATTCATTAAGAAAATCATTTTCGAAAATTGACCATGTGGCAAAACTGATCCTTAAGTCAGTAAAATGCCAAATAATAACAAGCCAAACTCAGCATCATGTGAGGCATGGCGCATCAGGTAATCCCTTTCAAACTGGTAGAAGTCAAAATTAAGTAGGCACATTAGTTGTCGGCTGGCAGTGTACTGACTTGGTGGTATAAACATACCGAGCATCCGCGCCGCACATCACTTGGAGCTCAGTCTTACCCAAGCCACCACCCGTATAGTGTACAGTATGTTAAGTGTGATTAAGTGTACAGCACAGTGAGCCCATAATTTTCGTGTCTAATTGGTATCATGAGGTTGACGTGAAACCAGAATTTCATGAACTGAAAAGTATTAATTTAGTGGTAAAAAATCTAATTGGTTCTAGAAAAGCTAATTGGTTCTAGAGCCCCTCCCAAAGTCACTCTTTTTCTCACTTCTGAGGTATAATTCTCATAAAACAGGATACCAGAGTAACCGACAACCATATGAATATGATAAAGATACTGTATTAAGAAACATTAAATAAATGGATCACCAGCCAGAATAATCTTCATCTTATCCTGTCATGAATATGTTTTCTTCTTCACACCAACTCAATACTCACAGCGTTCTTTTCTCTTCTTGCCTCCATCCTTTGAACTTCCTAGTATTTCACCATCACCTAGTCCTCCAATGAATGAAGAGGGAGCCATAATACAGTTCAGGTAGACCAGACGAGGACAATAGCTGAACGAAGGGAAAGGTAAAAAAAAGTGACCACAACTGCGATCACTACCAGAACACCATACACACAGTCTCATAGCTGGTGGGAACCATGCAAACAACATGGCGGATCCCATATACTGACGCAAAAAGTGAATTCTTGCTTGTGAGACATAAGTTCTTGGAAATTTTGGGCTTTCGTGCGAAAGGTAAATTCATGAACCCAAATCACACAAAACATAAGGGCTCACTGTATGTTAAGTGTGGTTATGCTTACAAAATTGTGCACAGAAGTGATAACCTCTATATCTTACCAAAAGGCTTCCTCTACGTTTGGATTACACCCTGCTGCTGTATGCAAACATGGTAAGCGATCTTAGGCTGGTAGTATTAAACAACCTCTTCCAACAAGCAACCTGTATGTCGCTCCAGCTGTAGTTTTAAAGCGAAGAGGTTCATCTTACGGCACGCAAAGGGGTCTACCTCGGGTTAAAAGTACTAGAACATGAAGCAGGACCATCACCTGCCTCTTTGCAAATATCTTGGTATCTTGTTTTATATTGATACCATATTCATGTAAATAATTATGACTTTAACATTCATTAAATGCGCTATCAATTTTTAAAAATATTTGTTATCATTTTGTGTGTGCGATACTATGGATTTTTAGGAGACTGGTGTTACACATTTATAATCAAACTACTGCTACATGCACACAGCCCAGTCGTTGACTTCTACCATTCCCAAGTTACCTGTGTCTTGTACTGTGGTGATCCAGGCAACTTCACTACCTATTTCCAAGAGCGCTTTATCTGACAGACTTGTACGCCATTCCACTTCTCATTACTGTCTTCAGAAAGACAAGCACATGGTATAATTTAAGGCCATGGTTAGGGTTACTGCTCTCACCGCCGAATTCTTGCTGCTGTAATCCTAATCACTTCCATTTTATGGTAGCCATAACTTAACCTACATAACCTAACAAAACTTATTTCTAACATAGTAGAAAAACCAATCATAACCTCTAAATTCTAGCAGTTTAAGCTGAATTGTAGCAGTATTAACCTAACCTAACCTAAACTGATTGGACCTGACCTAACCTAACCTAACCTAACCAAAGTCATTTCTAACATAACTGAACCACCAAATAAAACTGCTAACTTCTAGCTGCTGTAATCCTAACCATGGTTAGGATTACGGTAGTAGCCGCTAAATTCTAACTGCCGTAATCCTAATCACGGCCTTAAATTATACCACGTGCTTACCTTTCTGAAGACAGTAATGAAAAGTGGAATGGTGTACAAGTCTGTTAGATAACCTGACCTTCCCTAACCTATCCTATTTCTAACCTAGCTGAACCATCAAACAAAACCGCTAAATTCTAGCTGCTGGAATCCTAACCACCAGTGAACCACCTCTCAGGTATTAAAGTATCAAGTATTAAAACTATTTCCTACCTTTGGACCGATTTGGAGTCGTGGTTTATCAGATTTAGCATATTATTTTAGTAATATTGTCACACGAGAGAGTAAACATAAAACAAATGACGGCAAACTTGCTCTCCTCCAGCGTACCAAGCTCACAGTTTCTCTCCCAGAAAGCACCTCTGCAGCATACCAACCCTTCCGTAGTCTGCTTCTTGGAAGAGGCTGTGTGGCTGGGGTTTAAAGTTACCAAACTGGGAAGGGCCTCTTCAGACAGATGCTTTGCGAAAAGGGGAAGAGGTTGATTACTATTACCAGCCTAACAAATTTTTTTTTTGGGGGAGGGGGAGGTGATTCTCAAAAGTTGTCAGTTTGCCTAAGTTGGCAAGGCCTCAGCCCCTATTATGCCAACTTAGGGAGGTCTTACTGTACTTTATAATGCCATCCATCCCACATACAAATTTTTCATATAACCTTACAGTGCCATAACCAGCAGGGAATTGTCAGCAAAATTTTGATCATGGATGTACAGATACTTCTGTAGATCTGCATTTAGGAACCCCAGAGCAAGTAGTCTCTGTTGCAGGAATGTCCAGAGGGGTTGATTTAACTGCTTGGTGGCAGTTGACCCAGTAATTCAGAAGATAGATCTGTATTGTTCACCAGGACATTTAGTTTGGTGCATGGATCATTTTTACTGGTAGTTGGTTTTGTAGGTTCATTGTGATTGGTAGCTTAACCCTCTCAGGAACCGAAAATTTCCTGTAGGTTTTTATGTTATGAACAAAACTGATAACCGAGCTCAGAAACCAATTTAGAGAACTGCTTAAAAAAAAAAAAAAAGTTTCATGGCCAAATTAACCTCCAGAAATTGATTATATCACTATAAATAGTATATATACCATCATCTTCGGAAGCGTATCTACTATAACGTAAGCAAATAAAAACAACAAAACTGTTGAGTGAAACTACAGAAATGCGGTGAGAATAAACTGATCAAGGGTAAAACTCACTTTGAAAAAAATTCCTGCCATCCCAGCGAAAAATTTTGTCTGCACCACTCAAAAGCAAGGCATATGTCTAGGTGTAGAATTTCACAAGCTTTCTCATGGTGCTTTCAGAATTTCGATACGACCAATACTTTTTTAGTAAACCACCAAAAACTTTAAAAATTGCCAACAGTGCATGATTGCTTTTTCTCCTCTGGCATCCATAAAATAGACGAGACAGTTTTGGCATAGTGATACTCTTCTCTATGATACAACCAAGTTTGACACATTTTTTATGAAAGCTTGATATCTGATAAATAATTTTTTCCAAAATGATGCAAAATGCATCATTAGTTACTCTTCAGTCCCACACTGATATGACATGATTCGTGTCATTGTTCCTGAGAAGGTTAATATATAGTGAACATATGATGAAGCTAAGGAATTGTTAAGTGATTTAAATGGTTTGATAAAGTACAGTCTGTATAGTGAAGCACAGGACAAAGGCTTGTCACTCTTTTTTTCTTTTACTTGATAATTGAATGATTGACATTACAGCTTTTATGTAAAGTGTATTTATGAAGAAAAAATATACAAATGATTATACTTTTGCGGTGAAGCCAGGATTCCAATGATTGAGCGATGTGTCGTTGATTGTGTATCTCATTTCACTAGGCATACTGGTATTTGTTTCTCATGATGTATTTTCTTTTTCCTTCTTTCTTTTTTATACCTCTCACCATCTATTGGTGAAGAAAGAGAGTCAGTGTATTGATAATGGAATTATTGCTTGATGGCAAGTGACATCACCCTGTGAGGGGTAGAACCACTGGATTGTCAAATATAATGTTACAAGCATAACTTTGATCTTGACCTTTTTTATTCTACTTCAGGATATGGTGAGGTAGAATCTGGAAAACAATCCATCCATCCATCCATTGCCAGACGCCATGTATCCCAAACGGGGTGGCCAAGGGCTTAGAGTTAATTGTTTTACAGGGAGGGGCACTAATCCTCCACCAACCCCACTTGACACGTAGGGATGCCAACAGCATCTGGTGTTCCCAGGCGGTCACCCATCCAAGTACTAACCAGACCCAACGTTGCTTAACTTCGCTGATCGGACGGGAAGCGGTGTACTCAACGTGGTATGGCCGTTAAAAACAAGGATAGAGAAATCACAAATGAGGGAGGGTTATTTACCACATGCCAAGTGAAATGGGCCACAGACTCATTCACACATCATTGAAGCCCTTGGAAACCTGGCTCCAGGGTTAACATTGTTATTTTATCATTTCCAGATATTGCTTATATTATAGTCTGATTAAATATTTTGCATGGGTGGTAGAATCCTTGTATATATATAACCAAGGACAACGTTATTAATAATGTATTTGAGTGAACAAAGAATGGCGTGCATCTCAAGGCATGTTTTAAACAAAAGGAATATGAATAGTCATTTATCAGGTTGAACCAGTTAGACATCAGGATTTTGGCTCAGTCCCTGTTTTGCTGTCAGCTTTACGTGTAAGAGATTAATTACAAAATTTCTAGAGACGGATTTTTTTTTTTTTTTTTTTTTTTTTTTTTTTTTTTAATAATCTCTGTGAAGCCAAAGAATTTCTTCCCTCAGCTCAACCAGCACTCATGTGGTCCATTCATATTCTGTTGTGCTTATATGAAGACAGGATGAGCCCATTGCAGTGCCACATCTTTACATGTTTTGTATTAAATAAATTTATTTATGTTGAGTTTACCTTGCTAGGACATTTATATGTGATATGCATTAATGTTTGAATTTCACACTAACAATATCTGTATTTGACAGCGGGATCTTGTAGAAGATACTGCAGAGCCAGAGACTCTAAAAGACTGCAGCGTGGGTGGCCATGATGAGGAGGTGTTTAAATTCCTTTTTGAGCTGGGCAGAGTTAGTACAGTATTTTGGTTGTGCTGCATCATTGCTTTATAATTGATTGGCAGTTTTAGTCCTCCTGTGGGCATTCATTGGGTTTCTGCATTTCCAGTCACCAGCACTCTGAGCTCAGCCCCCCCCTTCTCTTTTTATGGTACATTACAAACTTTCAAAGTCAAAAATATGAATTCCAAAATCTCCACTTTCCAGAATATTTTTTCATACTTTGTTGTTTTTGTTGTTGCATACCGGTATTCCTGGTCTGTCTGGATGAGCAGACCCATTGACTGGAAGTAAGCAGCTGCTTCTATGAGACCATCCTACAGATACAGCACGGCAAATACAGTGTGTAGGGATCTAACATCCCCTTGTGGCATACAGTATCTCACCAGGGTCAAACAAGGGTCCTTCCCATCATAAGGTGCTTGGAAATACAGGGTGGCTCATAAGTAGCAGTCCTGTAGAATCTCACCTGGTAATATCTTATGTGTTGTGGGGCCAGCTCAGAGTACTGTGTGGGTGTGGGTGTGACAGTGGGAGCACTGAACTCTGTAATATGAAGAGGCTATCTCTGCAGCGTGTGTGCAACTTTGGCTGCCGCATTGAAACACTGCACTCGTCACCTTCACAATGGTAATGCAATCGGATCACTATTCTTAGCTTGCTGTTTCTGCTTTGCTGTTGCCTACTTAAGCTAAGCAGTGGGCCATGGCAGGAGTAGACTGTAGCACCAGTCGAGCAGGGCAGTACTCCCAAGGTGGATGGAAAGCTGATGACGGAGTGCTGGAGCTCCCGTTTCATCAGCCCTCAGGACTAGTTCCTGACCATCCCCCTTTCCTGAACTTTTTCAGTGTCTCAGTTACACAGAGAGTAGGCCAGCATGCTCTCCTATACAAATTTCTTTAACTATCTACACCAAACTACACGCACAGTACACTACACTTCCTTTTCCAAAATTAAAAAAATTATGGCATCTCATCACCCAGCCTCGGAGTCCGGGGGGGGGGGGACCATAAATGCCCCCACCTTCCGCCCCCCTCCCGGTGACCACTCGAGGTGCCTGGAACCACTGTCTGACTCTCTTCTTCATTTCTGCAACATTCGTGGCCTTTCCTCTAACTTTCGCTCTGTTGAGCACCACCTCTCCTCCTCTAAACCTCACCTTCTTTTTCTAACTGAGACTCAGCTGTCTGAGGCAACTGACAGCAAACCCTTTTCTATATCCTCCTACTTTCTCTATACTCGTTTCAAAGCCAAAGGTGGCTGTTGTGTATATATACGCAACTACTTATCTTGCTCTCGTTTTCCTGAATTCGATTCTTCAGAATTCTCTACACTCTGGCTTCGGCTTTCCTGTCATTCTCTGACTAAATGTATCTGTGCTGTTTACTTATCCCCTAATTCTACTGATTATCAAAAATTCTTCGACTATCTTACTTCTATGATGGAGCACATTCTATCCATTTCTCCTTTCTCTGAAATCTCCATTCTAGGAGATTTCAAAAGTCACCACCACCTTTGGCTCTCTTCTCCTTTCACTGATCCACCTGGTGAACAAGCCTACATCTTTTCTACCCTTAATGACCTAGAGCAGCTTGTACAGCACCCTACCCGTATCCCAAACTGCCTTGGAGAGAGCTCCAACGTACTTGACCTCTTCCGTACAACTAATCCTTCTGCTTACACTGTTAATCTTTTCTCTCCGTTGGGCTCCTCCAATCACAACCTTATCACCTTAACCTGTTCTATCACTTCGGTACGGCCTGTGGACCCTCCAGGGAAATGTCGTCTGTGGCATTTTGGAGCCGCGGATTGGGAGGCCCTCAGGCAGTACTTCTTTGATTTTCCCTGGAATGATTATTGCTTCCATGGCTGGGAGCCATCTGAGTGTGCCTTGCACATTATGGAGGTTATTCTCTTGGGCGTGGAAGCATACATTCTTTTCTCATATCCTTTGACTAACGCAAGAAAGCCTTGATTTAATCACGCTTGTTCTAATGCTATCCGTGACAATGAGAGGGCCTACAAAAGGTACCGGAGCCAACCCACCCCTGAATCATATCATCTTTATGTTTCTGCCCAGAATCGTGCTAAGTCTGTTCTTCGCTCTGCTAGAAATATTTTCATCCGTACTAAATGTTCTCAACTCTCCAACTCGAATTCTTCCCGCTTCTTCTGGCACCTTGCCAAAAACTTTTCTAACAACTTTACCTCATCATCCTTCCCTCCTCTTTTCTACACTGATGGTTTTGTAGCTATTTCTTCTACTGATAAAGCAGATCTCTTCGCACAGACTTTCTCCTCCAATTCCACCTTAAACGATTCCGGTGCTGTTCCTTCATCACTTCCCCCCTCTGACTTCCTCATGGCTGACATTAAAATTTCTTCAGCTGATGTATTTTCAGCCATCACTGGCCTCGATACTAACAAGGCATATGGTCCTGATGGGGTCCCTCCTGTTGTTCTCAAGAACTGTGCTTCTGTGCTTACACTCTGCCTAGGCAAACTCTTTTGCCTTTGTCTATCAACTTGTACCTTTCCTTCTTGCTGGAAGGTTGCTCTCATTCAGCCAGTCCCAAAGAAGGGTGACTACTCCCAACCCTCCAACTATCGTCCAATTGCTTTAACGTCCTGCATTTCAAAAGTTTTTGAGTCAATTCTCAATAGAAAAATTTTAAAGCATCTTTCCTATCACAACCTTCTTTCGGATCGTCAGTACGGGTTCCGTCAGGGACGCTCCACTGGTGATCTTCTCACCTACCTTTCAGACTCCTGGTCATCCTCCTTTTGGGACTTTTGCGAAAGCTTTGCCATTGCACTTGACATCTCAAAGGCTTTCAATCGAGTCTGGCATGAATCTTTAATTTCCAAATTGCCCTCTTACGGTTTCCATCCTTCTATCTGTGCCTTCATCGCTGGCTTCCATTCTGGTCGTTCTATAGCCGCTGTTGTAGACGGCCATCGTTCTTCTCCTAGATCTATCAACAGTGGTGTTCCTTAGGGCTCTGTCCTATCACCAACTCTCTTCCTTTTATTCATCAGTGACCTTCTAAGCTGTACATCTAACCCTATCCACTCATACGCTGATGACCCCACCCTTCACCTTTCCATTCGGTTCCCATAACCCCCATCTCAGCAGTTACTTCAACAAACAAGGGATGAGGCTATGGCATACCTAATGTCTGACTTGGCTCGTATCTCTGCCTGGGGTAAAAATAATCTGATTGTTTTTAATGCATCTAAGACTCAGTTCTTACACCTATCAACCTGACAAAATCTTCCACAGGTATACCCACTAATGTTTAATAATATTCAGCTTAATCCTGCATCATCCTTGAACATGCCTGGGGTTTCATTTACTCGGGACTTATCTTGGAAAGATCATATTACATCTTGTAAAATCTGCTTCCAAGAGATTGGGTGTGCTAAGCCGACTCCGTTCTTTCTTTATCCCTGCACAATTGTTGACTCACAGGGGTTTTATCCGCCTCTGTGTGGAGTACAACTCTCATGTGTGGGGAGGCCCCCCACATACAGGTCTTCTCAATAGGGTGGAGTCAAAGGCTTTTCATCTCATTAACTCTCCTCCTCTTACTGACTCCCTTCAACCTCTGTCTCTTTGCCGCACTGTTGCATCTTCATCTCTTTTCTATCGCTACTTTAATGGTCACTGCTCCTCTGAACTGTCTGCATGCATTCCTCCACCTCTACGATGTGCGCGTAGCACCCATCTAGCAGCAAACTCTCATCCCTTTTCTGTCCATCTCTCTAATGCAAGAGTTAACCGTTACTCCCGGTCTTTCATTTATGCAACAGGTCAGCTCTGGAACTGTCTCCCTCTGTCTGTGTTTCCTGCTGCCTATGATCTCCAGTCTTTCAAACGCAGTGTGTCCAGGCATCTCGAAATGATCGGATCTTGAATTTGGCTCTCTATTGTATTTTGTTTTTCTCTTGGAGGGAACTGTTATTGCAGGCTCATGGCCTTTGGTTCCTTCTTCCTTGCATAAAAAAAAAAAAAATCGGCTGGTTTCAAAAGACATGGTTGTCAGGTAGTGCATAAACAACATCAGTGCTGCCGTGGGCCCTTGGCGGCGGTTACACAAACTACGTGGTGCTACCCATGAGAAAGCCTCTCCATACTATAGAGCTCAGTGCTCAGTGAGTAGGAGCAGGACTGAACTGTCCCTGCAACACATAAGAAATCACCTGGTGGTTTGGAAGAGGACCATTATATATGGTCCACCCTCAATAGTGAAATTTGTCTCATGGATGGATGTTGTAGATGCTCCATCCAGGGTGCACAGCACCACCATATGTAGGCTCTGCTTCAGGACTGATATCAACTCCCTGCCACATGATGGGGGTTCTTGATATCACATATCCTCACACAGTCAATGCTTGTTTGAAAAGTAAACATATTTTGCAGACATGCATAAGAAATGATGATAAATTGCTAAATACAAGGTACCCCATATTTATTATTGATTGTGCTGTTGGCCTTATTACATGAGATTCTCATAGTTGTCATTGTGCTTCTGTAAGTCAGAAATGTTCCATTTTCCTTGAAGTCTTTCTACCCAACCATTTCGAATTGGAGAGTGTGTACTCTAGTAAAGCATGTGTAAATGAGAGTGGTAGAATATCAGTTGGAGTGAGACAGTGATATATGATATATCCATGATTGTTTAAAGTATATATGGATGGGATTATGAGGTCAGAAAATGGGAAGCGAAACTGGTGATGAATGGTGAGGGATGGAGTATCTCAAGTCTGATGTGTGCAGGTAATGATGTGCTGCATGCTAAAAGATATTGGGATCTTTTGCAAAATGGTTTACAGGTAAGAATGTGAATTGTGAGTTCCAAAAATTTAATGTATGTAGAGAACAGTGTAACTTGATGCTTGTTGAGACAGTGTGTGATATGTAGGTAAACAGAAAGAGACTTGTTTTTGTGGAAGATTTCAGTATCTTTTTGCAGTTACCAAAGAAGAGAGGTAAATATGTAAAGAAAATGGATAGCAGAGTGCCTTAATGCATAAGCTGCAGCCAAGAGAAATTATTTACCTTTACCCTTGTGGGGAAAAAAAAAAAAAAAAAAAAAAAAAAAAAGCTTATATACCACATTTTTGTCTTGGTATTTATTTGAGGAGGTCACTGTTGGTTAAGTGTACAAAAATTGAAGCCTTAACTCACCTTGGTTTGTGTGGTGTGGATTTTAGAAAATGGACAAAGACACCTTAGTTGGTAGTGGTTGAGCATGGAAGAGGGTGGTGGAGTGAGTGAGGATGGGAGGGTTAGTACACAATCTGTCTATCTATTGCCAGACACCTTATTCCTGTAAGGGGTGGCTACAAACAAATTGCCTCCATGTCGCCCTGTCCCTCGCCATTTCACTGCCCTGCTCCCAGCTCACATGCCCCTCTCTCATATACCTCTCCACTCCATCCCTCCATATCATCCTTGGCCTCTCCCTCTCTCTCCCTCTCCACCCCACTCACATACACCCTCCTTGTCAGTCTCTCACTCTCCATCTTCTCCACATAGCCAAACCACCTCAATGTGTTTCTCCTATCACATCCACATCCACACAGCATTCCTTCACTTCCTCATTTGTCAGTCTGTCTCTCCATGTGACCTACATGCACCTCTCAAATAACTCATTTCCATTGCTCTCAGTTTTGACTTCTGTCCCTACAACAAGGTCCAAGCTCTACATCCATACGTTAGAGTTGGTATCACAATACTGCCATGTAGTAACTTTTTCATTTCCATGGTCACTTCCCTGTTCCTTATCACTGCTTTCAAGGAACCAGCAACCTTTCTTCCTTGCTGTACCCTTTCAAGCACTTCGCCCTCTAAACTTTCATCCTTACTCATCACTACCCAAGTAGTTAAACGCATTCACATTTTTCCATTTCCTCCTCATCCAACCCCACAGTACATTAAGTGACTTCACTTCTCTCAGAGACCATAACTTTACTCTTCCCTACGTTCATCTTTAGATTTTGTTTCTTATACACTCTCCCAAACTCATCCATCAAGCCTTGCAGCTCCCCTTCGTCTTCACTTAACAACACAGTATAATCCGCGAACAACAGTACAGGGAGTTTCCAAACACTGCCCTCTCTCACTAGGGCCATTCTATCATCCACTGCCTAACCTTGTAACTCTTTTATAACCCTATCCATGTACAGATTGAACAACCATGGAGACATAACACATCCCTGTTTCAATCCAACCTTCAAGTAGAAAAATTCACTCAGTCCACCATCCACATGCATTGCAGCCTTAGCACCCTCATACATTCCCTTCATGGCATTCAGCAACTTCCCATCTACTCCATATATTCTTAATACTTTCCACAATCCTTGTCTATCCACCCTGTCATATGCTTTCTCCAAATCCATGAAGGCCACATACAACTTCTTTCCCTTCTCTAGAAACTTTTCCACTAAAGATCTAAGAATGAATGTCTGATCTGCACAACCTCTTCCCTTCCTAAAACCTCGCTGTTCTTCTCCAACAAATTCCTCTGTTATTTCCCTAACTCTGTCAATAAGTATCCTACCATATACTTTTCCTGTTACAGTAAGAAGACATATGCCCCTATGATTACAAGATACTTCTATTTCCCTTTTTCCTTTGTACACAATATTGTATATAATTTATTATGAAGTTACTGCCACTGTTATCACTTACAGTCACAAGCATCACTGGCAGTTATCACTTATCGTTATTTCTTTATATTTCTGCTCATCTCCCACTTCTTAGAAAAGTGTGGATATCAGGCGCAGAATCATCTCTAGAACCACACACAAAGGGATACAGTGTCACAGCATGGGAGGCCTCATGCTTGTTCTTCTTCCCACCCCTTCCTTTTCCTCCCCACTGGCACTCACATTGTAACTTTGGTAACTGTCATCTAACTCCTATCCAGTATTGGCCACATCCCAGCCACTCATATCCTCAATGGGAGAAAATGATTCCTCACCTGATACAAGCATCATTGACATACAGTGCTCGTCAGAAGTATGGAGCGCCCTGTGTCCCTCCTGAGAAACAAACCTTTCAACATTGAAAAAACATATAAATAATGCATTTTACTTACCTTTAGTGCTTCGTAGGGTAGCCTTTACGTTTCTTCACGGACCTGAGACGTCTTGGAAGTGAAAGGGCGAGGCTCCTGAGGTGCTGGAGGGGTACTTTGTCCCAGGAGTCACGAATGGCGGCTTCCAACTTAGGCAGAGAGCTCACGTCTTTCCCTTGGAGACTCTTCTTTACGAGGTACCAGAGGTTTTCAATCTGGTTGAGGTCTGGGCTATTTCCTGGCCAGTCTGTCATGAATGATACCTTGCAGTCACGAAGCCAATTGGTGACCGATTTGGCCTTGTGAGCAGGTGCACTGTCCTGCTGAAACACTCGTGCACCTGTTAGCTCGAAGGAGTCTCCTAAATGATCACACAGAAGCTCCAGGTAAACATCCTGATTCACTCTGAGGTTCTTGGGAAGTACAACAAGCTTCCCCAAACCCTTCCCAGAGAAACAACCCCATACCATGAGTGAATCAGGATGTTTAACTGTGTTTTCTACATACCGTGGGTCAAGTGGGTCACTACCTTTGCGTCGATACACACGTGCTCCTCTGTTACAGGTAACACTAAACGTTGCCTCATCAGACCACAACACTGACAACCATTGCTCCTCACCCCAGGTTAGATATTTATTAGCAAAGGCAAGCCTACGAATTCTCTGGCTCTTGGTGAGAAGAGGCTTTTTCACAGGCCTGTGACTTGTGTAACCAAGCTCATGCACCCTATGAGACACTGTTCTCACTGACACCTCACCAAACACTTCCGGGTTGCTCTCCTTAATTTTCCTTGCACTCACACGAGGATTAAACTCCACTGCACGTTTTAAAACATTAACAGACCTTGGGGAAGTTTTCCTAGGCCTACCAGACCTCGGTTTCTTTGTGGGAACTTCACCACTGTTTTCCTCCCGAAACCGCGCACACCAACGACGCACTGTCGATCGTGCCACACCAACCAATTCACTAATTTCCTTTGTCTGGTGGCCTGCCTCCTTTAGAGCAATGATCTGGGATATGATTTCACTCGATAGTTCGCGGGTAGGTGCCATAACAAAGTTTTGAAGGCCAAAACACTGCGGGACTCTCGGTAAAAAATGGCGCAATTTGAGAGGGACACTCGGCGAAGTTCCTCTCTCTCAGGCAGCCCGTGGGCGACTGAGGCGGGAACCAACCAGCGCTTCGGAAGGCCTCAGGCTACCGTGACGTCATGCTCAGAGCTCAAACTTGTGGCTCAATTCTTACCCCCCAAAATGGGTGATTCTTTTTGGGCCATAAGTATTGCGCGCCTGGCAGACAACGCTGAATACTTCTGACGAGTACTGTATACAGTAAAACTTCAATATAATGGACTTCAATAGACTGGAATTCACTTTTATCGGACTCAAGGAGCTACAGGACTAAATTCCTATATATCAGAAAATGTCTGATAAAGCCTGAAGCAGTCCGGACTGCCTGACCACTTCAGCTGTGTTCACCACACTAAGGTAAATAAAAGACATGTTTGTCAGTGTACAGTACTGTATTATTATATATATTATACCATCTGATTAATGTAGTGAAGGTATAACACAGTACAGTACTGCAATAGTAGTGAAAACAGTTAAAAAAACGTTGGTGCAATCCAGACTAATATCTGATATATAGGAAAAAGTCCGGATTAGCAGGGGGAAGTCCAGATGTCACATTTATCAGAATATCGCTTTTTTCGGAATGGCTTAGGCCCCAATTAGTCCATTATAGTGAGGTCTTACTGTATTTCATTGGAGTCAGTGACATTATCTTGCCTTTTTTGTGGTGGTGGTGGTGAATGATGTGTGCATGACTTAGACTGCTGCCTCCCTACACCCTTTCCCTTGCCTACTTTCCCCTGGGCATCCCCACGTACAGTACTTCCTATATAGTGTTATGTCCCCATTCCACACTGCCACAGGCCTCAACAACAATAGCTCAGTATAGGAAGGACATCACCGAGTGAGTCATTCTTTGTGGGGTCAGCCTTTCGGTGTGCAACAAGACCAGCTCAGGTGTGGTAATTAAACACTGGCATCTCAAGTTGACAGTCTTAATCACCAGATAATTACACTTAATGCATGCCAACTACACTTTACTCTTTTCACAAGTACTGGAGCTATACAATCGTCACTAACTGCACTGGCACTGAACTAAACTTAAACTGAACTGAAACTCCTTTAGTTCCTTCCCCATCCTTATATAAGCACTAAACTTAAACTGGACTGAAACTCCTCTAGTCCCTTCTCCATCCTTATATAAGCTTTCTGTATACTAGAATGATCCACTGCATCCTCAGAGAAGCATCATTTACCAACTTTGAGACATCCGAATTATCCAGAGTTTTCTTACACTGCGCAACACTAAATTATTTAGCATAAAACCGCAGATAAAATTACATAATTTAACAACCAGTCACAAATAAAACATTATAGAGAAAAAGAGCACAAAAATTAATGTTTCATTCATTCATTCATTCATTGCCAGACACCATGTATCCCAAACGGGGTGGCCAAGGGCTTAGAGTTAATTGTTTTACAGGGAGGGGCACTAATCCTCCACCAACCCCACTTGACGTAGGGATGCCAACAGCATCTGGTGTTCCCAGGCGGTCACCCATCCAAGTACTAACCAGACCCAACGTTGCTTAACTTCGCTGATCGGACGGGAAGCGGTGTACTCAACGTGGTATGGCCACTCATAAATAGCAGGCTAACTGACAACTCTGACTCGTAACTGAACTACGAGAACTAATGAGAACCTTCCCTAACTAGCCGATCCTGCTTCTCAACACTAACCCCCTCCCTACCCCTCTGTTGTCTTGACAGAATTACACAATGTATACAAACATAATTCTTAATCCAAACTAAACATTAAATTATACACAGGGTTGGTGATTTTTTTTTCCATCTATCCATCATCCAATCCTACGTTGCCCCATGAGGAGCGTAGGAGCCTGGGGCTAGGCAGTTGGTCCTGACATTTAAGATGAGAGTGACCACCCTCACTCATCCCTGAGTGGCATTACGTGAGCAATAAACCCCAACCATCCCTTGGATATAAACCTTCACCAGCTCAATCCGATTGCAGCACAATAATTATGCACTAAACCACCAGGCGCCAAAATTTGGTTATATGGTTACCACCCAGCGTAGTAAATGGTTTCCTGGTGTACAGGAAACCATTTGGCTTGTTACTCAGTGTAGAGTCACCCACAGGCAGAAGGAAGAGGAAACAATGAAGGGAAGAAAGTCACAAGAGGAAGTGTAAGGTCACCCGTAGGCAGAAGGACGAGGAAAGACTGAAGGAAAGAAACACAGAAGAGGGTGGAAGGAAAGAAGGATTGAGGAGAGGAAAGGGCAGACACCCAAAAGCAGCACTACATTGAATGAGTGGATGGTGAGTGCCCCCACCTATTAACCCCTTAACTGCGGGGCGTCACTTTCGTGACGCTTGGGAGCAAGGGATCATACCGCGGGGCGTCACTTTTGTGATTCTGTGTTATTTTTAATTCACCCGGGCTTCCAAGTGGGGGCTTGTATCATCTATCAGTACTGCCAATGTCCAACACTAGTCAGCACTCCTAATCTCATCTGTACTCCCATCCATTGTTGACAATTTAGCCATTTCTCCCCGTTCTTGACTCCCCTCCCTACCCCACCCCTCCATTACCCTATCCTCTTGCCTGCCCGGCCGTGCTACACTAAGTAAATCTTCCCTGGAATTTTTCACTGATTTCATCCATTGAAATAAGCCCTATGCCCTATTCTTATACCAAATAATATATACAAGAAAGAAATAAGGTAAGTGAGAGTGCCATACACCTGGAATTGGCTAGTTATCGCCTGACAACACCTCACGTGCACTCGTTCGCTAATTTTCGCTGTTTTTTTCCCCTTGAAATATGCTGTATAATCGATTTTTGTAATAAATATACACGTAAGGAGGGAAGGGAGAAGCCTAAGTGATATTTACATTCACCTGGAACTACCTAATTTATAATGTATTGTCTAGATTTCCTGCCAATCATTTCAGTGCTATACATAGCTGTTTCAAGAGCTAACATTGGTAGCACTGAATATCCCCTAAGTAGGCCTCTACCACGGCCCTCCCTTATCAGCTTACTCTCATCTTCTGAAGTAGAGGTACGTCTGTTTCTTCTTGCTGACTTCAGGGACTTTTGCACCCCCATGCAAAGGGCCCTGTGACCTTTACCCCCTACTAAACCTCGTGTGGAAAGAGGTAAAGGGCTGACAATTGATGAAAGAGTGACTACGATCTTTCTATTGAGTAAAACAGTGCAAGTGGAATTGTAAATAATGTGTAAACAGCAAGTGAAAGTAATGAATGTAAATATACGTGAACAATGGAAAATAGTTTTATAAGTTACTTCAAGTGACAGTGCATAACACAGTGTAAATAAAATAGAAATGTAAATAACGTAAATAAAATAGAGAACGTAAATAGAAATGTAAATGAGTAGTATTATAAGAATACGAGTATATACCCTAGGAGTAATGAAAGTGAAAGTTTCACTCTAGCATGTCTGAATACTATGAGTTATGAGAGTGAAGATGAAAGTGACATTCACTCTCAATGCTAGTATACAGGACGAGAAAGTGAATGCTACGTATCTTACTGAAAGAAATTGAAGCCCTACAGTGACAATAAACTAATACAACTGAAGGAAACTTATGGATAAAGACTGTAGATATATATAAGTGTTATATAGTAGTAGAAATACAGTATAAAGTGTGAGGGGTTTTATGAATAATAAATGACAGAGTACCAAGAGAGAACTAGCGCAAGTTCGACGGTCAGACGCACTCGTAATTTTCATTGCTTTCACAGTGGGGTTTTTTTGGAGTATGGATCCCAAACTACTTGAAAATCATAGAGTAGTGTTTATAGTGTTAATATCTGGCTGTGGTAATCATATTACAGGTTGTCGGGAAGTGTAAAGTGGAGACTTCGTTACCCAACTTCAGAGGTCTCCACAAGTCCTACGGTAATTGACGAAGGCTCAACAAACATTCCAGGAGAAAGCTGAAGGTATGTGCCATAAGCATATGTAATTTTAATATTCTAGGACTAATAACTGATTTTTGGCAAATATTTTTTGAGAGTCTGTTGGAGCCCGAATAACCCCGCGGCACACGCAAAACATCGGTAAACATGCTCGCGGTGTAAGGGTTAAAGAAAAAAAAGAAATTATTTATTTGATTTTTCTGTGTATTATATAGCTAATATTTCAAAAGCAGTATGCTGAATACTGTTAACTTCATGTCCTGTCTATCCACTGATGGTTCAGGCTGAAAGCCACTGCCCAGAATCCAGATACATACCTGTTCAAGTCATGTCTGTACACTACTGGGTAAGGCAGAGTTGTCAGTGATAATCAAGACAGCATATTCCAGAACTGATTATATTACCACACAGAAAAATCTTAAGCTTGTATTATTATGACATGACCTTAAGTGACCAATCATAGCCTACTTAGTTTTATGGCTTTGGTTTTAGATTTATGGCTCATTGTTTCAGATGCATAAATAATTTCAGTACTAGGTGTTTAGATGTCGTTCGCTTAGAATGGATGTAAAGAGAAGGCTGTATGAGGGTGTTGAGGTACCGACTGCATTATATGGGGCTGAAACATGGAATATGGGTGTAGCAGAGAGAAAAAGTTTGAATGTAATGGAGATGAGGTGTCTGAGGAGTATGTGTGGAGTGACGCGCATGGATCAAATGCGAAATGATGAAGTGTGAAGGAGAACTGGAGTTGTTCGGGAGATGGCTGATAGAGTTGAGCAGAGGGTGTTGCAATGGTTTGGGCATATGGAGAGAATGGATAATGAGCGATTGGTGAAAAAGATAACTAGATCTGATGTGAGAGGTGTAAGGCTGAGAGGGAGACCACGAATAGGATGGATGGACAGTGTGAAGAGAGCGCTGGCTGTGAGAGGGATGTCTGTTGAGCAAGGAAGAGTGGCTGTGCGTGACAGAAAAAATGGAGAGAAATTGTGAATGAATAAATGATGATGCAGCCCTGAGGGGATATTCTCCTGCATTTGGTCTGATCAGCTAGTCAGGTCAGGTGTGGGTAAGGGGATGGGTTTATTATGATGTGGCAGGGGTAAACCAGCTCTGCTGTCGGGCCCTGCTGCGGATGTCGCTGATTGCACTGCGCAGTTGACCCTTGTGCGGTGTGGTGCAGTGAGGATCTGTCCCTTCTTCCCTTTGGGGCTAAGATGCGAATGAATGTGTTTGAATGGATGAGTAAATGGGGAGTGTGTCGTCCTGTCTCGGCTACCTCCCTTTCCTTGGGGGAAGCAGCCTAGGTATACAGATAGATAGACTAAGTTATGCAAATGTACAAATATTTTTTCCATCATACAGTGTAGCAATTTTTAATGGCACCATTCTCCAAAATCTGCTAACTTAATGCTTAAGTATCTGAATAAGTGAATGCCACCACTAAGTTATACACAAATTTTATAAACCTTCAGATTTTATTTTTGTTAAATTTTAGATTTAAAATATATATTAAAAAAAAAAAAAAAAACATGATTTTTTTTTTGCAAAGAAAAAAATCAGTTACTTAATCACATGCTTTAATCAATTTGATTTAATCATTGCCAACCAAGACACAAAATAATCCTTCAGCTTATCAGGTCTTCTTCTATGCTGCTTCTGACAACATCCCTGCTCCTCTGCACTGTCCGCTCCTCTTGGAATGTCTTGGCCCGCTTCCTGATTCACTTCTTCCCTCAGAAAACTGTCATCATCCTCTTGTACTTCAGCTCTGTGGTCCTCCTCAGCATCCTCGGCTGTGGGTGAGCATGATTCCTCAGAGACATCCCAGTATACTGTCCTGGCCCATGGTACTGACACAGACGATTCACATGTACCACCTTTGGGCAAGACTTCCTGCCTCCCCGAATCTGGTACATTACGTTTGATAGGAGGTCCAACACAGTGTAAGGCCCGTCCCATGGGCTCTGCAGCATCAGTGACTTGTCCTTTTTTCCACTGAGGATTGTATAACCAAACTTTGTCACCATCCATGAAGCTCACCTCACTTGCCTTGGCATCATACTTACATTTCATCAATTCACCTGAAAACTTTAGAGCTTCTTGCACTGGATGATGTACCTCAGCCAGCCTTTCCTGAAGATGCTTCACATAGCTGGAGGCATATATAGGCAGCTCTTCACCAGGTGTTCTTCCCATTAAGTCAACAGGTAAACATAACTCATGGCCAGCATCAGTTTTGTTGTGGTGTAGTCAATTAAAACTGATATGGCATGAGCAACGCAGGTAGTTTCTGGTCCCATTCTGTTTGTCCCTCTATGCAGTACTTGGCCAGTTCTTGTCCTGGGGTCCAGTTGAAATTCTCCTTAATCCCATCTGACTGTGGCCTTAGTGGGGTTGTCCTGGTCTTCTTGATCCCCAGTAACTTGCAGCACTCATGGAACATAGCAGACTCGAAGTTTCTACCTTGGTCTGAATGTAGCTCTTGTGGCATCCCAAAACAACCAAAAAACTGGTCAACCAACACCTGAGCAACAGTCGCACCCTCTTGATCGGGGATAGCATAGGCTTCTGGCCACTTTGTAAAGTAGTCCATGACGACACATATATACCAGCTTCCACTTTCAATGAGTGGCAGAGGTCCAGCAGGTAGTCCACTGCAACTCTTTCCATTGGTGCACCCACTTGTTACAGCTGAAGAGGGATGTAACCACATTTCTTGGGTCCCTTCTTGGCACAACACACATCACAGGCTCGACACCACTCTTCAGCATCCTGCCGCTTGCCAGTCCAGTAGAACGTCAGTTGCAGCCGACTTAGAGTTTTCTTCATTCCCAGGTGCCCATTAGTGATCTGGTTATGGGACTCATCCAAGATCTTAGACCTCATTTTCTTCGGAACCACCAGTTGCCAATAATTGCTGAAGCCATCGGGTGTCTCCCACTGACGCTTCAGTACTGTAGTCCGTTGTTCAAACGAAGAAAGTCCCACTGACACCAGTAGCTCTTAGTTGCAGGGCTAAACCTAGAAACCTCTTCCCAAGATGGTCAAGTTGTACTCCGCTGCAGCAGCTTTAGCACTGGTTGTAAATCTGCATCCTCTTCAGGTCTTCTACATCTGACGCTGGCCCTGTCACTGCAGTACGGCTGCATTTCTTGCTACGATCTTAATTTTTACTACACTGCCGGCACTCTGGGTCACAAGACCAACGACTCAGGCTGTCAGCGTTGCCATGTACCAGTCCGGGCGGTGCTGCACCTCATAATTGTGCTGGTCCAGCTTCCCGAGCCAGTGTGCCAGTTGTCCTTCTGGATTCTTTAATATCTTCAGCCACTTGAGTGCTGCATGGTCTGTCCTGACGATGAAGTAGGACCCATTCAAGAAGGGATGGAAGAAATCAAGGCTCTCCAACACTGCCAAGAGCTCCTTATGGGTCACAGAGTAGTTCCTCTCTGGTGTGCTGAGCTTCTTGCTGTAATGCACCACCACATACTCTTTGTCATCCTTCTTCCGTAACGCTGTGTAAGGTGGCATTCACGAATTCTGTTCTTTGGTCTGTGACCAACTGTTGAGGAGTTCCGTGAACACAAACAACTTGCTCCACAAACAAACGAGCTACTTCTTCCGCTGTCTTTGTTTTCAGTGGCTCAGCAACAAGAAATCTGGTTAGTGTATCCACTACCGTAAGAATGTATTTATATCCAGCCTCAGATATATTTAACGGTCCTGTAATATCCATATGGACCCGATACCATGGCGCCGGCACATCTGGGTACCTCATAAGTGGAGCCAGGGCGTCCCCTGACCTTTTAGAAGTAATGCAGTAGGTGCAGTGCTGACACAAGTTAGTGATATCCTTGACCATACTTGGCTAGTATGCAAAACGTTTGGCACGCGCAATAGTTACCTTCGCCCCACCATGTCCTGACAGTGGGAGATGATGGGCCAAGTGCAATGCTGCTGGCACACTTTGTTCAGGTACAACCACCTGTAATACATCATTGTCCTCGTATGCACAAGACTCAGTCTTATACAACAGACCATCCTGGTGGAGAGAGAACTGTTCCACTGGGGCAGCCAGTTTGGGGGCCTGAGGGACTTCTCCGCGAAGATACCGCTTCAGTGATCCCCAAACCAGATGCACATCTTACTGCTTCCGCAGTTCATCAAGATTCCAGCAAACAGTATCAGTATCGGTCATGCCCCCCGTAACAGGTATAAGTTCTGCATCATCGTCTTGCTCTCTGTGAAGACGTGACAAGGCATCAGCCACTCATTTCTGGTGTCTTGGCAGGTAGGACACCTCTAAGTCATATTCAGCAACCTGTATCTGCCATCTAGCAATCCTGCCAGATGGTTCCTTCACATTGAAGAGCCATGTGAGGGGTCAGTGATTCGTCTGCACAATCACTGTATATCCCAAGACAAGAGGCCTATTTATCCATAATCCTTACACAGTACTCAAGGCTTTTTGCTCGATAGTGGCATTATTAAGCTCATCTTTATGTAGTGCTGTTCTAAAATATGTCAGTGGTCTGTGGTGTCTGTCCTCATCATTCTGTTGTACTACCCTACCTATCACTGTACCGCTCGCATCAGTTGTCAGATAGAATGGCTTATCAAAAGAGGGAAACTTGAGTACGATGTCATCAGTAAGCTTACTTTTCAGACATTTAAAAGCTTCTGCCTCGTCCTTCCACTTGATTTTTTGTTTACTGTTATTTACTTCCTTCTTTCCATGAGTCAACTTTGTGAGAGGCAGAGCAATCTTAGCATAATCACTTATGAATCTACGGTAATAATTAACTAGCCCTAGGAAAGATTGAAGCTCCTTCAATGTCTTAGGAACTGTGATAACCCTTATGGCTCGGACTTCATCCAGCTGAGGCCGCAATCCTTCTGCAGAAATTATGTGCCCTAGTTAAGACACTTCATCTTTGAAAAAACAGCACTTCTTCTGCATAAGAGTAAGTTAGGCTCCCCTAAGTCTGGCAATGACTTCATCTAGGTTTTGTACATGTGAATCAAAATCCATACCATAGACAATTATGTCATCCAGGTAAGTGTGACTGATACGCCCTGTCAGTCCTATCAGGACTTCATTAACGATCCTTTGGAACACAGCAGGGGCACCTTTTAACCCCTTAACTGCGGGGTGTCACTTTTGTGATTCTGTGTTATTTTGAATTATCCCGGGCTTTCAAGTGGTGGCTTGTATCATCTATCAGTACTGCCAATGTCCAACACTAGTCAGCACTCCAAATCTCATCTGTACTCCCATCCATTGTTGACATTTTAGCGATTTTCCCCCCTTCCTGACTCCCCTCCCTACCTCCCCTCCATGACCCTGTCCTCTCACCTCCCCGGCCGCGCTGCGCTAAACAAATCTCCCCCAGATTTTTCCACAGATTTCATCCATTGAAATAAGCCCTATGCCCTATACTTATACAAAATAATATATATAAAAAAAAAATAAGGTAAGTGATAGTGGTATACACCAAGAATTGGCTAATTATCACCTGACAACACCTCACATGCATTCATTCACTACATTACCACAGTAATTTCCCCTTTGAATTATGCCTTGTAATCTATTTCTGTAATAAAAATATATATCAGAAAGGAAGGGAGAAGCCTAAGTGACATTTACATTCACCTGGAACTACCTATTTCTTTATGTATTGCTGAGATTTCCTACCAATAATTTATCAGCATGTAAGTTAGCAGCTGTCATCCTCATTGTCACTGTCAACCCTTGCCTTCTCAGATAAGCCGCGGCATTTAGTTCCTTGTCCTCCGCTGTGGTCAAAACATGTCGCACTCGCGCCCCACCATTTCTGCCGCTTCTGCGCCCATTGCAAAGGGCCCCGTGACCTCTACACCCAGAAAAAGTTGTGAGGGAAGCAGGAAATGACTAAGTGACTCTGCAGTGGAACGTGAACTAGCGGAATTGTCAATGGTGATGATGGATAGTGATTTTGACCCTTCGGGGGAATCGTGTGATGAGCCGGGTGAGGAAATCGTGCCAGAAAGTACTAGTACGAGTGCTTCAGTGTCCAAAGTTATCCCTAGCTCCAAGGGAAAGGAGCCGTTAGTGCAGCAAGGGAAGGAATTTGGGAAGGGAGTGAAAAGGCAGCGTGTTAGCCCCAGAACACTGGCCCCGCGTGACCCAGCCCGCCATGAGTCCCCAGTTGATTCACCTCCCCGTTCCCCAAGCCCCACTTCACTCATTTCTTCCTCTCCTTCTGCTGAATTATCTCCAGAGTCTTCATCGTCGGAGTCACCACCAGCATCAACAGTGAAGGCAGGCCGTAGAGGAAGAGGTAAATCCTTGACCTGTAAAAGTAGAGTTGCTACTAGAGTAAGGGCTGCTAGTGCTGTACGGCAGCTCAGGGTCAGTGCGAGTGACCTTGAACGTGGTAACTCTCCCTCACAGCCACCCACCACCCTCACCCATCCTACACTGCCACAACAGGGAATCCTGGACGCCTTCGTGTGGACAGAAGGGTCCAATTTTGTCCCAGAACATTTAGATTTTGATGAGAGTTCCTCAGGAGTACAGCCTGCCTTCACTCTTGATGATCATGCTGAGTGTGTGGACTTCCTTTTGGCCTTCCTAGATGACGAAGTCATGCAGCACATATGTGATGAGACCAACAGGTATGAATCACAACGTGCTGCAAGTGGTACAGGTGCAGCCAAGATGCAACAGTGGTCCATGCTGGGAGTGCAGGAGCTGTATGTGTTCTTCGCCCTCATGCTTCTCATGCCACACTCAAAGAAGCATGAGATGGAAGAATATTGGTCCATGGACCCCTTACTACCCTCACCCACCTTCAATAAGTACATGGCCAGAGATCGCTTCCGGAACATCATGGGAAACCTGCACTTTGCCGACAACGATGTACCTTCCCAAACCGACCCACTCTGGAAGATCCGGGAGATTCTGAGCAGAATGAAGGATAAGTTTATGTCATTCTTCCACCCTTTTCAGAAGGTTGTCATTGACGAATCCTTGGTTTTGTTCAGAGGACGTCTTCGGTTTGTGCAGTACATTCCAAGCAAACGCCATCGCTTTGGAATCAAGTTCTTTGTACTGTGCGACTGTAAGACGGGGTACATCCTTGACTTCGTCATTTATTCAGCCAGCACTGTCGATCTGGATAAAACACACCCCCTTGGCTTCTCAGGCTGTGTAGTGAAAGTGCTCCTTGAAAAGTATTTTGGTGGGAATCATGCTGTATACAGACAACTATTATACAGCACCGAAACATGCCAAATACCTTTCAGAGCACGGCATTGGCTCCTGCGGCACTGTCAAAAGTAATCGTGCCCACTTCCCTAAATTCCCAGAGGGAGGAACCTCGCAGCGAGGAGACGTGCACCTACGCAAGTCTGAGAAGATGCTGGCAATACGGTGGCATGACAAGAAGGTCGTGCACATGCTCACCACCGTACATAAGGGGGAAATGACAGACAGTGGGAAGGTCGACCATAGGACAGGCGAACCTGTGATGAAACCTGATGCTGTGTTAGACTACAATATCAACATGCGGCTGGTGGACAAGTCCGACATGATGATTAGTGAGATCGACTGCCTCAGGAAGAATACTAGGTGGTACAGGAAAGTTTTTCTGCATCTCATAGAGATGAC
Source organism: Coenobita brevimanus (assembly GCF_032717465.1). NCBI lineage: Eukaryota > Metazoa > Arthropoda > Malacostraca > Decapoda > Coenobitidae > Coenobita > Coenobita brevimanus. The sequence continues at coordinate 10,478,260 of NC_136979.1, read as the reverse complement.
GATGCTGAACGCCTTCATCCTGTACAAGATGAAGGTCAAGCCACCCAAGTCCTTCTCCCTGAGGTTGTTTGCCAGGACTTGTGTTCAGCAGCTGCTGGAAAGATATGGTAGGGTGACAGCAGCAACTCCAAGGCGCCATCCAGTAACACTTCCCGACAGACTTGAGCAGAGGGCATACATGGATCGGCACAGACTGGTGCTAATGCCTCCCACAGGCAAGAGGAAGGCTGCGATCCGCAGGTGCCAGGTGTGTGCACATACCACCCGACGCACACCTGAGCACAAACGCACCTCTTGGCAGTGCGCTGAGTGCCAGGTTCCCCTCTGTGTTACCTGCTTCTTTGATTACCACAGCCAGAAGCAGTTCTAAAAGTGCAAGTGGGAAAGGAAAGTAATGTGAAAATAATGTGTAAATAATGTGTAAAAAGCAAGTGAAAGCAATGGATGTTCAGTACATATGATTGAACAGTGTATTATAGTTTTATCTTACTGAAAGTGACAGTGAATAACATAGTGTAAGTAAAATAGAAGGGTAAATATTGAAAATAGAATAGAAAATGTAAATAGTAATGTAAGTAATTAGTAATATAAGAATATGAGTACAAATACTTGATGTTATAACAGTGAAAGTGAATCCATGGCTCTCTATGTATTTTACTGAATGAAAAATTGAATGACTTCAGTGACAATAAACTAATACTACTGAAGGAAACTTATGGATAAAAACTCCAGATATATATAAGTGTTATATAGTAACAGAAATATAAAGTGTGAGGGGTTTTATGAATAATAAATGACAGAGTACCAAGAGCGAACTAGCGCAAGTGGGAAGGTCATACGCGCTCATAATTTTCATTGCTTTCACAGTGTTTTTTTTTTTGGAGTATGGATCCCAAACTACTTGAAAATCATAGAGTAGTGTTTATAGCGTTAATATCTGGCTGTGGTAATCATATTACGGGTTGTCGGGAAGTGTAAAGTGGAGACTTCGTTACCCAACTTCAGAGGTCTCCACAAGTCCTACGGTAATTGACGAAGGCTCAACAAACATTCCAGGAGAAAGCTGAAGGTATGTGCCATAAGCATATGTAATTTTAATATTCTAGGACTAATAACTGATTTTTGGCAAATATTTTTTGAGAGTCTGTCGGAGCCCGAATAACCCCGCGAGACACGCAAAACATTGGTAAACATGCCCGCGGTGTAAGGGTTAAGTCAAACAGTAGGCTCTTATATTCCCAATGACTGTCTGGTGAGGAAACTGCAGTCAGCGGTCATGACACCTTATCCAGAGGGATCTGATGGTATCCCAGCCTCAAATCCAAGCTGCTGAATGCAGTATTTTCTCCTAACTGGGAAAGACTTTGTGCAGTGTTTGGCAATGGGAAGGGGTCTGGTACTATTTGCTTATTCAAGTGACGAAAATTGAGACAGATCCGCAGTCCACCATCTTTCTTGGCCACTGGGACCAAGGGTGAACAATATGGTGATCTAGAGGGACGTATTATGCTTTACTCTCTTAACTCATTTAACTGTTGCTTGATAGTTTCAAGATACTTAACTGGCACTTTAGAAGGATGGCGGTTTAAAACCGGTCCTGTAGCACAGATATGATGGAGGAAATAAGGTGTAATATTCAGTGGCTTATCGCACAAGGCAAACACTAGATGTTTGAGAGCATCGTTCTCTCTGCTATTTGGCGAACACAACTCATCAACTTTTAGAAAAAGCTTAGTTAATCTTTCTTCTCCCTGTGTCACACTAGTTATTTGTCCTTGCTCACCCTCCTGATTCTCGTCCCACCTTACTTCCTTGAATGGTTCTATTGTCCCCACCCTGTACCTGCCAGATATACTGATCCAGTCCAGGTTGGCATTAATGTAGGCAACATAAACCCTGGATTTTCCTCCTGCCTCGCCTGGGACTATTTATACAATCCCTTGCCAGAGCATAGTGGCTAAAGTACTACCAGGACTAGGTGAGAATAAACCAAAGGACCACCCTGAAATTTCAGTCTCTAATGGGATCATACCACTCGTGAATGGATCAGTCACGATTGTCCAGAGATATACTCCTGTTCGAACGATAAGCTGGTTTCCATTGCAGTCAAGGAAGAAGCACCATCTATGCGAGGAGTTGCCTCTCCCACCTGTAATTCTACCTTCTCCCCATCAATCTCTATACGCAACGAATCTGGTGTAATACATACATTCCGAGCGAAGATAAAATCGGAACCTAGAATTACTTAAATAGTACAACGTAAGTTCCTTACCACTATTAATTCACACTTGTAGGTGCAGCCAGCCAACCCTATAGGCAGGTTAACCACTCCTACCACCTCAAGCTCATCACCACTTGTGGATACTAAGGTCCATCCTTGATACGGTCTGAGCTCAGGCCTAGTTTCACCTAAAATCTCATAGGTTCCTTGGTTAATGAGCAATCGACATGCTCCGGTATCCAAGAGCATGGGAAAATCCCTCATTTCACCACACACTCCCATAACTACCAGCAGGTCTGTTCCATACATCACTGTGACTAGTCGTTCTTTTTTCTTTGTTTCCTTGGCACTTGCCAAGCATCGTTCGGTACAATGAGTCCTACTCTTACGGTGAGCACACCACGGTCTTTGACCAGAGTTGTCCACTTTAGCAAAGTAATGCATGGCCAAGTGCCCCGTCTTTCCGCAATGGTAGCACCCGAACTTCTGTCCTTCTTCCACTGACATAGTGTTATACTGGCCTCGCGAGACCAGTCTCGGGGCACAACAACAGTGTGCTCGATGACCTGCCTCACCGCAGCGTGCTCGATGACCTGCCTCACCGCATCTACCACATTTCTGTTGCCCAGAGGAGGACTTTCTAGTACACTCTTTTTCCTTCTTACTGAAACTTTTGCTTTCAGAGGGACCTAATGTTGCATGAGCAATCACTTCACGTATCTTTTCCTTTGCCACATTGTCCTCAGCCAGCGGAGAGTTAAACTGCATCACCCACGTAACTGCTTTATTGACAAGTTTATCAGTGTCGTCATACTTGTTAGCCTCGATCGTAACCCTATACTGACTTGGGAACATATCCATGAATGTATTAATGGCAGTGTACAAAGCGTACTCTCCTAAGCTAAGCCTAATGCTCGCAACCTGGTTTGCTAGCTTTACTAACCACGACCAATAGTCAACGAGATGCTCTCCCTGATTTCAATGAGCATCCTTCAGTGCCAAATGAGCAGGTTGGAGAGCTTGTTCGGGGAAGTACAGCTTTAGGAGAGCAGCTTTAAAATGAGCCCAATTACTGTTGGACTCACTAATAAACTCCTCTATTCTTTAGGAGAGCAGCTTTAAAATGATCCCAATTACCGTTGGATTCACTAATAAATTCCTCTATTCTATCGTAAGAGCCACCTATTGAACACTCCCTAGCTACGTCAAACCTGCTCTGCACAGTCCATCTAGCTCCTGTTGTTTTATTTTTTATTACTTCAAGCCATGTACTGACACTTGGTTCAAAGGTCAGCCCTGGTTACTCAGGTAATTCAGTGTGTTTGCTGGCAATGAAGTGACTAAGTCCCTTGATTCTAAATACAGGATCTTTCTGATTTTCCGCAATCGCCTCTGAAAGTCGGTCAGAAAGGACAGTAATGCCCCCAGTCATATTTGCTTCAGCCATTTCAATTGCTGTATCAGCTCAGTCAAAATGAATATTATCATCATCTGAACTAGAGTCACTACTGAATTCCATACAACGAGTTTTAGAACCTAGGTGTGGAACTGCTTTAATGTTTATTTAAAGCCTTAAATATCCCATTAAGCTGCCATCATTGTCGTATCATACACTCTCTATATAACCCTTGGTATGCTTTGCACTCAGTTTCGCCGAGCACGGTGACCAGCTGCCACTAATTAGTAGTTGGTAACGTGTGACAGTAGCAGCAGAGAGTGTGGAGACAAGCTCAGAGGGGGCCAACAACCTCGTAGGTTAGGACAACAAGATATTAAACATCCCATTTTGCCCCAGACTCCCTCCCGGACTTCCAAAAAATTAACATTTCCACGCTAACTAACGTTGTAAAACACAGAAACAACTTTTACTTTAATTTTAACAATTGTATACAAATTATTTACACTATCTCATAAACAGGTTACACAACTATAGCACTAGCCTAATATCCCGAGTCTCAACTCGACACAAGGTAAATTTCAACCGCTTATTTACGACTTAACAGTAACGAAGTACTTAACTTTATAGTTATGTACTACTTAACCCCTAAAGACCAATGCTACACAATCGTGCTTTTGTGTAATCTGATATGCCAGCCCATCCCGCATGATCGATTAAGACACAAAAAACTGGGGGAGGGTAATTCTGCCCCTTTGGTGACGTATATGGGATCAGACCAATGAGAGCTAGAGTGTCTGGGGTGGTATGGCGTGATTGGCCCTTTAAGGTGGGGGAGAAGGAATCCCCCGCCACCACCGTCACTTTACCTCCCTCAGCCCCATTGCATCATCTCCACATTGTCCCCTCCCAACCAACCATACCCCCTACAGCAGTGTATGCATAGCAACCCTTCTCCCCTCTCCCTCCTTCCCCATCTCTCCATCCTCCTCCCCCCTCCCTCCATCCTCCTCCCCCTTCCCTCCATCCTCCTCCCCCCTCCAGCCACACACACTCCACTTCCACTTTTTGCCTGGCTTGTTTTGTTGCTATGGGTGTATACCAGACTGACATTTCATGCCTAGGGAACACTTCATATTGACATTAGTTATGTATATACAGTGGGGCACCAATTTTCGCGCCTAATTGGGTCCAAAAATAATGCGCGAGTGGAATTAGCGAAAGTTGGGGCATTGTCTTTATGGCAAAAAGGCTAATTGGTTCCCGGTTATCCTAAAGTAACATCAGATTTTCATTTTCACTTGCAATACAGTACATCAAATCACTATTGTACATTGCATTGTGAGATACAAACAACTATCTTCCTTTTCATTTCATTATTATACTGCCGTTTCTTCACTCCAACACGATACTCTCTTTTAGCCTTGGCCTTTCCTCCCGACTTTGAATGTCCTGGCCACTTTTTATCACCACCACTGCCTCCCGGCCCTCCCCCCACACCACTAGGCTCTCCCCCCACACCACCAGGCCCTTTCCCCACACTACCAGGTATAGTAGAGGCCATTGAACCGTGAGAATCCAACACAATGGAGCTAGCACGCTCGTACACAATGGCGGGAATGGGTGGACAGAGTGTTGACATGACGTCATTCAAGATGGCGGTGGGTTGCGGGCGGGCGGTGCAGGAAATTCAAAGTTCAAAATATTGTCCCAAACCCAAAATTTGTGCACAAAAATCGATTTTTTTCAAGCGAAAGTGGAAGTTAGGGAATATTTGGTGCATGCCGTGAAAGTGGATTCCGCGAATCCTGCTTTAGCGAAAGTTGGTGCACTACTGTATTGTATAATTATTTATCGTAAATAATGCATTTTCTGTACATTTTCTATTTTCATCCATGGGGGATTGGTAACTTTTTTCCATCATTGACGGGTGATTGTGCGATAACTTTTTGGTCAATCTGGCTGAAACATACATTTTCAGGTGTGCAAATTCAGTATCTTGAAATGTGGAAGAAAAATTTTTACCTTGGTGAAAGTCGAAAAACCAACCCTGTTTTGCGGATGTAGGGACACCTGCTGAGCAAATTGCATACTTTAGGGGTTAAGAATACTCAGTCATTTGCCTAGACAACCCATCTGTGAGTGATAAGTGTTCACTTAAATACAATAATCCCCGTACTATCTGGACGCCCACTTTCCGGACATCCCCACTTACTGGACATTATCGTCCCGCGATCCAGTATTCCCAAAATGGTCCAAAAACCGCAAAAAATTCGAAAAAAATCCGACTTTTTCCCGCCCATAATCTGAACTTGGCGCGCGCAGCATGGGACACCTTTGTTTTGGTGTGTCATTCCTCCGACGTCCGCTAGAGTGCCCCTGCATCCTCCCCACTTACCGCCTGTCTCTTGTCGCAAGTGCACGATCGTCGTCATGGCTGCCAACGTGCTCGCTTTTGTGGTGGTGCCTTACCTGCTGCAGGCTCTCCTCCTGCTCTCATACCTCTCCTTCGTGTGTGTGATGATGGCCCCGCCGCCTGAGAAGAGGAAGAGGGTGGTTTTGACTGGAGAAGAAGAGGGAGATATTGGAGAAAGTGGATGCAGGATGGTCTTCGTCACGCATCCTTCGTGAGTTCAACCCCGCCTGATCTACTTTGTTTGATATTAAGAGATCCCGAGACAAACTCATGCAGTACACGGCCGACTTCTCGTCGAAAAGCAAACGCAACGTGGAGAGGAAGATGATGTTTACTCCCAAGTATGCTGAAGTCGACCGCTCCACGTTGATTTGGTATCGACAGCAACGTGCTGCTGGTGTGATGGTGCGTGGGACGGAGCTGAAGGCTGCTGCTGAGAAGTTCGCAAGGCTTCACGACGCCCTAGACTTCAAGGCATCCGAGGGTTGGCGGTTGGCTCTTCGCGTTCAAGTTACGACATGGCCTTACCAACCGTAAGTCTCATGGCGAAGCTTTGGACGCTAACGAGGATGGAGTAGAGGAGTTTCGGCACAAGGTGAAGGGCTTGATCGACAGGGAGGGCCTCACTCTCGGTCAAGTCTACAACGCTGACGAAGCTGGCTTATTCTATCACTCTTTGCCTACGAACACTCTAGTCGAGGAGATGGAGAAGCGTGTACCTGGCCGCAAGCTCTCGAAGCAAAGGATATCTGCTTTGTGTTGTGCTAATGCTAACGGCATGCACTGGCTTAAGCCCGTTATTGTTGGCCGTGTAAAGCAGCCTCGGTGTCTTCATGGGGTGATGGATGTCCTTCCTGTCATTTGGTACCATTCCTTGAAGGCATAGTTCACAGGCCACATCTTCAAAGACTGGTTCCACCTCCATTTCGTCAAGGAGGTCATACATTACCAGACGGAGAAACTAGGAATCCCATGCGACCAGGTAAAGGCCCTCCTCATCCTCGACAATACACCTGCCCACCCGTGCGACAAGGACTTGGTGGCTGAGAACGGCCGCATTAGGTGCATGTTTCTGCCACCTAATACTACTGCTCTCATCCAACCAATGGACCAAGGAGTGATCGTGGCAACGAAGCAGCTATACCGACGGAAGTTCCTGGACGAGGTGATGGTTGTTCTTGAGGATGAGGATGAGCGCAGGGAGGGACGGGACACGTGAGGCCAGCGGACTTTGGAAAATCTTCGTCGCTACAACATCAAGTCTGCCATTTACAACTGGGCCAGTGCATGGAAGGAAGTCCCTGTCAAGACTCTAGAAAATGGTTGGTCTCGTCTGCTTCCCGGAATGGATGTGGAGCACGATTTCCTAGGTTTCAACGTGGATGACTTCCATGTACGTCTACGTGTGCATGGCGACGATGTTGATGTGGACGAAGTGCGTGAGTGGTTGGATGATGACGAGGGCTATCCTGGGTATCAGACCATGTCTGATATCAAGATCACATCTTCAGTTGCAGGTGTCAGTACCCAGCTTGAAGATTCCGACGAGGATGGCGACGATGATGCGGACTCCTCTCAGCATGACACTACGCCAGCCATCCCCAAGCTGAGCACACTCCGGGAACACCTAGAGTTCGTTCTGGACTACCTGGAACACCTGGACTGCGACAGGGAGATGGGGCCCTTGGGACTTGTGGAGGAAGTGCGTGCTTTCTGGTAGCGCATCATTAATCGTCAGAATCGTCGTTCCTTGCGTCAATCAACGATTGACAGCTTTTTCAGGCCCGTGACCCCCCGCTGTGCCCAGCCCTGGCTCCACTCCGTTGCCTCCCCAAGACAGGCCCTCATGCTCCGAGCCACAGCCCAGCACATCAGCCACGGTGGAGTCACCGCTTGACGTGAGTTTGTGCCTATCTTCAGAGTCATCTGCAGTGGGTACGCCATCACCACAACCCAGCGACGCACCCCTAGGTCACCTGCATGTGCTACTCTCAGACTCTGACAGTGATTAGATGCCTAGAACTTCTCCACTAGACCACACAGGAATTTACAGTGTTGTGCAGTGAAAAAAACAGTGCATATTGTTAAGGAATTTAAGTTCTGAGTGAAAAGACAAAGATTTAATGGACTGTAAATTTAACGTAAATAAACTTCAATGTGTTTTGTTTAGAAAATGGTTTCAAGAGTGGAAAGACTTAAAGTGCAGAGTGCAACACTTATTTCATTAAGGTACAATTGAGCGTAAGACAAGAGTGCAGTGTTAAGAGAATGGAATTCTGAGTGCAAATGACTAAGTTCTGTGCAAGACTTCATGAACAGTGTACTGCAAGTGCTTCAGGAAATCCTTCTTACTGTCAGAGTCTGAGAGGAGGCGGTTATTCATCGAGATGGCCAGGGACTTGCTGTAAGTACCCAGAATGTTTCATATTGTACTGTACTGTATTTTCCATACTGTACTTACCTCTAACACCTCATTTCACTCTTTTATGTCCCTTATTGGTGTGAATAGGGTATTAGGTGCTATGCATGTGCAGTAGGGAAGTATTTCTCTGAGTTAGGGTCCATAAGTACCAGTGCAGGAGCCAGGGACTTGTTCTAAGTACCCAGAATGTTTAATATTGTATAAACTTACCTCTAAACCCTAATTTTATGGTTCTTTTGCATTTATTTCAGTCTTTTATGGCCCTTATTGGTGTGATTTGGGTCTTAAATAGGCGTTATGCATGTCCAGAGGGAGTTGTATAGGTGTTTTTCTGAATTAGGGTCCATAAGTACAAGTTAGGAGGCTGGGGCCCACTATCCGGACAGGACCACTTTCCGGACATGCCTTTGGCTCTATTATGTCGGATAGTGGAGGGATTACTGTATTACAAGTCTTACTCTAAGGTAATTCTACTACATAATTAGTACTCCCACGACCTGGGACATACGTGTCAAATAATATTGCTGTTTTTTTCCGAGTAGTGACTGCCGGTACTTTACTTTAATGGCACTTATTCACCCTGCGTTACTCTCCCACAAGACTATTCTTCAAATACTTCTACCCACCAGTACCGCGAAGCCCATGGTCGTGGCTGTGTTCTCCTCTTCTGTCCTATCTGGACACAAGACAATTTCTGTCTGACTGCCAGACTCTCTCTGACTCCATCCCTCTCATGAGCATGCTTTTATAAACTTCCATACATATATTGAGTCATCAGTACACTCTATTCTATCCCAGTATATGCCCTTTGGTCTCACTGACTGGCACATCATCAGGGTATAGATCTTGAAGATAACAGCCCTCACCAAGGCCCTCCAGTGCACTCCAGCGCATTAACCTCTGCACCCTGTCCCCTCAAGAGCTTTTTACTAACCTACGTCCTGCGTGTTTTTTGCCCTTCACCTAATCTTCCTCCTTTTCCCGTCATTCCCTTATTTACTTCATTTATTCTTGTGTTTCGTCTTCCCTTTCCTCTGCAATTCTCTCCAGCCCTCGCTGCCTTCTAGCTCCCTGTGCTCAGTCCCACTCCTGCTGTGCACATGCCAAAACCTCAGCACCATGTTTACGTCGGAGTGTTTTATATGCTGCTTTCAGGAACTTCTGATGCTGGTGGTCCATTGTCCTATCGTCCCGTGTTCCATGTTTGTCTGCCCCCCATTCGTCTTAATCTTCACTCCTCCTTTCTACACCTTTCTCCTCTCCTCCCACTCAACCCAGGCCTTGGTCTGAAGGGGCCATGTGAGTAAGAGGTGGAGATGACATCAGGAGCAGTGGTATTCAGGTGGGCAGCAAGTACTTGATTGTTGCAAGCCCAGCATCTCCAGTTCTTGGTCAAAATTCTGTCCAAACACAGTTACATCATCCAGACAGAGTTGTCTGCCAGTGCGGGCATTCCAGTACGTGATCCATGAGACACTCAAAAGTAGCTGGGGCATTGCATAGGCCAAATGGCATCACTAAACCACCATAAACCCCACCTGTATGAAAAGACTGTTTTCTTCTTGTCCTTCTATGCAACCTTGACCTGGCAGTATCCTGCTTTCACATTTAGGCTGGAGAACCACTTGGCACCTGATAGAGCATCCAGTGTGTCATCAGTGCTTGGCAGGGAGTATGCATCCTTCACTGTCACTTCATTCAGAACTCGATAATCCACACAGCACCTTACTAAGCCATCTTTCTTCCTTACCAGAACCATTGCTGATGCCTAAGGACTGCTGGACTTTTCTGTCATTCCCTGACTTTGGAGATTCTCCATCACCTCCATTTCTTGCACAAGGGCTGGTGCCATCCTCTGTGGTGGCTGTTTAATCGGGCAATGATCCCTGGTGTCTATACAGTGCTTCACCAGATCGGTGCATCCCAGGTTTAGGTCTTCGATGGAAAAGACATTAGCAAATTTTGTCAGCAGCTGCCTCAACTTCAGCACTTGTGAGCCATCCAGGCATTGGCAACTCATTGAAAATAGGTCTTGTAAGTTGTCTGGCAGATACCCATCTTCTTTGACTACACTCCTTTTACAGGCCTTCCTCTGATGCCACTCAGAGTCCACCCCCTGGCACAGTCCCACAATTTCTCCCTCGTTGATCTTTTGTAGCTTATGGGAGAAATTGGCCACCACAACTGGCTCATCACCTGCACCTGTTTCCACCAAAGTTCTCCCCATCATCACTCCAGTCGTTATCTTGCACCATACATCAAACTCCAGTACCCCTATACAGCTGTCAAAAGGGCTACACATCTTGCACTGGAGCAATAGTTCTGATTTTGGGGGTATCACTGTAGTGCAGAGAGCCCTAACCTTGCCACCAGAACTGGTACATCTCACTGCCGTGACAGGAACCGACATTCCTCAAACCTTCAGCTTCATGGAGCCGGAGTCCAGCTCACATCCCATGGACTTAAGATAGTCCAGACCAAGAAGGCAAAGGATCCTCCATCTCAGCTACATTAACTGGAAGTGTGGCTTCTTGCCCTGCCACTTCAGTTCGGACATCCAAGGGTCCCCTCAGTTCTGCTTGGTGCCCTGTTACGCCACACAATTTTTCTGATAACTTAGGCAGAGGCCTCACAAAAGTCTGCTCTGAGGCTGAATCAATCACCAGGGAACACTTCTTGCCATCTGTTCATCCATCTGCTTGCACACTGTCGATCGCAGTTCTCTGGCATTTTCTCGGTGGTGGGGCTACTTGGGAAATGACAGCTAGTAGTTGTCCCTTAACCCCTACACCGCGGGCATGTTTACCGATGTTTTGCGTGTGCCGCGGGGTTATTCGGGCTCCGACAGACTCTCAAAAAATATTTGCCAAAAATCAGTTATTAGTCCTAGAATATTAAAATTACATATCCTTATGGCACATACCTTCAGCTTTCTCCTGGAATGTTTGTTGAGCCTTCGTCAGTTACCGTAGGACTTGTGGAGACCTCTGAAGTTGGGTAACGAAGTCTCCACTTTACACTTCCCAACAACCCGTAATATGATTACCACAGCCAGATATTAACACTATAAACACTACTCTATGATTTTCAAGTAGTTTGGGATCCATACTCCAAAAAAAAACCCGCTGTGAAAGCAATGAAAATTACGAACGCGTCTGACTGTCGCACTGGCACTAGTTCGCTCTTGGTACTCTGTCATTTATTATTCATAAAACCCCTCACACTTTATATTTCTATTACTATATAACACTTACATATATCTACAGTCTTTATCCATAAGTTTCCTTCAGTAGTATTAGTTTATTGTCACTGTAGGGATTCAATTTCTTTCAGTAAAATACGTAGCATTCACTTTCTCGTCCTGTATACTAGCATTGAGAGTGAATGTCACTTTCATCTTCACTCTCATAACTCATAGTATTCAGACATGCTAGAGTGAAACTTTCACTTTCATTACTCCTAGGGTATATACTCGTGTTCTTATAATACTACTCATTTACATTTCTATTTACGTTCTCTATTTTATTTACGTTATTTACATTTCCATTTTATTTACACTGTGTTATGCACTGTCACTTGAAGTAACTTATAAAACTATTTTCCATTGTTCATGTATATTTACATTCATTACTTTCACTTGCTGTTTACACATTATTTACAATTCCACTTGCACTGTTTTACTCAATAGAAAGATCGTAGTCACTCTTTTATCAACTGTCAGCCCTTTACCTCTTTCCACACGAGGTTTAGTAGGGGGTAAAGGTCACAGGGCCCTTTGCATGGGGGTGAAAAAGTCCCTGAAGTCAGCAAGAAGAAACAGACGTACCTCTACTTCGGAAGATGAGAGTAAACTGATAAGGGAGGGCCGTGGTAGAGGCCTACTTAGGGGATATTCAGTGCTACCAATGTTAGCTCTTGAAACAGCTATGTATAGCACAAATGATTGGCAGGAAATCTAGACAATACATTATAAATTAGGTAGTTCCAGGTGAATGTAAATATCACTTAGGCTTCTTCCTTCCCTCCTTACATGTATATTTATTACGAAAATCGATTTTACAGCATATTTCAAGGGGAAAAAAACAGCGAAAATTAGCGAACGAGTGCACGTGAGGTGTTGTCAGGTGATAATTAGCCAATTCCAGGTGTATGGCACTCTCACTTACCTTATTTCTTTCTTGTATATATTATTTGGTATAAGAATAGGACATAGGGCTTATTTCAATGGATAAAATCAGTGAAAAATTCCAGGGAAGATTTACTTAGCTGTAGCACGGCCGGGCAGGCGAGAGGATAGGGTAATGGAGGGGGGGTAGGGAGGGGAGTCAAGAACGGGAAGAAATGGCTAAATTGTCAACAATGGATGGGAGTACAGATGAGATTAGGAGTGCTGACTAGTGTTGGACATTGGCAGTACTGATAGATGATACAAGCCCCCACTTGGAAGCCCGGGTGAATTAAAAATAACACAGAATCACAAAAGCGACGCCCCGCGGTATGATCCCTTGCTCCCAAGCGTCACGAAAGTGACGCCCCGTGGTTAAGGGGTTAACACCAGCCTCCACTAGTTTTCTGCTTCTTTCTGGTCTTCTGTAGCCTTCTTCTTGCCATCCTTCTCACCTGGACAATCATAGCTGAAGTGTTCCACCTCACCACATGTCCAACACCTGTTTGTTGCAATTGTGGGTTTCCTTGCACTGTTCTGTTCTTGCTCCTTCTTACATATGTAACAATTCACCTTCTTGTGTCCTGGCTTCTCGCAGAACCACCAACCTCCTTCGATCTTCTCCTGTTCTCTCTTCCACTTGTAGCAGACCACTTTCCAATGTCCTGGCTTCTAACAATACAAGCGACTTCCTCCGATCTTATGTTCCCTCTTCCACTTGTAGCAGTCCTCTTTCCTATGTCCTGGCTGTTCACAGTACCAGCAACTTCCTTCAGATTTTTCAATTTTGTGTGCCTGCCCCTTTCTTGCCTTGAATACTGCACTACAACCTACCTGAAAAATGGATGTACTGGACCTGACATGGACTCAAATTCTTGAGCCCTGACTAATGCTTCTTGCATGCTTCTGGGTTGTGCCTGCTTCACTTGAACTTTCAACTCTGCACTATCAAGAGCATCAATGGACTGGTCCTTCAGAAGAGTAACCAATAGGTTAGGTGCTGCTCCAAGATACCCCTTCTGTGCCATACTCTCCAGGTCGTGAGCAAGCTGCTGTAGGGATTCGCCTCAAGCCCGTGCACAGCTCCGGAATCTTGCCCTGTAAATCTCAGTCTGGTACATGGTCCCATATCTGTGCCCCAGTACCACTACTAAGGACTGATAACTGTTCCCCTCCTCAACTGACATCTGGCCCAGAATCTCCACTGCGGCACCCTTAAAGCGGGTAGCAAGCTGCACTGCCCCCTTCCTATCATCCCAGCCATTCTGATCAGAAAGTAACTCAAACTGTGCACAGTAAGCTTCCCAGGATACTTTGCCGTCATATTCCTGAGGTTTCTATTTAACTGGACCCCATTTTAGCCATGCACTTCATTGATTTGGGGCCTGAAAACTGGGACATCATAATTAAGTCCAGGACTTAAAACTCCTAAATTCTGATTATTCAACCCTGTAATTCTACCTTTAGATGCTTGGGATTTGTCAGTATCCTCCATACACTGTCTGTTTTTTTCATATGCTCCCTGTACACAAACCTGAGGCTCAGCAGTGCAATATTTCTCTGCAGCCTCAATTCTCTAATTGTTTTCAAATGGCCGTCTGCATGCTTCAACTGGTCGTCTACATGCTGTCTGCACTCCATCACTATTTCCTCACTAATCTTCAACTGGTTGTCTGCATGCTGTCTACACTCCATCACATTATTGCTTACCTCATACTTGTGCAGCTCTAGTATGGCATCTACTTCATTCGTAAACTGTTTCTGTTCTTCCTTTATTTCCCCCATGAAAGCATCTATCTGTCCTTGCATCGTCAGTTGTACTTCCCTCTGTTGCTCCTGTAATGCCTCTTGAAGCTGTTCATATCTTTCTTTCTGTTCATCATTTTGTGCCTGTAATTGTTCTTTGAGTTCTTTCTGTCCTTCATTCTGTGCTTGAACTATTACACTTTGTGCCTGTAATTGTTCTTTTGAGATCTTTCTGTCCTTCATTCTGTGCTTGTAGTTGTACACTTTGTGCCTGTAATTGTTCTTTGAGTTCTTTCTGTCCTTCATTCTATGCTTGTAATTGTGCACTTTGTGTTTGTAATAGCTTCATAACTGTAGCTAGTGATGCATTCTCTTGCCCAGCTTAGCCTCTTGTCTGTACACCTTCTGCCTCCATGTTGAAGGTTAGACTCATTGCAGCACTTAATGATCCTCACTGCACCACTGTTACATCCCCCTTCCACACTGCCATAGGCCCCAACAGCAGTAGGTCAGTAGAGGAAGGACATTGCCCAGTGATTTGTTCTTCTTATTGTCACCCTTTCAATATGCAACAAGACCACCTCAGGCATCGTAATTAAACACTGGCATCTCTAGTTGGCGGTCTTTATTTGCCAGGTAATTACACTTAATGCTTGCCAACTACACTTCACTGTTTTCACAAGTACCGGAGCTATACAATCTTCACTAACTGCACTGACACTGAACTAAACTCAAACTGAACTGAAACTCCTCTAGTCCCTTCCCCATCCCTATAAAAGCCTGTATATTAGAGAGATTGTTGTGGAGTGGATATGGAAGTTGTGTAGATTGGCTTGGGAAGAGGGAAGGGTTCCAGAGGACTGGAAATCAGGTATAATTGTTCCTTTATACAAAGGAAAAGGAGAGAGAGAAGTATGTGGTAACCACAGGGGTATTTGCCTACTTAGTGTGGCTGGTAAAATATATGGTAGAATACTCATTGATAGGGTTAGGCATATGACAGAGGAGCTAGCTGGAGAAGAACAAGGGGGATTTAGGAAGGGAAAAGGGTGTGTAGATCAGATATTTGTTCTAAGATGTTTAGTGGAGAAGTATCTAGAGAAGGGAAGGAAAGTGTATGCTGCCTTCATGGACTTGGAGAAAGCTTTTGACAGAATAGATAGGCAAGGTATGTGGAAGGTATTAAGAATATATGGAGTGGAGGGGAAATTGTTGAGTGCTGTGAAGAGTATGTACGAGGGAGCTAGGGCTACGGTGCGAATGGATGGTGAGCTGAGTGAGTTCTTTGATCTCAATGTGGGACTGAAACAGGGTTGTGTGATGTCTCCATGGCTGTTTAATATATACATGGATGGGGTTGTAAAGGAGGTGCAGGGTAGGGCAGTGGATGTGGGGGTGGCTCTAATGAATGAGGGTGAGATTTGGAAGCTTCCGGTGTTGCTGTTTGCTGATGATACAGTGCTGTTGAGTGAAGATGAATGGGAGTTGCAAGGTTTGGTGAATGAATTTGGGACAGTGTGTAGGAGGAGGAATCTGAAAGTTGGCGCCAGCAAGGGCATGCGGCCAGAAAACTTTGCCCCCGCTACCTAGTGGCGGACTTCTGGGGGGAGGCGTGGCGGGGGTTCCGCCGGCATAGATCATGGGTCCAGGGCGAGATGGGGCTCTGGCCTGTGCTAGAGGGTACAGGGCATTGCGGTTCCCAGGCTGCCGCTTCCGCCCAATAGAGAGGGGCCCGAACCTGGGAGTAGCGTCCCAGGAGGCTGCCCTATCAGTGGGTGTATAATGGCGGGATAGTTGCAGTGCCAAGACGCGCTTGGAGGGTGTCCCTGCAGCTGTCCTGGCAGGGTGCCCCGAGGCCACTACCACAGCCACTGGTAAGCTGGTGGGCTAGGGGTCCCAGATCCATTGCCTGGACCTGGGATTGTGCGGTGAGTGGGACCTGTGCTGTGTCTGTCCCCATTTATTAATACTGAAGATGACAAAACAAAAAAGGTTTCAAAGCAAGCCTGAGGACAGTAAATCACCCATGGGGATGAGGGTGGGTTCATGGAATGTGGGAAGTTTGAGGGGAAGAGCAGGGGAAGTCGTTGAGGCATTCAGTAGGAGGTGGGTGGACGTGGCGTGTTTGCAGGAAGTCCGGTACAGGGGTGGATCAGCCAGAAAGATTGTTGGGAAGGACTGTTGCTATAAGTTGTTTTGGCAGGGGAGGACAGACGGATATGGAGGTGTTGGTGTGATGGTTGCGGAGAAATGGGTGGAATATGTTATGAATGTTTTGAGAGTAAGCGATAGGATATTGGTTGTGAAAATTCTGTTGGGAAGAAAGATAGCGGTGATTATATCGGCATATGCTCCACAGGCAGGATTGGATGAATCAGAGAAAGATAGATTTTGGGATGATTTAATACGTGTAGTGGGTGGTATGCGGGATGATGAGATAGTGATTTTGGGAGGAGACTTAAATGGTCATGTAGGTGAAGCAGCCCAAGGTTATGAAGGAGTGCATGGGGGATGTGCATATGGTCTAAGGAATGCAGAAGGGGAAAGGATACTCGAGTTTGGGGAGGCAACGGACATGATTGTGTGCAACACATATTTTAGGAAAAGAGACAGTAGGTTAATTACGTATGAGTCTGGGGGAAATAACAGTCAGATAGATTATTTTCTGGTTAGGAGGGCCGATAGGAGGTTAGTGAGGGATGTTAAAGTTATAGGAAGTGAGGAGTGTGTGCAGCAGCACAAACTATTGATTTGTGATATGGTGCTTAAAGAACAAATGATGAAAAAGAGGACTTATGTACCTAGGAGGAAAATATGGAAGCTGAAAAACCAAGTAGTAAGGGATGCCTTCTATAGCGAGTTGAGGAGAGTGGTGGCTGAACAGGGAGCTGTAGACAGAGGCGTTAATGAACAGTACAGAGCCCTCAAGAACAATTTCTTGAGAGTTACTGATGTAACATGCGGCTGGACAAGAGGACCACCAAGACATAAAGTAACTTGGTGGTGGGATGAGGGTGTAGAAGCTGCAATTAAGGAGAAAAGAAGGCTTTTCCGGGAATGGAAGAAGGGTGGTAGCAAAGAGGAATATTTGGCTGCCAAGCGTAGGGCTAGGAGAGAGGTATACAGGGCAAAGTCTGAGTCACAGAGACAATTACTTGATAACCTAAATCATGGGGAAAGGAAAAATATATTTAGGGTGGCAGGTCAGGTGAAGAGGGATAATCGGGATATCATAGGTGAGCAGTGTGTGAAGAATGATGAAGGAACGGTAGTGGTGAACAGTGAGGATATTAAAGATGCATGGAGAGAGCATTATAACCGGTTGTTGAATGAGGAGTTTGACTGGGACAGGGAAGGTTTGGAGCCAGCAGATCCAGTGTCTGGCCCTTGGCCTTTGATTGATACTGCTACTGTGAGTGAGGCAATAGGCAGGATGAGGGTGGGGAAGGCAGCAGGTGTGTCTGGGTTGACTGCCGAAATGTTGAAGGCCTCAGGCGATATAGGGGTGAGTTTAGTCACTGACCTGATAAATAGGATTATTTATGAGTGTGTTGTCCCAGATGATTGGCTGAAGAGTGTAATTGTAAATGTGTATAAAGGGAAGGGTGATGCCCTGGAAAGAGGGAATTATAGAGGTATAAAGCTTTTAGATCAGATAATGAAGGTAATGGAGAGAGTTTTAGAAGGTATGATTAGAGAAAGAGTGAATATTGATGAGATGCAGTTTGGGTTTATGCCAGGTAGGGGGACCACTGATGCCATATTCATTGTTCGACAGCTTCAGGAAAAATATATTGGTAGGAGAAGGGATCTTTATTTTGTTTTTGTTGATTTGGAAAAGGCCTTTGACAGAGTCCCTAGAGAGGTGGTGAAGTGGGCAATGAGAAAGCTTGGCTTGGAGGAGTGGCTGGTTAGGGTGGTTATGGCCATGTATGTGGGTGCTCACACCCAGGTGAGAGTGAATGGAGATTTGAGTGATGAGTTTTCCATGAATGTTGGTGTGCATCAGGGGTCAGTCTTGAGTCCCATGTTGTTTATCATGGTACTTGAAGCCCTTTCACGTGACTTTAGAAACGGACTCCCGTGGGAGTTGTTGTATGCTGATGATTTGGTGTTGATTGCAGAGAATGAAAGGGAGGCGGAGGAAAGGTTTAGGAAGTGGAGAGATGGTATGGGGCAAAAGGGTTTAAGGGTAAATGCAGATAAAACAAAAGTGATGATATCTAGGGTTGGTGGCGGTACTGTCAAAGACGAGGGAGAGTGGCCATGTGCAGTTTGCCACAAGGGCGTGGGAAGTAATTCCATCTTGTGCGGTGTGTGTGATAAATGGGTGCATAAGAGATGTAGTGGTATCAGAGGTAGACTGCGAGATAATGCTGATTTTATGTGTACGGCGTGCCGGGGTGAGCAGGTGGAGATCGTCAGACGTGAAAGAATTGAACTTGCTGGTGAATCTCTTGAGTGTGTGGAAGAGTTTTGTTATTTAGGAGACATGTTGTGTGCTGGAGGTGGGGCTGGAGCTAGCTCTGTGGCTAGGGTGAGAAGTGGTTGGAAGAAGTTCAGGGAGCTCTTGCCTCTCCTGACATTGAGGGGGCTCTCCCTACGGGCTAAGGGGTCTTTGTATGCAGCGTATGTTAGGAGTGTAATGCTGTATGGCAGTGAGACCTGGGCAGTGAAGGAGGAAGACATTCGCCGGCTCAGACGTACAGAAATGACAATGATTAGGTGGATGTGCAGTGCGTCCCTGCGTCCAAGGCCTGGAGGGGCTGGGTTTACAATGGAAGAGTTGAGAGGTAGGATGGGACTGGAGTGTATTGGTGTTGTGATGAGGAGAGGTAGATTGAGGTGGTTTGGACATGTGGAGAGGATGGGGGATGATAGTTGGGTGAGGAAGGTGAGAAGTGTTAATATTGGGGGTGGGGTTATGAGGGGTAGACCGAGAAAGACATGGGACGAGGTCATTAAGTGTGACCTTAGGGTTAAGGGACTGAACAGGGAGGCTGCAATGGATCGTGCAGCATGGAGAGCCGCCATTAGGTGACCAAGGCCGACACATGCAAGCATGTTGGAGCCTTTAAAAATGAACGAACGAATGAACGAAAGGTAAAGTTATGGTGTTTGAGAGGAATGAAGTCACAGAGTGTGCAGTGAGGTTGGATGGTGAGGATATGGAGAATGTGAGTGCATTCAAGTACTTGGGTAGTGTGATGAGTAAGGATGGAACTTTGGGGGATGAAGTGCGTGAAAGGGTACAGCAGGGAAGGAAGGTTGTTGGTACACTGAGAGCAGTGATGAGAAATAGGGAGGTGAGTATTGAAGTTAAGAAGTCACTGCATGATAGTATTGTGATCCCTACCCTGGCGTATGGAAGCGAGGCATGGACCTTACAAGAGGGGAACAAGTCAAGAGTGAGAGCAGTGGAAATGAGTTACTTGAGAGAAGCATGTGGAGTGACGTGGAGGGACAGGTTGACGAATGAAGAAGTGAAGGAACGCTGTGGGGTGGATGTGGATGTGGTTGAGAAGATTAGGAGAAATACACTGAGGTGGTTTGGACATGTGGAGAGAATGGAGAATGAAAGACTGACTAAGAGGGTGTATGTGGGTGAGGTGGGGGGAGGGAGAGGGAGAGGTAGACTGAGGATGAGGTGGAGGGATGGAGTTGAGAGGTATATGAGGGAGGGGGGGGTGATTTGGGGGGAGGGTAGTCGGATGGTGGGTGACAGAGTGACTTGGAGGCGTTTTGTCTGCGGCCACCCTTTGCAGGATTAGGGTGTCGGGCTATAGATAGATAGATAGATAGATATTAGAATGATCTACTGCATTCTCGAAGAAGCATCAGTTACCTGCTCTGAGACATCCAAAATATCCAGAGTTTTCATACACTGCATAACACTCTAAATTAATTAGTTTACAGACTGAGATAAAATTACATAATTTAACAAACAATCACATAAATAAAACTTTATAGAGAAAAAGAGCACAAAAATTAATGTACAACTTACAAAATACCTCCACTCACAAATAGCAGGCTAACTGGCAACTATGACATGTAACCAAACTATGAGAATTACTAAGAACCTTCCCTAACTAGCAAATTCCGCTTCTCAACAACAGTATTTATAGAAGTAGCAGAAGTAGAAGGAGTAGCATTGGTTGTAGGGCAAACATTTGTGTATTGGATGATGGCATAGTTAAGTCCATCACTCACAGTGGCTAATTAAGCTAAACAATAATGGCCAGCAGAAACACCATGGCCAGTCAGCTGGTTGGCATCAGAAATCTCATTAGGAAC
Organism: Coenobita brevimanus; assembly: GCF_032717465.1. Lineage (NCBI taxonomy): Eukaryota > Metazoa > Arthropoda > Malacostraca > Decapoda > Coenobitidae > Coenobita > Coenobita brevimanus. The sequence continues at coordinate 10,457,600 of NC_136979.1, read as the reverse complement.
TTGAGTGATCACCCCCAAGTGCAGGAATTTTAATTTAGCACGGGTCTTTATAGAAGTATGTCACAGTCAGAGCACTGTACTCTATAGAGGTACAGTGCAAATTATTGGTTAACCCCTTAACCGCGGGGTGTCACTTTTGTGACGCTTGGGAGCAAGGGATCATACCGTGGGGCATCACTTTTGTGATTCTGTGTTATTTTGAATTCACCCGGGCTTTCAAGTGGTGGCTTGTATCATCTATCAGTACTGCCAGTGTCCAGCCATACTCAGTTCTGCTAATGTCACCTGTACTCCCATCCACTGTTGACAATTTAGCCATTTTTCTCCTGTCCTTGACTCCCCCCCCCCTCCTTACCTCCCCTCCATTACCCTCTCCTCCTGCCTGACCAGCTGCGCTGCGCTACACAAATGCTGGACGGATTTTTCCACTAATTTTATCCATTGAAATGTGCCCTTTGCCCTATTCTTATACAAAATAATATATAAAAGAAAGAGAAAAGGTAACTGATACTGCCATACATCTGGAATGGGCTAATTATCACCTGGCAACACCTCACGTGTACTTGTTCACTAATTTTCCCCGTTTATTTCCCCTTGAAATATGCTGTATGACCTGTTCTCAAAATAAAAATACATATAAGAAAGGAAGGGAGAAGCCTAATTGATATTTACATTCACCTGGAACTACCTAATTTATTACTTATTGTCTAGATTTCCTGCCAATCATTTCATAACGTATATATTAGCAGCTGTCACCACGTTGATATTGGCAGCCCTTCATTGCCCCTAGGCAACAACATTCAGTTTACTGTCGTCTTTCAAGGTGAAACCACATCGGATTCGCGCCTGTCCAATTCCGCCACTTTTTAGCCCCATGCAAAGGGCCCTGTGACCTCTACCCCTACTAAACCTCGTGTGGAAAGGGGTTAAGGGCTAAGTGACTGCTGTGGAACGTGAACTGGCTAATTTATCAATGAAAATGATGGACAGTGACTACGATCTTTCTGGTGACTCTAAAACAGTGCAAGTGGAAATGTAAATAATGTGTAAACAGCAAGTGAAAGCAATGAATGTAAATATAAGTGAACAGTGGAAAATAGTTTTATAAGTTACTGCAAGTGACAGTGCATAACATAGTGTTAATGTAAATAATGTAAATAAAATAGAGAATGTAAATAGAAATGTAAATGAGTAGTAATATAAGAATACGAGTATATGTACTAGGAGTAAGGAAAGTGAAAGTTTCACTCTAGCATGTATGAATACTATGAGTTATGCAAGTGAAAGTGACAGATTCGCTCTCAGCGCTAGTATACAGGATGAGAAAGTGAATGCCTGGAGTGAAAATAAACTACTAGTACTTAAAGAAACTTATAGATAAATATTGTATATATAAATATGTGTAATAAAGTACTAAGAATATAAAGTGTGAGTGTGTTTATAAATAATAAATGACAGCTTCGCCTCAGAATATCACCGGGGAACCAGCAGGGGAGGAAAGCTCGTATGCGCTCGTAATTTACGTTGCTTTCACAGTTTTTTTTTTTTTTTTTTTTTTTTTTTTAAATATGGATTCCAAACTACTTGAAATTCATAGAATAGTGTTTGTAGTTATAATATCAGGCAGTGGTAACCATATTACGGGGTATCGGGAAGTGTAAAGTGGAGACTTCGTTACCCAACTTCAGAAGTCTCCACAAGTCCTACGGTACTCGACGAAGGCTCAACAAACATCCCCGGAGAAAGATGAAGGTATGTGCCATATGCATATTTAATTATAATTTTGAAGGACTAATAACTGATTTTTGGCAAATATTTTTAGAAAGTCTCTCAGAGTGCAAATATCCTAGCGGGACACGCAAGTCGAGCCAAAACAACCCCGCGGTTTAGGGGTTAAGGAAGAAAAATGGCTAGTGTTATTTAGGCTTTGAAGTGAAACAGAGGAACTTATACAAAGGATGCTAGAGGACTGCATGAAGGTATGTATGTGATATGTTCTCATGTACGTATAGGAGAGAGGCTTGTATGGCATGAGTGTGAAAATCAGGAGTGATAGCAGTGGAAATGGGACTTAAGGACTCTTTGTTGGTTGTTTGGATTGTGTAGAAGAATGCTGAGATTTGTAAAGCATGTGGAGTATAGAAAGCTGTTGATTTTGGGGACATTATATGCTGGAGGTGATTCTGGAACTAACTCTGTGACCAGGGTAAGGAGTGGTAGGAACAGAACCTGTCCCACCATTACGTGAACTAGGCAACTGCCTACGGTGGCACTGATTTGGGGGTGCCAGTTTCTGTTAAATATAAAAATATTCAAGTAAATTCTTGTAGATCAAGTATCCTTTATGTGGGACAACAATAGAAGTAATTTCTACAAAAGCTCTGTATATCTTCCAAGCTTATAATGCATTAAAATTTGAGTGGGGGGAGGGCAACACCATCACTTTTGTCTAGGTCTTCAGATGCCTTTGGACCAGCGCTGGGTTGGAAGAAGTACAAGGAGCTGTCGCCTCTCCAGACATTGAGAGGGCTCTCCTTCCAGGCTATGGGTTCTGTGTGAGCACCATGTGTCAGGAGTGTAATGCTGTATGGTAGTGAGACCTGGGCATTAAAGGAAGAGAATATTCATAAGCTCAAATGCACAGAGATGAGAATGGTCAGATGGATGTGTAGTTCATCCTTGAATGATAGGTCTGGAGGGGTTAGGTTTGCGAATGAAGAGTTGAGAAATAGGATGGGACCTGAATGTATTAGTGTTGTGATGAGAATGGGTAGATTGAGATGATTTGGGTGTGTGGAGAGGATGGAGGATGACAGCTGGGTCCAGAGGGTGAGAGGTGTGAACATTGAGAGTAGGGTTGCGAGAGGCAGACCAAGAAAGACCTGGGATGAGGTCATAGAGTGTGACCTCTGGGATAAGGAACTGAACAAGGAGGCTGCTAGAGATTAAGCAGGAATATATGGAGAACCAGTTTAGGTGACCAAAGCTGAAGCATGCTGTCATGTTGTGGTCTTTATGCCCCCCCTGGGGGTAGGTTTTTTTTTTCAAGAATACCCCCCAATATCCCTGCTTGTCGTAAAAGGCAACTAAAAGGGTTGGCGGAGGGTTAGTGCCCCTCCCCGGAAAACAACTAACTAAAAAGACAAACAAGAAGCCTCGGACAAGGACTGACCAAACGATGACGACCCAGGACCGGACAAAGGACTCGGTAATGGCAACATAGAATGTAAGAAGAGCGAATGATGAGGTGAAAGGGAGAGAGATTGTCCAGGTGCTTGAAGGTGCGAAAGTGGATGTATGTGGAATAACTGAAACAAAATGGAGAGGAGAAAGTGTGAGAAAATGGGAGTATGGATGGGGTATATGTGCAGGAGTAGGTGAGAATGAGGGGGCAAAGGAAAGAGTATGTATAGTTGTGAGTAAAAGATGGAAGAAGAGCATAAGACAGTATGGATCACTTGGGTCAAGGATTGTGTGGGTAAGGTTGAAAGTTGGAATACAAATGTGGGCGATTGTGTGTGTGTATGCTCCAACGCAAGATTGTGCTAGCAGAGTGAGAGAAGAGTTCTGGACAAATGTGGAAGTGTGCATGGAAAAGTTTGGAAGGAATGAGTGTTTTTGATCGGTGATATGAATGGTAAAGGAGGGAATGTGAAGGTGGATGGAATAGTTGGTGAGTGGGGTGTGCCTGCTGAGATAGATGAGAATGGCAGTGCATTAGTGGACATTTGTGCTGGGAGGGGGTTGGTGACAGCCAATACCCTCTTCAGGCATAGAATGATCCACAGGTATACATGGCGAGTGATGAGAAGGGTGGGTGGTGAACTGAATGAAAGGAAAGCAATGATTGATTATGTGTGTGTGGATGAAAGGATGCGAAGATGTGTAATGGATGCAAGAGCTTATAGAGGTTGGGGGAGTGGACTTTCTGACCACTACTTGGTGGTGGCCAGAATTAAGATCCAAGTAAGATGGAGAAATAGAAGAAGGGAACGACGAGAGGAAGGAGTAGTTGCAAGGAGAGTAGAAAGGTTACAAGAGGATGAGAAAAAGGCAGAGTCTAAGAGAGAAGTGGAGGAACGATTGGGCAAATATGAATTGGAGCAGATGGGGGACGTTTTTTTTTTTTTATGCGAGGAAGAAGGAACCAAAGGCCATGAGCCCGCAGTAACAGTTCCCTCCAAGAGAAAAACATAATACAATAGAGAGCCAAATTCAAGATCCAATCATTTTGAGATGCCTGGACACGCTGCGTTTGAAAGACTGGAGATCATAGGCAGCAGGAAATACAGACAGAGGGAGACAGTTCCAGAGCTGACCTGTTGCATAAATGAAAGACTGGGAGTAACGGTTAACTCTTGCATTAGAGAGTTGGACAGAAAAGGGATGAGAGTTTGCTGCCAGACGGGTGCTATGCGCCCGTCGTAGAGGTGGAGGAATGCAAGCAGACAGTTCAGAGGAGCAGTGACCATTAAAGTACCAATAGAAAAGAGATAAAGATGCAACAGTGCGGCGAAGAGACAGAGGTTGAAGGGAGTCAGTAAGAGGAGGAGAGTTAATGAGACGAAAAGCCTTTGACTCCACCCTATTGAGAAGAGCTGTATGTGGGGAGCCTCCCCACACATGAGAGTTTTACTCCACACAGGGGCAGATAAAACCCCTGTATAGAGTCAACAATTGTGCAGGGGTAAAGAAAGAGAGGAGTTGGCTTAGCACACCCAATCTCTTGGAAGCAGATTTTACAAGAGATGTAATATGATCTTTCCAAGATAAGTCCCGAGTAAATGAAACCCCAAGCATGTTCAAGGATGATGCAGGATTAAGCTGAATATTATTAAACATTAGTGGGTATACCTGTGGAAGATTTTGTCGGGTTGATAGGTGTAAGAACTGAGTCTTAGATGCATTAAAAACAACCATATTATTTTTACCCCAGTCAGAGATACGAGCCAAGTCAGACATTAGGTGTGCCATAGCCTCATCCCTTGTTTGTTGAAGTAACTGTTGAGATGGGCATTGCGGGAACCGAATGGAAAGGTGAAGGGTGGAGTCATCAGCGTATGAGTGGACAGGGTTAGATGTACAGCTTAGAAGATCATTGATGAATAAAAGGAAGAGAGTTGGTGATAGGACAGAGCCCTGAGGAACACCACTGTTGATAGATCTAGGAGAAGAATGATGGCCGTCTACAACAGCGGCTGTAGAACGACCAGAAAGGAAGTTAGCAATGAAGGCACAGATAGAAGGATAGAAACCGTAGGAGGGCAGTTTGGAAATTAAAGATTTATGCCAGACTCGATTGAAAGCCTTTGAGATGTCAAGTGCAATGGCAAAGCTTTCGCCAAAGTCCCAAAAGGAGGATGACCAGGAGTCTGAAAGGTAGGTGAGAAGATCGCCAGTGGAGCGTCCCTGACGGAACCCGTACTGACGATCGGAAAGAAGGTTGTGATAGGAAAGATGCCTTAAAATTTTTCTATTGAGAATTGACTCGAAAACTTTTGAAATACAGGACGTTAAAGCAATTGGACGATAGTTGGAGGGTTGGGAGTGGTCACCCTTCTTTGGGACTGGCTGAATGAGAGCAAACTTCCAGCAAGAAGGAAAGGTACAAGTTGACAGACAAAGGCGAAAGAGTTTGCCTAGGCAGGGTGTAAGCACAGAAGCACAGTTCTTGAGAACAATAGGAGGGACCCCATCAGGCCCATATGCCTTGTTAGTACTGAGGCCGGTGATGGCAGGTGTGTGCAGGATATTTACAGAAGAAATATGTGCAGCATGTGATGTGGTGTGTGGGAGGAAGAGAAGACAGAGGGGGGTGCAAGGAACAGCGTGGTGGACTGAAGAGGTGAGACAGGCTGTGGCACAAAAGAAGAAAGCATACAATGAATGGATGAGAAATAGGGGCATGGAAGAAGTTGAGAGGCGGAAGAGAGAGTTATATGTAGAAAGAAAGAGAGGTGAAAAGATTAGTAAGAGAGAGTAAGAAGAGAGTGGATGAGGAATTTGGAAGGATTTTAAGTGTAAAGTGGAGGGACTGTCAGAAAATGTTCTGGAAAGAGGTGCAGAGAGTAAGACAGGGTGGAAGTGAGGTTAGCAGGGGAGTGAAAGATAAAAATGGTAGATTACTAGTGGAGAAGGGAGATAAAGTGAGCAGATGGAGAGAACACTTTAATGAATTGTTGAACACACAGGATGGAAGTAATGCGAGTATAAGTGGCTGGGGAATGGCTGGGAGAAGGAGGGAGGTGAGAAGACAGGAAGAAATCAGTAGGATAGAAGTTGTGGAAGCAATGAAGAAGGTTAATTGGGGAAAGCCCCAGGAATTGATGGAGTGTGTGGTGAAATGCTGAAGCATGGGGGAGAGATAGTAGTAGAATGGATGTGGAAGATGTGTAGATTGGCCTGGGAAGAAGGTAGAGTCCCGGAGGATTGGAAGTCAGGTATAATTATTCCCTTGTACAAAGGAAAAGGGGAAAAAGAAGCGTGTGGTAATCATAGGGGCATTTGTCTTCTTAGGATAATAGGGAAAGTTATGGTAGGATACTTATTGACAGAGTTTGAGAAAGAACAGAGGAATTAGTTGGAGAAGAACAGGGAGGCTTTAGGAAGGGAAGAGGTTGTGTAGATCAGATATTCATTCTTAGATCTTTAGTGGAAAAGTTTCTAGAGAAGAGAAAGAAGTTGTATGCAGCTTTCATGGATTTGGAGAAAGCATATGACAGGGCGGATAAACAGGGATTGTGAAAAGTATTAAGAATGTATGGAGTAGATGGGAAGTTGTTGAATGCTGTGAAGAGTATGTACGATGGTGCGAAGGCTGCAGTGCGTGTGGATGGTGAACTGTGTGAATTTTTCTCTTTGAAGGTTGGGTTGAAACAGGGATGTGTCATGTCTCCATGGCTGTTCAATCTGTACATGGATGGGGTAATAAATGAGGTACAAGGTAGGGTAGTGGATGTTGGAGTGGCCCTGGTGAGAGAGGATAGTGTTTGGAAACTCCCTGTACTGTTCTTTGCAGATGATACTGTGTTGTTGAGCGAAGACAAAGGGGAGCTGCAAGGCTTGGTGGATGAGTTTGGGAGAGTGTGTAAGAAATGGAATCTAAAGGTGAATGTAGAGAAGAGTAAAGTGATGTCTTTGAGAGAGGTGAAGTCAGTGAATGTACAGCGAGGTTGGATGGTGAGGAATTGGAAAATGTGAATACGTTTAAATACTTGAGTAGTGTGATGAGTTAGGTTGGGGGTTTGGAGGGTGAAGTGCTTGAAAGGGTGCAGCAGGGAAGAAAGGTTGCTGGTTCTTTGAAAGCAGTGATAAGAAACAGGGAAATGAGCATGGAAGTGAAAAAGTTACTACATGACAGTATTGTAATACCAACTCTAACATATGGAAGTGAAACTTGGACGTTGTTGGAAGGACACAAGTCAAGAGTGAGGGTGTGGATGTGGATGTGATAGGAAGCGTTATGAGGAACACACTGAGGTGGTTTGGCCATGTGGAGAGGATGGAGGGTGAAAGACTGACGAAGAGAGTGTATGTGAGTGAGGTGGAGGGGGGAAGAGGGAGGGGGAGGCCAAGGATGAGATGGAGCGATGGGGTGTAGAGGTATATGAGAGAGTGGGGTGTGAGTCGGGAGCAGGGCAGTGAAATGGCGAGGGACAGGGCGATGTGGAGGCGATTTGTTTGTGGCCACCCCAAACGGAATTGAGGCGTCTGGCAATAGATAGACAGAGATAATGGATAGACAGTAAATGGTGTGGTATGTATTTACTGTATCAGCTAGACTGCACATGTCTGATGTGGGTGGGCAGCTCTGCTATGCATATTCAAGCCATGTTTTATGAGTCCTGAAAGAAAACTGATCTGTGCAGCCAAAGAACACCTACCAATTGCTTCGCATACAGGTATAAAGGCCTAAGTGTAGAAGGTATATGGAGTGGAGGGTAAGAAATGCATGGGTAACTGTTTCCTCCTACTTTCTCAATCCTCATTTCAAAGCCAAAGGTGGGTGTTGTGTATACTGGTATGTACGCAATGACTTATCTTGCTCTCATGTTCCTGAACTTGCTTCTTCTGAATTCTCTACTCTGTGGCTTGGCTTCGGCTTTCCTGTCATTCTCTGACTAAATATATCTGCACTGTTTACTTCTCTGCCAATTCTACTATCAAAAATTCTTTGACTATCTTCTATGATGGAACACATTCTATCCATTTCTCCTTTCTCTGAAATCTCCATTCTAGGAGATTTCAGTTTTCACCACCACCTTTGACTTTCCACTCCTTTCACTGATCCACCTGGTGAACAAGCCTACATCTTTTCTATCCTTAATGACCTAGAGCAGCTTGTACAGCACCCTACCCATATCCCTGACCATCTTGGAGAGAGCTCCAACATACTTGACCTCTTCCTTACAACTAATCCTTCTGCTTACATTGGTAATCTTTCCTCACCATTGGGCTTCTCTGATCATGATCCTATTACCTTGACCTGTCCTATCACTCCAGTACGGCCTGTGGGCCCTCCAAAGAAACGTCGACTGTGGCACTTTGGAGCTGCGGATTGGGAGACCCTCAGGCAGTACTTCTTTGATTTTCCCTGGAATGATTGTTGCTTCCATGGCCGGCAGTAATGCCTTGTGCATTACGGAGGTTATTCTCTCGGGCATGGAAGCATACATTCCTTTCTCATAACCTTTGACTAATGCAAGAAAGCCTTGGTTTAATCACACTTGTTCTAATGCTGTCCGCAACAATGAGGGGGCCTATATAAGGTATCAGAGCCAACCTACCCCTGAATCACATCTTGTTTATGTTTCTGCTCGGAATCATGCTAAGTCTGTTCTTCGTTCTGGTAAAAATAATTTCATCCGTACTAAATGCTCTCAACTCTCCAACTCAAATACTTCCCACTTATTCTGGCACCTTGCCAAAAACCCTTATAACAACTTTATCTCATCATCCTTCCCTCCTCATTTCTACTCTGATGGCTCTGTAGCTATTTCTTCTACTGATAAAGCAGATCTCTTCGCTCAGACTTTCTCTTCCAGTTCCACCTTAGATGATTCTGGTGCTGTTCCTCCATCACTTCCCCCCTCTGACTTCCTCATGGCTGACATTAAAATTTCTTCAGTTGATGTATTTTTCATGTATTTTCTGCCATCACTGGCCTTAATACAAACAAGGCATATGGCCCTGATGGAGTCTCTCCTGCTGTCCTCAAGAACTGTGCTTCTGTGCTTACACCCTGCCTAGGTAAACTCTTTCGCCTTTGTCTTTCAACTTGTACCTTTCCTTCTTGCTGGAAGTTTGCTTTCATTCAGCCAGTCCCAAAGAAGGGTGACCATTCCCAACCCTCTGACTATCATCCAATTGCTTTAACATCCTGTGTCTCAAAAGTTTTCAAGTCAGTTCTTAATATCTTTCCTATCTCAACCTTCTTTCTGATCGTCAGTATGGGTTCCGTCAGGGACATTCCACTGGCGATCTTCTCACCTACCTATCAGACTCCTGGTCATCCTCCTTTCAGGACTGTGGTGAAAGCTTTGCCATTGCACTTGACATCTCAAAGGCTTTTGATTGAGTCTGGCATAAATCTTTAATTTCCAAACTGCCTCTTACAGTTTCTATCTGTGCCTTCATCTATAGTTTCCTTTCTGGTCATTCTATAGCCACTGTTGTAGACGGCCACTGTTCTCCTAGATCTATCAACAGTGGTGTTCCTCAGGGCTCTGTCCTATCACCAACCCTCTTCCATTTATTCATCAATGACCTTCTAAGCTGTATATTTAACCCTATCCACCCATATGCTGATGATTCCACCCTCCACCTTTCCATTCAGTTCCCACAACGTCCATCTCAGCAGTTACTTCAACAAACAAGGGATGAGGCTGTGGCACACTTAATGACTGACTTGGCTCGTATCTCTGACTGGAGTAAAAACAATCTTGTTTTTAATGCATCAAAGACTCAGTTCTTACACCTATCAACCCAACACAATCTTCCACAGGAGTATCCACTAATGTTTAATAATATCCTGCTCTTGGAAGGATCATATTACATCTCTTGTACAATCCACTTCCAAGAGATTAGGTGTGCTAAGCCGACTCTGTACCTTCTTTACCCCTGCACAGTTGTTGACTTTATACATGGGTTTTATTCACCCCTGTGTGGAGTACAACTCTCACGTGTGGGGAGGCTCCCCACATACAGCTCTTCTCAACAGGATGGAGTCAAAGGCTTTTCGTCTCATTAACTCTCCTCCTCTTACTGCTCCCTTCAACCTCTGTCTCTTCGCTGCACTGTTCCGTCTTTATCTCTTTTCTGTTGCTAATTCAATGGTCACTGTTCCTCTAAACTGTCTGCTTGCATCCCTCCACCTCTATGACGTAGCACCCGTCTAGCAGCAAGCTCCCATCTTTTTTCTGTCCAGCTCTCTGTTGCAAGAGTTAACCGTTACTTCCAGTCCTTCATTTATGCAACAGGACAATTCTGGAACTGTCTCCCTCTGTCTGTATTTCCTACTTTTTTATGATCTCCAGTCTTTCAAACTCAGTGTGTCCAGGCATCTCGAAATGAACAGATCTTGAATTTGGTTCTCTTTTGTACTGTTTTTGTTTTTTCGTGGAAGGAATGGTTTGCAGGCTTCTGGCCTTTGATTCCTTCTTCCTTGCATTAAAAAAAAAGAAAAAAATGTGTTTGTAATTAAAAGAGTCAGTACATCTCAATGGAACTTTAGCAGAGTGCATACATGTGGGAACACATGAAAAGACATACAATAGTTGTGTTTCTTCTCAAATGTCCACCACTGCTGGGACTGAAATTAAATCAGGAAGACTGGTAGATGCTTCTACTACCAACCCAACTGCTGGAGGCTCCAAGCATGGTGGTAAAAAAGGTAATGAAATTTGCTTGAAGATAAGAGGAATTGTGGAAGACTGAGAAGATGGCTGGCTGTGGAATGAAATAAGTGAATATGCAGTATTACAGTATGAGGAAGCCGAAGAATTGATGATAGATGGATGATTGAACTATGCATGAATATACAGAAGACAAGAGCAGCATCTCTACTGTAAATTGGGACTTGCTGGAAAGAGATTATCCCACAAACGTTTGTGAGGCATAGTTTAATTTGAAAATAAATGTGCTGGAGGTTTTCCTCTGAGGTGGAGTCGGGAGTTGTGCTGGCTTTAGCGATGTAATCTCAGGATTTCAGAAGTTTTAATTATAGCCTATGTGTGAATAAATGTTATGCCTACTTTCCTGTGCATGCTTTTATGGTTTCTCATTCTTTATTTGTAGATCCTGCCTCACCCCACCTATCAGAGGGAATAAGGGTTGGGATTGTGGTAATGATGTATTTCACACTGACTTCTTGTTGAACAAATGATGTTCCTGTGAACTAAGCTGTTACTGTACTCACCAGGATTGTGTGAAGCATGTGGCCACCAAACGACCAGATATGAAGACAGTTTTTGAGGAGCTGGAAAAATTTGGGTTGGTGCTGGAAGAAAATGCTCGTGCACGAAGTGAGTACAGTACTGTATTTTTAAAAATTCATATTTCATGTTTCCAGTTCTGGATGAGGGTTACAAAATTAGTATTTGAGATGAGGTAGACCATCTTCTTACCAACAGGGGACTAATCCCCCCAAAACCCTTGCATGGTACCTATCTGTCTATAGCCCGACGCCCTAATCCCACAAAGGGTGGCCGCAGACAAAACGCCTCCAAGTCGCGCTGTCACCCACCATCCGACTACCCTCCCCACAACTCACCCCCCCCTCCCTCATATACCTCTCAACTCCATCCCTCCACCTCATCCTTGGTCTACCTCTCCCTCTCCCTCCTCACACCTCACCCACATACACCCTCTTAGTCAGTCTTTCATTCTCCACTCTCTCCACATGTCCAAACCACCTCAGTGTATTTCTCCTAATCTTCTCAACCACATCCACATCCACCCCACAGCGTTCCTTCACTTCTTCATTCGTCAACCTGTCCCTCCACGTCACTCCACATGCTCCTCTCAAGTAACTCATTTCCACTGCTCTCACTCTTGACTTGTTCCCCTCTTGTAAGGTCCATGCCTCGCTTCCATACGTCAGGGTAGGGATCACAATACTATCATGCAGTGACTTCTTAACTTCCATACTCAACTCCCTATTTCTCATCACTGCTTTCAGTGTACCAACAACCTTCCTTCCCTGCTGTACCCTTTCACGCACTTCATCCCCCAAAGTTCCATCCTTACTCATCACACTACCCAAGTACTTGAATGCACTCACATTCTCCATATCCTCACCATCCAACCTCACTGCACACTCTGCTACCACTTGGATATAAATGCCCACCATCTCTCATGTGAAATGAAGTGATGACACATTCAGCTCTGCTCTGATGGTACTAAAATTTTTTGTTTCCCATTTTCATTTGTTGAGCACTAATGAATAGTTGCATTCATCCCACTCTTTATCGTGAGGCAGAGCAACAAGTGCTGTAAATTAGTTTAGAAATTGACCCTGATTTTTGTTTTCATATAAAAACAAATGCCAGTGCACCACTTATCTGAACTGATACAATGTGACCACAGGTGTATGCTGAACTTCAGCCTTCTCTTTATCTATTGCCAGATGCCATAATCCTGTAAGGGGTGGCCATAAACAAATCACCTCCACATCACCTGGTCCCCTGCTATTTCACTGCCCTGCTCGCAGCTTACACCCCCCCTCTCTCATGTACCTCTCCACTCCATCCCTCCATCTCATCCTTGGTCTCCCCTTTCCTCTCCCCCCTTCCACCTCACTCACATACACTCTTCTCATTAGTCTCTCCATCCTCCGCAGATGGCCAAACTACCTCAATGTATTTCTCCTAACGCTTTCTATCAGATCCACATCAACACCACTATGGCTTCTTCACTTCCTCATTTGTCAGTCTGTAGCTCCACATGCTCCTCTCAAATAACTCATTTCCACTGCTTTCACTCTTGACCTGTTTCCTTCCAACAGGGTCCAAGCTTCACTTCCATACATTAGAGTTGGCAAATACTGTCATGCAGTGTCTTTTTAACTTCCATGCTCACTTCCCTGTTTCTTATCACTGCCTTCAAAGAACCAGCAACCTTTCGTTCTTGTTGTACTCTTTCAAGCACTTCTCCCTCCAAACTTCCATCCTTACTCATCACACTACCCAAGTACTCATATGCACTCACATTTACCATTTGCTCATCATACAGCCTCACTGTACATCCAGTGACTTTATTTCTCAAAGACCTTAACTTTACCCTACATTCACCTTTAGATTCTGTTTCTTACACACACTTCCAAAAATTCACTAAGTCTTGCAGTTCCTCTTTGTCTTCACTTAATAATATAGTATCATCAGCAGACAACAGTACAGGGAGTTTCCAAATATTCCCCTTTCTCATTAATCCTTAGCTGGCTGCAGCAGTTGCTGGAAAAAAAAAAAAAAAAAAAAAAAAAAAAAAAAGTCTTTATATAGATGCCCCCACCCACAGGATTGGAACATAAATATAGTTACATGGCATTATGTAAGGTTTTGACATAATCTATATATAGACTCTACCACATGTAAGGTTTTAACATGATGTAAATATAGACTCTATCGGAAAAGTTTACACGAAGCTACAGAACATGGTGAATGTTTTTGACGTATCAGATAGAGCCAGGATTCCGGGGGCGTGAATGGTGAGTGAATGGAAGCGTGGCCTATTGGATTGGGCAAATTTGGGCTATTTGGACATTGCTGCTCCTCACATTGCCCTAGGGTGGGAAAGGAGGTCTGGTTTATGATGATGATGATGATATATAGACCCTGCTGCATTGTGGAACAGCTGCTGTATTTCATTACCATGGCAAAAAGGGTGTTGCAAGCATCTGGTTGGTGGAGTGGTATATGTAGATTGTAGGCCTCTTTTCTGTGCTTTGTAAAACGACCAAACCTAAAGCGGTATAGATCTCCCCAACATAGTCTTCTTCCACATCATATCTCTATGCTTTTTCATCATACTGTAATCCCCTTCCTTCTCTTTTCTTCACAGACTTTGGCAGCATATTTGTTTGTTTCACTAAATTTTCAAATTTACCCCTGTCTACAAAAGACATAAAAATCTCCAGTGGGTCCTGAGGATTTTGCAAAACTACTTTGACCCCTGTCTCGAATAAATGGCAATTGTTCTCAGCTAACTGGAGACTGACTTACCCATCCTGTTCTGGCGTCTGACATTTTTTTCCACGTTGGAGCCTGTCTCTCACTACTATGCACATTATATTACTGTATTCACATTTAAAGAAAATGTGTTATAGTGTTGAGATAAGAATCCAAATGCCACTTCAGTGTAAGTGTGGTGTGGGAATAAAATGAGCGCTAGACCTGCGAAAGTCAGCACTTCTCCGGCGTAAACATGAGGGCAAGGGAAGGCAATAGAGAAATATGAATTGTATATATGTTTAAAGTCTTGGGGAAACATTTACCCTGTTGGTACTAAGAAATCCTCAAGATGATGGGGTTATACAGTATCTCCTATATTCTTTGTGATGTTAAAGAGTTTCAGGAGTTGTGTTGAAATGCAGGGTGATTATGAGAATCTGTATCCTTTCAAGCCTTGCATCGTAATGTACAAGTGTGGAGGACTGTGAGAACATTACAGATAACTTTGTCCTCCCCCTTAATTTTCTTCATTAAATATATCCATAAAAATTGTGTATGTGATTTAATAATGAAAATATATATTTTTTCCTTTCCCCTTCTCCCCAGAAATCTCCCAGGGTGAGAGCAGTTCAGTGTGCTCGTCGCCTCATCTGTTGCAGGTCCGCTATGACACAGCCTCACTCCACTGTGCATCTCCAGCTCCATCCACCCAGCCACCATCGTTTCCACATTTCATTCATCCTGTGTCTTCACCTTCTGCTGCTTCCACTCTTCCCCCATCCTCCCCAGCACCTACTGCCCACTCACCAGTATCCCCTGCCCATTCTCCAGCACCACCAGCTCATTCTCCACGCCCTGCCCTGCGTTATACTCCACAGATGTCACCCACATTTACTCAGCAGGTTGTGTCCCGTCCCACAGGCCAGTACTACCATTATCCCACTTATTACCTACCACACCCTGCCCCAAGACTTGGCCCTATTCGTGTAGGAATCAACCATCCGCCCCACTTTCTTCAACCCCAAGTTACTGTTTCTCCAGCAGGGCAGGACCCTCCCAGCTACAGTGAAACAATATCACAGGGTCCTGGGGTAGGGGCCATGGGTCAGGTAGGAATGATAGGTGCTGTAGGAGGGATGACAGGGACAGGATATGATGCTGCTCCATCTGCCATACCTCAGTTTTCCAGACTCAACCTAAGTGACAGCAGCAGCTTAGACAGTGATTTTGGGGGGTCTGAGTCTAGCATAGTAACAAGTACCACCCAGAATCTTAGGACTGAAATGAGAGACAGGCCAGATCCACCAGCAGCCCCACTTGGTCCAATGATGCCCATCCTCACTGAGTTGGGTACAAAATCAACTCCAGATGTGAATGCTGCCCTGCCTCAGCTCTCATCCCTTGCCCAACAACCCACAGCTGCCACCAAGACCCTTGTATTGAAATGAGCTGCCTGAATGTGTCACTGCTTTATTTCATCAGTGATTTCTCTGTTCCATAACATCTTTCAAAATGATCTTTACTACATTAATTTTTCTTGTATATTTTATGCATTCTTTCACATAAGTATATCCTCCCCCTTATCTTATACTAATAACTTTTCTTAAGTTTTCACATACCTGTGTACTTAATCCTTTCACTACAAGAGATCTCACTGAAGCATAATAAAACCACATGATGGTAAAACAGATTAAATACAGAAGTCTGTATTGTATTGAAGTTTATGGAGATTGTTTCTAATTTTTGTAGTAGGCTATTAAGGGTCTCCCTGAAACTGAGTGAAATCAGTTGACAGTAGCATGAATAATTTAAAAAGATACTATTGTACTGATGGGGTTAATATGTAGTTTTATGTTCTGTAAAAATACTAGTTACATTTATCACTTAATACTTATTTTATGGTTTATTCCACTTAACAGTTGGCCTTACATACCATGATATATTTGTGTATTAGACTTGCTGGGGGAAGACCTAGTCTAATAAGAGTGCCTTCCTAATACCGGTACTTGTACAGTACTGGAGCCTTTGTAGACAGTAATTACAAGAAATTATGATGTAAGGAATTGATACTCAAGCAGTGCTGGACACAGTAATGCAGTAAATAGTACAAAAGGAAATGTATGTGCCTAATAATGAAGCTTAATACTTAGTAGTACCAAAACTTTATCAGACTGAGTGTTTTGCAAGAGTAAAAAGTTTGGTAGTACACTCGACCCTCAATTTGCCGGACTAAAAGGGGGGTAGACCAGTCCAGGAAGTCCGGCCCCACATACCATTCCCCGGACTATTACCATACTTTGTCCGAATTCTCCAATATTGTCCGGCAATTATTCTGATAATCTAGAGCATTCTGGAATGTAGGCTACCCATACCAACATAACTAACATACACAGTACATAAAATAATAACACTGATACAATAGCTATATTTTGCTAGCTGCTACCCTAAGAATGGTTGTTTAGACAGTTGTTGACAAGAATGTGGAGGGTATGATAGAGGATCAGAAAGCTGAGGAAAAAGAGGAAAATGAGCAAGGAATGGAGCACCACAAGGTCAGCCAACCACTAATCAGCTGACCGAGATACAAACATGCAATCTTGGACCGAATCGGCAATTTTAATTGGAAAATATTTTCATATTTATCACCATATAGGTTTGCACACCTAATTATTTGAAATTCAGTCAAAAGTTTATGCTTAATTTAATTATTAGTAGAAAATTGGGATTCAGAGCAAAAATTTCTTAGTTAGCAGAAGTGTTTTGCCTCTAGCCTAACAACTCACCATGATGGACTTTTGTCATGTATAAATATCGATTTACAATGCAAATACATTGTTTTATACTCAAAATTAATTTTTATGCAAAACAGAAGTCTGTCAAGGCGTGCTGACGATCTGAAGGGGAAATATCTGCTAACACTGGTGCATTTCAGCTCTGAAGCCTAATTTTTAAATTAATTTATATTAAGTACAATTTTTTTTTAAAGCGGATTTCAGATAATTAGGTGTGTATGAGCCACTGTGGTGAAAAAAAAAAATTTTCCAGTGAAAAGTGCCAATTCGGTATTTAGTCGCACCGAGTTGGGTGGGCTAAGTGAGTAGGAATGGATCTCATTGACTTTGTCCATAAGAAAATATACAGTATATATTTTTTATTACTTATGAATTTTATTGTGTCCAAATCTTCCTGAAATTTTACTGTTATGCAATAAACAGTTTATAGTGGCATTTGAGAAAGGTAAGTGGCAAATAGGATATTGTCATGAGTTAGGAACTGGTGGCGTGAAGCAGGTTGGTGGCCAAGATGCACTTCATGTATGAAAATATCTTCTTGTGTGTTACAAATGGCCTTTATATAGTCAAACCCTTACTATAATTATACTGTGTTGTGCAGCAGACTGCTTATAGTCTTATATGAGAGAATAATGGCCGGACTTTTGTGAGAATCCTGGACTTGTACGGCCATTTGTCCAGCATTTGATAATATTGTCCGGCCACAGCCCGTGTCTGGGAAATCCGAAATCCGGGAAATAAGGGTCCGCCAAATCGAGGGTCGAGTGTATTTAAGTTTCTGATAAAAGAAAACTCAGAATTAGCAAAATCCAGTACTTTAGTTAAGGTGATTTGTATGTTTAATATTGTTAAGTTTGATATTTTTATAGCGGTGCTACTTAGCTTTAACAGATACAAAATAACTGCAAAAAACTGGAAAATGTACAGTGGATAAGAAAATCATGCTTCAGTGTCATCTGAAGTTATCAACAGGGTGTCACACAAAAATTAATATTTCATATTCTAAATATTTTCATGATAACAATACTGACTAGAAAATGTCAAGAGCATGCAGTACAGTGCATCTTCATGAAAGCTGGTTTACCAACATGCATGGAATCTTTGTGCATTGTGCATTAGCCATCATTTGTGGTGTCAGATGGTTTCACATGAAATGTGCACTGATACTTTTCTTTATCCATTGTACATACTGTATATAGACCAAATCAGCCAAATGTGAGCTTTTATATAACTAAGGTTACAGTGTGTTTAGTATTTTTTGCATGTATCTGAGTCACTGGAGAGGAGCTTTCCCACAGTGGTACAAAGGAAACCTAGCACCTTAACACCCCTAGGTTTGATTCCTATCCTCCAAAAGGAAGATGGTAACTGCTGGAAAAGGGCAGCTTCAGCTTACAGACCACTGGGTTCAAATCCAGATGAGCTTGGGGTTACAACAGCAACTATCCATACAGTTTGGATGGATGAAGATAGAAAACTTTGCTTTAAGGTTAAAGTAGGCATGTTGATACCCACTAACTGGTAAGCTGACAAATTGAAACACTCAAACTTGTAAGAAAATGCCATAAAACAAAACTTGTCCATCCATCCATCCATCATCCAATCCTTTATTGCCCTGTTAGTAAAGCAGGAGCCTCGAGTTAATGCTGTAACTGATACAATTTGCCAAACTGACATTTTGCCGATATTTGCATTTTTTCTTATACTGAACCCATTCTGATATTTACTGTCAGTATCAGGAGATTGGATGTGGTAGGAAGAAACATTAAAATGCCGCTTATGAAAGATTTTGTTCATTGTTTTGCCTGAGTCTGTGAAAGAGTGTTACCCTGACACTGTTGTGCAGCTTCATAAAGAAGAATTCAGTTGAAAACCATTGAATGCTCTGATTAATAAATGGATGAGAGAGAGAGAGAATCATTGAGTTGAGAGTGAGGTTTGCTATGTACTGCTGGTGTGTAAGTGCGATGGCCATGTGGTTTTATGTATGTCAATTGTGTACACACTGTTGACTTACACATGAACTGCCCACAACCATTAGTTCTTACATTCACTATTTACAATAGTCCTGATATTTACATTCTTTTCACTATAGTCTAAAGAAAGAAGTGATTTACTGCTTTTAATAAGAAAGAAGGCAGTAGGGTGAGACAATAAGAGGACAGTAACTCGGAGAAGAGAGGATGAATGACAGCCAACTTCATTTAAGCCAGCATTATATAAAATAAAAATAATCAAACTGTTGTGTGCTCTAGCCTGGGATTAGATTTGTATTTTTCAGTTTGCAGTCCAACATTCTGCCACTTTACAACCACCTTTCCTTAGAGTATTTCCTGTTTTGTGCATGGCTACAGCTTTGTGGAAATCCTCCAGCTTCCAGTACTGTACTGTTTATCAAATGTTGAACATGAAGCAGTAAAAAAAGAAAGGGCCATCATATTGTTTGTATCTTTGTATTATTTATAGACTCCAACATGCATTCATGTGTCAGCCTTAATCATCTAATGGTGGGTCTCCACACTGCTCGATCTCTGGCAGTCTCCCTGCTCAATCCCTTATCCCTGAGGCCACACTATGGCCTCATCCCAGGTCTTCTTTGGCCTGTCTCTTGCAACCCCACCTTCGGCATTCACACTTTTCACCTTCCACTCCCATTTGTCATCTTCCATCCTTGATGTGGGGAGGGGCAACTGCTCCATGAGTTTCCTCAACCACTCCCTGCAGTTGCCTCTCTCACATCGAGGGCTCTCCCTCCATGCTAAGGGGTCCTTGCATGCAGCATGTGTTAGGAATGTAATACTAAATGGTAGGGAGACCTAGGCATTAAAGTAAGAGGATATTCATGGGCTCAAATGTACAGAGTTGATAATGATTACATGGATGTATAGTGAATCCTTGAATGACAGGCCTGGGAGTTTGGGACTGTGACTGAAGAGTTGAGAGGAAAGATGGGACTTGAATGTATTGGTGTTGTGATGAGAAGGGTTAGACTGAGATGGTTTGGGCATGCTGAGAGGATGGAAGATGACAAATGGGAGTGGAAGGTGAAAAGTGAGAATGCTGAAGGTGGGGTTGCAAGAGACAGGCCAAAGAAGACCTGGGATGAGGCCATAGTGTGGCCTCAGGGATAAGCGATTAAGCAGGGAGACTGCCAGAGATCGAGCAGTGTGGAGACCCACCATTAGATGATTAAGGCTGACACACGAATGCATGTTGGAATCTATAAATAATACAATGATACAAACAATATGATGGCCCTTTCTTTTTTTACTGCTTCATGTTCAACATTTGATAAACAGTACAGTACTGGAAGCTGGAGGATTTCCACAAAGCTGTAGCCATGCACAAAACAGGAAATACTCTAAGGAAAGGTGGTTGTAATGTGGCAGAATGTTGGACTGCAAACTGAAAAATACAAATCTAATCCCAGGCTAGAGCACACAACAGTTTGATTATTTTTATTTTATTATAATGCTGTTCACCAGTCTTCATCAACACCCATCACTATGCCATAAAAACACCCCCACTGTGATACCATCACACCAATTTTGCATTTAGTATACTGTAGATGGTGTATATCAGCACACAAGTGGTGACATGTGCTGATGTGCAGCACCATCTGTTATGTGAAAAGATGACAGCCGAGCCTCAGTAATGGATTCTAAATAAACGTTCCCTGGGTTAAGTAAAGGTACATTCTGGAAGGCATTGTGAAAACAGAGATTTGTGTGTCTGATTTAGCCCTTTGAAAAGTATGCATAATCAGTGCACAAATATACTGTACATACTGTAATAAAAATAAACATGTACATACCAGTCCTAACAATAAAAAGCTTACTGTACACATCATACTTAGAAATGGTATCCACTGCATTATTTAAAAAAAAAAAAAAAAATGCACACATTACATACTGTACTTAATGTCTCCAGTCTACACCCTGGAATAGGGTTGTGGAAGATATCAAATTAGCTAAAAAAAAGCTGACAAAGTCACAGCAGCATGACCAGACAATACATACAGACCAACTGAGTGAGGCCTGAGAGAAACACAGGCAAAAGGGTGCCAAAAACCAGAGAGAAGGCTTTCTGGACTGTGCATCATAAACACTAACCAGGCAGTAAGATGTTGGTTACATGGAAGGTTTGACAGGGAAACTGCTTTTTAGTTATCCCCTGGCATTGCAGAGTCCTGTATCACCCATTGCCTCACCTTCTGAATTGAGATAATGTATATGTTCCACAGCCCCTTATCATCCAGGGAATGGCGGATTGCAAGAGAAACCGACTTCCTAAAATGGATCCATGAAATGAATGTAGCTGCAAAAAGCAACAAAACGAATAATCATATGAAGCTAGATTCCATAATGCAGCAAATAATGCAAAAAGAACTGTGCATATTAACAAACTATGATAAACTTGCAAGAACTTGCAAAACCAAAAATGTACAGTTAAGGACAGATTACCCTACATTTTAAAGTCTGAATTAGTTGAAGTCTAATATACGTGAAAGTTTGGTAGGTGAAATGTGTGTGATTAAAGAAAGTCTGATACAGTGAGGGTTTACTGTATTGGTATTTATGTCACTGATAAAACGGTCTGCCAGGGTTCAGCCAGGGAACTGGCTGTCTTTCCAGTTTTGTATGAGGATTATTTAAAACTAGAACATATTAAAGTCTGAACTGAGCTACAGCAAATTTCTGCTAACCTCACTAAGATCCCTAACCCCTTTCAGTTTGGCAAAATGTAGCCAGGCCGAAGGGTCGATTTGACTTTACACTCATCTAACAGAAAAATACTCTCTCTCCATATCAAATACCAAGCTGCTAAAGGAGATGGATAGCGAAATATGTTGGGTAAGAAAAAATATTTACAAATTTTGAATGGATATAGCATTACCTTATTCTGACATTACTGGATAGTCAGCTACACAGGGAAGTAAATACCTCCGGTATGATCAAACTGACTATAGTAACTGAGGAAATTCATTTTTACCTCATAACTAAGACTTTTAAAACTCATGTGACCACAACAAGGTGTTCATATTTGGGGAGTGGCCCAGTTTTATCTGGAGGAAACTAACTGACAGTGGATCTTGGCTGAAATTTTCTTTAATTCATGCACCAAAATTTAGGAGGATATTCATTCTCTAACTGTACATAGTCTGTGTGAGGGCTCACCCTAGGCATTCTGTTTACTCCTCAACCAGTTATGCAGAAACCTAATAACAATGTAACTATGTCAGTGACAGTATGATAGAGGAAAGCTTGTGGAGACATTACAGCTAAACACAAGTAGTCTTCATTCAAAATTATATCATTATGAACCCTTTCAATCTAGTGATGTAGTTTTTAGTTTATTTGTGCTACTTCTACACAATTTTACTCAACTTTTTGAGTTGAAGGGACAAGATAAATTAATGCTTTCATTACTAGAGATCCTTCCCAAGTTGAAGACAGCAAGAATAAAATTCAAAATACTTCCTCAGATTGAAAGGTGTGGGATACTGATGAGTTAGCACCTATAAACTGACCATGATTCATTATATAGTTGTTTTGATGTCAGAAATTAGTCCCCTTGCCTACTTTTAACTCAACTCCCTGGAGCCTACACTACCGTATATTTCACTTAACCCGCCCCGTGCCAACGACGTACATGTACGTTGGCACTTTGATACACTTGCCAAAATTTGAAAATTCAAATTAGGCGCCAAAAAATCACCTGGGATATTCCTGAGCCTTTCTAGGCCTTCCTATATCATCTATATACTCAACAAGAGGGTTTTTTGGCTCGAATAGCATAGTCACCAATGAAGCAAACAGAGATCCCCTACCTCAACTCAATGGGTGTTGGAGGCAGCCGATAAAGTCTATGGGCATTACTCCAAAGTTTTCAGCCACCTGGTCAGGGAGAACTGACCTCAAAATCGACTTAAATGGCTTCTGTGAGTACTTTTATGGTTGTTTTCCATGTTTTCTCATCATTTCTAATCTATCTAGGAAAAAAAAAAAAAAAAAATTGGTTGGCAATACAACTCCATGAGCGTCCAAAAAGTCTGCTGGGACTCGGTGGGTTAAAGTAGCATTTTGACAGCACAAATCCTAATCCTTAACCCCTTCAACCCTGTGATGTTCTTACAGTCTTGATTGTATGGCATTCTTTCAACTGGAAAATGCAATTAAACGAAGGTATTGCTAATTAATTCTCAATTAAATTTACTGAAGAAACCCATGATCCAACCGAAATTTCAAATTTGGCGGGCTCTTTTCGCACCATCCGCAATAGTTTACAATGCTTCTGGTATGGCGAGCATCAGGCTGCCTGTCGTATTTACGTTGTGTTTGGATGTGCCTTGCTCGGTCTTGTGTATTTATCACTGCTAAATATCGCGATGGCTCCTCCCAAAGTGAACCAAAGTGATGGAAAGAAGAGGAAAAAGAGTTCTCTTGTATATTATGAAATAAATTATATGTATATTAAGTGATATTACATGTACAGTCGCCTCAAGAAGTGGTGGCAGAGTTTCAGATTGCTTCGGTCACTCTGCAGTGCCATAAGTTCAATGAAACAGTGAATATAAGGTAAATATTCAATGCCTTCATCACGTCATATCAAATAAAATATATATCACGCTAAGAATGATGCAAAATGAATAACAGGAGGCAGTGATTTATTAGAAGTTAACACTTATATAGTTCCCTTTCCCGATTTGAATGACTGTGAAATGTATTACTCCGCACGCGGTGGGCAGTAGGCCTATAACTCCGTGTTCCTGATTGATTTGCTTCCCATGTTTTCAAATACAGATGCTCTAGTTTTGAAGACCAGTTAAGGAAAATTCTTGTGACTGCAATACACTGCCTCATGTTCAAATGCTATGGTGATGATACAACGACAATAAGGATGCCATAACAATGAAATTATTATTCGTAATGATGGCCTACCTGCGGTAGCAGCAAGACTGTACTGCCTTTTATTCTGTCTTTCTCTCACCATTAATAATTATAATTAGCAACTTTATCCCCAACTGATGCAAAATTATTTTTACTTGTAAGGAGGTATGACAGATTCTGACTTTTTCTCTTACACTAGGCAATAAACAGGACCAAAACATGAGTTCATAAACTCTTGCAATGCAATAGCACGCACTCTTTACTCCATCTTTTATCCTTGATATCTGCCTTTTTAAATAAACTGTAATGTCCTGCTGAACAGAAAATGCTGGTCTGGAAGTTTTGAACCCAATTATTTTATTACTCATGCTAATCGATTATGCACTGAGGATATCAGACTATGACAGAAGTCAGCATTCTCCAAGGAGCTCCGACTCTAGGGAAATTTCGAGGTTCTTTTTTTATACTTCTTGCACAGATAGCCCTCTGGCATATATTAAATAATCCAGAGATTTTTCTTGATGGAAAACTGGCTGAAGGCAGTGTAATAACTTCATATCTTTGAGTAAATGTTATCTCCTTTCGTGCGTGTTGATCGAAACATTTAAAATAGCTTATTGGTTTGCACCGCCTTCCCGCTTTCTGTCGTCGTCCATGGAGACATTGGAAACAGAAATATATGACTTTAAATTATTCCCTAGTATTGTAACGGAAATTATTTTATAAATAATAATTATTATTTTAATTGTTTATTGAAGCTCCCTTTTGTTCAGTCTTACACTACTATGAAATTATTGCGTGTTATCATACTAGACTCGAACTCCACAAATTATTCCTGACTGTCCCTGAGCGATAGTTGTGAAATTTCAATTAGTTCCGTTTAGGATTTCCTATCATCGTAACTAACGAACTGCTTCCTACAGTTTTGAAATATACAGGTACTTTAGCATTGATTTATTGTTTTTTGTAACAATTTTGCGTATTACGTTTCACCTCGTAGAGATATAAGCAAGAGTATGTGCACTATTGCTGACCGAAAACTTCTGGATACTCCGCCGTCACTTCTTAGGCCGACTGTACAATTTCTATGATGATGGGGGTGTATTTTCACAAGTGCAGGTACGTACAGTACTGTATATTATTATATTCTTTTATACGTAAAATTAGATTATTTGACATTTTGAAAATCCCATGAATTTCTTAAATCAAAACTCTACTGTACTTGGTTACTTCCTGCTGCTTCCAGATATTATACTCAGCTCTGGAGAGATCTGTCATGGTAACAGAGCTTACATCTATCCTGTCTAATTCAAAAAGTATCTCATAAGTTGAATATCGCCTAAAGATGGCAGGAATACAAAGAAAAAGGCATCATAGGAGTGAAGGGGTTATGTGAGGAATAAATATATAAAACCAATTCCTTCATTCTCACTAGTGCTTTTAAATAATTTATACTACATCCAGGTGATTTAATTTAGGTTGGGGGAGACCTCTTGTAATGAATGAGTTAATGCTTACTTAACCTTGGCCCTCCAGTGCAAATAATACGTCCTATAAACAAAATACTGTACTCTTGAGATACCAAGAACAAAACAGCAAAGATGTCCTCAGACTAAGAAGATTAACCCCTTCACCACAATGACATCAATTTATTTTTGCTGGCTCTAGATGATTCTACTCAACTTGGGAAGGATTTCTTTTACTGAAGGGGTTAATGATGGCCATATCTAACCCGTACAGTTTAATAAACAAACTCATGTGGTGGCAGCAAGAATAAAATGAAAAATACCTCACCAGAATGAGGGGTTAATGATGCTGGTATAATATGAGTTCCTATGGTCGGTGTGGTAACAAGGAGCTTCTGTTGGTGTGGGCACCTACTGCTGTTGCTTCCTCTCCTCCTGCTCCCTCTTGATCCGCCGCAGAGTTTGTTCATTGCGCTTTCTCGCAATATGACTTTTTTTGCTAATTTGTTGCTTCTGCAAACGTGGGGCAACACGTCTCTCAATCAGGTCCATGATGTTTACCTGCCAAGGTAAAACAGCACACATTACATGGATGCTGACTTTCTACATTGCA
Source organism: Coenobita brevimanus (assembly GCF_032717465.1). NCBI lineage: Eukaryota > Metazoa > Arthropoda > Malacostraca > Decapoda > Coenobitidae > Coenobita > Coenobita brevimanus. The sequence goes on along the minus strand of NC_136979.1, from coordinate 10,431,674 downwards.
TGGTTAGCAGAATTCCTGTTTATTTCATATACAGTACAGTAGGCTATGGGGAATCTTTGCATTGTGAAAAGTATAGAGTTAAGGAGATTACTGTCTTCTATAATTATCACAAGCCAGATAATAGGTTAGAAATACAGTACATAATAGTATTGACCCTTGTGTGTGAAATGTCTCCTTCTCTCTCTGGCACACAAGAACAAAATCTCAACATGCCTTGCTCATACTTAGGGTTATGTTGGGTGCTAATCTCCAAAAATTAAGGTAGACCATACGATGACATACAGGCGTGCGTGTGGAGGGACGGGGGGGAGAGAGAGAAATTGTTGGTGCTGTTGTTTTTTTATCATCTATCTATTTATCTATCTATAGCCCGACGCCCTAATCCCGCAAAGGGTGGACGCAGACAAAACGCCTCCAAGTCGCTCTGTCACCCACCATCCGACTACCCTCCCCACAACTCACCCCCCCCTCCCTCATATACCTCTCAACTCCATCTCTCCACCTCATCCTCGGTCTACCTCTCCCTCTCCCTCCCCCCACCTCACCCACATACACCCTCTTAGTCAGTCTTTCATTCTCCATTCTCTCCACATGTCCAAACCACCTCAGTGTATTTCTCCTAATCTTCTCAACCACATCCACATCCACCCCACAACGTTCCTTCACTTCTTCATTCGTCAACCTGTCCCTCCACGTCACTCCACATGCTCCTCTCAAGTAACTCATTTCCACTGCTCTCACTCTTGACTTGTTCCCCTCTTGTAAGGTCCACGCCTCGCTTCCATACGTCAGGGTAGGGATCACAATACTATCATGCAGTGACTTCTTAACTACCATACTCACCTCCCTATTTTTCATCACTGCCCTCAGTGTACCAACAACCTTCCTTCCCTGCTGTACCCTTTCACACACTTCATTCCCCAAAGTTCCATCCTTACTCATCACACTACCCAAGTACTTGAATGCACTCACATTCTCCATATCCTCACCATCCAACCTCACTGCACACTCTGTGACTTCATTCCTCTCAAACACCATAACTTTACTTTTGTTTACATTAACTTTCAGATTCCTCCTCCTACACACTGTCCCAAATTCATTCACCAAACCTTGCAACTCCCATTCATCTTCACTCAACAGCACTGTATCATCAGCAAACAGCAACATCGGAAGCTTCCAAATCTCACCCTCATTCATTAGAGCCACCCCCACATCCACTGCCCTACCCTGCACCTCCTTTACAACCCCATCCATGTATATATTAAACATCCATGGAGACATCACACAACCCTGTTTCAGTCCCACATTGAGATCAAAGAACTCACTCAGCTCACCATCCATTCGCACCGTAGCCCTAGCTCCCTCGTACATAGTCTTCACAGCACTCAACAATTTCCCCTCCACTCCATATATTCTTAATACCTTCCACATACCTTGCCTATCTATTCTGTCATAAGCTTTCTCCAAGTCCATGAAGGCAGCATACACTTTCCTTCCCTTCTCTAGATACTTCTCCACTAAACATCTTAGAACAAATATCTGATCTACACACCCTTTTCCCTTCCTAAATCCCCCTTGTTCTTCTCCAACTAGCTCCTCTGTCATATGCCTAACCCTATCAATGAGTATTCTACCATATATTTTACCAGTCACACTAAGTAGGCAAATACCCCTATGGTTACCACATACTTCTCTCTCTCCTTTTCCTTTGTATAAAGGAACAATTATACCTGATTTCCAGTCCTCTGGAACCCTTTCCTCTTCCCAAGCCAATCTACACAACTTCCATATCAATTCCACAACAATCTCACCCCCATACCTAAGCATTTCACAACACACTCCATCAATTCCTGGGGCCTTTCCCAACTTAATATTCTTCATCGCTTCCACTACTTCCGCCCTACTGATCTCTTCCTCCCTCCTTTCATCTCTTCTTCTCCCAGCCATTCCCCAACCACTTATACTCGCACTGTTCGCACTCTCCACATTCAACAAATCCTCAAAGTGCTCCTTCCATCTCCTCAGTTTCTCTCTCTTCTCCACCAACAATCTATTATTCCTATCTTTCACTCCCCTACTATTTCCCCTTTCACACTGCCTTACTTTCTTTACCTCCTTCCAAAACAATTTCTTACTCTCCCTCCATTTCACAAACAGATTCCTCCCAAACTCTTCATCCACTTTCTTTTTACTCTCCTTCACCAGTCTCTTAACCTCCCTTCTCCTGCTCACATATACCTCTCTCTTCTCTCTCTCATCTTCTCCCCTACCTCTACTCGCCAACCATTCACTATATGCCTTCTTCTTTTGTTCCACAGCTCGTTTCACCTCATCATTCCACCATGCTGTCCCTTGCACACCCTTGCATCTCCTCCTCACTCCACAAACCGCCTCACATGCTGCGCCTATCTCTTCCGTGAATATCTTACATATGTCTTCCACCCCTTCCATCTGCTCAAGCTCATACCTTCCCAGTCTTTCTTCCACTATGCTCTTATACTCTGTCATTTTCTCACTGTCTTGCAATTTCTCCACTCTTCTCACAGGAGTTGCTTCCTCCTGTCTTCCCCTTCGTCTCCTCAACCACTTTCTTTGCAGTTCCACCTTGGCCATCACTAAGTGATGGTCCGAGACTCCATTCCCCCACCCTCTCCACACTCTTGCATCCAACACTTGTCTTCTCATTCGCTCATCCACACACACGTAGTCTATCATTGCCTTTCGTTCAACAAGTTCACCATCCATCCTCCTCATTACTCTCCATGTATACCGGTGGATCATCTTATGCCGAAAGTAGGTGTTGGCTATTGCCAACCCCTTACAAGCACAGATGTCCACCAAAGCACTTCCATTCCCATCTACATCAGCTGGCACACCCCACTGACCAACCACTCCATCCACTCGTACATTCCCAACTTTGCCATTCATGTCCCCAATCAACAGCACTCTCTCGCTCCTCTCAAACTTGTCCACACACGCTTCTATGCTCGCCAAAAACTCATCTTTCACTCTTGCCACTCGATCCTCTGTCGGGGCATACACACATACAATCGCCCATGCTTGTATACCTACTTTCATCCTCACCCATACAATCCTTGCACCCACTGTTCCATACTCTCTTATATTCTCCTTCCACTTCTTGCTTATCATCAGACATACTCCCTCTCTTGCCCTCTCATTTTCATTGACTCCCGCACATATACCTAAACCATATTTCCGCTCTCTCACCCTTTCACCTTTCCATTTAGTTTCAGTCAATCCACATATATCCACTTTTGCATCTTCAAGCACCTGAACAATCTCTCTCTCTTTCACTTCATCATTCACTCCTCTCACATTCCATGTTCCCACCCTAAGAATGTCCTTCGTCCGTTCCTTAGTCGTCAACGTATGGTCCGTCCGGGTCCGAGGTGCTTTGTTCGCTTTTTTAGTTAGTTCTTTTTACGGGGTGGGGCACTAACCCACCACCAACCCTTTTAGTCGCCTCGTACGACAAGCAGGGATACTGGGGGAGTATCCCTACCCTACCCCCAGGGGGGTCTGTCATGACATGAAAACACAACACAACCTTGGACTATCTGGATGAGCAGAACCATCAACTGCAGGCAAGCAACCACCCCTACAGGCCCATCTAATGCAGTGAACTGTTCCCTTGCAGCTGATAATGCCTCACCACAGGAAGGTGCAAGGAAATCCATGGAGGTACAGTTCCTGGGTGAATGCCACATCTGCTTCCCTCCATCCAGTTAACAGGTACACCATAGTAGGTTTCACTTCCCTCTGCAATTTGGTTATATGGCTACCAACCAACACTGTAAATGATTTCCTGGGTTACAGGAAACCAATGGGCTTGTCACTCTGTATAGAGCCACCAATAGTGGAAAGAGTTAAATTGACAGAATGAAAAGGAAGAAATAGGAAGAGATGATACACAGTTACAGAATAAGTCAAAGGAAGGAAGAAAAAAGCAGCACTAAACCAAATGAATGTATACAGTACAATCCTGGATATCTGCATCCAGATAACCGAGATAATCAGACATCCAGGAAAATTCATGGGCTGGCAAGTATATATACTGTATATAAAAATGTAAGTGTTCACCACTGTGAATGCCTGCCCCTGCACAGCATAGTCATATGTCACGTGAGACTGGGTGAAGTCAGAAAACATAAAGTGAAGGCATTTCTGGTCAAGGTCATTTCCTAGTTAACTGCTTTCTCAGCCCTCCTTCCCCCTCTAATTTGGTCACTCTCCATACCTCCCCAAATCATGTTTGCTTACCACTGCCAGTCAGTAGACAAGCACTCTTGCTGTTGTGTTTTCATGTCATGACAGACTAGTGATTTTTACACCCAGTGATGCCTTAACAGTCAACTCACATATATCGCGGGTTTGTTGGTCACAGTTTCGAATTCGTGGTACTTTTCCCTTGCTTGCAGTTGTGTATACAGCTACAGCCTACCAATTTATTACTCACCTGACTACCATCACTCCATCCGTCACTGGCCACCCAGCTGTTTCACTGATAATGCAGTAAATACATAAAAATTGCATGAATAAATAAATTACAGCAATAAATCTTGAGCATTTACTGGTGAACTGGTGACTGGGAAAGAAGTTTTGTACAGCATAATTATCACAACTCCTTTGCTCACAGTTGTGTATATGGCCACAGACCAACAGCTTATTCCTCACCTCACTGCTATCACTTCACCCCTCACTTGCCACTCAGCTTCGCAGAAGAGTGTAATTGTAAATGTGTACAAGGGGAAGGGTGGTGCCCTGGAAAGAGGAAATTATTGAGGTACAAAGCTTCCACACCAGATAATGAAGGTAATGGAGAGAGTTTCAGAGAGTATAATTTGAGAAAGAGTGAAAAGTGATGAGATGCAGTTTGGGTTTATGCCAGACAAAGGGACCACTGATGCCATATTCACTATTCAATGGCTTCAGGAAAAACATATACGAAAGAAAAGGGAACCGTACGTTGCTATTGACGATTTGGAGAAGGCCTCTGACAGAGTCCCTAGAGAGGTGATGAAGTAGGCAATGAGAAAGCTTGGGATCGAGGAGTGGCTGATTAAGGTCGTTATGGCCATGTATGTGGGTGCTTGCACTGAGGCAAGGGTGGATGGAGATTTGAGTGATGAGTTTTGCATGAATGTTGCACCAGAGAGTCAGTTTTGAGTCCTTTGTTGTTTATCATGGTACCTGAAGCCCTCTCATGTGGCTTCAGAAATGGACTCCCATGGGAGATGTTGTGTGCTGATGATTTGGTGTTGATCGCACAGAATGAAAGGAAGGCAGAGAAAAGATTTAGGAAGTGGAGAGATGGTATGGGACACAAGGGCTTAAGGGTAAATGTAGATAAAACAAAAGTTATGGTATCTAGGGCTGGTGGCAGTACAGTCAAAGAAGTGGCAGAGTGGCTGTGTGTGATTTGCCACAAAGGCGTGGTAATTCCATATTGTGCAGCGTTTATGATAAGCGAGTGCATAAGATATGTAGTGGTACTGGAGGCAGACTAAAAGATAATGCTGATTTCATGTGTGCAGTGTGTTGGGGAGAGCATGTGGAGATTGCTAGGCGTGAAAGGATTGAACTTGCTGGAGAGTCTCTTGAATGTGTGGATGAGGTTTGTTATTTGGGAGACATGTTATGTGCTGGAGGTAGGGCTGGATCACAGGTCTGTGGCTAGAGTGAGGAGTGTTTGGAAGAAGTTCAAGAAGCTGTTGCCTCTCCTGACACTGAGAGGGCTCTCCCTCCATGCTAAGGGATCATTGTATGTGGCATGTGTAAGGAGAGAAAGTGATAAAGTATCAGGAGAAATTGAAAGATGAGTGGAATGCAGTGAAAGATCTGGAGACTGAGAGTGTGGAGGAGGAATGGCAGTTGTTTAAGACTGCCATGGTGGGTCATGTGGAAGAGGTGTGTGGTGTGAGACGAGTGGGTGATGGAGTAAGAAAGGGAAGTGAATGGTGGTACAAGGAAGTAAGTATGGCTGTGGCTGAGAAGAGACATGCATGTGAAGTGTGGCTGCAGAGGAAGGATGAGGTGTCATATGAGAGGTATAAGGAAAAGAGGAATAGGGCGAGAAGGGCTGTGCGTGATGCTAAAGCGGCAGCAGATGAGAGGCGGGGTAGGAGGTTGACTAAGAATTTTCAACAGAATAAGAAATGTTTTGGAAAGAGGTGAAAAAGGTGCGAAAGGAAAAGTCCGGGAAGGAAGAGCGAGTAAAAGCAGAGGACGGAAGGATGTTAACTGAGATAGATGCAGTAAGGATGAGATGGGCGGAGTATTTTGAAAGATTGTTAAATGCAGAGGAGGAATGGGAGGCTGAGATTGTGGCAGATGGAAGAGTGCAAGGAATAAAGGTGTTGGGAGAGTTGAACGATCCTTTGATCATGATGGAGGAAGCGCAGGAGGCAGTAAAGCAGATGAAAACAGGGAAAGCTGCAGGTGTGGATGGATGTGCTGTGGAATGCCTGAAAGGTGGTGGAGCAACTACTGTTGAGTGGTTAGTAAGATTGTTGAATGTGTGTTTTGTGAGAGGTATGGTGCCAATTGACTGGGAAAGTGCTTCCGTTGTATAAAGGTAAGGGTGATGAGTATGAACGTACAGTACTAGCTTTAGGGGTATAAGTCTGTTGAGTGACGTAGGTAAGGTGTATGGTACAGTGTTAAATTAAGAGAGTTAGAGAGGGTACAGAGGGAGTGATTGGTGATGAGCAGTGTGGCTTTAGAAGGGGAAGGGGATGCATGGATCAGGTGTTTGCTGTGAGACAGGTGTGTGAAAAGTATTTAGCGAAAGATAAGGATGTGATCTGGGCGTTCATGGATTTAGAGAAGGCGTATGAGAGAACTGATAGCGAGGCTTTGTGGACTGTTTTAAGATTGTATGGACTTGATAGTAGGTCGCTAAAAGGAGTGAAAAGTTTTTAAGTACATATTAGAGCATGTGTAAGAGTGGGAAATACTGTGGGTGATTGGTTTCTTGTGACAGTGGCGCTGCAGCAGGGATGTTTGATGCTGCCTTGGTTGTTCAATATTTACATAGATGGTGTTGTAAGGGAGGTGAATGCAAGAGCGTTACGTGAAGGTTTGAGTCTGGTGAATGCTGATGGTAGAGAGTGGAATCTGAATCAGCTGCTGTTTCCAGATGATACTGCACTGGTGGCTGATTCTGAGGAGGGACTGAGACAGTTGGTAGAGGAGTTTGGAAGGGTGTGCGAAAGGAGGAAATTGAGAGTAAATGATATGAACAAAGTGATGATGTGTATGAGGCTGGTAGATGGTAGGAGGATGAATATAGTTTTGAATGGTGGGTTGCTTGTGGAGGTAGAGTGTTTTACATATTTAGGGTCACATGTTGCTGTGGATCAAAGAATAGATGCAGAAGTGAAGTTTAGAATTAATGAAGTAGGAAAGGTGCTGGGAGGACTGAAGAAAAGAGCTTAGATGTTGTTCACTTAGAATGGGTGTAAAGAGAAGGCTGTATGAGGGTGCTGTGGTACCGACTGTTATATGAGGCTGAAATGTGGAACCGGGTGTAGCAGAGAGGAAAAGTTTAAATGTAATGGAGATGAGGTGTCTGAGAAGTATGTGTGGAGTGACGCATATGGATCAAGTAAGAAATGATGACGTGCAAAGGAGAACTGGAGTTGTGTGGGAGATGGCTGATCGAGTTGAGCAGAGGGTGTTGCGATGGTTTGGGCTCATGGAGAGAATGGAAGATGAGCAATTGGTGAAGAAGATAACTGGATCGGATGTGAGAGGTGTAAGGCTGAGAGGAAGACCACGAATAGGGTGGATGTACAGTGTGAAGAGAGCGTTGGATGCGAGAGGGATGTCTGTTGAGCAAGGAAGAGTGGCTGTGCGTGATAGGAATGACTGGAGAGAAATTGTGAATGAATAAATGATGATGCAGCCCTGAGGGGATATTCTCCCTCATTTGGTCTGATCACCTGATCAGGTCAGGTGCAGGTAAGGGGACGGGTCCATTATGATGTGGCAGGGGTAAACCAGCTCTGCTGTCAGGCCCTGCTGTGGATGTCGCTGATTGTGCAGTTGACCCTCATGTGGTGTGGTGAAGTAAGGATTTGTCCCTTCTCCCTTTGGGGCTAAGATGCAAATGAATGTGTGTGTGTGGATGAGTAAATTGGGAGTGTGTCATTCTGCCACAGCTACCTCCCTTTCTTTGGGGGAAGCAGCCTAGGTATATACATACACAGACAGATATGTAAGTAGTGTAATGCTGTATGGTAGTGAGACCTGGGCAGTAAAAGAAGGGGATATTTGCAGGCTGATGTATTTTCTGCCATCACAGGCCTCAATATTAACAAGGCATACGGACCTGATGGGGTCCCTCCTGTTGCCCTCAAGAACTGTGCTTCTGTGTTTACACCCTGCCTTGGTAAACTCTTCTGCCTCTGTCTGTCAACTTGTACCTTTCCTTCTTGCTGGAAATTTGCTCTCATTCAGCCAGTCTCAAAGAAGGGTGACCATTCTAAACCCTCTGACTATTGTTCAATTGCTTTAACATCCTGTGTCTTAAAAGTTTTTGAGTCTATTCTTAACAGAAAAATTTTAAACCATCTTTCCTATCACAACCTTCTTTCTGATCAACAGTATGGGTTCCATCAGGGACGCTCCACTGGCGATCTTCTCACCCACCTATCAGACTCCTGGTTATCCTCCTTCCGGGACTTTGGCGAAAGCTTTGCCATTTCACTCAACATCTCAAAGGCTTTAGATCAAGTCTTGCATAAATCTTTAATTTCCAAACTGCCCTCTTACAGTCTCTATCCTTCTATCTGTGCCTTCTATAGCTGCTGTTGTAGACGGCCACTGCTCTTCTCCTAGATCTATCAACAGTGATCAGGGCTCTACCCTATCACTAACTCTCTTCCTCTTATTCATCAATGACCTTCTAAGCTGTACATCTAACCGTATCTACTCATATGCTAATGACTCCACCCTTCACCTTTCCATTTGGTTCCTGCACCGTCCATCTCAGCAGTTACTTCAACAAACAAGGGATGAGGCTATGGCACACCTAATGTCTGACTTGGCTCGTATCTCTGACGGGTAAAAATAATCTTGTTGTTTTTAATGCATCAAAGACTCAGTTCTTACACCTATCAACCCAACAAAATCTTCCACAGGAGTATCCACTTATGTTTAATAATATCCAGCTCAATCCTGCATCATCCTTAAACATATTTGGGGTTTCATTTTCTCGGGACTTATCTTGGAAAGATCATATTACAACTCTTGTAAAATCTGCTTCTAAGAGATTATGTGTGCTAAGCCGACTCCGTCCCTTCCTTACCCCTGCACAGTTGTTGACTTATACCTGGGTTGTATTCACCTCTGCGCAAAGTACAACTCTCATGTGTGTGGAGGCTCCCCATTTACAGCTCTTCTCAATAGGGTGGAGTCACAGGCTTTTTGCCTCATTAACTCTCCTCCTCTTACTGGCTCCAATCAACCTCTGTCTCTTTGCCACACTGCTGCATCTTTATCTCTTTTCCATCACTACTTCAATGGTCACTGCTCCTCTGAACTATCTGCCTGCATCCCTCAACCTCTATGACGGGCACGTAGCACCCATCTAGCAACAAACTGTCATCCCTTTTCTGTCCAACGTCTCATGCAAGAGTTAACTGTTACTCCCAGTCCTTCATTTATGCAACAGGTCAACTCTGGAATTGTCTCCTTCTGTCTATTTCCTACTTCCTATTATCTTCAGTCATTCAAATGCAGTATGTCCAGGCATCTCGAAATGAACAACGATGTGCAGTGCGTCCCTGAGTCCGGGGCCTGGGGGGGCTAGGTTTATGATGGAAGAGTTGAGAGGTACGATGGGACTGGAGTGTATTGGTGTTGTGATAAGAAGAGCTACACACACACACACATGATTTGTGATCATGTTAATGAGTGCGTGAGGGGTGGTCCAGTCGGACAGTAATAAAAAAAAAAAACGCGGTTTCGCTCACAAAAAGGAAAAGATATAGTGAAAATAGAAAGTCTCCATATGGTTGAATCATGGCGGAAAGGGACGGTGCAATGTTTACAAGTGGTGAGACAGAGTTCGAGGGCGTCTGTGAAGAGGACGTGGGAAATGGAAGTATTAAGTTGAACCAAACAAGAATAGCAGGTGTAGAGAAAAGAGTGGAGAGGAATGTCCAGGAGATGAAAAAGGTATGGGCAGTAATTAAAGAATTACAGGAACGGACCATAGAGCAGGAAAACGAGATCAAAAGTTTATGGAATAAACTGGAAAAAATTCGTTCACGCAGTGATGAACAAGAAAGAGAAGTTACCGAATTAAACATTAGCAATGAATCAGCCTCTAATGAAATAAATCAGCTTAAGAGGGAGAATAAGAGGTTAGAAGAAGAAAGGGACAAGATGAAAAACAAACTAGATGAGTATGAATCCAAATCAAGTATACAGGACGAGCATATTAAAGAAATCAAGGAGCAACATAAGGGGTGGAAGAAAATTCAGGAAGAAGAAAATGTAAATTTGAAAGAGATTATAGAACAACTAAGCAAGGAAAAAGTGGAGAGGGAAGTGGTTGGGGTACTGAGAAGTAGAGAATCTTTAGTTAGAGATGTAGCAGATAAGAAAAAATGTGTAATAATTTCAGGAGTTAATGAAAAACATATGACAATAAGATCAGAAAGAGAAAGAGAAGAATTGAGGAAGGTTAAAGAAATAATATCAGTAGTCATGGAGGAAAACAACGAAGTTCAAGAAGAGACTGAAGAGGTGTTTAGGTTAGGAAAGTACAAGGAAGGAGGGGCAAAGCCACTGAAGGTAAAGTTTAAGTCCCAAGCAACAGTAAATGAAATTATCAGTAGAACATGGAAATTATCAGACAAGGAAGGGTTTAAAAATGTTTGGATAAGGAGAGATGCAAATGAGGAAGAAAGAGCTAAGATAAAGGAGTTAGTACAGGAAGCAAAGATAAAAAACGAACAGAGAACGGAGGAAGAGAAGACTGTTTTATTGGAAAGTCATGGATCCGAAATTAAGGAAGTGGTACCGGCAGAGGGAAGGAGAGAAGAGGGTATAATAAACATCAAAAAGAATTGGAAGGTGGAATATACTAATGTTGATGGTTTAATATCGGCAAGGCTAGAAATCAACGATTTTTTGAGGGAACATGAACCTGATGTTATGTGCTTTGTAGAGACCAAATTAAGAGAAGATATTAATGTTCATATGGGAGATGGTAAATACAAGCTGTGGAGAAGAGACAGAAGAGAAAAAACGGGAAGAGTGACGATAGCAGTGACGAACAACATAAATGTAGATACCGTGGAAATGGGAGAAGGCAGCGCTGAAGTGATAAATATGAAATTAGAAACTGGACAGAACAGCAAGAGAGATATGGCAGTAGTGTATGTTCCCCCTAAGACCAGGAAATGTTGTCGAGCACTTCTGTCCAAATCTTATATCTATCTGTCTATTGCCAGACGCCATAATCCCGTAACGGGTGGCCATTTGACTTTGAGTTATTTGTTATACGGGGAGGGGCACTAACCCTCCACCAACCCACTTGCTGACACGTTGGGAGCACGTATAGTTTGGTTATATGGTTACCACCTGGCGCTGTAAATGGTTTCTTGGCTTACAAGAAACCATTTACCTTGTCACTCAATGTAAAGCCACCTGTAAAGGAAAAAAAAGCAATAAGAAGTGACAAGAAAGATGGGAGAAATAGGAAGAGAGGAGGGCAGGCACAGAAAAAGAATGATAAAGGCTAAGGAAGAAGTAGGCAGCATTACAACAAGTGAGTGGATGATGGTCGCCACCACCTACCACTACTAAATCATCAGTTCACCAATAAATCCTCAAGATATATTTTTTTTAGCTTATTTATTCATATTTGATGAATAAAACCGTAATATTTTACAAAATGGACTTACTGTGTGCATTTTGCACTACTGCAAGACACTGCAATCATGTAAGCTACATCTATGGCGTGTGTTCAACAGGCTGTTTAGTGTGGAAAATGTTAATGTGGCCCTTGATACAAGTGTTATTGCATATACATGTATAATAGTATATATCAGATATCCAAGAAAAACTGGTAACTGATATGTATAATAGTATATATCAGATATCCAAGAAAAACTGGTAACTGGGAAGATAAATTCTCCAAGCTCCCCAGTTAACTGGGATCGTAGAGTATATTTACATAATACGCATTGTATCATAAATAAATGCTCCTGCATGCTTGCATGCATCGGCCTTAGTTACCTTACAGCGAATAACCAAGCTATTTGATCTAGGGCAACCTCTCTATTCAGTCCCTCATCCTTGCGGTCGCACTTTATGGCCTAATCTCAGGTCTTTTTCGGTGTGCCTCTCGCAACCCTATCCCCAACATTCACTCTTCTCACTTTCTGCACCCAACTATCATCCCCCATCCTCTCCACATGCCAAAACCATCCCAATCTATCCTTCCTCATCTCAATGCCAATACACTCCAGTCCCATCCTTTCTCTCAACTCTACCATCATAAACCTAGTGCCCCCAAGCCTCGTATTCAAGACTCCACCTAATCATTGTCATCTCTCTATGTCTAAGCCTATGAATATCCTCTTCCTTAACTGCCCAGGTCTCATTATCACACAGCATTACATTCCTCACACATGATGCTTACACAGATCCCTTAGCATGAAGGAAGCCCTCTCAGTGTCAGGAGGGGCAACAGATCCCTGAACTTCTTCCAACCACTCCTCACTCTAGCCACAGAACTAGCTCCAGCCCCACCTCCAGCACATAACATGTCTCCCAAGTAACAAAAGCTCTTCCACACACTCAACAGACTCACCAGCAACATCAATTCTTTCACGTCTAACAATCTCCACATGCTCTCCCCGTCACACCGCACATACAAAATCAGCATTATATTGCAGTCCACCTGTGACACCAATACAGTACATTCAAGTCCCATCCTTCTTCTCAACTCAAATCACAATCCTAGTCCCCCCAAGCCTTGAATTCAAGAATACACTGCACATCCATCTAACCACTGTTACTGATGTGTATCTGAGCCTATGAATATCCTCTTCCTTTACTGCCCATGTCTCGCTACCATACAGCATTACACTCCTAACATATGCCACATACAAAGGTCCCTTAGCACGGAGGAAGAGCCCTCTCAGTGTCAGGAGAGGCAATAGTTCCTTGAATTTCCTCCAACCACTCCTTACCCCAGCCACAAACCTAGCTCCAGTCTCACCTCCAGCACATAACATGTCTCCCAAATGATGAAATTCTCCCACACATTCAGGAGACTCACCAGCAAGATCAATCCTTTCACACCTGACAATCTCTACGGGCTCTCCCCGACACACCTCACACATGAAGTTAGCATTATCTTGCAGTCTATCTCCAATACCACTACAGCTCTTATGCACCCACTTAAAAATACGGCACAGGATGGAGTTTCTTCCCATACCCTTGTGGCAAACAGCACATGGTCACACTCCCTCTGCTTTGACAGTACCACCATCAGCCCCAGAAATCATTACTATTGTTCTATCCACATTTACTCTAAGGCCCTTGTGTTGCATTCCATCTCTCTACTTCCTAAATATTTCCTCTGCCTCTCTTTCATTCTCTGCAATCAAAACCATGTCATCAGCATACAACATCTCCCATGGAAGTCCATTTCTGAAGTAACGTGAGAGCTTCAAGCACCACAACAAACAATAAGGGACTCAAGACCGACCCCTGAAGCAGGCCAACATTCATGGAAAATTCATCACTCAAACCTCCATTCACTCTCATCTGGGTACGAGCAACCACATACACAGCCATAACCGCTGTAACCAACCTCTCCTTGATCCAAAGCTTTCTCACTGCCCACTTCACCACCTCCTTAAGGACTCTGTCAAAGACCATCTCCAAATCAACAAAAACAAAGTACTGTACAGATCCCTTTTGTTTTCTGTATATTTTTCCTGAAGCTGGTGGACAATTAAAATGGCATGAGTAGTCCCTTTTCCTGGAATAAACTCAAACTGCATCTCATCCATACTTGCCCTTTCCCTAATCATGTCACCAAAGACTCTCTTACCTTCATTATCTGGTCCAAAAGTTTTTTGTTTCTATAATTTCATCTTTCCAGGGCATCATCGTTCCCCTTACACACACATTTACAATCGCACTCTTCAGCCAGTCATTTGGGACAACACACTCATATATAATCGTATTTATCATCAGTAACTAACTCACTCCTGTATTGCCCGAGACCTTCAGCATTTCAGCAGGCAACCCAGACACAACTGCCGCCTTCCCCGACTGTATCCTGGCTGATGCCCTGCTCACAGCAGCAGCATCAATTAATGGCCATGGATCACACACTGGATCTGCTGACAAACTTTCTCTGTTCCAGTCAAACTCCTCATTCAACAACCAGTTAGTGCTCTCTCAAGGCCTTTCATATCTCCACTGTCCACCGCTACCTTTCCCTCATCATTTTTCACACACTGATCACCTAGGATCTGCCACCTTAAATACTATATTCTTCCTTTCAGCGCTATTTAGGTTATCTAGTAAATGTCTCTGAAACTCTAATTTTCCACCTTAAATACTATATTCTTCCTTTCAGTGCTATTTAGGTTATCTAGTAAATGTCTCTGAAACTCTGATTTTCCACTGTATATCCCCTTTCTAGCCCAATGCCTGGCAGCCAAGTATTCCTCTGTTACCACCCCTTTTCCATTCCTGCAAAAGGTTTCTTTTCTCCTTAACTACAGCTTCTACATCTTCATCCCATCCCCATGTAATCTTATGTCCTGGACCAGGGACTGCACTGCCAATCATGACCAATGTCACAATTTGCAATAAAAATTAATTTTAGGCAATAATTTTTAGAGAATGTAGAGAAAATAACACTGTATAATGCAATATGATATAGAATGAAAAACAAGATCTGAAAACAGAAAAAATAGAGTTTATTTTTTAAATATAATTAAACAACTATTGCATGTCACTTAAAATAACTGGATTTCAGAAAATTGGTTCAACGAGCAGGTATGAAACTTGAAAAAACTGGCTACACTTTTTTTGAGGCCAGGGCTAACCCTGCTGTAGGGCGCCTTGTCCATCCCCACACTGAATCAGTAACACGAGATTTTTCATGTGAACTCAGTACTGTTACACTTCTGTCAACGCTCCCTGTTCAGCCACAACTCTACTCATCTCACTATAGAAGGCATCCCTCATTGCTTGATTTTTTTTAACTTCCACTTTTTCCTCCTAGGTGCATAGGTCCTTTTCTTCACCAACCGCTCTTTCAGCACCACGTCATGCATCAGTAATTTGTGTCACTGCACACACTTTTTGCTCCCTCTAATTTTAACATCCCTCACCAACCTCCTATCAGGCCTCTTGGCTAGGAACTAGTCAATCTGGTTACTACTTCCCCCAGACACATACATAATCAACCTAATCTCTCTTTTCCTAAAATGCATGTTGCACACAATCATGTTCACTGCCTTCCAAAATCTGAGTATCCTTTCCCCTTCCACATTTCTCATACCATATGCACATCCCCCATGTAACCCTTCATATCCTTAAGCTGCTTCGCTGACGTAACCATTTACGTCCCCTCCCAAAATGACAATCTCATCATCTCCCATACCCTTTACCACATGTATCAAGTCATCCCAAAACCTATCTTCTACATCATCCAAGCCAGCCCATGGAGCAGTCACCGATATAAATTAAATTATGAGTTTATCAAACAATCTTTTCACTGCTATAATCCTTTCATTCACTATCATTACATTCACGAAACATTCCACTCATTTTTCCTCAACCAGCACACTTGCACCACCATATCAATCCGTACTTCCCTGCCCAAATAGCTTGTACCTACAGTCCCTCCCAGCAACCATTCTGGCTGATTCTCTCCTATACCTAACTTCCTGTACACAACCAACATCCACCTGTCTCCTACTCATTGCCTCCAACACTTCCCCTGCTTTACTCTTCAAACTACCCACATTCCACTGAGAACCCCTTGGGGCGATTAACATTCCTCAGGGTTGCTTTTACTTCTACTTATTTTTGGTCATAAGTCAGTAAAACAAATGAGACAGACCAAAGGCCCCACCCACCCACAAAGTCCCAAGTCCAGGCATGGAACTTGGAACCCATAGCCTACAAGCCATGGCCAGCGGCGTGGCAGTGGCCTTGAGGAACCCTGCCAGGATGACTACAAGGATACCCTCCAAGCATGCCCTGGAACAGTAAGAGCCCTGCCATTATAAACCTGCTGATAAGTCAGCCTCCCAGGGTACTACTCCCTGGTTCAGGCCCCTCTATATTTGGCAGAAGCTTGAGATGTAACTGCCAGTTAAGAATGACGGGTGGGGTGGGGGGTATGGGGAAGGGTTGGGAGCCGGGATAGAGGCTGACAGAGCTCGTTTTGTCCCCTCTTCCCTGAGTATACAGAGGTAGGAAGAGGGCACTCTTGAGCAGAAATTAGCGCTCATGTGTGTATAGTACAATAATGCAGTACTGTACATAATATTGTCATAATCATACTCACCTAGTGTGGACACTGCCACAAACTCAGCGATCACACAGAACTAGGGTACAGTAGTCAGAGCACTAGGGCATGGAACACTGGGGGCCACAAGGGAAGTCACACCACTACAGCAACAAGAAAGGCATGGGGGGGGGGGTGCCACATTGGGGGGGGGAGGGGGGCCGGCTTGGTGTGTCAGGTGGGCCGCTCCCATAACGCACTGTGATTGGCTGGCGTCTTTTGCCGTGTTGCATGGTCTGCCCGTGCGCCGACTGGGTCCTGTGTCTGAGCCGGATGATACACATTACCGCCACAAACTGCATAGTACCCCAGATTGCTTCCCGTTTCAGTGCCAGATAATGCCAACCTGGATGGTGTTTTAACAGAGCCATGCAAAAAATGCCAGATATTGTGAAGACTGATAATTGAGAGTTTCCTGTATATCATAAAACCATACTCACTTGGTCAGGAATGTGAACATAACGAATCTTGCGCCCCCTCACATGGAATACCTCCAGCCTTGTCATCTTTCCATTGCCATCTGTGTACTGTGCATTCTCCACTTCCATATTCATTTTGCTGCAAGGAAGAAAAATAAAAGTCAAGTGATAAAAGAAAGAATATTTGCAATAACACACCATGTTGGATAAGTGAAGGAACTCGTGTGCTTGCAGAATACAGTACAGTTACCTCTCAACTAACACGAGTTTAAAAAACACGTTTTCATTTTAACACGAGCAAATATTTAAGGAGATATGTTTAACTAACATGGGTTTCTCGATTTAACGCGACTTTACACGTATGTAATGGTTTCAAATTAGCCGCAGGCCCCTTGGACAGTCCTGAGCTGATAGACCATGTGTGGCAGTTGTGGCAGTTTATGCATAAATACAATTTTTTATTTGTCTGTTGCTAAAACTGGTTTTATTCAAACTATAATATTTGAAAATGAAGTTTGGCCCCATTCTGAGCAATTTGGCTCATTTTCGGACAAAATTTGGCCAAGGAAGTGATGGCAGCTCTAAATTGTTACAACTTGACCCGGCAGAACAGAAAGAAGAAAATCACTCAGACCAAGATAGAGCAGTTCTTTATGAAGAAGACAAAACTTAAGGGAGTTATCTTCATCACCAGTAGCACGGGAATCTGAGGAAGAGGAAGGACAGCAGAGCGAGGAGGGACAATAAATTTAGGGTGGGGAGCTGCGGGAGGTGGGGTAAAGGGGTAAGGAGGGACAGCAGCAGACAACGAGTGATGCATAGATGAAGTGAGGCTGTGTCGTTATTGTTTGTGACCTACATGCTGTTATGAAAATGTTGCTTTTACTGTAGTGTTTTTATGACCTACTAATGCATTAATAATGTTGAGGAACTTTCATAATGCCGTGAATGAAGCAGAATTGAAAGAGAATCCACGTAAAAGACGAAAACAGTATGTGCTGGGGAGAAGTAAACAACGCTTCAGCCCAACTAGGGCTCAAATGTTGTTTATTTCTCCCCAGATATACTGTTTTTGTTTTTTACGAGGATTTTCCTTCAAATTAATATTGTTGTTTTTAAGTTTAGAGTAGCATAACTCCCCAAATGGGTAGACTTTCCCAGAGTCCAGGAACGTAACCCCCAATATTACCATTGTTTCTTAAGGGAAAATTATGTTTAAAAAACGCGTTTTTAACTAACGCGACCTCTCTAGGAACCTAACCCTCACGTTATTTGAGAGGTTACTGTATTTAACTCACCATGGGAATGTAATTGCTAGAACACCATCTTGCTGTCAGTACAGCTTCAGATCACTTTCAAGAACATATCCTCTGGTACACTTAGTTTCATTAATGTGAAAAAATTGGATTACAGTATTTAATAAAAGTTTTTTTTTTTTTTTTTTTTTTTTGGGGGGGGGGGGGGGGCTTTCATCTGTACTAAGTGATGAGACACTTGCTAAGAAGAGGGAATACTACTCTCTGCAACAACCATGAAAATTTTATGGAGGTCAAGGAGACTTATTTCAAGCCTCCAAAGGGCAGAGGACTGAGGTTTCATGACGCAACAATGTCTCACCTTTGAACTATCTTGTACAAGTACAGTTCATCCCCGCAACAATGATGAGATGTGTTTGGGAGAACCCATCGTTGAGCCAAGGTATCATTAAACGGGGACATTATAACATAGAAAGTATGGGGATGTGCTTCGGAGCCTTGGGATTCCCCCCCAACCAAATTCAAAACCCACCCAAATGTGTCCAAAAATAAGTTTCTAGCTCACCTATACCCCCAAATAGCTTTAAAACAAGCTAAACTAAGTCTGAAAGCAGTTTATAACTCACCTAAACCCAAACATAAAATCTGAAAACCATTAAAAAAAGTATGGAAAAAATCAAACTTACCTGTACCCAAGAATGACATTGTTCACCCCATCTATGACTAATACATATTGATCTAAATCTAAAAACAGTTTAAAAATCAACCTAAACACAAAATTCACATCTAAAATATCATCAAAATCAGTAAAATACAAACAAACAAAACCCATCCCATAACCGGGGACTTGCCATTGTTAAGCAGGGATTGGTGTTATTTTTTACTTATTTATTTTTTTCTTACATCACCAAGGCTGGGTATTGCACACCAGGGTATACCTGTATATGGAAGGTTCAAACCATGCAGCAACACCCCTGGATGAGAATCAATGTAACAGCATAAAAAAAAATAATAATAATAATAAAAAAAGCTGGAACCATACAAAAAGACAGTTAATAAATATGCCTTTGTACTCACACAGAGTGACAAGAGGAGGAACAAAGTGTAGGTGTTTCCATCTCTCTTAGTACAGGAATAAAATAAGTTCTTGTTCCAGCAATAAATTTCTCTGCTGTCATTTAGTACAAGCACTTTCGGATATGTTTGTGTGAAGCTACAGAACGTGGTGAATGTTTTTTGGTGTATCCGACTAAGCTTGAATGATAAGTGAATGGAACCGTGGCCCATTGGATTGGGCAAATTTGGGCTGTCTGGACATGCTACTCCTCATCATGCCTTAGGGTGGGAAAGGAGGTCTGGACAATGATGATGATGATGACTTGTAGGAAACACTCCCCCAAAACAAATGGTAGGGAAACTCTGGGAAACTTACAAATAATTATTAAATGGGTACTTAACTGCAACTGTTCACTGATCTCATTATTCTGGGAGTGTTACATGGACTGAAAAGGCTCTCATGCAGAATCAAACAGGATGCATGGAAAATTATTCTGGTTGTGACCAGTGTGGTGCCTGCCCTCTGGACCCCAAAGTCCTGTCCATGCAGCTGTGATGTGATGTGGAATCTACTAGCGTCTGTTCATCAGTCAAATGTCTTCTGTCTTAAACATATGGACACAGACAATACAGCTACAGACATGGGTTTACTTGAGTGAGTCTCACTATAATGAAGCCAGGGCATATTACAGATGGTTCTTACTACTTTTACAGTAGGATATATATGCCATATTAGTGCACCATGTCATTGGTGCAACATGAGAACAGTCAAAGCTGTGAAAATGGGATTACTGAGGAATCCGTATGGGGTATTTAAACTGGGCAGGAAAAAAAAAAAAAAAGTAACATCATTATATGATCTGGTTGCTTTCATGGAAGATCAACTGAATAATAATCAATCAAATAACATACTAAAACATGGGTTCAATGGGAATACATTTCCAGCAGATGGTCAACCACCAAACACGTCTAAAAACAAACTTTCAACTTACAGCATGCTCTTGTTTTATGAATGGAATGTGTGTTTGAACAATGATAATATAATAATCAACCATACAATTATCTTTAGCATTAGTAGCAATCATATAGGAGTAAAATTACGTTACTGTATGAGAAAAATGGACACCACAGCATCATTATAAAAATAAATAAATTGAAAAATTTTAAAAATAAAATCCTAAATACCTACTGACCATATTCAGTGAAATGGCTGTACATCGAGTGATCATTTAATGATTTACTGCACTTCATTTGCTGCTTTAACTCCAGTACCACATTACTGTTCAATTACTGACACTAACACACCCAAGTGCAAACGAGTTAAAAAGCCACCTTGGAACAGACAAATTACTGTAGGCTTGTGTATCAGCAACAACTGAAGATTCATGGGTGATCACGGTGATCGTACATGAACCGCTTAGGATTTGAACAGGATTTTAACAAGTGTATAGTATGAGATTGGTAATCATACATCAAAAAATGGTGCTGAAATCTTGAAATTATATAAGTCAAAGATTGCATAGCAATGCTGATATGTAATGTGATTTATGAAAGACTTGGAGTAGGGAAATGTGATGACAATATGGTTCAAAAGTGTTCTTAGGTGGGTAATTCATTTGGGAAGAGTGGCTGTAAAACGGTGAATATGTGAGAGTCTACATGTGGGTGAAAGCAAAGCAGACCATGAAGGTGGACAGATATGGTAAATGCAGTCGTAAAGAAGCAAGGCATGGAAGTTAAAGGCATTGATTTTTTTTTTTTTTTTTTTTTTTTTTTTTTTTTTTTTTAATACAGAAGATGAAAAGAACAAGGTAAAAAAAATATTAATATTTTAATTCCATACACCAGATTAAAGGTATCCTCCACTCATAAAAAACCGTAACAGCTGAACTTGAACTGCTGTAGGTTGAAGGAGGAAACTAATCTAGGGATGTGAGTTCCAAAGAGAAGCACGTCGGAGAATAAAGGAATTCTGATGGGCTGAAACTCTGACTGAGTTTGATGAATGAATTAAGTAGACTCAGTTATCCGTTGTCACTATTTCCGTCCTATTGCATTATCCAGCACTTCTGACTCAGCTCAATTAACCCTTCACAGGTACAACTACAGTTTTGCTTACAACTTAGGTACACCTGGGTCTGTCAGACCCAGCTTTAAAAAAATGTTGTAGTGTCACATGTTTCATATCATATAATGAATTTCTGAATATCCTACAATGTGTTAGTCTTATCAGCTACAAAATTAAGCAAATAAGTTTTGATTCACTTAACTCTATTAAAAAAAAAAAAAAAAAAAAAAAAAAAAAAAAAAAAAAAAAAGCCGAACCAATTTTTTTGGGGGGATGGGGCAGTCACCATACACGAAAATAAAGACACTATGAGCCTAGCACTTGTGCCACAACTTGAGGGATGGAGGTCCTTCATTATGGGCATAATGGATCCCACATACTGGTAGCATAAAAACAACCTACAAACTTGGAGTGAAAATTCTCCCTCTCCTCAGGTACACCTGGGTCTCACAGACCTGACATGCAATTCTAAGTGATATACAGTACCCTCGCGTCCAACACGGTAATACTGTCATGCATGAGTCACGTGTTAGACCCAAAACGTGTTGGACAAACAATAGAGCTTATGGGGAAAAATGAATTATGTCAGCAACCCTAGGAAAAGTCACCCTAAATAAATACCATATAACTATACATATATTGGTACTATGGTAATCATAATAAATGGTACTGTGCTATGAATGATAACTAACCTTTTAGGATAGTGTTGGTGGGCTTGCTGGGAATGGAAGGTGGTATCCAAGGCTGTAGGTAGTCCTACCGGGTCCCCGGAGGATGGCTGCTGGCATCACTAGCGGGTAATGGCTGCTGCTCCTCCTCAACCTCCCTCATAAATCCTTTGAAATCACACTCAGAATCACTATCTTTGTCCACAGCCATAGATGGTCCTGCTTCTGCCTGTCCTAGCACTCTGTAAGGTATCACACGGTACCTTGTATCAGGAACAGCCAAGGAAGATTTAAGTGGAACAAAACTTGGACGTTATCACACAAGTTCCTCGTATCCTCGGCAAAGGGCATGCTTCTCACACTGTTGCCAGAGCCCCGTCTCGTGACTGTGGAAAGTGATCGCTGTTGCTGACTCGGTAGAGAATAAGGAGAAGCAACTTTGTTTATAAACTGGTACACACGCCGATGAGAAGGGTTTCAAAACGATTGATATTTATTCTAAAATATTAATATGTATTCAGTGTCAGGCTAAATGTTCAATGCTGTAGTACGATACATTCTCTGTCGAGTCGCCTGGGTTTTGGTCACATTGTTTTGCCCGTCGTATCCTCAGCAGGAATCCATCCAGATGAATTCCAAATGCCCGTGGTATTGTCAGCAATTTTACCACGTTACCGTTCCTATTTACCATCGTGTCCTCGGCAAACCTGGTATGAAGTGCCGTGTGATAGCCTTCGGCTGCCAGGATCTTGTCTTGGTTTTTTATTATGGTCCTCACGTTGGCTTCATTCATGTCGTAGGCCTTGGCAATGTCAACTTTCCTCTCCCCTTTCCTCTTCCTCTCGATGCTTTCTAGCTTGGTGGCCTGAGGGAGGTGCCGACGCTTCTTGGGGTTCTCAGAAGGCTTCCTAGGCATCGTGAGCAGGGTAAAATGCAGTAACAAGGGCAGAAAATGCAGCAAGAAAAAAGCACCTTCCAATGCGAATTATGTGACTGAGTGGCGCTGTGGCGGGAGAAATTTAAACAAAACATCACGTGACAGCAGAAGCGTTTTTAATTGGGCGGCATCACAATCACATCACGATAGTGGGAGGGGAAAGCTACTTGATCAGAAGTTTTCAATGGCTATCATCATCTTGGGAATGTCCAGTATGACCGTGTTGGACCGGGTGTGATCGTGCTAGACGTGAACTCTGCGGATTTCGCCCACTTCTCGGAGCTCTGTGCGTGTTATGCTAACACACTCGTGTTGCAGTAATTAAATTGTATTAAATAATACTAATTATTTGCTCTCCGTGCTGGACGTGAATCGTGCTGGACTAACGCGTGTTGGACGCGTGGATACTAAGTACCCTCGCGTCCAACACGGTAATATTGTCATGCATGGGTCACGTGTTGGACCAAAAACATGTTGGGCAAACAACAGAGCTTATGGGGAAAAATGAATTATGTCAGCAACCCTAGGAAAAGTCACCCTAAAAACCTACCATATACCTATACATATATTGGTACTACTGTAATTATAATAAATGATACTGTACTATGAATGATAACTAACCTAGGATAATGTTGGTGGGCTTGCTGGGAATGGAAGGTGATATCAGAGACTAGGTAGTCCTACTGGGTCCCTGGAGGATGGCTGCTAGCGTCACTAGCGGGTAATGGCCACTGCTCCTCCTCAACCTCCCTCATAAATCTTTTGAAATTCCTCTCCCCTTTCTTCTGCCTCTCGATGAATTCTAGCCTGGTGGCCTGAGGGAGGTGCTGCCGCTTCTTGGGGTTCTCAGAAGGGTTCCTAGGCATTGTGAGCAGGGTAAAATGCAATAGCAAGGGCAGAAAATGCTGTGAGAAAAAAGCACCTTCCAATGCGAATTATGCAACTGAGTGACGCTGTGGCGGGAGAAATTTAAACAAAACATCATGTGAGAGCAGAAGCGTTTTTCATTGGGCAACATCACGATCTCGTCACGGTAGCGGGCGGGGGAGGCTACTTGATCGGAAGTTTTGATTGGCTGTCAGCGTCACAGGAACGTCCAGTATGACCGTGTTGGACCAGGGGTGATCGTGCTAGAGAAGAACTCTGCGGATTTCGCCCACTTCTCGGAGCTCCGTCAATGTTATGCCTACACACCCATTTTACAGTACTTAACCCCTAAAATGGGGGGCGTCGTGTTTGCGACTCTCGCCGAAAAGGACGTAACGGCGGAGCGTCGCACTTGCGATTCGAGTTAATTTTGAATAAACGCTGGCAAGGATGTTCCAGCTGGTATTGTCTATCAGTACCACCACCCTTTAGCTACAATTAGCATACTTTACCTTTGTACTACTGACCTCCGTTGTTGCCAAGTATCGCATTTTTCTCCCCTCCCCCCCCACCACGGCCCGGCCAGCCTGGCTGTGATACATGGCAGCGCTCTGACCGCTCAGAACTGTAATTCTGCGCTCTCCTCTCACAAGCAGTTTATGCTAATACGAAACGCTTGTTTCCCCAGTTGTCACACTAGCTTTTTTTCGCACGGTTTGCCCCTGTTTAGCGTCAGTTTATCACAGGCTTTCAAAGTGATATTATGGCGAGTTCTAGCTCTTCCGAGTCAGTGCGAGCGGCCGACAGGAACGAGAATAAAGTGACGGGCGTAAGGCAGAATAAAAAGCGCGCTGCAGTGATCTTTTGGGAAGTAATATGATTGAAAATAATGTAGTATACGTGTTTTTAGCTGTGAAAATGGAAATGTTTGTTGAGTGACGGGAAGACCGCCGCCGCGCTGCATGTCAGCCGTACGCTTCGTTGATTTTAGCCTTATTTTCAGTGCTTATTGTACAAATACGGATTCCAAACTACCTGTACGTTGTAGTATAAAGTTTACTGTGACAGAATGAGGCTGTGGTAGAGGGGAAATCGGGTTGCTGGAGGTGTGAAAGTGAAGATTTTGTTACCCAACTTTGCAAGTCTCCACAAGTCCTTGGGTAGTCCAGGAAGGCTCAACAACTGTCTCTGGAGAAAGCTGAATGTAAGTACTATCTGCCATACCAAGTATAATGTTCTAGGGTTAATCTCTGATTTCTGGCTAATATTTTCCTACAGGTACTCAAGCTACGATCAAACGCTGCCACCCAGGGGGGGGGGGGTCGGCTGTCGATGGCCAAGCATTAGGGGTTAAATCATATTAAATTGTACTAATTTTTTGCTCTCCATGCTGGACGCAAATCGTACTGGACAAACGCATGTTGAACGCGAGGGTACTGTACAAGTAAGAATACGAGTATATATACTAGGAGGAATGAAAGTGAAAGTGAAAGTTTCGCTCTAGCATGTATGAATACTGGGAGTTTGAAAGTGAAAGTGACAACTTCGCTCTCTACGCTAGTATACAGTACAAGAAAGTGAATGCCTGGAATGAAAATAAACTACTAGTACTGAAAGAAATTTATAGATAAATATTGTATATATAAATAAGTGTAATAAAGTACTAGGAATATAAAGTGTGAGTGTGTTTATAAATAATAAATGACAGCTCCGCCTCAGAATACCATCGGGGAACCAGCACGGGAGGAAAGCTCGTATGTGCTCGTAATTTACAGTACATTGCTTTCAGTTTTTTTTTTTTTTTTTTTTTTTTGAATATGGATTCCAAACTACTTGAAATTCATAGAATAGTGTTTGTAGCTATAATATCAGGCAGTGGTAACCATATTACAGGGTACTGGGAAGTGTAAAGTGGAGACTTCGTT
Organism: Coenobita brevimanus; assembly: GCF_032717465.1. NCBI lineage: Eukaryota > Metazoa > Arthropoda > Malacostraca > Decapoda > Coenobitidae > Coenobita > Coenobita brevimanus. Next base: position 10,405,896 of record NC_136979.1, on the reverse strand, counting down.
ACCCAACTTCAGAAGTCTCCACAAGTCCTACAGTTGTCAACGAAGGCTCAATAAACATCCCAGGGGAAAGCTGAAGGTATGTGCCATATGCAAATATAATTTTAATATTCTAGGACTAATAACTGATTTTTGGCAAATACTGTATTTTTAAAAAGTCAGTCAGAATGCAAATATCCTCGCGGGACGCGCAAGGAGCGCAAAAACATCCCCGCGGTGTAGGGGTTAAATGTCAGGACCAACTTGCCTTTCCCCAGGGTGCTATGCTCCTCATGAGGCGCAGGATTGGATGATGGATGGATGAAATCTTTTCCAAGCAATAGTTTCCAAGTTATGGCTCCCCTCACTTTCTGTGACAATAACAAGAGTCGTTTGATGGGGGAATCGGGGGTCCTGGGTGGGGGAGCACAACTTAAAGGGTTAATTTCCAAATGAAATGATGGGAGAAACAGATCAAATCACACACACGCACACACACACACACACACACAGTTTAAAGCATGTATGACCAGTTGAAACACGGAGACAGGACCCCTCGAATGTAGCTCTGTTACCGTATATCACAACTATGTAAACTTGGTAAATACACACACACACACACACACACAGTCCAGATGTCGTCGGATGTAGAAGTCCTTGTTGACTCGCAGGGGAAAAAACACATACTCAGCAGTGAAGAAAAGGCCAGCCTATTTGTGAATACAGTAACCTCTCAAATAACGCGGGGGTCAGTTTCCTGGAGAGGTCGCGTTAGTTAACCTTTACACTGCAGGCATGTTTCCCAATGTTTTGCGTGTCCCGCGGGGTTATTCGGGCTCTGACAGACTCTCAAAAAATATTTGCCAAAAATCAGTTATTAGTCCTAGAATATTAAAATTACATACGCATATGCCACATACCTTCAGCTTTCTTCTGGGATGTTTGTTGAGCCTTCGTCGATTACCGTAGGACTTGTGGAGACCTCTGAAGTTGGGTAATGAAGTCTCCACTTTACACTTCCCGACAACCCGTAATATGATTACCACAGCCAGATATTAACACTATAAACACTACTCTATGATTATCATGTAGTTTGGGATCCATACTGCAAAAAAAAACCCACTGTGAAAGCAATGAAAATTACGAGCGCGTATGACCTTCCCACTTGCGCTAGTTCGCTGTTGGTATTCATTTATTATTCATAAAACCCCTCACACTTTACATTTCTATTACTACATAACACTTATATATATCTACAGTCTTTATCCATACGGTAAGTTTCCTTCAGTAGTATTAGTTTATTGTCACTGTAGGGATTCAATTTCTTTCAGTAAAATACGTAGCATTCACTTTCTCGTCCTGTATACTAGCATTGAGAGTGAATGTCACTTTCACCTTCACTCTCATAACTCATAGTATTCATACATGCTAGAGTGAAACTTTCACCTTCATTACTCCTAGGGTATATACTCGTATTCTTATAATACTACTCATTTACATTTCTTTTTACGTTCTCTATTTTATTTATGTTATTTACATTTCTGTTTTATTTACATTGTGTTATGCACTGTCACTTGAAGTAACTTATAAAACTATTTTCCACTGTTCACGTATATTTACATTCATTACTTTCACTTGCTGTTTACACATTATTTACAATTCCACTTGCACTGTTTTATTCAACAGAAAGATCATAGCCACTCTTTTATCAATTGTCAGCCCTTTACCTCTTTCTACACGAGGTTTAGTAGGGGGTAAAGGTCACAGGGCCCTTTGCATGGGGGTGAAAAGTGGCTGAAGTTAGCAGGAGCAAACAGACGTACCTTCACATTGGAAGATGACAGAGAACTGATAAGGGTGGGCCGGGGTGGTGGCCTACCTAGGGCAATGCATTACTGCCAACGTCAGCCTCTCGACAGCAGCTAATATATAGCAGTGAAATGACTGGCAGGAAATCTAGACAATACATTATAAATTAGGTAGTTCCAGGTGAATGTAAATATCACTTAGGCTTCTCCCTTCCCTCCTTATATGTATATTTATTACGAAAATAGATTATACAGCATATTTCAAGGGGAAATAAACAGCGAAAATTACCGAACGAGTGCACGTGAGGTGTTGTCAGGTGATAATTAGCCAATTCCAGGTGTATGGCACTATCATTTACCTTATTTCTTTTTTGTATATATTATTTGGTATAAGAATTGGGCATAGGGATTATTTCAATGGATAAAATCAGTGGAAAATTCCTGGGAAGATTTACTTAGCGTAGAATACACTGTGATGGCCTGCAATAATTAGGTAGTTCCAGGTGAATGTAAATATCACTTAGGCTTCTCCCTTCCTTTCTTATATATATTTTTATTACGAAAATAGATGATACAACATATTTCAAGGGGAAATAAACAGCGAAAATTAGAGAATGAGTGCACGTGAGGTGTTGTCAGGTGATAATTTGCCAATGCTAGGTGTATGGCACTCTCACTTACCTTATTTCTTTCTTGTATATATTATTTGGCATAAGAAAAGGGCATAGGGTTTATTTCAATGGATGAAATCAGTGAAAATTTCCACGGAAGATTTTCGTAGCATAGCACGACCAGGCAGGCGAAAGGATAGGGTAATGGAGGAGGGGTAGTGAGGGGAGTCAAGAATGGGGAGAAATGGCTAAATTGTCAACAATGGATGGGAGTACAGATGAGATTAGGAGTGCTGACTAGTGTTGGATGTTGGCAGTACTGATAGATGATACAAGCCCCCACTTGAAAGCCCGGGTGAATTCAAAATAACACAGAATCACAAAAGTGACGCCCCGCGGTATGATCCCTTGCTCCCAAGCGTCACGAAAGTGACACCCCGCGGTTAAGGGGTTAAAAACGCGTTTTTTAAACATAATTTTCCCTTAAGAAACAATGGTAATATTGGGGGTTACGTTCCTGGACTCTGGGAAAGTCTACCCATTTGGGGAGTTATGCTACTCTAAACTTAAAAACAACAATATTAATTTGAAGGAAAATCCTTGTAAAAAACAAAACCAGTATATCTGGGGAGAAATAAACAACATTTGAGCCCTAGTTGGGCTGAAGCGTTGTTTACTTCTCCCCAGCACATACTGTTTTTGTCTTTTACATGGATTCTCTTTCAATTCTGCTTCATTCACGGCATTATGAAAGTTCCTCAACATTATTAATGCATTAGTAGGTCATAAAAACACTACAGTAAAAGCAACATTTTCATAACAGCATGTAGGTCACAAAATAACAACACAGCCTCACTTCATCTATGCATCACTCGTCGTCTGCTGCTGTCCCTCCTTACCCCGCTACCCCACCCTAAATTTGTTGTCCCACCTCACTCTGCTGTCCTTCCTCTTCCTCTTCCTCTGACTCCCGTGCTACTGGTGATGAAGATAACTCTCTTAAGTTTTCTGTCTTCTTCATAAAGAACTGCTCTATCTTGGTCTGAATGTTTTCTTCTTTCTGTTCTGCAGGATCAAGTTGTAACAATTTAGAGCTACCATCACTTCCCTGGCCAAATTTTGTCTGAAAATGAGCCAAATTGCTCAGAATGGGGCCAAACTTCATTTTTGATATTACAGTTTGAATAAAACCAGTTTAAGCAACAGACAAATAAAAAATTGTATTTATGCATAAACTGCCACACACGGTCTATCAGCTCGGGACTGTCCAAAGTGCACGCGGCTAATTTGAAAACATCACGCACGTGTAAAGTCGCGTTAAATCGAGAAACTCTTGTTAGTTAAACATATCTCCTTAAATATATGCTCGTTAAAATGAAAACGCGTTTTTTAAACTCGTGTTAGTTGAGAGGTAACTGTATGTGGAATGACCGCATGAGTGGTGGTTCCGCCTGATATTAGTGGGGGGAAAAAAAAAAAATGGATGATTCGGTCAAATATGAGTACAAGACATTGTGGAACTTTAAATTTTTCGTTTGGTACAAAATGGCGAAACATCCAGTGAATCTGAATTTATGGGTTTTTCCAAGAATGACCAGAATAATGGAAATACCAAATTGAACCAAACAACAGTAATGGGCGAACAGAAAATGGCTGAGAAGATTGCCAAGGAGTTAAAAAAAATATGGTCAGTAATTAAAGAGCTTCAAACTGAAGTCTGTGTACAGAGTAATGAAAAAATTTGAGAGAAATCAAAATTAAAAGTGTGCAACAATTCACCCTCAAATGAAACAGAACAGCTTAAAAGAGAAACTATGAGGTTGGAAAAAAAAAAAAAAGATGCATGATGAACACATTAAGGAAATCATGGATGAGCATAAGGGATGGAAGAAAATTCAGGAAGGGGGGAAAATAAATCTAAAGGAGATTACAGAACAACAGAAGAAAGAAAACCAAGAAAAGGCAGAGAAGGAAGCGGCTCGGTGCTAAAAAGTAAAGAATCAGTTGTCAGAGATGCAGCAGGGAAAAAAAAAAAAAAAAAAAAAAAAAAAAAAAAGGTGTGATTATCTCTGGTTTTGAGAGAAAAACCTATGTCAGTGAGGTCAGAAAGAGAAAGAGAAGAACTGAGAAGGGCAAAGGAAATAGTGTCAATAGTTATGGACAGAAATGACGAAGCTCAAGAGGAAATCAAAGAAGTGTTTAGGCTGGGAAAATATGTAGAGAGAGGGGCAAGGCCACTCAAAGTAAAATTCCAATCTCAGGCCACAGTAAATGAAATAATTAAAAAGACTTGGAAATTCGCAGATAAGGAGGGATCCAAAAATATCTGAATAAGGAGAGATGGAAATGAGGAAGAGAGACCTAAAATAAAGGAACCTGTTAAGGAAACTAAGGAAAAAAACAACTAGAGAACGAAGGAAGAGAAGACAGAGTTCTATCGGAAAGTTACTGGTATGGATCTGAAATTGAAGAAGTGGTACTGAAGGAGAGAGAGAGAGAAAGAGAGAGAGAGAGAGAGAGAAACAATGCAAAAAGATTGAAAGTGGCATATGCTAATGTAGATGGTCTAATTTCAGCAAGGCTATAAATAGATGATTTGTTGAGTGTAAATGAGCCAGACATTATGTGCTTCATAGAGACCAAGCTAAGAGAGAATCCTGAAATCCAAACGGGAGATGAGAAATACAAACTACAGTAAACCCTCTCTAATCTGAACCCAAATAATTCGGAAATTGGTTGATTCGGATCTCTTTTGACCACCACACAAGTAATTTTAATTTGGACAGAAATTCAAATCAAGTGAAACAAATTCAAAATGGGTTCCAGTGATAAGTGGACATGAACAGTTTTTGTAGTGATAAGTGTAGTAATAAATGTAATTTGTAAGAACTGTACAGTACCTTCGGTACAGTTAAGTGTACTGTACTCTATTACTGTGTTGCAAAGACTCCATTATCAAGGGTTGACACTATTTTATTTATTGTATTGTACACTCTGAGTATAAAGTAATAATATACTGTACTGTTCAATGTTTTTGTGAAAACGCCATGTTTTAGTGAGCATGGGTGTGATTTGGGGATAGAGGCAAGCATGAGCTCCAATAATTCGGATTTTTGGATAATTCGACATAAGGTTTCCCCCAATTAATTCAAATTATAGAGGGTTTACTGTATGGAGAAGAGATGGAAAAAAAAAAACATTGGGAGAAGAAGTGACGATAGCAGTGAAAAACAGCCAAAATGTGGATGGTGTGGAGCTGGGAGAAGGTAGGACTGAAGTGATAAACATGAAACCTGAGGGAAAGGCAAGGGAGACATCACAGTAGCATATGTCCCCCCCAAGACAAGGGCATGGAATGAGGAGGACTGTCAAGAGATGTTGTCAGACATGGTTAGATACCTACAGAAAGTGGCTGAGAAAAGCAACAACATAATCCTGCTGGGTGACTTTACTTCCAAAGAGGTAAACTGAGATGTACGGGACTCAGGAAATAGTGCAGATTTGTGAGGCAGCAACGTTAAATATTGTAATGAATAATGTAACAACTGAGTCAAAGAAGTGACAAGATTTAGAGGTGATGACACCAACAAGACTGGATTTAATTCTAACCAAAGCATCCGATGCAACTGAATCTCTGGTATATCCGTGTCCTATAGGAAAAAATGATCATGCAGTGATAGAGCTGACAAGAAATGAACTATAAAGGCATGGAAGATACAACTTTGGGACAGCAAACTTTACAGGATTGAGAAAATATTTTAAAAAAGAGGATAGGTGAGAATTCTGGGAAACAAGAGAGATACAGAAGTGATATATCTTTCTCAACTACTATAATACGGGTGTGGAAAAGTATGTGCCAAAAGTTAATGGGAAAAAGAACTGGAGAAGTGACTGGTTCAACAAAAGGTGTATGACAGCAAAAAAAATGAAAGGGACAGAGCATAGAACAAATAAAGAGAGGTAATGAAAGAAAAAGGAAAAATATAAAAGAACTAGAAATTAACATACAACAATACATACAGGACAAAAAGGAAACTTCGAAAAGGATATGACTGACATTTTTAAGGAAGAACCTAAATTGTTTTACAGGTTTGTTAATGGCAAACTGAAACAAAAGGAACTGATCAATAAGCTGAAAGTAGAAAGAAATGTTTAAAAGCTGTGGCAATGCATGAGGAAATAATGAACAACTGCTTCCAAGCAGTCTTCCTGTCTTCACTATAGAAAGTGATTTTGTGGAGGAGAAAGAAGTGGCTAGAAATGTTGTTATTAAAAGATGTAAAAGTTGAAGTGCACGAAGAGTGAAAATATTGGAAACTCAAGATGTTAGGGAGACCCCAGGACCAGATGGGATTTTTAACTGGATACTAAAGGAATGCAGAGAACAACTGGCAGATAACATTCACGGTTTAATTGTGTGTTCTCTGGAAGAAGGGAAAGTGCCTCAGGAATGGCAGATGGCCAATCTGGTATCAATTTATAAGGAAGGGAACAGGGAAGAACCCATGAATTATAAACCAGCATGGTGGAATGAAGAGGTGAGACAGGCTATGGCACAAAAGAAAGCATATATACAGTGAGTGGATAAGAAACAGCGGCGTGGAAGAAGTTGAGAGATGGAAGAAAGAGTAATATGTAAGGAGGAAGAGAGAGGTGAAAAGATTAGTAAGAGAGAGTAAGAAGAGAGTGCCTGAGGAATTTGAAAGGAATCTGAGTGTAAAGTGGAGAGAATGTAAGAAAATGTTCTGGAAAGAGGTAAAGAGACATAGACAGGGTGGCAGTGAAGCTAGTCGGGGAGTGATATATAAAAATGGTAGATAACTAGTGAAGAGGGGAGAAAAAGTGAGCAGATGGAGAGAACACTTTAAGGAATTGTTGAACATTAGAGAATGAGAATAATGCAAGTATAAGTGGCCAGGGCATGGCTAGGAGGAGGGATGTGAGAGGAGAGGAAGAAATCAGTAGGATGGAAGTTGTGGAAGCAATGAAGAGTGTCAAAATGGGGAAAGCCTCAGGAATTGACGGAGTGTATGGTGAAATGCTGAAGCATGGGGGAGAGATAGTAGCAGAATGGATGTGGAAGATGTGCAGATTGGCCTGGGAGGAAGGTAGAGTCCTGGAGGATTAGAAGTCAGGGATAATTATTCCCTTGTACAATGGAAACAGCTCCTGTGAGAAGAGTGGAGAAGTTGCAAGATAGTGAAAAAATTGCAGAGTATAAGAAAGATTGGGAAGGTATGAGTTAGAGCAGATGGAAGGGGTGGAAGACATATGTAAGATATTCACGGAAGAGATAGGCGCAGCGTGTGAGCTGGTTTGTGGAGTGAGGAGGAGATGCAGGGATGTGCAAGGGACAGCATGGTGGAATCATGAGGTGAAACAAGCTGTGGAACAAAAGAAGAAGGCATATAGTGAATGGTTAGCAAGTAGAGGTAGGGGAGAAGATGAGAGGGAGAAGAGAGAGGTATATGTGAGCAGGAGAAGGGAGGTGAAGAGACTGGTGAAGGAGAGTAAGAAGAAAGTGGATGAAGAATCTGGGAAGAATCTGAGTGTGAAACGAAGGGAGAGTAAGAAATTGTTTTGGAAGGAGGTAAAGAAAGTAAGGCAGTGTGAAAGGGGAAATAGAAGGGGAGTGAAAGATAGGAATAACAGATTGTTGGCGAAGAAGAGAGAGAAATTGAGGAGATGGAAGGAGCACTTTGAGGATTTGTTGAATGTAAAGAGTGACAGCAGTGCGAGTATAAGTGGCTGGGGAATGGCTGGGAGAAGAAGAGATGAGAGGAGGGAGGAAGAGATCAGTAGGGCGGAAGTATTGGAAGCAACGAAGAAGATGAAGATGGGAAAGGCCCCAGGAATTGATGGAGTGTGTGGTGAAATGCTGAAGTATTGGGGTGAGATTGTAGTGGAATGGATATGGAAGTTGTGTAGATTGGCTTGGGAAGAGGGAAGGGTTCCAGAGGACTGCAAATCAGGGATAATTATTCCTTAATATAAGGAAAAGGGGAGAGAGAGGTATGTGGTAACCATAGGGGTATTTGCCTTCTTAGTGTGACTGGAAAAATATATGGTAGAATACTCATTGATAGGGTTAGGCATATGACAGAGGAGCTAGTTGGAGAAGAACGAGGGGGATTTAGGAAGGGTAAAGGGTGTGTAGATCAGATATTTGTTCTAAGATGTTTAGTGGAGAAGTATCTAGAGAAGGGAAAGAAAGTGCATGCTGCCTTCATGGACTTGGAGAAAGCTTATGACAGAATAGATAGGCAAGGTATGTGGAAGGTATTAAGAATATATGGAGTGGAGGGGAAATTGTTGAGTGCTGTGAAGAGTATGAACAAAGGAGCTAGGGCTACAGTGCGAGTGGATGGTGAGCTGAGTGAGTTCTTTGATCTCAATGTGGGACTGAAACAGGGTTGTGTGATGTTGCCATGGCTGTTTAATATATACATGGATGGGGTTGTAAACGAGGTGCAAGGTAAGGCAGTGGATGTGGGGGTGGCTCTAATGAATGAGGGTGAGATTTAGAAGATTCCGGTGTTGGTGTTTGCTAATGATACAGTATTGTTGAGTGAAGATGAATGGGAGTTGCAAGGTTTGGTGAATGAATTTGGGACAGCGTGTAGGAAGAAGAATCTGAATGTTAATGTAAACAAGAGTAAAGTTATGGTGTTTGAGAGGAATGAAGTCACAGAATGTACAGTGAGGTTGGATAGTGAGGATATGGAGAATGTGAATGCATTCAAGTACTTGGGTAGTGTGATGAGTAAGGATGGAACTTTGGGGGATGAAGTGCGTGAAAGGGTACAGCAGGGAAGGAAGGTTGTTGGTTCACAGAAAGCAGTGATGAGAAATAGGGAGGTGAGTATGGAAGAAGGCACTGCATGATAGTATTGTGATCCCTACCCTGACGTATGGAAGCGAGGCGTGGACTTTGCAAGAGCGGAACAAGTCAAGAGTGAGAGCAGTGAAAATGAGTTACTTGAGAGGAGCATGTGGAGTGACATGGAGGGACAGGATGACCAATGAAGAAGTGAAACAACATTGTGGGGTGGATGTGGTTGAGAAGATTAGAAGAAATACACTGAGGTGGTTTGGACATATGGAGAGGATGGAGAGTGAGAGACTGACAAGGAGTGGATGTGAGTAAGATGGAAGGGGGGGGGAGAGGGACAGGGAGGCCAAGGATGAGATGGAAGGATGAAGTGGAGAGGTGTATGAGACAAGGGGGTGTGAGCTGGGAACAAGGCAGTGAAATGGCAGGGGACAGGGTGACAGGGAAGCAATTAGTTTGTGGTCACCCTTTACGGAATTAAGGCATCTGGCAATAGATAGACAGATCAACAGATAGTCCCTGATCAGCATGGTCGCAAAAATTGCTTAAGAGAACCCTGAAAGACAGATGGATTAAATATCTGGAGGTGATGGACATTTTGGCAGAAAGTCAGTTTAGATTCAGAAGTGGAAGGTTGTGTGTTTCGAACTTGTTGAGTTTCTACTCAAAGGCGACTGACGTGGTACATGAGAGAGACAGTTGGGTGGACTGTGTGTGTTTAGATTTGGAGAGATGGCACACACAGGCATCTAATCTGGACATTGGAATGGGAGGACTGAAGGGGAACCTCCTGGAGTGGATGACAGATTTCTTGGGAGACAGACAAATGAGGACAGTAATAAAGGACAGGATGTCTGGATGGAGGGATGTAACAAATGGAGTCCCAAAGGGCTCGGTGTTAGCTCCTGTAATGTTCCTGATTTGCGTAAATATGGTAGATGAAATGAACAGTTATGCAAGTTGGATTGCTGATGATGCAAAGATCATGAGAAGAAGCTGAAGAAGACTGTAAAATGCTACACGAGGACCTGGATAAGATTCGTGATTGGAGACGGATGTGGGACATGATATTCAATGCAAAAAAATGTATATAAAATATTGGAAATGGGTAAAAGCACCATGAGACCATCACTGACTTATTTGATGGGTAATGAACTAATCACAAAAGTAGACCAGAGAAGGACCTGGGAGTGCTGGTCCAGGATAATTTGTCACCTGAAAAACACATTAACAAGATAGTTAGGGAGACATAATCTTTTAACTAACATCAGAATAGCATTATGTTATATGGACAAAGAGATGATGAAAAAACTGACAGTGGCCATGATCCACCCCAGGTTGGAATATGTGGCAGTAGTGTGGTCCCCACATAAAAAGAAAGATATAAACAAGATTGAGAGAATACAAAGAACAGCAACCAAGATGGTCCCTAGCATGGCAGATCTGTCGTACTGGGAAAGGCTAAAAAAAACTAGACCAGCCTTCCTTAGAAGAAAGGAGAGAGGGGCAACATGATTGCAGAGTTCAGGGCCAAGATGGGGGTAGAAGAAATTGACAGAAGATCTGAATGTGTGGGATGGGAGAGTAACAACGGGACACAGAATGAAACTGAAAAAGCCAAGTTGCTGGCAGGATATCAAGAAATATAGTTTTCCATATACAGTAGATGCACAGACCAGTGGAATGGCCTGGACAAAGAGATCGTCCAGTCTAAAAACTTAAACAAGTTCAAAGCAAACTTTGACTTATTAAGAAACTGAGATGGGACCCCATGAGCATAACTAATTTCCTGTATAGGCTATCACAACTACCAGTGGGTAAATACACATCCCGGTCGCCTTTTATTACCTCTTCCTAACCATACATTTTAATTTAATCTATAACCAAACACTTTATCATAACCTGACCTAACCTACCCTAACTCAGCCAAGATTTGAGTAAGTATTAGCAAGTCTGCAGAACATGATGATAACAGGGGGGACAATGTCAACAGAAAGCAACTGTTTATCACCACGATAAGCATTAGAAAAATACAGAAAACAAACTGGAAAGGTAGTCACTGAATTGGTAGATCCTTCTGCTGCTTAAAGTAAAATGTACATTAGGTACTGAAAAAAAACTTATCCAAGCTGGGGGCTGCACCCCCCAGACCCCCCAACAATACAGTATTAACTACAGGAATATCTCAATATATGATACCCCTAGATGCAATACCCCAGTTTAACGATGGGTTTTTATTTATTTTTACCAATTCAGATGATATTTTAGACTACAATTGTGTGTATACAGGTAGGTTGATTTATAAACTGTTTTGAGACTTAGATTAATGTGTTTTAGCCACTGGCGGGGTGAACATTGTCACTTTGGGGTACAGTTTACCAAGGTTGATTTTTTCTAGACTTATTTTTTATGATTTTCTGATTTTATTTGTTTGTTTTGGTGAGTTATTTACAGGCATCAGTCTTAGGTTAGCTTCTTTTACAGCTGTCAGGCCATTTGGATTGGCTTTAAACTTGTTTTTGGACTCATTTGCATCCTTTAGGACTTGGTTGGGGATACCTCTCTCTATGGAGGCTTCTTCAGAATCTTTACCGACGGGTCATACTTCCCTCCTGCCTCCTACACCTCAGCAGTGTACTTCGAAGATCTCTCTCTCTGCCAGACCTGGACCCTATCTGGACCACACACTCTGTCCTCACTACAGAACTATATGCCATCCTCCAAGCCCTGACTTTTGTCAAACGCCACTTGCCACTTCAGCCAATAGTGCTTTACACTGATTCCCAGTCATCTTTACACCTCCTCCTCTCCAGTTGGCCATCCTCTCATGTGCGACTAGTCCGTGCGATTCACTCCCTCCTTATATATTTTGCCTCCCCCCCCCTGGACTGTACACTTTCAGTGGGTTCCTTCGCATGTAAGCATTCGTGGCAACGAAATTGTGGATCATGCAGCTCAGCAAGCCCACCACTCCCAACATCTCACTTACCTTGATCCGGATCCCGCTGCTCTCTGCTCTCACATTCGACAAGCCTGTACATCTCTTTGGGAGCAGTCCCTTTCTCTTGATCTAGACGCAACCTCTCTAGGACTCGTCCGTGCTGATGCTCAATCCACCCCTGGGCCTGCCATCCCTGCCGCCAATTGGACATGGCACTCACCCGCCTGCGTATTGGTCATATGGGCCTGAATGGCCACCTATACTGTCTAGGTTTGATAGATTCCCCGTGGTGTCCCTGTGCCAAGGAGACTGTTGAACACTTCCTCTTGTGGTGTCCCAGATTTCACTCCTACCGGGTGGCCCTCCAAGAACACTTGGCTACCCTCGGATACCCCCGCCTCTCTCTTCCTCTACTACTTGGTGGCTCCGGTGACCCTGATACACGTCTGCAAGTCATGCGCCTGCTGTATAAATTCCTGCGATCGTCGGGGCAGCTCACCCGTCTGTGACCTAAGACTCTGCACCATCGGCTGAGGAAGGGCAGTGGGTCGTGTCCTCGACCGTTGCCCTCTACACCCAGAAGAAGAAGAAGACTTGGTTGGGGGGGAAACCCAAGGCTCAAAAACGCATCCCTATACAGTACTTTACATGTTAAATCTGCCCCAAGATACGATACCCTGCCTAATAATTGGTTTCACTTAACCAGCTGCACTGTTAAACCGGGGTATAGGCTACCTGCATCTAACCACATCTAAACCTAACCTTCAAAATGCAGAAATCATAACTTATTTGTTGTTTTGCAATAAAATGGTAGGCAGAAGTAGTCAAATCATAAAATAAAATACCAGAAAAAATAATATCACAATAAACAATACCAGAAAAAAACATTATCCTAAGTGGGGGCTGTGCTCCCCAGAACCTCCCCCCTAACATTAACCACCTCATTTAGTTCAAACCTAACCTTCAAAATGCAGAAATTGTAGTGAGGGCAATCAACTACTCTACATAACACTGTTACCTCTTAAGCTAATGGCTGTATCATCTTGGGGGAAAAAAAAAAAATTCAACACAAACTCCCAAAAACTCTAACAACAGCCACTATATCCACCATCCATCTTTTAAATGATTTCATATTCAAAGTTCCGGCGTGGTTGCTCATGCACGTGACATGGTGATAACGTTTGTGTCCTGTGACCCAACAGAAGTACACTCACTGCATTCCCTGCTTCACTCTGATTGGTCAGCACATCTGCCTGGTATGCACACCATCGCCTATCCATCTGATCCCCCTTCACTGGTGAAGGTTAGATTTAAATGTTAAGTAGTACAGTTACTATTCATCTGACACCTACTTCTACTGGAAAAAGCTTAGCAGAAGAGGAGACCTACCAACTGTCAAAAGCAAATTTCATTGTTCATGGTTGTCCGAAAGGGTAAACTGTCCATATTGTTTACTCTATGGAAGTCAGTTTGTGGCCAGAATGAGTCACTTCAGTTACTCAGCCAATCACCAGCCAAGCTGCTGCCTGGCCACTTAGTTTTGCCACAGCCTCTGGAAAAGCAATAGATGTAGTCCCATTCCTCTTCATGTTTTTTCAAGAATGTGAGGCCAGTAACTATAGTAATGCTGGGATTTGTTTTTGGTTAGGACAGAACTGCTCTGGGTCCACATAAGATTTGATTATGTGGAATTGGGGTTACATGCAAGTTGAGGCCTGAAATTGCATGCAATTCACTACTCCTCAGGAGGAGGCCATATCTCAAAAACTATTATTTTCCAAAGGCAATGATGGTAAAAGGTGTATGGCATGGAGGACTACTGGGCCTTGAGAACAGGCTGTGAAGCCTACGCCCATGGTCAAACATAAAAAAAAATAATAAATAAAAAACGAACAAATCACACAAAAAACAATGGAAGGACCATATGGGCTGAAACGATAATATTACCAAACTCTTGTCACCCCACAGGATGAACAACTGTACCAGTAGACTGTCTTATTCATGGGCCGGTCAGCTGGCGTTAATGGAATATTAGTTACAAGAATACGCTCACTTACACTCACCTGTCGACTTCTGTGACAAGCCCTGTCACATAAGCATCATTGTGAAGTTCTATGGTTGTCTTCCATCCTTCCAACCCCATTACCAAACACGTCAAAGTGTTTAACTCGCGGTGGCGACTGCGAGCATGGATTCCCATTACAATTTTTATTTCCAACTATTACCAAAAATACGGAGAACAGCACGAACCATGTAACCAGCTGATCGTCACTGAACTTGAAGAATGTACAATGACGTCACGTTCCCGCGCTGCAGACGGCACTGGAGTCGGTTACACAATAAAGCAAAATCCCCCCCCCCCCCAGGAGCCAACGTGTCGGTCGCAATTTTTTATTCTTTTTTTTCTTACCCTTCTCCCGTGACGATACCCCTGGGAAGGACTTGTAATGAAGGAGTTAATGAAACCCCTCTGTTTCAAAGTGTCTCCCAAGCTGAGTAATTTCAACCTATCTATCCTAATCCCTTTGAGAAACACATGCCACAGATGCAATAGGACGACTACAAGCACACACTGGCAGGTGGAACTGAACTAAATTGCAATTTTTATTGTTGTAAAGGATAGAGTACTAATACAAGAGAAAGGTGGTGGGGCTTGCCACACACCTTCTCCAGCAAATACAGTTATCACTAGTTATAAATTCGTGGGTGTAGCTGCATGCCCTTTGGCAAATATTATCTGTAGTCTATGTTATTAAAATGCAGTACAGTATCACCGAGAGCAACCCAAAACTCCAGAAGGAACACAAAGAGGAGCAAATACAGCGCAATTGGACTCCTGGCGACAGGGACATAAGTCCGCCCGGGCCACGCGCCCCTATGACCCGGAGCTCGCCCGCGGCCACCATAGCAGGAAAATGAGACTACCTTCCAGGCGAACCGACCACCGACAACCACGGGGTGGAGCTATTACTCTAGCTACAGTCAGGACCCTTGAGACGGCCGGTAGCTGCTCAACCCTCCTACAGGAGACGGCCTGCAGCTGCTCTGGAAGTAAAGAGGAAACAGCCAGTAGCTGCTCCCGCCTTTGTCAGGAGACAGCCAGAAGCTGCTCTGAAAGTGCCCTTCAAGAGACAGCTGGTAGTCGCTCGACCCTCCTACAAGAGACGGCCTGCAGCCGCTCTGGAGGTAATGAGGAGACAGCCGGTAGCCGCTCCCGCCTTCATCAGGAGACGGCTGGTAGCCACTCTGAAGGTGTCCCTCTAGAGACAGCCTGTAGCCGTTTGACCCTGCTACAGGAGACGGCCTGCAGCCACTCCGGAGGTAATGAGAGACAGCCAGTAGCCACTCCCACCTTCATCAGGAGACGGACGGTAGCTGCTCCGAAGGTGCCCTTGCGTCAGCCTGTAGCCGCTCCCTCCCACAGGCCACTGCCAGTAGCTGGGCCCTAAGGCAGGAGACGACTGGTAGCCGCTCCCCCATCAGGTGCTGATTCCTGCCCACCAACCTATGACCCAGAGGGAGAAACCAGCCCAGAGGAGTATTGGAGAGGCCCTGTAACTACCACCGGACTCTTCTCACTACAGCTGGTTCCTGAGAGGACCCACCTGACAGACCCTGACGGAGGCCAACGCCGCAGCCCACTCCTGACAGCATCCCCAAACCATTGGAGACCACAGCCCCCAGGCCCTCTGGACTGACCCCAGGACCTCCGGGTGGGAATCCCTTCACCCTGACGCCGGAGATCTTTGTCCTCCCTCAGGCGTCTAAGCAAGAGGTTCAGGCAGCTGTTCAGCCCCAGTCCCGAGGGCCAGACTCCTGCCCCAAGCCCTGAAAGCGTGGGACCCTTCACCACCAGCAGCCCCGGACGAGAGAGGACGCCCCTATGCGTGATCCCGTGGCCCCTGAATACGGAGGCCCCTGGTGGAGTTCAGTCCCGTCAGTAGTGAGGCTGAGCCATTCCTGCTGCCCTTGTACCTGACTGCCAGTAGGCCCAGTCCCAAAAGTGAGTGACAGTGAACGCACAGTGTCCGTGACGTAGTGAAACAAGGGCAGAACAGTGAGTTATCAGAATATGGAAAGTCAGTGAGAAAGCATCAGTTATAATATAAAAGAAAGGTGGAATAAGATAACAGTAAAACAGTGAACACAGCAAAGTAGTGAAATAAGGGTCTGTTTCAAGTGAACACACTACCATATATAGTGACCCCACCTCACTTTAAGATCATACTGAAGCCCCAGTGTAAGAGTAATTGTTATGCAGCGTATTCTGTGTCCCGACTTCTCGGGTCCAGTTACGGTGCAGCTCTGGGTCCTTAATTCCTGACCGGGCCAGCACTAGCAAGGAAGGGAAAACACAAACACCAGGGGTAGACAAATACACTAGTACTGTATATTAATAAAGAACAATTACACACACAGCGTTCTATGATCAGAGTCCGAGTTGCACAATGCTTTACACTGATATTGATCTCAATCACTGTCCATCTAGTTCAGCAACTTTGTCTCACATCAGGGCTATTTCCCTTACCATATCACAAGCAATATGTCACTGTCACGAATCAATTCGCGACATTTCCATTTTGTGAGAAGCCACGAACTATTAGTGGAAAACTCACTGTTTTTCGTTCAGTTAACCGCTCATTCGGACGGAAGCTTTGTCAAATCAGTTTTTCATTGTCATACGTGATCGTCTCTGTGTGAGACATTAGCGCTTCCGATGAGCGATTGTTTTGGGCGCGTTTCGTTCACTCGACCGTTAGAAAATACGGCTTAGTGCTCCGCCTTTCTTTCCCACGATTTGAATTCAGTCTTGTGTTTGCTGTGACGGAGAAAGGGTCTGTGCTCAGAAGTGGAGAGGTCAGCTAGCACCCCAAGCTCCATTAGTACAGTTAATCCCGGTACTCCCACCTTAGTGGTGATACATAGTATTCATCGACTGGTATTTCTTTTGTGTATTTTGTAGTTTTAAGAGCTTAGTTAAGGTGTTTTTCCCTAGGCGTAAGTATTTAGCTTTTGTGAGAGTGAGTGAGTGCGTCTCATTGATTTGATTTGAAATGTAATGTTAAATTTATTTTTGTAATTAATAAATTTAACAGTTCTATTCCTTGAGCTTCATGTAAAGTAAACTCGTGTTTCATTTCTCCGAATTAAGCTTATTTCCCACATAACTCCTAGCTTGCATAAACGTTTTACTATTCATAACTGGTACTTAGACCAGTCTTGTTGTATTAACTTAAAATCCGTTGTGCCAGGAGTTAATGCATCAGCAAGAACCTGATGTTATTATTATTAGTATTAGTTATTTATTGTCAGGGGTGATGTAACTTTCTCCAGAGGCTAACAGTACAGTAATTCAGCAATTGTGAGTAATTAGTCTCTGCTGTGTACTGTTGAGAAAGTTTATAAATTCTCGTTCTTAGAGAATCTTAGCAAATCAGCGTAAAGTAATCGTTGCTTGATGTAGCAAGACAATCATTGTCTCTGCTCTTCAATATTATTGAATATTATTATCAATTTGAATAATATTTAACCATTTATATCAAAATTACAGATCTATTATAAAAACCCCGTGACAATTGGCGACCTCATTCCAGGATATTAACTCCTAGCTCTAAAGCTATTCACGAGATAGTGCTCACTCATTCATATTTAGGTATTTATCATTAAAGTTTATAGGCACAAGCTTACTGGTGTTTACCCTTAATTTAGCAAGTGAATTTTGCTTTATTAATCAATAGAATACTTAACTCTAGTTTATTTTTGGTAACGCCAGACGATTTTATTCGCTCCTGGGAAGTCGCTGTACCCATTGTGTTTATTATTGAGTCTTCCCAGTCATTTACATTTTTGATTTATTCTTTGCCAGTTAACTAGATAAGACTGGTCACCACTAGCTTGTGTCTGTATTCTTTACTTGTGTTTATTAGTATTCGTCGCTAAGCAGTCAGTGCTCAATTTCGGTTACTTAGTAAATTGAGCTAGCATCATGGCTACAGCTGTATATGTACAGGAAGCCAAAGATATTGGTCTCACAGACCCAGAGAAAATACAGAGTTACGTTCTCTCACGGTTCAATTACGAGCAAGAACGTGAGAAAGATGCTCGTGAAGAGCGTAGGATTCAGCGCGAATGCGAGCGAGAACAGCGCGAACACGAGCAGAAACAACGCGAGCTCGAGTTAGAAAAAGAGCGAGAACAGCGCGAACACGAGCAGAAACAACGCGAGCTCGAGTTAGAAAAGAGCGAGAACAGCGCGAACACGAGCGAGAACAGCGCGAATACGAGCGTGAACAACGAGACAAAGAACGAGAACATGAACTTGAAGTGCTGAAGCTCAAGCGAGATTCCTTGGCTTCAGACACGTCTGGTGCAGTTGGTCAAAGCTCCACGAGCTTTCTCCTGCACATGTCCTGGCGACCCCACGCATCAAGCTTCCTTCATACAAGGAAAGCGAGCGAATCGAGCCGTACATAGCTCGTTTTGAGGACATGGCAGACTTATATCAACTGGATGAGGCAGCTAAGCGGCTTCAGTTTCTTAGCCTATTTGAGGGCCCTGCCCTCGATATTCTCCACAGAATTCGTGGAGACAATCTCACATATGAGATGATGAAAGCTGCACTCATTAAGGCGTATGGTCTCACAGTAGACGACGCCAAAGTTCAGTTCATGCGAGCTCGTCTCCAAGACAAGGAGACAGCTGTTCAGTTCCTTGATCGTCTCACAGCTTACTTAAATGAGTGGATGGAGAAAGATGAAACTCCTTCCACAGCGTGAGGGGATGACTGACCTTATGCTGCGTACACAGCTAGAGGTCGTGGCCTGCTGAGCTCATGGCACAGCTTAAGATCTGCCAGGTGAAAGATGCCAGCCAAATGGCAGAGAAGGCTGACGCATTCTTTACTGCATACGGGTATCAAGCTCGTAAGCAAAACACCTGGAGCAGAAAAGATACTGCCAAGTCTGGGAAGCCGTCTCAGACTGAATCCCAGCACCAAGGCCGTTCTCAGAGTAATGGCCAAGGTCCAAAACCGCAGTGGAAGGACCAGGGGCAAAACACTCAGAAACCTGAGTGGAAGAGGTACAACAAGTACCCTAACCAGCAGCAGTATCAGCCACACAACCGACCGTCGGGACAAACTTTTTCACCAGCTCAAAAGAGGCAGGAAGCGAACGCAGCCTTCATTCCTCAGCAGCAGCCTGGTGGTCACGTCCCTACCAGTGTGGGTACTTCCCCACAGTTCACTAGTCCCACAGTGACAGTGAACCCCCCTCCACAGATGGCCAATGTTCCATCTCCCCAATATAACCTTCAAGGCACAATGTTTGCCACATCAATTCAGCAGCCTCATGAGTGGCTAGCTGCTTCCTCCACAGGCCCTCCCACAGGTGACAGTACCTTCCTTGTTCAGCCAGGGTTTGTGGGAGGCATTCCTGTGAAAGGTCCTGAGAGACAATGGTTCCTCAGGTTGCTCTGTTAAACAGAGTTTAGTTCGGCCCTGAGCAGTATACAGGTCGACAGATCCATGCAAAGCTTATTGATGGATCAGTGAGATTGTTCCCTGAGGCATGTATCCAGGTGGCATCTCCATTTTATACTGGTATGACACTTGCAGTTGTCATGCCAGAGCCTCTATTTGACTTGATAGTAGGCAATATTCAAGGAGCCAAGGATAGTTGCTCCGATGATGGCGCCACTCAGACTTCGGCTGCTGTGGTGACACGAGCCATGACTGAGGCTCTAGACTGTGTCACCCCAGTGATCATTGAATCGCCGCAAGATCTGATGTGCAGTCAACTTGTTGTGCAAGAACAACATTCTGACCCGACACTTGCTGCCGTGCGAAACAAACAAAAGGGTCGAGTGATTAAGTATTCACGGGAGGTCGAGCCGTTCCTTCGCAAACAAGGACGGCTCTACTGTGAGTCACGAACACCCGAGGCGAGTTCGACTGCAGTTTGTCGTTCCCGCCAAAGTACCGCCCAGCAGTGTTACAATGGGGTCATTGTCCAGCCCTCAGGAGGTCACCTGGGCAAAAGGAAGACCCAGGGCCGTATCCGAGCTGACTTTTTCTGGCCAGGGATGGGACGAGACATAGACAGTTTTGTCCCGTTCCTGCAGTGTGTGCCAAAGTATCACCACTGATCAGGGACATGTCCTTCCTGTGCCGTTCATAACCACACCTGTAATCTCTGAGTCAGTTGAGAGACAGGGTAGTGGTGAAGTGGGTGCAGACCTGACGTCTCACCCATTGGCCCCACAGGACACATTATGTACAGGGCCTGTACATACATATTATGTACCGTAAGTTAAGGGGGAAGTTGAGAGGCGACTTGAGGCTATGGAAGACCCAAGTTTGCATAAGGATTCTCAGCTTCCCGGTACTAATATATGTACCGTATGTTAAGGGGGGAAGTTGAGAGGCGACTCGAGGCTATGGAAGACCCAAGTTTGCATAAGGATTCTCAGCTTCCCGGTACTAATATATGTACCGTAGGTTAAGGGGAAAGTTGAGAGGCGACTTGAGGCTATGGAAGACCCAAGTTTGCACAAGGATTCTCAGCTTCCCGGTACTAATATATGTACCGTAGGTTAAGGGGAAAGTTGAGAGGCGACTTGAGGCTATGGAAGACCCAAGTTTGCACGAGGATTCTCAGCTCCCCGATACTAATATAAGTATTGTAGGTTAAGGGGGAAGTTCGAGAGAGAACTCCGCAGAGGCGACTTGAGGCTATGGAAGACCCAAGTTTGCACAAGGATTCTCAGCTTCCCGATACTAATATAAGTATTGTAGGTTAAGGGGGAAGTTCGAGAGAACTCTGCAGAGGCGACTTGAGGCTATGGAAGACCCAAGTTTGCACAAGGATTCTCAGCTTCCCGGTACTAATATAAGTATTGTAGGTTAAGGGGGAAGTTCGAGAGAGAACTCCGCAGAGGCGACTTGAGGCTATGGAAGACCCAAGTTTGCACAAGGATTCTCAGCTTCCTGGTACTAATATAATTATTGTATTGTAGGTTAAGGGGGAAGTGAGAACTCTGCAGAGGCGACTTGAGGCTATGGAAGACCCAAGATTGCACAAGGTTTCTCAGCTCTCCGATATTAATATAAGTACTGTAGGTTAAGGCACAGGTTGAGGACCAGTGTGCAGTTCGAGGCTATGGAAGACCCGAGTTTGCACAGGGATTCTCAACTTGCCGATCATAATCGTGTGCTAAAATTAATGGCGACCTCGACTGTACGTCGTAGCACTGACTGCTAGGCAGAGAGAGTAATTGTAACATGATAAAATTTTGTCTCATTGACACTTTTGATGCTCCACCTCAATTGGTTTTGCAGGTTCAGCAATGGGTGTAGCAGTTTTGCTGTGCGGACCAGCTGATCGTCTGCCGCACGCTGCCACCTCTTCTCCTCTGCCTCCGTCGTCGCCATAATATTTACTATGTCATTTTACACGTAGGTACAGTTACACTACAACTGTCACACCTACACCGTGTATTACATACACCACGCTACACAACAATTAGTTGTCAGTGTAAATGTAGCGAATTTTCGCTCAGTTTGACCTGAGTACAGGATTTTCACCGTCGTCACGGAGTTTTTCCCTCAAGCTTGCTTCTATTAACGTAAATACGAGGTTTTTTCGCTCACTGACGACTGCGACTTTCTCCTGTAGCAGGATAGCACACACACCACAGTGTGAATCTTGTGTGACTGAGTTAGGATTTATATGTATGTATATTGAAATCTTTCTTCTGAAGGAAGAAAGATTTAATTTTCATGGGGCGTAATGTCACGAATCAATTCGCGACATTTCCATTTTGTGAGAAGCCACGAACTATTAGTGGAAAACTCACTGTTTTTCGTTCAGTTAACCGCTCATTCGGACGGAAGCTTTGTCAAATCAGTTTTTCATTGTCATACGTGATCGTCTCTGTGTGAGACATTAGCGCTTCCGATGAGCGATTGTTTTGGGCGCGTTTCGTTCACTCGACCGTTAGAAAATACGGCTTAGTGCTCCGCCTTTCTTTCCCACGATTTGAATTCAGTCGAGTGTTTGCTGTGACGGAGAGAGGTCCTGTGCTCAGAAGTGGAGAGGTCAGCTAGCACCCCAAGCTCCATTAGTACAGTTAATCCCGGTACTCCCACCTTAGTGGTGATACATAGTATTCATCGACTGGTATTTCTTTTGTGTATTTTGTAGTTTTAAGAGCTTAGTTAAAGGTGTTTTTCCCTAGGCGTAAGTATTTAGCTTTTGTGAGAGTGAGTGAGTGCATGTCTCATTGATTTGATTTGAAATGTAACGTTAAATTTATTTTTTTGTAATTAATAAATTTAACAGTTCTTTTCCTTGAGCTTCACGTAAAGTAAACTCGTGTTTCATTTCTCCGAATTAAGCTTATTTCCCACATAACTCCTAGCTTGCATAAACGTTTTACTATTCATAACTGGTACTTAGACCAGTCTTGTTGTATTAACTTAAAATCCGTTGTGCCAGGAGTTAATGCATCAGCAAGAACCTGATGTTATTATTATTAGTATTAGTTATTTATTGTCAGGGGTGATGTAACTTTCTCCAGAGGCTAACAGTACAGTAATTCAGCAATTGTGAGTAATTAGTCTCTGCTGTGTACTGTTGAGAAAGTTTATAAATTCTCGTTCTTAGAGAATCTTAGCAAATCAGCGTAAAGTAATCGTTGCTTGATGTAGCAAGACAATCATTGTCTCTGCTCTTCAATATTATTGAATATTATTATCAATTTGAATAATATTTAACCATTTATATCAAAATTACAGATCTATTATAAAAACCCCGTGACAGTCACCAATGTAGGTATATTAACACAGACAGATTTACATATAACACAACCCAGTATACCCACAGCGACAGTTCTTAAGCCTAGTTGCTTGCGTGACATATACTAGCTAACACATCATCTCCGCGTGACATATACTGAAGTCCCTATCTAACTTAGCTTCTATACACGTGTCACACAGGCCGAGAATATACCATAGGTCACACTGGGGGCGTAGGGGGGAGAGGGGCTTAATGACGATAGGGAAAGTTACTCTCTGGAGAGCCGGGTCGGGGGTAGGGAGGAGAAAAGTTGGGGGGGAGGATATGGCCTTGATATCTTGCTGTTATGTGAATGGTGCAGGCTTGTCTGTCACTGTCCGAGAGGGGGGGGGGGTCTTGAACCGGGGCTGGGGCTATACACTCCATGCGTGATTTACAGGGGCTCGATTCATTAATGGGGGGGGGCACTATAGTCGGGGGGGGGGGAACAACATGCCGCATATGGGGATAGGAACACAGGGTGACGGTTTGCTGGTAGTTCACTGGAGGAGGGGTCCACGACACTAGGGGGGTATATGATCATGAGACCCGTCACTCATAGTTCTGACGGAGGGGAGGCCACGGGCCTTGGGGGAGAGGACCTATGCAGGGAGCTCCAAGTGGCGGCTGGGCGTGAAAGGTGGGCCGTCCAGGGAGCTGTGCAGGGCAGCAGGGCCCATGGAGTTGCCACTAGTCCAGGAGTGATGGGGCAGCATCTTGGGCAGCTTCCTCGCCGCATCAGCCCTGCAGGAGGCAGGGCTCTCGGGACTGGGCCCAAAGAGGGCCAGAAGTCAGGCAGTGTGCCGTTGGCCCTTGGTCATCTTCGGGGTCCGAGGGAGGGCCTGGAGGAGACCCAGCCTGAGTGTCGGCCGGAGTAAGGGTGCTGCCAAGGTAGGGCGGCCTATACCCCAGTCCGGGGTGGCCGTCAGGAAAGAACTACAGCCGCCTGCATCAGGGGAGACCCTTCGGTCTCGGCAAGTATCTGGGGAGGCCCACTGACTCTGGGAACTGCAGCTTCTGCTGCAGGGGGAGGCTGACAGGGGAGAACTGCGGCCTGTGGTCCTGGCGGAGCCCGTCAGCGTCTGGGGTGACCCAGGCTGCAGGGACCAGACTCCGGGCCTTGGGGGTGTCTCATCTGGTTTGGACTCAGAAGGGGAACCTGTAGGGGAAGAAGCTCCAGCCCTCCAAGGACAGAGCTGGAAGGAGTGGCACCTCACTCTAACACCAGGGTGGTGAGGTGAGTCAGAGGTGACTCCATCCGTCAGGCAGCCTTGTCGGGCACTGCATGTGCTCCTACGTGGAACAGGGGTACGAGGGCACTCCAGGCACTCCTGTCGTGGGGCTAGGGTCTCCTACCTTGGAGATGTCAGGAGGAAGAGGTCGGATGTACACTCTTGGCTAGTCCTGCAGCACCGACAGAGCGTGCCCTCCCTTTGTCGGGTTGGGGTTGCCTGTCCCTGGGACGTCAGGAGGAAGAGACCGGATGTACACTCTCGGCTAGTGTTGCAGCTCCGACGAAGCGTGCCCTCCCTTTATTGGGTTGGGGTTACCTGTCCCGGGGATGTCAGGAGGAAGAGGTCGGACGTACACCCTCGGCTAACGCCACAGCTCTGACGAAGCATGCCTTCCTTCCGTCTGGGAAGGTCCTGTGCCTGTAACGTTGGGAGGAAGAGGCCGGACATACTCTCTCGGCTTTCGCCACAGCTCCGACAAAGCGTGCCCTCCTTCAGTCTAGGCAGGGGAACAGCAACTCTAGAGGCTTCTCCAGAGTCCTCACTTAAATATGGAGCCGATTCAGACGACTCGGCGTCCAAGGGTGTGCCTGGGAACTTGCCACTGCAAGTCCCAGCCCGATTCTGTCGAGCACTTCCTCTGCTGAGTAGTGTACTTTTTTCGTACACTACCGAGTGGAATGGCTGCGCGGAAGAGGGTCGCCGGGTCGCGAGGGAGATGTGTTGTTGTTGCCTGGACATCCACCCAGGTAAGTCAGCCCCTTCGTTGTCTCCTTGTGGGGTGGGTGTCACCCCCTCACTCTCTCCTCCTGGGGTGGTGGTGTCGGGCTCATCCCGCCGCGCTGGTATTTCAGTAATAATTAACGACACGACAGACAAACCAGTTAGCCTGCCAGCAGTGAAAATAGTGCCACAAACTCCACCAGTATACAGAACCTAGACTTTCCCAAATAGTAGTGTCTAGCTTCACTGCCCTAAGTGCTATTCATCTTACCCGACCTTGTCCTAAACAGTATCCTGTGCGATACTAACACTCGATATCTAAGCCTTAGAATTATAATTGTTCAGCATAACTATTTGTGACATCTGCCCGTTCCATTGCAGAATTTAGCAATACACATGTAAGTTTGTTGCCTTGAGTTTTTGTGTCCTGCCTCTCTCTTATTTGACTAAGCTCCGGTCTAGAAAGAGAACGCAGCTACACACTAGGCGTTAGAGGGACGAGAAGGTGACCCTGAAACACCTAGCATTACAGCTATAAAATATTAAGGACTATGTAAGATATATTATATACAGGAGAGAGGAATAGAGGCACAGAATCATAGTCCCAGTCCAAGATATGATGGCATTGCACCGCCTTAACAGTGGGCAATCGCTGTAAAAGGTGAGCATAAGAAGAGAGGATAAATGCTGTAGGCCAGTTGGCCCATGCTATGCAGTTCCTACATAAGAGTGAACTGTGACTAAACTTGCGACAAGGATAGCAATGTAAAAGGTTCATCCTGCCCACCAAAGCCTGCAGTGGAAAAATATAGGAAGGTGCGAAAGGCATTTTTTTTTTTAGCACCTTTCTTATCACAGTCTTCTTTCTGATTGTCAGAATGGGTTCCGCCAGGGACGCTCCATTGGCAATCTTCTCACCTACAGTACCTTCCAGACTTCTGGTCTGGGACTCTGGCAAAAGCTTTGCCATTGCACTTGACATCTCGAAGGCTTTCGATCGAGTCTGGCATAAATCTTTAATTTCCAAACTGCCCTCTTACGGTTTCTACCCATCAATCTGTGCCTTCATCACTAACTTCATTTCTGGTCATTCTATATCCGCTGTTGTTGACGGCCATCGTTCTTCTCCTAGGACCTAGAGTGATCAATAGTGGTGTTCCTCAGGGTTCTGTTCTACCACCAACTCTTTTTTCTATTCACAGATGGTCTTTTAATCAGTACATCTAACCCTAACTACTCATACTCTGAGACTCCACCCTTCATCTTTCCATTCAATTCTTGCATCGTCCACCTCAGCAGTTATTTCAACAGTCAAGGGATGAAGCTATGGCACACCTAATGTCTAACTTGGCCTATATCTTTGTTTTTTAGTAATCAAAAACTCAGTTTTTACATCTTTCAACTTGTCAGAATCATCCGGAGGAGTATATCCTCTAATTTTTAACAATATCTAACTCAATCCTGCATCATCTTAATCATTCTTGGGGCTTCATTCTCTCGGGATTTATCATGGAAAGATCATATGACCTTGTAATGGTGCTAATAATCGAGAGGTCATTTATAAGTTCTGAGTAAGACTTTTCCCTTCACTCACTTGTCGCTAAAAATAAGCACAATAATATTTGTGCTTACTCTAATATTAAGGTTCCATGATTGTTATGGGAATGAGATTAGATTCAAAGTGCCCGCCATCCTTAACTCAGATGGGCTACTCGCGACCCCGACGTCCTGTTCTTGCGGTGTGACGTAACCTTCCACTTTCCCCTCAGTCCCCTAAAATCCTAGTAAAACTAAATTGTTAAAAACAGATGAGTGTATGATAACAATCGCATTCAATAACCCTTCCTCTTATTGAAATAACCACCCCGGCCGGGAGATCCGGACACCACTACCCCAGGAGGAGGATATGGGGAGGTGGCTAACATCCCAAGACGAGGCAATGGGGAGATACACCAGCATTCCGCGCCACAGCAACATATATCCCCCGTGACCCAACGCCCCTCTTCCACGCAGCTGGACCACCAGGAAGTACATCGATCGAGTGCATTACCCTCTGACGGAGAGAGCACTCGCCTGAATCGGGGTGGGACTCTTCCTAGGAAAGTCCCAAGCAGGCCCTCGGACACAGAGTCCACCGGACTTGCCTTCACAAGAGGGAGAGCCACAGCCAGCGCTCACAGTGCTACTTTACCCCAGGGGAGCAGCGCGCAATAGTATCCACTGGATCTTCTGTAGGAGGAACGTCCACCGGATCTCCTCCTTCTGCCACCCACCTCCAGGAGCAGGCGTCTCGGACCGTCACCTCGATGACCTTCGCCTGTTCTCCCCAGGAGGGCGGCGGGCCCCGTGGTAGTAGCCAGCAGATCTGCCACTGGGGGAGAGACCACCGGTTGTCCCCCAGCTGCACTTTCACCTGACACCAGGAGGGCAGCAGAGGCCACTGGACCTGCTGTACAAGACATAAGACCCGCTGGGACTTCTCCTGTTGTCCCTGGGACGAGTGGTCCCCCAGCAGCATCCCCTGGACCTGTCAGCCTGAGGGAGTATCCATTGGATCTCCCTCGACCACTACCCTGTGAGGGAGCCTGGGCAGTGTCCCTCGTACCTGCCAGGCAGAAGGAGTGTCCTCTGGACCCCCTTCCTCCGCCCTGGTGTGGAGCTTCAGCAGGGACCATCATGACCACCTGGCTGAGGAACAGGCCATTGGTCGTTCCTCCTCCACGACTCCGGAGGCTCCCCACAAGGGAGCCGTCTCTGGCTCAGCCCCACCTCTCCTGTGGCTGAGCAAGATGCCCCTCCCGCCTCCCCTCCTTCACGAAGCATGGAGACTGTTCCTCCACAGGACCCCTGTCTGAGAGTACCTGGGACGGGACCACCTTGAGGCCAGGCGTCCTGTCTCTGCAGCCCAGCCCCTGACGCCCTCAGCAGCTGACGGACTCCCCCAGGGTGAGCGGCCACAGTCCACTCCTAATGGCCTCCTCCTCTAGGCGAGACCGCAGCCCCTGGACAATGGCGGGCACCCTGCCGTGCAGTCCCCGACGCCTTCAGCAGCTAATGGACTCCTCCAGGGCGGGCAGCCGCAGCCAACCCCTGACGGCCTCCTCCTCCAGGCGAGACCGCAGCCCCAGAACAACGAAGGGCATCCGGCAGCTGGCCCAAGGCCTGGGCCAGCCCAGGTCCGCCCCCAGGACTCCCACCTCAGTCAAGGGCAGGCACCGTGCTGAGCTCCTCCTAGCCCTGTTCAGCTTCAGCCCAGAGGGTCACCATACTCCCAGGGTCCCCACCAAGAAAGGGCCTCCCATCACTCCGCCCTTCAGCTCGACCCGGACCCCAGATCACGCCATATGAGACTAGCACCGGGAACACACCCGGCCCAGGGTTGCCAGGTCTCGCTGACTGGAAGAGGCCAAACATTTTCTCATTAAGGCCAAATGTAAGGCCAAACCTCAAACACCACAAAATATTATTATATAATACTACATATCGGTCTACTTGTACACCAAGTATACCTAACTCTCTGTCGTAAAATAATAAGTAGGCTACTCACCATTTGTGCCTGAATGTGGAGACTAATTTCTGTTTGTTATCACTGCTTTCTGTTTCTTATCACTGCTTTCTTTGAAAGCAGTGATAAGAAACAGGGAAGTGAGCATGGAAGTGAAAAAGTTACTACATGACAGTATTGTGATACCAACTCAAACATACGGAAGTGAAGCTTGGACGTTGTTGGAAGGACACAAGCCAAGAGTGAGAGCAGTGGAAATGAGTTATTCAAGAGGAGCCTGTGGAGTCACATGGAGAGACAGGCTGACGAATGAGGATATAAAGGAGCGTTGTGGTGTTGATGTGGATGTGATAGGAAGCGTTATGAGGAACACACTAAGGTGGTTTGGCCATGTGGAGAGGATGGAGGGTGAAAGACTGACGAAGAGAGTGTATGTGAGCTGAGGTGGAGGGGGGAAGAGGGAGGGGGAGGCCGAGGATGAGATGGAGGGATGGGGTGGAGAGGTATATGAGAGGGGGATGTGAGTTGGGAGCAGGGCAGTGAAATGGCGGGGGACAGGGCGACTTGGAGGCGATTTGTTTGTGGCCACCCCAAACGGGATTGAGGCGTCTGGCAATAGATAGATAGACAAATAGAACTTCAGAGCAGTTCCTGATTAGAAGTCCACTTGCAGGATTTCTTCAAAATCATCACATTCTTGGTCACTAGGACTGGTTGCACTGGAGGCAAATCTTGCGCCTGATGTTGATGGTTCTATAGATGAGGCTTCAAGGAGAGGTCTGGTCGTGTACATAGAGTTGTTGAACAAACTTAGCATCTTATCAGTTACTTTAAACTTGTTGCAGCATATCTTTTCTCCAGCAAGATGACTCCTAATTCTTAAAACAGCTTCCATGGTTTCGAAAGTGAGTCTGTTTCTGACTTTGGTCTTTATATTTGTTACATGAGAAAAAATTCTTTCAACAAATGCATGGCTTAATGGTAGTGCATGAGCATTCAGAACCATTTGAGCGAGTTCAGAAAAGCATTTCACTCCAGCAGCATTTTCATACTGCTTTACAACTACTCAGAATTGAACTGAATCATGTGGTATTTCATCACCGTCAAACTCTTTTTTTCCATTCCACGAAAAGAAGCTTGTCGTACTGAAGTTCAAGCTGAAAATCTGTCTCTCTACTAACACCTGGGTTATCAGTTAGGTGAGTAAATGATGCAGCGATCCTCTGAAATGGCTTTCGCATCTGACTTAAGCACTCCTTTGGTTGAAAATATTTCAGATTTTCAAGTATGTCAGTGTCCCGACTTAGCCTTTTCTCTAACTGATTTTTGGCCTCAAGGGGGAAACCATGGCACCTGTGCTTGATATTTGATTTTTCTTGTTCAGACAGCTTTGATTTGGAAAGTTCAAGCTCAAATTTAGCTCCATATCTTACTCGGTCCAAAGGCAGTTCAACAGAATCTGAAGGGTCTTCATACAATCTTCTAGCAAAAGAGGTGTGTAGCTGCTTTAACTCATAAAAAACTTTTGAAGGCTCAGCATCAGTAACTTGAAATGAAGCATTAACCGATTCAAAATCTTGAACTATGGGTAGAGCAAATGTTAGGTACAAGTAATTTCTTTCATCACAAATCATTTGATGAATAATCCGTGCGTGATAATTCTTATCTTTCTCTGCAATTACTGAAAAGTAAGCTTTTAGCTCATACCACTGAGTCAGGATATTGAAGATACACTCTCGTTTTACAAGCCATCTTGTGTTGCTAGGGGTGATCAATCTCGAAGGCTGGATGCAGTCATCATTCATCACAGTAAAAATATCCTTGAACTGTTCTCTTCTAACAGAACTAAGCTTGAACCAACGTGCCACCTCTGATATTAAAAAATCCAGATTAGCAGGAAGACAAAGAGGCATGTTCACGGCACAGAGCGAGGCTATGACATGAACGTATCACAAATATTATCTTGGGATTTCTTTCTCGTAATCTTGACAGTACTGAATTATGTGCACCACATACATTGCTGGCACCATCACTGGAAAATCCCATGCAGTTGCGAATGTCAACACCAATTTTTCTCAAGAAATCCTCTATGGCATCATATAAAGCACCTCCAGTAGCTGAAGTTACCGGAATCAATGCCAGAAATGCAGTTTTAAAG
Source organism: Coenobita brevimanus (assembly GCF_032717465.1). NCBI lineage: Eukaryota > Metazoa > Arthropoda > Malacostraca > Decapoda > Coenobitidae > Coenobita > Coenobita brevimanus. The sequence goes on along the minus strand of NC_136979.1, from coordinate 10,375,275 downwards.
GACGAATTTTGTTCACTGAAGAAACGAACACAAGGGCAAAGGTGCTTGAACCCAGAAGTATCAGTGGACTCATCAATTAACAGAGAATACTTAGTACTTTTCAATTCACTGATCAACTCTTCCAGGATTGAAATACAATGTTCTTCAGACTTGCAGAACACTTTGTTCTGTGCAACTTGACATTTTCTAATGCCTATCCTTTACTAAATTCACTTATTATTTCAGTATAATGGTCAACTGAACTGATACTACTGTGGCAAGCAATGCCCACTGCATATTTGACTTCAAATATTTTCTCTTGATCACGTTGGCCAGTAAGTGTTGTGCCAAATTTTTTCATGATCTTACTGTCAGACTTAAGCACTGATTCAGAGGCTTTTCTGTGCTTCACAGTACCTTCATGTAAAACTAAGTTACTTTTTTTCATTGTATTAATTATACATTTACACAGTTTGCAGTAGCATGAGCCACCTCGGTTTGTTAACCACTTGTGATCTTTCTCCCATTCCTCTCTGTAGCTCCTTCCATCACTGTATGAACTTTTCCATTTACCCGTATTAACTCAAGTATGGTTCAGTCACTAGAGGTAAACAAAGTTACTTGGAAAAGTCTGTGGGTCTATAAGCAGAACCAAGGTGGAACATCACGCGCAGTAAGCAGTGGAGGGCGGAAGAAGACTGACTGGCCCTGACTTCACGGCAGTGTTGTCAAGCAGAAATCTTCAAAAGCGGTAAGCTTAACTTCAAAACGCGCTGACCATAGGTGAACAGTTCATATTTCCGCGCTAAATTGGACTTCAAAACGTACTAAATATAGAAGAAAATCTGATATTTTTTGCACTAAATTATTATGATGCGTTGTTGGGTCTCACCTGAACAGAACTCGTTCAGACGCATTTCGTACGGGTGGCTATGATTCACACCAGTTTTATCCGAGGAGTATTTATAATTAAATGTTAGAATGTGCTTCAGTTTTATATGTTTAATTTCAGTATCAACAAGTACGGCGGCATTAACGAAAAAGGCCACAAAAAGGTTAAAATCCAGTTGGCCTCAAAAGCAGTGAAGTTGGATGCCAACCACACCTCAAAAAGGCCAAATTGGCCTTTTAAGGCCAAACCTGGTAACCCTGAGTACCGGCCCTCCTCCCACATCGGACCGCCACCTGCAGCTACCTGTGCTGTAGCCTTGGGCGCGCCCCTTGCGCCCACCGATGACCGACCTACACTACAGCCCCTGTATGTGAACCCCTCCCCCTCGCCTTGATTGTCGCATCCCTGTGTGTCTAGATTTTTACCAAACCCCCGCATGATTCCCCCGAGTCCATTTCTTTGTGTGTCTCACCAGGTCGCAATACGTTACTCTTAATTTGTTTCAATTCACTACCCACAGTTCATCACACAGACTACACATTTCATGTTGCAGAAATCTGGGTAAAACACGAATTTAAATAACAAATTAATGCAGGAATTATTTTACATGTATAAACAGGTATTTCAAGCACGTGTATCGCGACCCCTATGTCTTACGAGTGGTGACATACAGTAGCCTAGTGCAGTGGAATATCCAACCTGAGATCAGCATACGTTCATGTAACAGACTCGTGTGATATATCCGATCGAGAGTATATTTCAGGGTAGCAAACCATCACTGGGTTGTCGAGCGTGTTTTTCCCTCTCTGTGCAATACATACCTAACCTGATTCTGTGTTTTATGCATGGTAATATATAGTGTCTTAATGTGTTATATTGCGTTCGTACCACATAGATGTATTGTATTGTGATATACAGTGTCTTGTGTTATACTGCGTTCATAATACGTGTGTGTGTTGTATTGTCATATACAGTGTCGTGTGTTATACTGCGTTCATGCCCGTATGTGCCTTGTATTGTGATATATATAGTGTCGTGTGTTATATTGTATTCAGGCCACCTGTGTGTATTGTACTGTGATATATAGCGTAATTGTGTTTTATACTGTACTGTCATATAGCGCACTTGTATTTTATATAGGATTGTCCATGTACTTGTGTGTGAACAGTTGTACTCTGTCTGTAAGGTAATATACGTGTAGATCTGGTTAGCCTGTGTTTGAACCCTATCCCTTGTCTGTATACTCTAGCCCGGTCCAGAATAAAGAACCCAAGGCCCGCACCGTATCTGAACCCAAAATGTTGGGCGCAGAATACGCTGCATAAGTGCATGATAACAATCGTATTCAATAACCCTTCGTCTTATATTAAATTCATATTGCCAAATTAGCTAAGGAAAAAGTTGATAAATGGAATTTTCCCTTGTCTTATTCTTGTAGCTGGCTCCCCTCGTCTTTGTAACACGACGCGGAGCAGAGCCGCGCAGGAATCCCTCTCGAACCCATACTTCCCATGGATTTGTAGGTTATTTTGCCCTCCTAAAGAGGGCACAGGTGCTGAGGGAAGAAATGCCTAGGTAAGAGGCTACCATGACCTCCGTAGAGAACACAGGAGATTAAAATACCCGCCGCCGGACCACCCACCCCGCCACCCCCCACCCCACCACCGGGCCGCTACCACATCACCACCCCAGGAGGACACAACGGTGGGGCTAGTGACCCAGGTCAAGAGGGTCACCGGGACACTACTGTCCTGAGTCCCTTTTCCCCGCAACTACCCCAACACCAGGTGACCGGAAAAAGCCAACGACCTTGCAGGCGGGACAACCATCGCCAGAATTGGGGTGGGACTGAACAAGTTTCAGGTCCCAAGTAACACCTTGGCGATGGCCATTGGTACAACCTCAAGGGCAGGAGGCCCAAGGCTACGGCCAGAAGTGCGCACCAGGGCGAGGGGGCCCTTAGCCACTCCAAGGGCAGGAAGCCCAAGGCTACAGCCAGAAGTGTGCACCAGGGCGAGGGGGCCCTTAGCCACTCCAAGGGCAGGAGGTCCAAGACTACAGCCAGAGGTGTGCACCAGGGTGAGAGGACCCTTAGCCACGGCTTTAGTATACCCAGGAGAGAGAGTCGCCTCTATGCTTCCCTCTCCACGTACCGGAGGGGACACGGACTCCGTGAATCCTTCTCCTACCTCTTCCCCCTGTGGGAGCCCTTCGTCACCATCTGGGAGTGTTGCCCCGGAGGTATCGCCAGAGTGGTGGCAAGGCCCGAAACCGGACCTACCTCCCACGCCTGGGAAATCTCTGTTCCTTCCAGACACCAGACGGAGACGATGCCACAGCCCAACCCTGTCGGCGCACCTCCCAGCAGACGACCGCAACCCCAGGACCCCCAGGCATGACCAGCAGACTCCAGATGAGGGTAACCCAGGCTCCCTCACCCCGCGGAGCCGTAGACGACAGGCCCGCCTCCTCCAGCTGTTTGACTCCAGTCCCGAGGGCCACCTCTCAGGTCGAGGCCCCCAGACAGGAGGGCCTCCCTGCACCCCACCAACGAGGCTCCAATACGAGGGCCTCCTCTCAGGTCGAGGCCCCCAGACAGGCGGGCCTCCCTGCACCTCACCGACGGTCAGGACCCGGGCAGTGACTCCCCTGCGGGTAGTGTGTTGCCCCTTGCAGGCAGAGTCCCCCTAGGGCCCTCTCCTCACGCCCATACGACAGAGTGCACTCCACCCAGGAAACACGGGTAAATAAGTGACGCCCCTTGTACCGAGAACAAACCAGGGGAAAGAACAGTGAACAGTGACCGAGTAAAGACCAGTGTAAAACCAGTGACAGTTACTATTAGTCTAAAAGAACTCAATACCCGGCAGAACAGAAAATGACTTAAACCCCCAGTAAAGAGAACTTAGAGTAATTGCGTGAGTCCCCAAGTAAAAGAACTTTCAGTGACTGTGAATGAAGACTAGGGTGCGCGGGTGAATCAAAAGCCTGTGTGTAAGTGCCGCCGCGACCGACTGCGTCAAGTGTCGCGATCCGCACCCTGTCTTATTTATAGTAGTATTTCCCCCACGGACTCTTAATCTTGTTTATTCCCCTTGTTTCTAACTAAGTATATATTCTGCCTTAAAGTGTACATGCATTATATCGTGTAGTAAGTGTAACTGTACCTTGTGGTGTCAAAGTCTAACTCTGTGTCCCTGTCTCCTGTATCTCAAATATCACTCTGTTATATTGTAACGGTGTAGAATTAAGGCAATAGATGTGTTAAGGTATATTGCCTGGTTTTTATGTCCTGTTCCTTTGTGGATGCTTTACTTCCGGTCCGGAAAGAGGACCCCACTCAGTCGCTATACGAGAAGTCGACCTAAAAACACTCAGCATAACAGAGATGTTACGGTGGAGGCACCTGCATGCCTTATAGTTATATATCTCGCCATACCTACCTCTGAGCCCTGCCTCATGCACCCCACTCACCAGTGTCTTGAGTATTCCTCGTATTTTTCAGTAGTGGTGGTCCTAAGTATGCAGGAGAATGTGTGTACTTTATAAGATTATAACCTAGACTTTAATAAGATATACTTTAAAGTAATTAGCTGTTATATTACCCTTTTTCTTATTCATGCAATAACGGGAGTTAAGGGAATGGGTTGTGCTTTTACTTGGCATTCTGGTGGCAGTCGGTATGAAAGGGAAACCGCCTGTCGACGTTAACCCCCACCCCCGTTACAGCCTCACTTGTAAAATCTGCTTCCAAGAGATAAGGTGTGCTAATCCGAGGTGCCTCCTTTACCCCTTGCATAATTGTTGACTTTGTATACAGGTTTTATTTGCCCTTGTATAGAGTACAACTCTCAGGTGTGGGAAGGCATACAGCTCCTCTCAACAAAGTGAAGTCAAGGGCTTTTTGCCTCATGAACTCTCCTCCTCTTACTGGGTCTCTTGAACCTCTGTCTCTTCACCGCACCGTTGCATCTTTATCTCTTTTCTATCGTTACTTCAATGATAACTGCTCCTCTGGACTGTCTGCTTGCATCCCTCCACCACTATGGCAGGCACGTAGCACACGTCTAGCAACAAACTCTCACCCCTTTTCTGTCCAGCTCACTGTTGAGAGAGTTAACCGTTACCTCAAGCCCTTCATGTACACAACAGGTCAGCTCTGGAACTGTCTTCCTCTATCTGTGTTTCCTGATGTCTGTGGCCTCCAGTCATTCAAACACAGTGTGTCTAAGCATTTCGAAATGAACAGATCTTGAATTTGACTCTCTGTTATCTTGTTTTTGTCTTTTTCTTGGAAGGAACTATCTTACTGGTTTCTGGCTTTTGGTTCCTTCTTCCATGCATTATAAAAAATGAAATCGGCATACGTATCAAAGGACTGGGTATGCATTTCCCATGCTTCTTTTAGAGTCCACCTTGACTGGACCAATGCTTATATGGGTCATCCCCAAAGGTTGTCCCACGGGCAGATGGACCTCTCCTTGTTGGGGACAGGGATGCGGAGGAAAGCCCTCACATCCATGAAATGGCTTCTAAAGAACTGTTGGTCACTCGTCATGCCACGCTGAACCAGACCCAGGGAGTAGTCTACTCCAAAAAAGTTCCTTAAGTACTCAGAGGAGGAATTCCTGGAGGGGCTGGCAGACATGGGATGGTGAAAGATGGAAGGATCAAGAAGAATGTAAAGGGGACCTTGTCAGACACACAGTCTTTGATTTTGACATTTAATCAATTGACATTGCCTGTTATCTTTAACATGGGTTCAGGCCTACTGTACGTGCCGAGGCTAGGGAGTTGTTTCCAATAACAGGGGTTTGGGCATGCCAGTCGGTCTTGCTGTCGAAAACTTCAGGGTTATCATGGTTTTTGCGTCAACCGCCATGGTGCTCCTCCAGCTTCATCAAACCCACTGTGACCAGTACAGATTTGAGAATGAGGTCCCATCAGTCAGAACTCGTGAGAGTCTATCTTTTGCAGAGGCACAGGACAAGTTCAGGGGTCTGTTAATCTGCCCTGGAGTCACCTTTGCTTCAGCTCTCACGTCACTAGGAAGCACAGCAGTGTCGTACAGCACCATAGAACAAATCTTTTTGTTCCACCTACCACTCAAAGCACTCAGTCGCCACACTCATCCCAGTCAGAGGGAACCTCTGTGGCAGTGACAGCTGGAGGAGATAGTGCCTCCTGTATGGGGAGATCACCCATGAGTAGGGATGTCTCCTTACTTTGAAGCACATGACCATAAGGCAACATCCAGTCCGAGCGGGGACGTCAAGTCAGATGCATGTTGCTACTTCGTGGCTGCTGTTGCCTCTCACCTAACTGACAGGGCTACCATTGTGCAGGCTACCAAGCCTATATTGGCTGCACCAACACCGGTCACTCCGTGCTTTGTCACCTGATGAGAGGTGGCAGCTAATTTGGGGGTGAGAGGAAGAGGAAGCTGCAGCATGTTGCTGCTACACAAATCACATCTGCCAAAGAGAAGCCAGGCGTTGGGACCTCTGGGCTGCCATCAGCACACACCAACAGTATCTCCAAACAGAGGGTCCTCTGTCAATTGAAGAATGGGGCTTTCCCAGTTGCTGGCCCCAGACCTAATGCAAAACCTTCCTAATCCTACAGTGGAACTCTAAATGCATTCTTAAGAGGTAACTGGGAAGACCTTCATTTTGAGAGTGTGTGTGTGTGTGTGTGTGTGTGTGTGTGTGTGTGTGTGTGTGTGTGTGTGTGTGTGTGTGTGTGTGTGTGTGTGTGTGTGTGTGTGTGTTCTTACCTTACCTAATTGTTCTTACCTAATTGTATCTTTACAGGAATGAGTCAAGCTCGTACTGTCCCGTGTCTTAAACCATATTTATCGTACATATCCTTAAATTTGTGAATTGTTTTGGCACACACTGTTTCATTCGGTAGTGCATTCCATTGATCAATTGCTCTGTTTGGGAAACTGAATTTCCTTACGTCTTTATCACCTCTCTTCTTATGCAGTTTTTTGCAGTGTCCTCTTGCTGATGCTTCTCCATATGTTAAGTAATCATTTATGTCTATTTTCTCCTTTCCTGATATGCACTTATATAGCATTATCATGTCGCCTCTTTTCCTTCTCTCCTGTAGTGTTGGTAGATTCAGTTTATTTAGTCTTTCTTCGTAGCTTAGGTCTCTTAACTTGGTATCCATCTTGTAGCGGCCCTTTGAACTTTTTCAATCTTGTCTATATGCTTTTTGAGATGAGGACTCCAGACTATTGATGCATATTCCAGGGTTGGTCTAATGAATGATGTTATTATCCTTCTTAGCATGTCTTCATTTATGTATGTGAATGCTATTCTCATATTTGCAAGCAGTGTATACATGTTCCGTACCTTCTCGCTGATGTGGTCAGCCGGAGATAGTCTGTTATTGATAATCACACCTAGGTCTTTCTCTCTTTCTGATGTGTATAGGGTTTTATTTCCTAACTTATAATCCCAATCAGGTCTTTTTCCACTTTTACCAAACTTGATTACATGACACTTGTCCACATTGAATTCCATTTGCCATGTACTACTCCATTCATGAAGTTTATTTAATTCTTCTTGTAGCTCCCTACAAGAGTCTGTGCTAGTAATTCTCCTTTGTATTTTTGCATCATCTGCAAACATATTCAGATAGCTCTCATTTCCAGTGTTACTGTTTATATCATTTATGTACACTAAAAACATGATTGGTGCCAGCACCGAACCCTGTGGTACTCCACTAGTCACTTCTTTCCATGATGAGTAGTTTCCTCTTAGTACTGTCCTCATTTCTCTTTTTATGAGAAAGTCTTGCATCCAACAAAACAGTTTGCCTCGAATTTCTCCATGATGGTACAGCTTCCATAAAAGTCTTTGGTGTGGTACTGTGTCAAAAGCTTTCTTGAAATCTAAATAGATACTGTCCACCCATCCTTCCCTTTCCTGTATTGTGTTTGTTACTCTGTCATAGTAGCTCAACAAATTAGTAACACATGATTTTCCTTTTCTGAAACCAAACTGTCTTTCTGTTATCATACTGTGTTCTTCTAGATGATTTACCCAAGCTTTTCTTATAAGTTTTTCTAATACCTTGCTTACAACACTGGTCAGTGATACTGGTCAGTAGTTGAGAGGATTTTGTCTATTTCCTTTCTTGAATAAGGGGACTATATTTGCTTTTTTCCAAATATCAGGTAGTTTCCCTTGACTCAAGGATTTCTTGAAAATTAAAAATAATGGTTTACTTAGCTCCTTTGCACATTCTTGTAACACCCAACATGAAATTTCATCAGGACCACTTGCATTTCCTCTGTCTAATCTACTTAACTCCTCCTGTATTACTTTTTCTGCTATTTGTATATCTGGTAGTATGTGTGGACATGCGTGTTCCACATAGTCCCTCTCAAAATTGTTTTCTTCTGTAAAAACTAATTGGAAATTCTTATTTAGTGCTTCACAAATATCTTTCTCTTGTGTATAAGTGATTCCCTCGTCCGTAATGGATTGTATTATATCTTTTACTTTGGTTTTGCTTCTGATATAGCTGTAAAACAGCTTTGGTTGATCACTACTTTTATTTATTATATCCTCCTCAAACTGTTTTTGGGCTTCCCTCCTTATTCTTGTATAGTCGTTTCTTGCCTGTTTGTAATTATTATACGTCTCTGGGCATAGGCTTCACAGCCTGCTCCCAAGGCCCAGTAGTCCTACATACAATACATTTCCACATGTCACCACTTCGACACCGACACCCACCGTCCATATTGCATACATGCTAGGACTGTTTCATATAGGACTGGTGTATTGGTATTAGCAAAGATATTTTTATGATATGTCGGTGGGTCTTTTGGTAGATCAGTAAAGTCTGCTTTTTATGAAATTCAAATAATTAAACCGTTCCCTGCCCCAGTGGGGATTTGAACTTGTGTCAGTTAGGACTGTAGGCCACCTCTCTACCAATTCAAATTGCTCTTAACTGAGACCCATCCAGTCTGTGTTTGTCTGCATGACACTATGTTGTGGGGAGATATTTTCCCCACCCAGGGGATCTACTGATATATTCTTACTCCCCACACCATGCAGGTGGTTATCAGGGCAACTGTCATCTTTAGTCATTTTGATGTGCCTTTCATATCATTCTCCATGCAGTCTTCCCTTCAAGCACTGGCAGTTCAGCTGCACCTGGGGAGGAGATACGCAATGTGTAATACCTACCTACAGTACTGCCAAATACTGTTGTCTTTTGAGAGGACCTTTAATTCTCCTTGAGAATTTGTACAGATGGCATCCTTTGTGGGAATAATGTGATGTTCACTCCACGAGGAGACTTGCTGGTGTCAGAGGTGGAGGAATGGGACCTCTGTATCCCCAACACAGGGGTCCCACACGCCAGTACAGACTGGTACCCTTTCAGCTATTGATCTCATCCTGTCTTACCTGATTGTTCATTAGATTTTACGTGAATGGTCTTTGATAGTCTCTGTGGCAGTGACCACTAGCCTACTTGGTTTTTCTACACACAGCTGGCAGTAACGCAAGCTTTTATTCACTCCATTACATCTGGACTGGGATGACTGGGACCTTTTTTTGAGATTTAAGTCTTCTTCAATCACTGGTGGAAGAGTTTTGTAGTGTTGATGCAGATTTACTGTGTTTTACCTCTGGGAAAGTATGATGGCAATTCCCAGAACAACTGGCTCCTTCTCTCGTCGGCCTGTGCCATGGTGGAATGGTGAGTGTGTAGCCTACCTGCTCGCAAAGCCCACAGAGACGCATACACTTATTTCCGTGCACACTGGCAGAATGAATTTTAAAAGGCTTAGTGCAGCTGTGCACATGCAAAATACAGGTGGACCATGATGAATGCACCTGTTGCTCTTGGGCAACCTGTGCTTCTTCCTTTAACTCCATTCCTGTATCCCAGGTTTGGAAGTCGGTGCGAAAGACACAATGAAAAATTTATTCAAACCCACCATTGCCGAGGATCAGTGAGGATATTGTATCAGAATCTCGGGAATCTGCCACTGCTTTTGCAGAACAGTTTCATACTATTTCCAGAAGGGATCATCCAGTGCCATATTTTGCCGATCGTTTGCATCAGGTGAGATTGAGGTTGGGTTTTCAGTCCCAAAGAGGGGAGATTTATTCCACCCTATTAACTATAGGAGAAATGACAGCTGCCCTTGTTTCCTGCAAGGACACGGCTTCAGGATCTGGTGGTATTCCATATGCCAAGATCGTCAAGTAAGGGAGGAGTCCCAGGCCGTTTCTATTGGCCTTGTTCAAAAGGGTGTGGGAGGAGGGGATGATGCCAGCTAGCTGGCAACTGGCCATAATCCTTCCAATCCTTGAGCCAGGGAAGGACCAAGGGGGTGATGCCAGCTAGCTGGCAACTAGCCATAATCCTCCCAGTCCCTGAGCCAGGGAAGAACCAGTCCATTGTGTCCAATTTGAACCCAGTTTCTCCGAAATCTGCATTTGCAAACTGTCTGAGAAGATGGTAAATGTACACATTGTTTGGTTTTTGGAAAATGGTTGTTTTTTATCGAAATTCCAATGTGGGTTTAGGCAGATGAGATCCACAGTGGATAATCTTTGCCTTGAGTCATCCATCTGCACTCTCTACAGGCAGCACTTTGTAATGATTTTTTTTTTTTTTTTACCTGGAGAAGGCATATGATAAGGCTTGGGGTTATGGTATTTTATCCAGTCTTTATTTCTATGGTCTTCCGGATTGCTTACCTATTTTTATTCTCAATCTCCTCTCTGAGAGGAAGTTTCAGGTGTGTGTGTGAAATGTGAACTATCTCCCCTGTACATTCAGGAGGAGGGGGTGCCCAAGGGAATGTTTTGAGTGTGCCATAATTTACTGTTGCACTTAATGGGACTGTGGAGATCCTAACCAAGGGTGTGAATTAATCATCCCCGAGCTAGGCAACTATGGGCATATAGCCCCAGTAGGTTACAGGAGTGCGCTACCACTCCCGGCAACGGTGACCCGCGAGAGGCTCTAACTAGCAACCTCGTGATTACGAGTCGGGCGCTCTACCTCTGAGCCCTCATGGAGGGAGAGAAGAGCTCCCTCTTGGTGGATGACCTTTCTATCTCATTTGCGGCGTCCTGTGTGTTCATGGGTAGACCGCCACTGCAACTTGCAATAAACTTGCTTTTTCCTGGGCTCAGAAGTGCAGCTTTATATTCTGCTCGTCTAAAACCACTACAATGCATTTCTGCCGATTATGTGAAGTGCATCCTGACCCAGATTTGTTTTTGGATGGTCAAAAAATTATAAGGAAGAGGTGAGGTTTCTAAGCCTCATCTTTGGTCCCCCATCTTATTTGCGTTCCACATTTAAAGCGGATAAAGACTTCCTGCCTGAAAGTTTTGAACCTTTTTATTATGCTGGCACAATCCTAGTTCCTTTGGGTTCTTCAAAACAAGGAGTAATACACAAAACACATTTCCAATACACTCTAGCAGTACATGATAGTGATACAAACTCAGGATGGCTATACTACAGATTTATTATTATTCTTAACTCCTGATTCAACGTGAAGCTACAGAACGTGATGAATGGTTTTGGCGTATCAGATAGAGCCAGGATTCCGGGAGCTTGAACGGTGAGTGAATGGAAGCGTGGCCTATTGGACTGGGCAAATTTGGGCTGTCTGGACATTGCTACTCCTCACCCTGCCCTAATGTGGGAAAGGGGGTCCAGATGATGATGAGGAGTAGTTTGGATGCTTGGTTGTGAGGAAAGTTTGATTTAGTGATGATTATCAATGCTTTTGTGTGGTTTCTAACTTTTTAGCAATTTTGAAGCGAGGGATTCCGTGGTTTTTTACTTTACATAATAATTATACAGTAGACTTTTGGGTTCCTGCTCTGGCACAGTTGCTGTGACACCATTTTGGGGAGCTCGTTCATTTAGTAAATACTGTATTTGGCTGGGTACGAACAATTCCACACCACCTTTTACTAAGTCATTTAGTGAATAAATTGTGAATGGATATGGGAAACATTTCACTGGGCAGTACTGAGAGCTTCCTCCACCTTATTGCTTTCCCTTCTATATTTATGGATTCCACCCATCTTGAGAAACTGAGGTATGATGATAATGAGTAATATGCTATGCTTTGCCGCAGCAACCTACACTAATTGGGAGGAAAAAAGGAAAAGGCTAGTGCAGAGATGTGACATGACTAAAATTAGCCAATTTTAGTTGTAACTTTCATAACACAAGCCACATACAATAAATAATAGAAAATCTCTACTGTATGTAACAAAATGTATTATCATCATCATCATCATCTGGACCTCCTTTCCCACCCTAGGGCAGGATGAGGAGTAGCAATGTCCAGACAGCCCAAATTTGTCCAGTCCAATGGGCCACGCTTCCATTCACTCACCTTTCAAGCTCCCGGAATCCTGGCTCTATCTGATTCACCAGAAACATTCACCACGTTCTGTAGCTTCAAATAAACGTATCCAATGGAGTCAATCAAAATGTAAACTGCTAATTAACATACCGTACTGTATTATTTCTCCATGTTTCTATACAGCCTTTTCACAGTTGGCTGTTCATGTCTTTGAGCTGAAACATGCAATGACAGAGGAGATCCACATGTAGAGGTATATGGCATGTAGGAAGACTACTGGGCCTTGGGAGCAGGTTGTGAAGCCTATGCCCTGAGTCAGTCACATAAAAGAAAAAAAAAATCTGCCACATGATCATCAAATAAAGAACCTTTAACTAAACATTAGGCTGCTACTACTGATGCCTTAATATACAGGGTGATCTGTGAACAGCACACTACTAATAACTCATCTGGCAATATCTTACGTGTTGTTGGAATGGCACAGTCTGCTGGTGTGGGTGTAGGTGTGGCAGAAGGAGTATGGAATGAATAAATTATACAGGATTTATACTGACAACAAAGACTGAGCCATCCTCACAGTAAATGAGAAATCACCCAGTGGATGTAGTATTACAATAAATAACCAGTTAAATGTAATAATAAGTACTCAGTATACTGTACTCAGATTTCCAATGAAAACACTGAAGTCCTTATTTAAAATTTACACTGTATATGGTATTTGAAGTTGACCTCGATCATCCAGATGCTCCATATCCGGACATGCTCTCTACCCAAATGTTAGGCCTTGGCTCTATTATGTCAGTACTGTATCCGGAATTCTTTGTCCATATCCGAACATAAAATTTCCAACATGGTTGGTTGGGCAGCCTATGAAATCAAAAAATCAGTTGAATGGCTGGCCTGCTTCTTTGGCCACCTGTGGGTAACAGACCCTGGCCCACCAGCTGAGCAAAAATGGCCACCCACTTCCCCACCCAATGGTCAAAGTCCCTCGGCCGCCCTGATCACTTGGACAACCCCAGCTGCGTGCAGGTAATACACCTTAACCCACCAGCTGTGCAAAAATGGCCATCTTCTTCCTCACCGAACAGTCAATGTCCCATGGCTGCCTGGATCACTCGGACACTCCCAGGCATGTGCGACTGTCCACCTCCCTTACTGAATGGTCAAAGTTGCCTGGCTGGCCAGATTACTTGGACGCTCCCTGACTCCATGATGTATGGAGATCCGGTGTTACTGCTGTGTGGCAACATTTGCCTGGCCAAGCAAAAATGACCCTTGCGCTCATAGGTCAGTTTGGCACATTTCACTTGTGTGCTTACAGCCAAGCATGGGTAAAGACACGGCAACACTGGGGTCATGTGGTGGTACCGCACCTCAGTTCCCACTTCTGTCTCTCTCGAGTGTGGATGTGCTTGGCTGAGCTGTGACCATGGCGGCATCCATTGTTGCATTTGCGGTGGTTTGCTACCTTCTTCATGTCTTGATTTTCCTCTGTGGAACTCTCATCTGTGTGATACTGGCCCCACCACCACTTGAGAAACGAAAGAGGAACGTTTTGACACTGGAGAAGAGGTGTGAGATACTGAGCAAGGTTGATGACGGCTGGACCTATTCACGCATTCTGCAGGAATATGATCTGGCCCATTCAACCTTGTTTGATATAAAGAAATCACGGCTCAAGCTGACTCAATACGGACAGGACTATGGCGATATCACTCAGAAAGGTGACTGGAAAGTGATGTCTTAGCCCTGCCATCAACCAGTCGACTTTGGTTTGGCTGCACCCACAATGAGGTGCCAGCATGCTTGTACTTGGGACCGAGATGAAGGTGGCAGCCAAGAGGTTTGCATGCTTACACAATGTGCATGACTTCAAGTCTTCTGAAGGATGGCTCTTCCAGTTTGACATGGCCTTACTAACTGCAAGACACATGGCAAGGCATTGGACGAGGCAGTGGAGGATGTAGGGTCCTTTCTCCAGAATGTACAACGTTTGATTGAGGTTGAGAGCTTTGCTCTTGGTCAAGTGTATAATGCTGATGAAACTGGCCTTTTCTACTGCTCCATGCCCACCAACATCCTGGCAGACGACAGGGAGAAGATTGTGCCTGGTTTGAAGTTGTCCAAACAGTGTGTCTCAGTTCTGTGCTGTGCCAATGCTAATGGGATGCACCACTTCAAGCCTATTATTGCTGGATGTGCAAAACAGCCACTTTGTCCCTGTGGGTTGATGCCTGCCCGTGGTGTGGTATCATTCTGTGAAGGCCTGATTTACTTGTAAGATCTTCACAGACTGGTTCCACAGACACTTTGTCAAGGAGGTTATTCATTATCAAATGGAAGAACTTGGTATCTCTTGCGACTAGATGAAGGCACTCCAGATCCTTGACAATGCGCTTACACATCTGCCCAAGAAGGAATTGGTTGCTGATAATGATAGTATCAGGTGCACATTTTTGCCACCTAATAGGACTGCTCTCATTCAACCAATGGCCCCAAGATGTTATCGCTGCAATGAAGAGACTGTACTGTCGGGAGGTTCCTTGACGAGGTGATGGTGGTGCTAGAAGACGAGCAAGGGGTCAACACACTTGGGGAGAGGACCTTCGAAAATCTTCGCTGTTATAACATTAACTCTGCGGTGTGCAACTGATGAATGTTAGGAAGGAAGTCTCCGTCAAAACCTTCCTTCAAGGATACGAGTCCTCACTCGACTTGGGGGATTTGACATGGATGATTTCCACCTTAGTCTATGTACGGCAGGAGAGGATGTGGACGTCGATGATGTGAGAGAGTGGTTGGATGATGACGGCAATGATCCTGGTTATCAGAAGTTGTCTGATGAGAAGATTGCCGCTGCTGACTCTGCAGGGCTGACAGAGAACAGCAACGAGGATGAGGACCCTGACTTTGAGCACCCCGCCACTCCATCACTCCCTCGTCTTGGTGCACAACATGCCGGCGTAAAGCAGGTGCTTGAATATGCTGAGCACCTGCACTTCGACAGGGAATTGGTGCCACTGAAGCTGGCGATGGATCTGAGGGGGGTCAGGGACACTGTCATCCTCTGTCAGAATTGTCATACCTATAGTCAGTTCAAGATCGACTCGTTTTTCAAGCCTGCCACCCCCACGCGTGTGAGCCTGTTCTCCCCTCCACCACCTCGTCCACTTCGCTCTTGGTCCCAAAACCGAGTACTGTACATTGACAGCCACCGAGTCACCGACAGATGTGAGCTTGCAGCCATCTTCAGTTGCCTGAGGTGAACAGGCCTCCATCACCACGCCACATGTCCCCACTCATTACCCAGCTCTAGCGGATGAAGGAGGCGGCGTTTGACCTTTGTGACATAAATTTCGTGTTAGTCACTACACCACACAGGATTACACCAGCTACATGCTAGGGGGTTATGACGCCTGTTCGCCATTCACTGAGTGGTAAGTACTGTACAGTGCTTTATAAAAATTCTTTTTGCAATCTTCATCTTCATCATTTATTTTATATGTGGATATTTGTTGTTTATGCATTGTTTTCTTAGTGTCTGGCATTACACCAGATATTCCCATGTGTGTTTTGATGTGTAAATAACTGAAAGACCGAAGAACACTGCCACAATTAGGAGGGGTACTGTACATAGAGGGAGAGTATTGTTCCGTATCGGGACGTACTAATGGCTCTCTTATGTCGGATAATCGATGGGTTACCGTATGCTGTACTGTGTGTGTGTGTGTGTGTGTGTGTGTGTGTGTGTGTGTGTGTGTGTGTGTGTGTGTGTGTGTAAACAATTACAGTATTAACTGGGGTAAAAGATGCCCAGAAAACTGAAAACTATAACTGCTGATATTGTTTCTCCAAGGCTAAATGTATAAGGTAAAGCATCAGATCCCTGCTGGCAGACCAAGAAATACACAGAATGGGGCCATGAGAATGGACCTTATGGGTTAGGATACTTGACCAGAGGTGGATGCGATACTCAAACATACTTAAAACTGATTTGTTCTTGTAGCTTTGATTTCTTTTTCCAAGATGAACTAGTGAAATGGGAAGACTTTGAATATAACTTTGTGTGTCCTTCCTGCAGAAACAGTTACAACCTATGACAATATTTCCTCTTATAACTAAAATTTGCTTTCTTGTAGGACTGATTCAAGACTTGGAAATGTTCTGCACACTTCCTTCTTTGTTCATTCTGGGAAAACAAATCTTAATAATGACATGGAGGTGATCGCAAGTTCACCTGAGTATACTACCTACCCCAGGATACTGTAGGAAACCAAGCAGCTTATACAGCAACCATCAAATGAAATATGGCTGTCTCATGCAAGCATGGAACTTTACCTTACAAAAGTGTATGAACCAGGGCCAGATCCAGCACTCTGGAAAGGGGAGAGAGGGGCATGCTTCCAAGTAAAGTAGAATGATCACATAACGCATTTAAACAATAAAAATCAAAATGCACTACTATTTTACTTGTTTTAATCGCTGAAGTACAATAATGTTGACAAATGCAAGTGCAGGAAAATATTAACTGTATAAATATTGGTAAATGTTCTTTTATAATAGGTAATCACAGGACTGCTGAAAACTGAGGGGCAAATGCCCCCCATGCCCCCTCTAAATCCATGTCTGTGAACAGTATTTTTTTTTTTTTCATTGCCAGACGCCATGTATCCCAAACGGGGTGGCCAACGGCTTAGAGTTAATTGTTTTACAGGGAGGGGCACTAATCCTCCACCAACCCCACTTGACACGTAGGGAGAACGCTATGCCAACAGCATCTGGTGTTCCCAGGCGGTCACCCATCCAAGTACTAACCAGACCCAACGTTGCTTCAGAAATAACTATACAAGCTGCTATCAAAACACCTGGACTCCTGCCTAAAAATATTTTTACAATGATCCTTCAGTTACTGAATCAATGAATACAATGAGCTGAATCTGCAAGTGATCAGTAAATAAGAGCACTTGGTGGATAACAACATCAACTTCTACAGAAATACTGAGTCATGATTAATAAGCATATAAGTAATCCCTAACAATGCAAAATATTAATGCTACTGGTTTTTAAATGAATGATGAATGAGGAGTCTTGTTAAAAGATTAACAGATGTTTAGCTGGACAAGGTTATACAGGAATATGGCTGATCTACTCCACAGATTGTCTTATGGAGTACTGGAGAAGGCCTTTGACAGAGTCCCCAGAAAAGTGGTGAAGTGGGCAATGAGAAATCTTGGGAATGAAGAATGGCCGGTTACAGTGGTTATGGCAATGTACAAGAGTGTTCACACCCAGATGAGTGATAAATTTTTAGTAAATATTGGCGTGCATCAGCAGTCAGTTCTGAGACCCTTATTAATTACCGTGGTGCTTGAAGTTCTCTCATTTGACTTCAGAACTGGACTCCCTTGGGAGGCGTTGTATGCTGGTGACTTGTTGTTAATGAAAGAGAACAAGAAGGTAGCAAAGGAGAGATTTACAAGGTGGGAAGATGGAACAGGACATCAGGGTTTCAGTAAATGCAAATAAAATAAAAGTGAAGATACCTACAGGAGGTGGCAGTACTGTCAAAGTAGCAGTGTAGCTATGTGCAGTTTGCCACAAGGGTGTGGGATGTACAGTAACTAAATTTTGTGTACTGTCTGTGATAAGTGGGTGCATAAAAGATGAAGTGGTACTGGGGGTAGGGTGCAAAATAATGGTGATTTTGAGTGTGTGCTATGTAAAGGAGAACTTACAGAAGAAGAGAGGTGGGAAAACATTAATCTTGCTGGAGAGTCTCCTGAGTGTGTAGAGTTTTGTGAATTGGGGGACATAATATGTGCTGGAGGTTGGTCTGGAGCTAGCTCAAATGCAAGGGTAAGGAATGATTGGAAGTTTAGAGAGGTGTTGCCTCTCCTGATGTTAAGAGAGTTCTCTGTCAATGCTAAGGGATCCTTGTAAGCGGCATGTGTTAGGAGTGTAATACTGTACAATAATGAGATGTTGGCAGTGAAAGAGGAGGATATTTGTAGGTTTATATGCACACAGATGAAAATGATTAGATGGATGTGTGATGCATCCTTGAATGACAAGTCTGGGAGGACTGTACGACAAATGAAGAATTAAGAGGAAGGATGGGACTGGAAAGGATCAAGGCTGTGATAAGAAGAGGTAGAGTGAGAAGATTTGGGCACGTAGAAAAGACGGAGGATGACAGTTGGATGTGGAGTACGAGAGGTATGAACAATAAGGGTAGAACTGTGAGAAGTAGCCCAAGATCACTTAGGAGGATGTCACAGAGTCTGACCTCAGGGATAAGAGACTGCTAGAGATCAAGCTGCATGGAGAGCCACCATTAGGCAACCAGGGCTGATACATGCAAGTATGGTGGAGCATTTATAAGTAAAGCAAAGGTGTGAGGGCAATATTTCCTATTACAGTAAAGTCCTCCAATCAGACCACCAATAATCCAAATATCCCAATACTCCAAATTTTGCAAGGTGAATTTTTATGGGCTTTATCTAAGGATTTATCTGGCTTGGACTTGTCCTTGGACTTGGATGTACCTGCCCGCAACTATTCAGCTACACTTCTATGCATTTCCGGTGAGTATAACAATAACCCATATCACTTTAAGTGTTTATTTAATGATCATGTATATATTTCTAATGTTTTCAAAGGCCCCTCCCAATAGTTAAAAAAAAAAAAAAAAAAAAAAAGTCCGAAAGACCCTCGGTCCCCTGCCATTCGGATTACAGGACTTTTACTGTATTTACATGTGTGGGATTAGAGGTACAGTACATCCTAACAGTCAGGCATATCCATTAGTCTAATATGGTGTTGGTTCTGAGGATGGCAGACTTTATTACTTTTACTGTATCATCATTATGATGATAATGATGGTGATGTTCTGAAAGTACTCATTATCTGTATAAAACCTCTAATGGCTAAAGAATCAAACAGCTCCTGCTGGTGTGCCAGATCTATAACTCTCAAAACAGTAACATATTTTTGCAATTTATTCCTGTTACCTCCACATAATTTTCTTCAACCTGGGAGACTCTTATACTGAATGGGTTAATGAAAACTGTGTCTACACATTTCAGTTGAAAAAGTCTCTCCTTAACTGAATAAATCATCATCAGCAAGCAACAATATACATCATCAGAATGAAGTGGTTAAGGTCTATGTCAGTGAATTAACTCCTGCTGAAAAAAATAAACAGTACTTTCACACATTCCTTATCTATATACTTATCTACCTAGTGCCTGATGCATTTATCTGGCCTCAACAAAAGGTCCTCCAGGTGCTTATATCTGCACAATAATGACTCCTTTTTCCCATAAAACCTCCCCTACACACTCTTGCATCTTACCTTTCCATCTTGTTCTTGGTCTCCCTTTCTCCTTCCAACCGTCTTACTTTCATACGGCTGTATTCTAGTAGAAATAGGAGGCTTTATGCCACCTGTTTAGTGATACTGTTTTGCATATTACACTTCAGCATTCTCTTAGATGTAATTGTTTGAATATGTCAAAGCCCCGGGGCTCCTTGGCTCCTCATGGGGCAATGTAGGATTACAGTAGATGATGGATGGATGGATTATTTGTGTCAATTACATATGAGAGGATAATAAAGGTGTAAGGTGCAGAACAAACTGCTAAGGATGAGATGTTATTAAATCTCCAAAGTCACTCACAATGCCACCCATACACTCTCCTCTCCTAGTTAGTCTCTCACTCTCATTTCGTCCATATTGACAAATTACCTCAGAATTTCTTTAAATTCCCAAATATCAACCTCCAGACCAATCTTCTCGTTCATTCATGTCTCTCAAGGTAACCCAACATCCCACACGCACTCCTTCGATTCCATACATCACTGAATTTTAAATTACATATTCTATGTTGAAAATAGTTACCAGTAATCCATACTGTACTTTTGATGATGAATGTATACACAGGTGATCAACAATCTGCATTTCTTTTTTTAACATTTACTGTAAAATATACTGTTAGCTCAGTGATGGAAAAATGAACCCATCTATACTGGACCTATTCTTTCTTTGTTTTTTCTCATCAATTTCCCAAACTGGCACCTACTTACACTGAATCCTTCCCTTCCATCAGTTTCCTTTGTTTACTGGCAGCAGTGGCACAACCCGAAGGGTGGCCAGGGTGGTACCAGTACTGGTTATCCCTGAAATATGCCTGATCATTCAACCTTCATGGATATACTGTACCCCTGGACCCTCCTAGAGTTCTTCTTGGGCCACCCCAAAATTAGACAGCCACCCCATTTTTAAATTTCAAGCTATGCCCCTGACTGGCAAATGGTTTATTGGTATGAAATTCCCACAGTTCCAGTTATAAATGGATGTGCTGATAATACCAGAACATAAACAGCCAACTACAATAATGTCATACATCATGACAGAAATTAAAGCTTCGGCAATACATTCCCTTGGTTCACTTCAAGCAAGCAACAGAAGAAAGACATAAATTTTACACTGATAATTTTACTGTAATATAAATAATCAAACTCTACATTAAAAAACCCACATAAGACCACGAGGTGATCAGCTTTTTCGAAGTTCCTGAGATGCTTCACAATTAATTTCATATAAAGCCTAGTAATTCCTCACTCAACATTACTGATGTCTCCTTAGAAACTACTGTTTAAGTGCAAATCACTTTAAATGAAGATTATGTTCAGCATGAATAATTATAATCCCAAAATACTAATAAAACATACAGTATTGAAGGCCAGCAAAGATGTATCAAAACAGACCTGGTTTATAGTGAGGCATTCTTCTGTTTGTACAGTATTTATTATGTTCAGAATTTACAAACATGGAAACTACTGAAGATAAATGCTAATGTGAGTTATATGAACTCATACCATTCAATTCTCATCCTAAATGCTTAGCAATGAAAAATATTGTGCATTTATATGAATAATATTCCCAAGTTTTATTAACAGCTTCACTGTGAATTATGTCTTAAGTGCATGCATGTTAACTGAGGAATTACTGTATCAGTGTGTCCTTTACTCATACTGTATATTAAAAACTCAAGCACGGCACTGTGAAACTTCTCAGGTTCAGTACCGTGATAAGTTTCCTTGATAAAATGCATGCTGAAAACATGGATATCATACTATTACTTAAAGACATTCTGGCAATACCTACCAGATGTGGCATCAATCACTTTGGACAGCTAAAACAGAGGTAGCAGTAAGAGGTAGTGCTTGTCAGGTAATTTTAGTGATAACTGCTTACCAAATATTTTTTCCCTAACACTATTAACCCCTTGAGCCCAAGGAAATTTTTTCCACGCTAAATACAACTGTCTGGAATTAGCTATTAAAAAAAATAAAATAAAAAAAAAATAAAAGTTTGGGGGCAGAAGGTGCTAACAGGGTCGTCTTAAATATTTACCTATATATATATATATATATATACAGTATTCAACAAATGTTATAAGTACTCAATAGCCATCTTATATATAATCAATATAATACAGTAAAAACACTGAGATCTCTGAAAATGAAGAATATAACCTCGTGAGGTACACTACTGATCACAGACACATTATGCCATTTGGTGGAGACCAATGCGTTTAAGGAAACTTTTGGCCCATGTGGGGTTGAGGCGAACTGGCCCACCATATTCTTCCAGCAAGCCAGGCTCGTACTGCATTAGCACCTGCTTGGCTGTTGCAATGGCTAGGAATGATGATACCTGAAACAATAGATTTATTGTACAATACCACCTGATAAACTTATGAAAATACATTTTACAGCAGAGTAATATAAAGTATGTTATGTACAGGTCTTGAGCTTTGCCACAACTTAACAGAATGACATTCCTACTGTTAATTTTATTGATCAAATTATTCTTTTAATCACAATATCCATTTTTTCCCATCTAAAAAAGGGCTGAGGGATTTATACATAGTTTTATTAACATTTCTCAACACATACAATATTCATCTTTTCTGTGCCCAATTTCACTGGTTAGCCTGATAGTTCTCATCTTTTTGTGCTTTGTTTGTTGCTGGATCCTACTTAATTCCGGCGCTTAGTAAAAAATATGGTGGAAATGAAGTAGTGCTGTGTGTGACCTTGTTTGCTGCTCTAATACTGTATATGGCCAATTTCTGCACTTATATGATTCCAGATTGATCTATCTATCTATCTATCTATTGCAAGACGCCTTAATCCCGTAAGGGGTGTTCACAAACAAATCACCTCCATATCACCCTGTCCCCTGCCATTTCACTGCCCTGCTCTCAGCTCACACTCCCCTCTCTCATATACCTCTCCACGCCATCCCTCCACCTCATCCTCAGCCTCCCCCTCCCTCTCCCCCCCTCCACCTCACTCACATACACTCACTTTGTCAGTCTCTCGTTCTCCATCCTCTCCACATGGCCAAATCACCTCAGTGTGTTTCTTCTAACACTTCCTATCACATCCACATCCACACCACAAAGCTCCTTCACTTCCTCATTTGTCAGTCTGTCTCTCCATGTGACCCCACATGCTCCTCTCAAATAACTAATTTCCTCTGCTCTCACTCTTGACTTGTGTCCCTCCAACAAGGTCCAAGCTTCACTTCCACACATTAGAGTTGTTATCACAATACTGTCATGCAGAAACTTTCTCACTTCCATGCTCACTTCCCTGTTTCTTATCACTGCTTTCAAAGAACCAGCAACCTTTCTTCCTTGTTGTATCTTTTCAACCACTTCACCTTCTAATTTTCCATCCTTACTCATCACACTAGCCAAGTATTTAAATGCACTAATATTTTCTATTTCCTCCTCATCCAACATCAGTGTACATTCAGTGATTTCATTTTTCTCAAAGACCATAACTTTACTCTTCCCTACATTCGCCTTTAGATTCCGTTTCTTACACACTCTCCCAAACTCATTCGCCAAGCCTTGCAGCTCCATTTTTCTTCACTTAACAATACAGTATCATCTGCAAACAACAGTACAGGGAGTTTCCACACACTGCCCTCCCTCATTAGGGCTACTCCAACATCCACTGCCCAATCCAATTTCTATCTATCTATCTATTGCCAGACGCCTCAATCCCATTCAGGGTGGCCACAAACAAATCGCCTCCATGTCGCCCTGTCCCCTGCCATTTCACTGCCCCGCTCCCAACTCACACCCCCCCTCTCTCATATACCTCTCCACCCCATCCCTCCATCTCATCCTCAGCCTCCACCTCCCTCTCCCCCCCTCCACCTCACTCACATACACTCTCTTCGTCAGTCTCTCACCCTCCATCCTCTCCACATGGCCAAACCGCCTAAGTGTATTCCTCCTAAAGCTTCCTATCACATCCACATCCATGCAACAACGCTCCTTTATATCCTCATTTGTCAGCCTGTCTCTCCATGTGACTCCACAGGCTCCTCTTAACTAACTCATTTCCACTGCTCTCACTCTTGACTTGTGTCCTTCCAACAATGTCCAAGCTTCACTTCCATACGTTAGAGTTGGTATCACAATACTGTCATGTAGTAACTTTCTCACTTCCATGCTCACTTCCCTGCTTCTTACCACTGCTTTCAAGGAACCAGCAACCTTTCTTCCCTGCTTTACCCATTCAAGCACTTCACCCTCCAAACCTCCATCCTTACTCATCACACTACCCAAGTACTTAAACGTACTCACATTTTCCAATTCCACACCTCCAACCTCGCTATACATTCACTGACTTCACACTCTCAAAGACCATCACTTTACTCTTCCCTACATTCACCTTTAGATTCCGTTTCTTACACACTCTCCCAAACTCATCCACCAAGCCTTGCAGCTCTCCTTCATCTTCACTCAACAACACAGTATCATCTGCAAACAACAGTACAGGGAGTTTCCAAACACTACCCTCTCTCACCAGGGCCACTCCAACATCCACTACCCTACCTTGTACCTCTTTTATTACCCCATCCATGTACAGATTGAACAACCATGGAGACATGACACATCCTTGTTTCAACCCAACCTTCAAAGAGAAAAATTCACTCAGTTCACCATCCACACGCACTGCAGCCTTCGCACCATCATTCATACTCTTCACAGCATTCAACAACTTCCCATCTACTCCATATATTCTTAATACTTTTCACAATCCTTGTCTATCCACCCTGCCATATGCTTTCTCCAAATCCATGAAAGCCACATACAACTTCTTTCCTTTCTCTAGAAACTTTTCCACTAAAGATCTAAGAATGAATATCTGATCTACACAATCTCTTCCCTTCCTAAAGCCTCCCTGTTCTTCTCCCACTAATTCCTCTGTTCTTTCTCTCTGTCAATAAGTATCCTACCATACACTTTTCCTATTATACTAAGAAGACAAATGCCCCTGTGATTACCACACACTTCTTTTTCCCATTTTCCTTTGTACAAGGGAATAATTATACCCGACCTCCAATCCTCCGGGACTCAACCTTCCTCCCAGGCCAATATGCACATTTTCCACATCCATTCTACTACTATCTCTCCCCCATACTTCAGCATTTCACCGCACACGCCACCAATTCCTGGGGCTTTGCCTAATTTAACTTTCTTCATTGCTTACACAACTTCTATCCTACTGATTTCTTCCTGTCTTCTCACCTCCCTCCTTCTCCCAGCCATTCCCCAGCCACTTATACTCGCATTATTTCCATCCTCTGTGTTCAACAATTCCTTAAAGTGTTTTCTCCATCTGCTCACTTTTTCTTCCTTCTCCCCTAGTAATCTACCATTTTTATCCTTCACTCCCCTGCTAACTTCACTTCCACCCTGTCTTACTCTTTTCACCTCTTTCCAGAACATTTTCTTAGAGTCCCTCAACTTTACACTCAAATTCCTTCCAAATTCCTCATCCACTCCCTTCTTACTCTCTCTTACTAATCTTTTCACCTCTCTCTTTCTTTCTACATATAGCTCTCTCTTCCGTCTCTCAACTTCTTCCACGCCCCTATTTCTCATCCATTCATTGTATGCTTTCTTCTTTTGTGCCACAGCCTGTCTCACCTCTTCATTCCACCATGCTGTTCCTTGCGCACCCCTCCGTCTTCTCTTCATCCCACACACCACATCACATGCTGCACATATTTCTTCTGTAAAATCTTGCACACACCTTCCACGTCCCCCATCTGCTCCAATTCGTGTTTACCCAATCGTTCCTCCACTTCTCTCTTATACTCTGCCTTTTTCTCATCCTCTTGTGACCTTTCCACTCTCCTTACAAATACTCTTTCTTCCCATCCTTCCCTTCTTCTATTTCTCCATCCTACATGGACCTTGATTCTGGCCACCACCAAGTAGTGGTCAGAAAGTCCACTCCCCCAACCTCTATAAGCTCTTGCATCCATTACACATTTTCGCATCCTTTCATCCACACACACATAATCAATCATTGCCTTCCTTTCATTCAGTTCACCACCCACCCTTCTCATCACTCACCATGTATACCTGTGGATCATTTTGTGTCTGAAGAGGTACTGGCTATCACCAACCCCCTCCCAGCATAAATGTCCACTAACGCACTGCCATTACATTCCCTACGTTACCATTCATTTCACTGATCAAAAACACTCTCTCATTCCTTCCAAACTTTTCCATGCACACTTCCACATTTGTCCAGAACTCTTCTCTCACTCTGCTTGTACGATCTTGCGTTGGCGCATACACACACACAATCGCCCACATTTGTATTCCAACTTTCAATCTTACCCACACAATCCTTGACCCAACTGATCCATACTCTCTTATGCTCTTCTTCCATCTTTTACTCACAACTATACATACTCCTACTTTTGCCCTCTCCTTCTCACCTACTCCTGCACATATACCCCATTCATACTCCCATTCTCTCACACTCTCACCTCTCCATTTCATTTCAGTTATTCTGCATACATCAACTTTTGCACTCTCAAGCACCTGGACAATCTCTCTCTCTTTCACCTCATCATTCGCTCCCCTTACATTCCACGTTCAGATTACCATGTCCTTTGTCCGGTCCTTGGTCGTCATCTTTTGGTCAGTCCTTGTCCGAGGCTTATTGTTTGTCTTTTTAGTTAGTTGTTTTCCGGGGAGGGGCACTAACCCTCCACCAACCCTTTTAGTCGCCTTTTATGACAAGCAGGGATACCGGGGGGAGTATTCTTGAAAAAAAAACCCTACCCCCAGGGATATTATAAAAAATGCTGATATGCCTTTATGATGCTGCTGCTGTTCATGATTTTGATGACTGCTAAGTCTTTCTGTGTGTCCTATTGCTGATTACTTTGACACTTCTGTGGCCTAATAAAAGAATAATGACAGAATTCTACCCTCTAAATGAATGTGCAGTTATGTTATGTGTCCGCAGCAGCAGACAACACTCCAGGCAGACGGCAATAAGTCATGCGCTGAGGAAAAACTGCATCTTTTATTATATGAATTGTGAACTACTTGCCAAATCCAGTATGTAATCAATGTTCAAGTATCTGATAAGATGTCTATTTATTTAATTAAAAACAACTATCCGTATTTAGGTAGTACCTAGAGGATTCCGTCTAAGCTCATGTCATCCTGTCTCCATATGTGCAGTTATCTAGTTTATATTTTTTAATGCATGGATGTTTGCACTCATACTCAAAAGCTGTTCCAAATATCTACACAGCACTTCCATTTTGGAAACTAATTATTTCAATGTCATTTAGGCATCTTTTCTTTGTCAACTTATACATATTCATGTTACTGTCTCCTTCCATCATCTTTGAAATACTGAGCACCTCTATCCAATTCTCCCAGGCTTCTAACTCTAAGCATGTTAATATAATCTCCTCTAACTTCTCTTACTCAGGGACGGTAATTTCAGCTTTTTAAAATTTCTTCCATAGGACAACTCCCTCAAACTTGGGATCATCCTTGTGGTTATTCTCTGTACCTACTTTAGTTTTTTAAGAGTTTTTTTAAATGTGGCAACTCTACCACTGCCACATATTCTAGTCTTGGCCTTATCATGGGTACAGTTATCACCCTTAACTCATCCATATAACTGATAGCCACATTCTTCTTGGTCATCAGTCTATATGACTATCCAGTGATCTTCTCTATTGATTTTCCTGGTAACAGGTCATCCTATAGTCACTCCTCTTTCTTTAAATCATCTACTCACTTATTCCCCCATATCCCACATTTTAGGATATGGAATTTTTACATGATGTAGTGCTGCTTACTTCTTCCTTCACTTTCATCCCTCTTTCTCTGCGTCTGCCTTCTCTTTTCCTATTTCCCCCATCTTTCCTGTCTCATTTTATTACCCTTCTTTCCTTTTCAGGTGAAATTTACATTGAGTGACAAGCCTAATGGTCTCCTGTATGCCAGGAAACCAATTACAATGCTGTGTGGTAACCATATAACCAACCCACATGTGTTCCTTACATGTCAACAAGTGGGTTGGCAGAGGGTTAATGCCCCTCCCTGTAAAACCACTAATTCAAAGACATACAACCACCCCTTACAAGATTATGGTGTCTGGAGAGAGAGAGAGAGAGAGAGAGAGTGGGTACAGTATTATGCTCTGACTGACTTATGCATATGTGTCTGTTCGTCTTTATCTTTCTGTGTCTCATAAGTTTTTTTGACTTTAACCAAACTTGGTAGAAGGGTTGAGAGACAGCCCATGAAGAAACAATGTTTTTTGGAACAAGAGGTCACAGTCACAGGGCTAAGTCAAACAATGACCTTGCAAATTTAACTAAGACCCTATTATCTGTTTAAACAAGCTTGGGCAAGGGTTGAGGTAACAGCAACCATGAAGTGATTCAATTTGGAGAACAATCAGCCAAAAGTAAAGGTCACAGGGAAAGATTTAAAAAAGGTACGACACATGTATATGTTTGCTAAAAGAACTGTTTTTATCCTATTTTAACCCGCCGTGTGCCACAGCCGTAAATATACGGTCTGCAATTGAAAAATTCGCCATAAGTCGAAAATTCAAATTTGGCGGAAGATTTTTGGTAGGCATAGTCCCGCACCTCTGTAGGGCTGGTAACAACACTATGACTCACCCGTGCCTCCCCCAGGCTGCTTGGGTAGCCATCTCCTCAGTCTTACTTTGACTGTGAGTGGGTGAGTAAGCATCATGCTGCACCGAGGTCTTTCCCAACGTGAGACTGACAGTCTCCTGATGGTCTTCATTGATGGTGAAAGTAATTCACCAGTTGATGATGATGACAAAGACAATGCAAACACTCTATTACATGTGTAAAATACTAACTCCAAAATTATGAACATTTACCTGATATATGGCACTCACTCACATGTCGTAATATGCCCCTGCAAATCATTTTGCTTGGCGACAGTTCCCACATCATCTGTGTACCGTCCAAGAGTGTGCCTGGGCCATTTGGGGTAGTTACCCAAGAAGAAAATGCCAATCTTCTATCTCAACTCATTAGGTGTCACGGGCAGGCTGAACTGTTCAGCTGACGATCGAGACTGAATCGACATCATAATTAGCCTTTTAGGCTTCTGTGAATACATAAAGTTTTATGGTTGTTTTCCATGTTTTCTCATCATTCCTAACCTATCTAGCAAAAAAAAAAAAAAAAAAAAAAAAAAAAAAAGTGAGGAGGGAGGTCAAAAATTGGCCGGCACCATGGCTCCAAGAGGGCCCCAACTTGGCCAGCACACAGCGGGTTAACTAAATTTGATGGAAGAGGTGATGGTCATGCATGGAGTAACTCTATTATTCTTGAGAACAAGAAATCAAAGGTCAAGGTCAACTTTAAATTTTTATCCAATTTACATCAAACTTCTCATCACATCACTAATACATTAAGTCAATCCTTCCTCTTATTTCATCATTTGCAATCCTAGCCACCCCAGGCCTGCCATTCAAAGATGCACATCCAGTTAACCATTCTCATCCCTGTACATCTTGAGCCTATGAATATCCTCCACTTCCACTGCCCAAATCTCAGTGAAGGAAGATAATCATGGACTCAAACATGAACTAATATAGTTCTTACATGAGTTGGAGTGAACTTAGTGGACGAGTTGAGAATCACTAGTGCTGTAAATCAGTAAGGAAAAAACTATTCGATAACTGCAATTGGCTGATTAACAATGAAAATTAAATACCAAAAATGTTTGTTTTACTCAATGACCCGAGAGTTTTATAAGTTTTGTAGTGCTTATTTTCTACACCATTTTGGTGTGAACTAAGGCTATAACAATGATTATCTTCCAAAAATATGATCATATCCCACATCCCATTTACAGTCTTAAATTGTAAAATGCCTGACCTAAAACATGTGGAATATTTGGACCATAATATTATTTCACTGTGGTCGGAATGAAACTTGATACAACTACAATACCTAGACAGTAGTTTCCTGTCGAGGAACTGTGGAGGACAGGTAGGAACCTGTGAGTCAGGCAGTACAGAAAGTTTACACAGGCAGTGTGTCATCAACGACACTTAGGCTTAATGTTTACTTTTGATGGTACAAGAGCTGTGAGTTGAAATCCAATTGTTTCCACTATTTTCAATCCACTTCTCCTCATCACAACACCAATACACTCCAGTCTCACCCTACCTCTCAACTCTTCTATCATATATATATATATATATATATATATATATATATATATTGTGTGTGTGTGTGTGTGTGTGTGTGTGTGTGTGTGTGTGTGTGTGTATTTACCTATTTGTAGTATACAGGAATTGAGCAATGCTCGTGTTGTCCTGTCTCCAAATCCACATTTATCAAGTCTACCTTTACACACATGAATGTTTTTCTCACGCACCACCTCTTCGTCTAAGTCTTTCCAAATATTTAAGTATTTACCTAATATACCTAATTGTGATATACACGGAATGTGCTATGCTCGTGGGTTTCCATCGCTGCTTCTCAATAAGTAAAATTTAGCTTTAAACTCGTTTAAGTTTTTAGACTGGACGATCTCTTTGTCCAGGCTATTCCATAAGTCTATAAGTCTGTAAGGAAAGCTATATTTCTTGATATCCTTCAAGCAGCTTGTTTTTTTCAATTTCATTCCGTGTCCTCTTGTTACTCTCTTATCCCATAAAAAACAGATCTTCTTTGTCAATTTTATCTACTCCCACCATGGTCCTGAACACTGCAATCATGTCTCCCCTCTTTCTCCTTTCCTCTAAGCAAGGCAAATCCAGCTTTTCCAGCCTCTCTCTGTATGACAGGTCTGCCAGACTGGGGACCATCTTGGTTGCTGTTCTTCGTATTCTCTCAATCTTGTTTATATCTTTCTTTTTGTGTGGGGACCACATTACCGCTGCATATTCTAACCTGGGGCGGATCATGGCTACTATTAATTTTTTCATCATCTCATCCATATAATGAAATGCTACTCTTATGTTAGTCAAGAGTTTATAAGTCTCTCCAACTATCTTGTTAATGTGCTTTTCTGGTGACAAACTATCTTCGACCAGCACTCCCAAATCTTTCTCTTCTTTCATTTTTGTGATTAATTCATTACCCAACAAATAATTCTGTGATGGGCTCCTGGTACTTTTACCCATTTCCAATATTTTACATTTCTTTACATTAAATTTCATTTCCCACATCCGGCTCCAATCATGTATCATATCCAAATCCTCCTGCAGCATTTTAAAATCCGCCTCAACCGCTACCTTCCTCAAGATCTTTACATCATCAGCAAACAGACTTGCATAACTGTTCACTCCATCTACCATATCATTTACGTAAGTCAGGAACATTACTGGCACCAACACCGAGCCTTGAGGGACTCCACTTGTTACTTCCCTCCATCCAGACATCCTATCCTTTATTACTGTCCTCATTTGTCTGTCTCTCAAAAAGTCTCTCATCCATTCCAAAAGTTTCCCCTTCAGTCCTCCTATATATTCTAGTTTCCACATTAGTCTCTTATGAGGTACCTTGTCAAAGGCCTTCTCTAAGTCTAAGTACACACAATCCACCCAACCATCTCTCTCCTGTACCACATCAATCGCTCTAGAGTAAAAGCTTAAGTTAGAAACACATGACCTTCCACTTCTGAATCCAAACTGACATTCAGCCAAAATATTCATCTCTTCTAGATATTTTATCCATCTGTCTTTCAGGATTCTCTCGCACAATTTTGCAACCATGCTGGTTAGAGACACTGGTCTATAATTCAGGGGTTCTTCCCTGTTTCCACCCTTAAAAATTGGTACCACATTTGCCCTCTTCCATTCTTGTGGCACTTTCCCCTCTTCCAGAGAACACACGATTAAACTGTGAATTTTATCCGCCAATTGTTCTCTGCATTCCTTCAGTACCCAATTAGAAATTCCATCAGGTCCTTGGGCTTTCCTTACATCTTGAGTTTCCAGTAATTTATACACTTCCTGTACCTCCACTTTTATATCTTTTATCACCGGTACATTTCTAATCACACCCTCCCCTTCCATAAACTCTTTTTCATTAGTGAAAACCAATTGGAAACATTTGTTCATTATTTTAGCTTGCATTGCTGCATCTTTATAGACCTCTCCTTTTACTTTCAGTTTGGTGATTCCTTCCTTTTGTTTCAGTTTGCCATTAACAAATCTATAAAACAGTTTGGGTTCATCCTTGCATTTGTTTATTATACCTTTTTCAAAATTCCTTTCTTCTTCTCTACGTATTCTTGTGTATTCATTTCTATCTATCTATCTATCTATCTATAGCCCGACGCCCTAATCCCGCAAAAGGGTCGCCGCAGATAAAACGCCTCCAAGTCGCTCTGTCACCCACCATTTGACTACCCTCCCCCCAACTCACCCCCCCCTCCCTCATATACCTCTCAACTCCATCCCTCCACCTCATCCTCGGTCTACCTCTCCCTCCCTCCACCTCACCTACATACACCCTCTTAGTCAGTCTTTCATTCTCCATTCTCTTCACATGTCCAAACCACCTCAGTGTATTTCTCCTAATCTTCTCAACCACATCCACATCCACCCCACAGCGTTCCTTCACTTCTTCATTCGTCAACCTGTCCCTCCACGTCACTCCACATGCTCCTCTCAAGTAACTCATTTCCACTGCTCTCACTCTTGACTTGTTCCCCTCTTGCAAGGTCCATGCCTCGCTTCCATACGTCAGGGTAGGGATCACAATGCTATCATGCAGTGACTTCTTAACTTCCATACTCACCTCCCTATTTCTCATCACTGCTTTCAGTGTACTAACAACCTTCCTTCCCTGCTGTACCCTTTCACGCACTTCATCCCCCAAAGTTCCATCCTTACTCATCACACTACCCAAGTACTTGAATGCACTCACATTCTCCATATCCTCACCATCCAACCTCACTGCACACTCTGTGACTTCATTCCTCTCAAACACCATAACTTTACTTTTGTTTACATTAACTTTCAGATTCCTCCTCCTACACACTGTCCCAAATTCATTTACCAAACCTTGCAACTCCCATTCATCTTCACTCAACAGTACTGTATCATCAGCAAACAGCAACACCGGAAGCTTCCAAATCTCACCCTCATTCATTAGAGCCACCCCCACATCCACTGCCCTACCCTGCACCTCCTTTACAACCCCATTCATGTATATATTAAACATCCATGGAGACATCACACAACCCTGTTTCAGTCCCACATTGAGATCAAAGAACTCACTCAGCTCACCATCCACTTGCACCGTAACCCTAGCTCCCTCATACATACTCTTCACAGCACTCAACAATTTCCCCTCCACTCCATATATTCTTAATACCTTCCACATACCTTGCCTATCTATTCTGTCATAAGCTTTCTCCAAGTCCATGAAGGCAGCATACACTTTCCTTCCCTTCTCTAGATACTTCTCCACTAAACATCTTAGAACAAATATCTGATCTACACACCCTTTTCCCTTCCTAAATCCCCCTTGTTCTTCTCCAACTAGCTCCTCTGTCATATGCCTAACCCTATCAATGAGTATTCTACCATATATTTTACCAGTCACACTAAGTAGGCAAATACCCCTATGGTTACCACATACTTCTCTCTCTCCTTTTCCTTTGTATAAAGGAACAATTATACCTGATTTCCAGTCCTCTGGAACCCTTCCTTCTTCCCAAGCCAATCTACATAACTTCCATATCCACTCCACAACAATCTCACCACCATACCTAAGCATTTCACCACACACTCCATCAATTCCTGGGGCCTTTCCCAACTTAATATTCTTCATCGCTTCCACTACTTCCGCCCTACTGATCTCTTCCTCCCTCCTCTCATCTCTTCTTCTCCCAGCCATTCCCCAACCACTTATACTCGCACTGTTCTCACTCTCCACATTCAACAAATCCTCAAAGTGCTCCTTCCATCTCCTCAGTTTCTCTCTCTTCTCCACCAACAATCTATTATTCCTATCTTTCACTCCCCTACTATTTCCCCTTTCACACTGCCTTACTTTCTTTACCTCCTTCCAAAACAATTTCTTACTCTCCCTCCATTTCACACTCAGATTCCTCCCAAACTCCTCATCCACTTTCTTTTTACTCTCCTTCACCAGTCTCTTAACCTCCCTTCTCCTGCTCACATATACCTCTCTCTTCTCTCTCTCTCATCTTCTCCTCTACCTCTACTTGCTAACCATTCACTATATGCCTTCTTCTTTTGTTCCACAGCTCGTTTCACCTCATCATTCAACCATGCTGTCCCTTTCACACCCCTGCATCTCCTCCTCACTCCACAAACCGCCTCACACACTGTGCCTATCTCTTCTGTGAATATCTTACATACGTCTTCCACCCCTTTCATCTACTCTAGCTCATACCTTCCCAGTCTTTCTTCCACTATGCTCTTATACTCTGTCATTTTCTCACTATCTTGCAATTTCTCCACTCTTCTCACAGGAGTTGCTTCCTCCTGTCTTCCCCTTCGTCTCCTCAACCACTTTCTTTGCAGCTCTACCTTGGCCATCACTAAGTGATGGTCTGAGACTCCATTCCCCCACCCTCTCCACACTCTTGCATCCAACACTTGTCTTCTCATTCGTTCATCCACACACACGTAGTCTATCATTGCCTTTCGTTCAACAAGTTCACCATCCATCCTCCTCATTACTCTCCATGTATACCAGTGGATCATCTTATGCCGAAAGTAGGTGTTGGCTATTGCCAACCCCTTACAAGCACAGATGTCCACCAAAGCACTTCCATTCCCATCTACGTCAGCTGGCACACCCCACTGACCAACCACTCCATCCACTCGTACATTCCCAACTTTGCCATTCATGTCTCCAATCAACAGCACTCTCTCGCTCCTCTCAAACTTGTCCATACACGCTTCTACACTCGCCCAAAACTCATCTTTCACTCTTGCCACTTGATCCTCTGTCGGGGCATCCACACATACAATCGCCCACGCTTGTATACCTACTCTCATCCTCACTCATACAATCCTTGCACCCACTGTTCCATACTCTCTTATATTCTCCTTCCACTTCTTGCTTATCATCAGACATACTCCCTCTCTTGCCCTCTCATTTTCATTGACTCCCGCACATATACCTAAACCTTATTCCCATTCTCTCACCCTTTCACCTTCCCATTTAGTTTCAGTCAATCCACATATATCCACTTTTGCATCCTCAAGCACCTGAACAATTTCTCTCTCTTTCACTTCATCATTCACTCCTCTCACATTCCACGTTCCCACCCTAAGAATGTCCTTCGTCCGTTCCTTAGTCGTCAACATATGGTCCGTCCGGGTCCGAGGCACTTTGTTCTCTTTTTTGGTTAGTTCTTTTTACGGGGTGGGGCACTAACCCACCACCAACCCTTTTAGTCGCCTCGTACGACAAGCAGGGATACTGGGGGAGTATTCTTGAAAACCCCCTACCCCCAGGGGGGGTATATTCTTCCTTTATTCTGTTGTTACCTCTCTTTCTCCAATTGTTCCATTCCTTATCTCTCTCTTTTTTTGCTATCATACACCTTCTATTAACCCGCGCCGTCCCGGCGACGTGAATTAATGTCCACACATGATGTGCATTCATGTCCCGGCGACGTGAATTAACGCGGCAACATTGCAAGGTCCCTAATTTGCACAATTTTCAATTTTCGCGAGTGATTTCGCGAGTGATTTTTGGTACGTATACACGGGACACCTTCTCTATTCCTCTACAAGATGCCAAGCAGGGACAATGCCTTACACCACATAACCTCCCCCCCCCCCTGCACACCATTGTCTCGGCAATTCACCTGTTACCAGTGACCTGGCCAATAAAGACATTCAGGGCCAGAGTGATTCCCCAATCGATGACAATGTGGAGGACAAAGTTTACATAGCATCAGAGGAAGAAACAGTCAGAAATGATGATTAGGTAATGTGGGGAAAAAAAAAAAGGTCATGAATGGTGATGGGTTAGTGAGTGAAACAATGCTTATAATGCCTATATTACTGTTTGAAAACCAATATACTCTTGTACTACATATAAATTCGAACCAAGTAAATAAATAAATACTGTTTATGAGTGGATAAAATAGTTACCCTCCCACAGAACTCGTTTTCTTTGGCGCCAGCCTGTTAGAAAACCCAGTCAGGTAAGGAAGTACTCGTACCTAAATCGAGTATTTTAAACCTCAGGTGAGTGATTTCTCTATGAATTTTCGATGTTTCTCACCAAAAGCGGATGTTTGAGCCAAAAAAAAAAAAAGAGGTCCAAAAATGTCGGGACTGGGGCATACCACTGCCCAGAAAACATCGGGATGGGGCGGGTTAAACCACTCCTTTCTCCTGTTTTCTTTCCCTCTTACTCTTGGTACAAATTTTTCCACTCCCAAATTATAGAGGTCTAGAAAGATATCCCACTTCCTCTGTATCTCTCTTGTTTCTCTGAATTTTCTCCAATCCGCATTTTCAAAAAAGTTTCTCAATCCTGTAAAATTTGCTTTCCCAAAGTTGTATCTTCCCTGTCTATGAAGCTCGTCTCTTGGCTCAACGTTCCCTATTATCATGTGGAACTCAATGACCACATGATCACTTTTTCCTATAGGACAGAGATATTTCAATGATTCTATTACATCGGGTTCTTTGGTAAACAGTAAATCTAACCTTGCTGGTGTGTCCTCGCCTCGAAACCGTCTCTCTTCTTTGACCCATTGCGTCATCACATTATTCATTATTATATTTAATAACATAGTGCCCCACGAATCCTCGCCGCCTCCCGAGTACCATTCCTCCCAGTTCACCTCTTTACAATAAAAGTCACCCACCAAAATTATATAATTGCTTTTCTCAATTATTTTTTGTAAATAGCTAGCCATATATGACAACATCTCCTGGTATTCGTCATCATTCCAAGCTCTCGTCTTGGGGGGAACATACACTACCGCCATATCTCTCTTAACATATTCTCCAGTTTTTAATTTCATATATATCACTTCAGCCCTGCCTTCTCCTATTTCCACGGTATCTACATTTATGTTGTTCTTCACTGCTATCGTCACTCCTCCTCCCGTTTTTTCTTTTCTGTCTTTTCTCCACAGTTTGTATTTACCATCTCCCAAATGAACATCAATATCTTCTCTTAATTTGGTCTCTACAAAGCACATGACATCAGGTTCACATTCTCTCAAGAAATCGTTAATTTCGAGCCTTGCCAATATTAAACCATCAACATTAGTATATATCACCTTCAAATTATTTTTAATGTTTTTTATACCCTCTTCTCTCCTACTCTCCGTCAGTATCACTTCCTCAACTTCTGATCTTTCACAGCCATCTCCCTTAGTTTCCTTCACTTCTATTTCCTTAAATACCACTTCCTTACTTTCATGTCCATCACTCTCCAAAATAAAGTGTTACATTCTTCCTCTGTCCTCCTATCATTTTTTTTCTTTACTTCTTCCTTCAATGATTTTAAAACTTCTCTCTCTTCTTCATTCAGATCTTTTCTTATTATAATATTTTCCATCCCTGCCTCTTTGCTTAATTTCCAGGTCACTTTAAGTATATCATCTACTACACTTTCTGCTGACAACTTTCTTATAAGGCCCTATTCTCCTTACGTCTTCAATTTCTTTTACCCACTTGTCTCCTTCGGGATCAATCTTACCTAATATTCCTCTTACCAGGTTCGTGTCTTTCTCGAGTCTCACGGATCTAACTTTCTATTCCTCCTCCCTGTTTCCAAATATCACAACGCATCTGTTCCTTTCTACAGTTTCTCTCACTATTTTCTCTTTTTTCTTCAGTATTTTCACTACATTTTCTTCCAATTTTATCTTGTTCATTTCTCTTTCTTCCTGGATGATTTCTCTTAAGCTGACCACTTCTTTCTGTTCTTCTTCTACGTGTGCCCACTTTGCCTTATGCTCTTCCAATACATGGCTCACCTTCTCCGTTTTATTAGTACTCTCTTCTAGTTTTCTCCTCAATTCAACATTTTCACGCTTCAAATTTCTGATCTCTTCATTCGCCGTCTCATTAGACTGGATCAGACTCTGTATAGTAATCTCCGTATTCTCAGACACATCTTTTAACACTAGATTTTCCACTTTCTTTTCAAGTTCACCAATCCTCATAATACATGTTTTAACCAGATCCATGACATTAGTATTTCTATCAAGTCCTGGAAATTCAAGTCCCTCCGTGTTTACATTTTCGGCCATGATTGAGGTTGGTTACAAATACAGTACCAAAACAGCTGTTACCGAAAATACTACAAACATTCATGTATACTCTTGCCAAGAAATCTTTACATTTTTGGAAGTCTATATTAACTTACAATATTTTAAACTGAAAACAAGACCATAGGAGACAGGACAAACATAATTTCTGAAAACTACTTAAGGTTTGCAGCGGTGGCTGAGCCTTGGCCTGGGAGCAGTCAAGACACGTCCATTCTGTATGTGTGTGTGTGTGTGTGTGTGTGTGTGTGTGTGTGTGTGTGTGTGTGTGTGTGTGTATGAGTGGTAGATGGTGGCAACCATCATCCACTCACTTGATATAGTGCTGCCTACTTCTTCCTTAGCCTTTATCTTTCTTTTTCTGTGCCTGCCCTCCTCTCTTCCTATTTCTCCCATCTTTCCTGTCACTTCTTAATGCTTTTCTTTCCTTTGCAGGTGGCTTTACATTGAGTGACAAGCCAAATGGTTTCCTGTAAGCCAAGAAACCGTTTACAATGCTGGGTGGTAACCATACAACCAAACCATACGTGATCCCTATGTGTCAGCAAGTGGGTTGGTGGAGGGTTAGTGCCCCTCCCCATAAAACAAATAACTCAAAGTCCAATGGCCACCCCCTGCGGGATTATGGCATCTGACACAAGATATACATTTTCACGTGTGTAAATTTAACCTGTAACATCCCAGGCATTATTGCAATTCTATACCCACCCAAACCCAGACACTTTTACGCAACATCCTGACGCTATGACAGACTGTGGCCAACTAATGTTACCCACCCGCCCAGAACCGAACTCAGTGCTACAAGTGCTTGGGCACAGTGTTGCCAATATGTTAAGGTACTCCTTAGCAAAAAATTAGCTAGACTGAAGCAATTTCAGATGCTACAGGGCTCGAATTTTGCTGTCGGCACCATCACGTCGGTGGGATTAAATGAGACTTTTTTTTACTGTTGGCACTAAGCTGACGGTGGGATTGTACGGGTTAAGCTCATGAAATCTGTAAGAAAAAAATTACAATCTGAGAAAGTAAAAACATCCCTTGCTACACACCAGTATAAACTTTATTTTCCTTTCATCATCATCATCCGGACCTACTTTCCCACCCTAGGGCAGGGTGAGAAGTAGCAATGTCCAGTCAGCCCAAATTTGCCCAATCCAATGGGTCACACCTCCACTCACTCATCATTCAAGCCGCCGGAGTCCTGGATCCATTGGTTACGCCAAAAACATTCACCACGTACTGTAGCTTCACATAAACATATCCAATCGAGTCAAACCAGATGCTGCCACGTTAAAAATGGGTCCCAAATCCCTGACCATGCACTTATCCTCACAACATTCATCCAGCCAGCTCGATCTCTTGTCAGTTCTATAGCCTCACCAACATCTACACACACTCATCCACCACATCTCTCCACCTTCTCCTTGGCCTACCTTGCATTCTCCCTGCTTCAAACTTGCTCAGATATACCTTTTTCACCACTCTATTGTTATCCATTCTCTCCACATGACCATACCATCTCAGTACACTCTTCAATTCTGGTGTCCACTGACTTCCTCACTCCACATCTTTCACAAATCACATTATTTCTCATCCTATCCACCTCTGTACTCCACATACATTCCTCAGCAGTCCCATCTCCTTTGCTCTTACTCTTGACTTTTCATTTTCATGCCACACCATAATCTCACATCCATATGTTAAAGCTGGCACTAACACTCCTTCATGTACACCACGTGCAGTTGCAATACTCAAGCCTCTGCTTTTTATCAAA
Organism: Coenobita brevimanus; assembly: GCF_032717465.1. Lineage (NCBI taxonomy): Eukaryota > Metazoa > Arthropoda > Malacostraca > Decapoda > Coenobitidae > Coenobita > Coenobita brevimanus. Next base: position 10,335,604 of record NC_136979.1, on the reverse strand, counting down.
GCTTTCATTGCACCAGCTACTTTTCTTCCTTGTGTCATTCTACTTTCTACTTCTTTTGCACATTTTCCTCTCTTTTCTGTCACTGTACCCAGGTATTTGAACTCTCACCAACTCCAGTCTCTCTCCATTCACTGTAATATTGCACTGGGAGCCACCTTCTCCCTCAATAACCATCACTTTACTCTTTTCTACATTTACTCTCAAGGCACAATGTTCACAGACGTCAGCAAAACTTTGCACTAGCCTAACAAGTTCTTGTCTGGTATTAGCAAGCAGTACTGGATCATCAGCATACAACAAATTTGAGATATTCCATCCATCACCATTACCAAAGCCATCCCTCTCTCCATTACTCGTGTTTTTACATCTCTCATCACCCCATCCATACATACAATGAACACCAATGGGGACATCACACAACCTTGTCGCACGCCCACACTGATCATGAACCATTCACTTAAATGTCCATTAACTCTTACACATGCTTCACTACCATCATAAAAATTCTTGACGGCACCTATAAGCTTACCATCTACACCGTACATGCGCAAAACTTTCCACAATCCTTCTCCATCCACTTTGTCGTATGCCTTTTCCAGATCCATGAATGCCATAAACATAAACACCTTATGGTCCTTCTCACAAGCCTTCTCTGCTATCTGTCTCACTGCAAATATTTGACCCACACAACCTCTGCCATTCCCAAAGCCACCCTGTTCATCACTCACTAGGACTTCTGAGATCTCTCTTACTTTCTCTGTTATAATTCTTCCATATACCTTCCCTACCACACTCAATAAACTTATGCCACAATATTTGTTGCACTCACTTCGTTCACCTTTACTTTTGTACAGGGGTACAATCACAGCTTTTTTCCACTTTGCTGGCACAGTTTCACTCATACATGCCTTCTTACCTATCTCCAACAAGCACTTCATTCCACTCTCTCCACTACAGTGCATACACCTCATCAACCCCAGCTGCTTTCCCATTTTTCAGCTGCTTCACAGCACTCTTCACCTGTGCGAGTGTCACGTCTCCTGGTACTGCATTCCTTTCCTTCTTGATCATTATTTCACCTTGTTTTGTGCCTAGGAATATATATTACACTGTTTACAGTTACGTTTGTCTGCCATTCTCTGAAAGATTCAAGGGTAGATTTTATTTCTGATGGTAGCTAGTACGGTAACCATTGAACAAATGAGCATGAGATATACATTTTCTGGTGTGTAAATTCAAGCTCTTGAAATCTGTAAGAAAAAAATTACAATCCAAGAAAGTAGAAAAATCGGACCCTAATTGTGGTTCTGGGTATAGGTGCTCTGAGAAATTTGTGGTCTTTAGGGGTTAAGTGAGGTTGCAAATGTTGTTCATCCCCTCATCTCAGAATTACTGTCCCCTTATTGCCCCCACCTACTGTCTTCTTTCTTATTATATTCAGTAAATCACTTCTTTATTTACACTACAGTGAGAAGAGTGATGGTAAAATTACGGTCATCCCCTCATATCTTTGTTACTGTCCCCTTACATCACCCATCTACTGCCTTCTTTCTTATTATTGGTACATTCAGTATATCACTTCTTTATTTAGATTATAGTGAGAAGAGTGATTGTACACATTACAATTAAATAAAGGATGTTAGAACTAATGGTTGAACACAATTCATGCTTAACTTGACAGTGTGTGTACACTATTTACATATATAAACCCACACAGCCACCACACTTACACACACCAGTACATAGTATACCTCACCCTCAACTATAGTCGTGGTGCACGACTCTGAGGTTGTCATTATCGTACCCTGGCAACCTACCATTCAAAAGTGCGTCTGATTTCGTATCATATCATACACGAATCATATTATTATGCGTGAATATAGTATACATGAATACTGTATTATTATACATGAACATATTATAAACGAATCACTTGCATCTCATGTTATACACGAAATGGGACGCACTTTTGAAAGGTAGGTTGCCAGGGTACGATAATGACTACCTCAAAGTCGTACGCCACGACTATAACTGCTTTTGGCCTATTTTTTTTTTTTTTCTCCTTTCCCACTCACTCAATTATTATCACCCATCCCTGCCATGGAGGGGCTTGGGGACAGGTATTGTTTTCACTTAGTTTGTCTGTTTGTTTGTTTGTCTGTCTGTTAACAACCTTATGTGAAAACTATTGGTGCAATTTTAACTAAAAAAATAAAGGGATGATCGGCTATGACCTTCTGATCACCTGACTAAATCTTGGGGCAAATTGGACCAAGGCCCAGGCTGTAGGCCCCCCCCCCCGGCAAAATCATTTTTTCACTATAACTCCTTTCAAATTCGTTATATCGACATGACACCAAAACCTAAAGGTGCATCTTTCAAATTTGCATCCTATAACATACCTCATTACATCAGGGGGGTCACTTCCCAGCTAGCAGTAGGGGGGGTCAATGTCAGATGGGTCGGCCCAAAAATTTCAAATGGGCATAAAATCATCAATTTTCACCGGATTTACTCCAAATTTGATATGTGGCATCTTTGACTTGATATCCTGTTGTGTTTATACATCAGCACTAAGATGACTACCGGGGACGGGTTTGCAGTGCCTTGCACCTCGCTTTCAACTAACTGCTTTTGGCTTTTTCTTTTCTCTCTCCTTTCCCACTCACTCAATTATTGCTCTAAACATTTAACGGTTTTCAATAAAACTCTTCTTTATTAAGTTGCAAAACTGTCAATGAAACAACACTTTCAAAGAGAATCAGCCAAAACAATGAATGAAATATTCAATAATAGGCATTTTAATGTTTCGTGGTGGACTGAAGAGGTGAAACAGGCTGTGGCACAAAAGAAGAAAGCATACAATGAATGGATGAGAAATAGGGGCGTGGAAGAAGTAGAGAGGCGGAAGAGAGAGTTATATGTAGAAAGAAAGAGAGAGGTGAAAAGATTAGTAAGAGAGAGTAAGAAGAGAGTGGATGAGGAATTTGGAAGGAATTTGAGTGTAAAGTGGAGGGACTGTAAGAAAATGTTCTGGAGAGAGGTGAAAAGAGTAAGACAGGGTGGAAGTGAAGTTAGCACGGGAGTGAAAGATAAAAATGGTAGATTACTAGTGGAGAAGGGAGAAAAAGTGAGCAGATGGAGAGAACACTTTAAGGAATTGTTGAACGTAGAGGATGGAAGTAATGCAAGTATAAGTGGCTGGGGAATGGCTGGGAGAAGGAGGGAGGTGAGAAGACAGGAAGAAATCAGTAGGATAGAAGTTGTGGAAGCAATGAAGAAAGTTAAATTGGGGAAAGCCCCAGGAATTGATGGAGTGTGTGGTGAAATGCTGAAGCATGGGGAGAGATAGTAGTAGAATGGATGTGGAAGATGTGCAGATTGGCCTGGGAGGAAGGTAGAGTCCCAGAGGATTGGAAGTCAGGTATAATTATTCCCTTGTACAAAGGAAAAGGGGAAAAAGAAGTGTGTGGTAATCATAGGGGCATTTGTCTTCTTAGTATAATAGGAAAAGTGTATGGTAGGATACTTATAAACAGAGTTAGAGAAAGAACAGAGGAATTAGTCGGAGAAGAACAGGGAGGCTTTAGGAAGGGAAGAGGTTGTGTAGATCAGATATTCATTCTTAGATCTTTAGTGGAAAAGTTTCTAGAGAAGGGAAAGAAGTTGCATGCAGCTTTCATGGATTTGGAGAAAGCATATGACAGGGTGGATAGACAAGGATTGTGGAAAGTGTTAAGAATATATGGAGTAGACGGGAAGTTGTTGAATGCTGTGAAGAGTATGAACGATGGTGCGAAGGCTGCAGTGCGTGTGGATGATGAACTAAGTGAATTTTTCTCTTTGAAAGTTGGTTTGAAACAGGGATGTGTCATGTCTCCATGGTTGTTCAATCTGTACATGGATGAGGTAATAAAAGAGGTACAAGGTAGGGTAGTGGATGTTGGAGTGGCCCTAGTGAGAGAGGATAGTGTTTGGAAACTCCCTGTACTGTTGTTTGCAGATGATACTGTGTTGTTGAATGAACATGAAGGGGAGCTGCAAGGCTTGGTGGATGAGTTTGAGAGAGTGTGTAAGAACGGAATCTAAAGGTGAATGCAGGGAAGAGTAAAGTGATGGTCTTTGAGAGAGGTGAAGTTAGTGAATGTACAGCGAGGTTGGATGGTGAGGAATTGGAAAATGTGAGTACGTTTAAGTACTTGGGTAGTGTGATGAGTAAGGATGGAGGTTTGGAGGGTGAAGTGCTTGAAAGGGTACAGCAGGGAAGAAAGCTTGCTGGTTCTTTGAAAGCAGTGATAAGAAACAGGGAAGTGAGCATGGAAGTGAAAAAGTTACTACATGACAGTATTGTGATACCAACTCTAACGTATGGAAGTGAAGCTTGGACATTGTTGGAAGGACGCAAGTCAAGAGTGAGAGCAGTGGAAATGAGTTATTTAAGAGGAGCCTGTGGAGTCATGTGGAGAGACAGGCTGACAAATGAAGATATAAAGGAGCGTTGTGGTGTTGATGTGGATGTGATAGGAAGCGTTATTAGGAACACACTGAGATGGTTTGGCCATGTGGAGAGGATGGAGGGTGAAAGACTAACGAAGAGAGTGTATGTGAGTGAGGTGGAGGGGGAGGCCGAGGATAAGATGGAGGGATGGGGTGGAGAGGTATATGAGAGAGGGGTGTGTGAGTTGGGAGCAGGGCAGTGAAATGGCGGGGGACAGGGTGACTTGGAGGCGATTTGTTTGTGGCCACCCCAAACGGGATTGAGGCGTCTGGCAATAGATAGATAGATAGTCTGTATCCAATATCCCAATACCAACAGTCAAAATCAGTATTGGTTCGGTAACGGGAAAAATATAAATATAGGCAACAACCTCCACTTTACGAATAATCAGGCAACGAAAATTTACTTTAACAAAGATCGGGTTTCACTACCCTTCACTCGCCTAACGAACACCAAAATTTGCTTTAACAAATTTTTTTCCGTTGGGAATTTTAAACCAAGCACACACTCAGTAGGCTTATTCCACCACAGCACCACCAATGGAGAAAACATGCACTATTCACTCCCACCCTTCCATCCAAAATACAACAGTACCTCACCGCCACATGTGCAACATTTATTGTCATCATGCTGCCCAAATGTCCTGTTTTTTATTGGCCAGTTGCATGTTACATCATACAGTAGATGAAGTTGTGGACTAAAGGTTGGGGAGTCATAAAATACACAAATACTGATTCAGACTGAGCAAAAAGGGGGTTAATATGGGTGGATGGGGGAAAAATCTGGGTCCTGGAAAAACTCCGTTTAACCCATGTTATAATGAATTCGTAGAACGAAATTTCGCATAGCAAATGGTTTTTCAGGAATGTTACCTGTTTGTTCGTTTTCATTTTTGAAGGCTCCAACATGCTTGCTTGTGTCGGCCTTGGTCACCTAGTGGCAGCTCTCCTTGCTGCTCGATCTCTGGCAGCTTCCCTATTTAGTCCCTTAACCATAAAGTCACACTCAATGACCTCATCTCAGGTCTTTTTTGGTCTACCTCTCACTACCCTACCCTTAACACTGACACTTCTCACTTTCTGCACCCAATTATCATCCTTCATCCTCCCCACATGTCCAAACCATCTCAATCTACCTCTCCTTATCACAACACCAATACACTCGAGTCCCATCCCTCTCAACTCTTCCATCATAAATTAAGCCACCCCAGGCCTTACACTCAAAGACGCACTGCACATTCACCTAATCACTGCCATTTCAGTACATTTCAGCCTTCCTTTACTGCCCAGGTCTCACTACCATACAGCATTACACTCCTAACACATGACGCATATAAAGATCCCATAGCACTGACAGCCCTCTCAATGTCAGGAGAGGCAACAGCTCCCTGAACTTCATCCAACAACTCCTCAGTCGAGACACAGAGCTAGCTCCCCACCTCCAGCACATAACATATCTCTCAAATAACAAAACTCTTCCATGCACCCAAGATAATCACCAGCAAGTTCAATCCTTTCATGCATGGCAATATTCACATGCTCTTCCCGACACACCGCACACATGAAATCAGCATTGTCTCGCGGTCTACCTCTAATACCACAACATTTCTTATGCACCCACTTATCACAAACACTGCACAAGATGGAATTGCTTCCCATGCCGTTGTGACAAATTGCACGTGACCACTAGGCAATACTGTATATCACTTTGGTGTATTGTATTAGTTACAGCACTAAGGATCATCTGAGAGGCTGACCTATTATTTCTGTGAAAAAGAGGTCAAAGGTTAAGGTTAACTTATGCAGTACCCAATGCAGACCAAACTTTGTTGAAGGGTTCAGGTTAAAGCAAGGATAAAAATTCAATTTTCAGAACAATAAACCAATATCAGTATAACCTCAAAAAGTTAAACACCAAGGTTGCTGGGCAAAGTCAACTAAAAAATACAATACTTTGAATTAGATATGAACTAAACCCAGAGGAAGGGTTAAGAGTCTGACCAGAATGAAGCAATCTGAGAGAATGTCAAATATTTGACCCTTAGACCAGGTGGTGGGTACAAGTGTTGCACTTCCATTTTTTTATTATTATTTTTTTTTTAATACATAATGACATCCACTTCTCAAGTCCGACTCTAGTAGCAAAATTTGTTTGAATCATCTTGCAGCTCTTTAGAGCTGTCATCATATTGGATGAACTTCAAAGTTTTTGCATGATCTGCCAACACATTCACATAACTATCTAAGTCTTCTAGCATGTCATTTCTATACTGTATATCAAAGACATATCAGAAGCCAACACACAAACACTAAGTGATTCTGCCAGTCACCCTGCTACATTAAAAAATGCTTGACCCTTATAACTGTTCTCATTTGTCTTCCCACCATATACTGTAGTTCAACAACCACTTCAGCAATTTTCCATTCCCCCTCAAAGAACTTTTACTTTCCATAGCAGTCCTCTGTGAGGCACCCTTCTTCAACTCCAGGTACAGATATTCTAAACAGTCCCCTCTTCCTTAGACAATATCCTCCACTCTGCTGTAAAAATTCTGCAGTTTGGTGCCACAAAATGAAGCCCCCCTGAATCCAATTTGTTCTTCTTGTTAATGCCCCCTTTTTTTCTAGAACACGTCAATTTTTTTTTTTCTTTTTTTCTTTCATAATATTCGCAACAAATGCTAATGTAGGATAGGATACTGGTCTGTAATTAAGTGTGTCTTACTGATTTCATTTCAAAATTGGCCAATATTTTCTCTTTAGAAAAAAAAAGGTGGGGTGGGGGGGGATATCCATGGCAGGTGGAAGTACTGTCAAAGCAGGAGTGTGGCCATGAAGAGTTTGCCACAAGGATGTGGTAAGTAACTCCATTTTATGCCATGTTTGTGATAAGTGGGTTCATTTGAGATGTAGTGGTATTACTGGCAGGCTACAAAATAATGTTGGTTTAGTGCATGCAGTATATGAAGGAGAGCATACGGAAGCAGAGAGGCAAGAAATGTTTACTCTTGCTGGAAAATCTCTTGTGTGTGGGAAGGAGTTTTGTTTTTGACGGACTTGATATATGCTGGAGTTGTTGCCTCTCCTGACATCAAGAGGGCTCTCAATTTGTGCCGAGGGATCCTCGTATACAGCATGTGCCAAGAGTGCAATGCTATGATTGCTGTGGTATGGCATGAGCAGTGATGGGGGATGATTTTTGTATGTTCAAATGTGTAAAAAATGATTACATTAATGTGTAATGTGTCCCTGAATGACAGACCATCCAGTACGGTTAGGACTGCCAATGGAGAGCAGAGGGGAAGGATGTGACTTGAATGTACAGTATTAGTGATGTGATGAGAAGAGGTAGAATGAGATGATTTGGGCATGTGCAGAAGGTGAAAAGTGTGAACACTGAGGTAGGCTTGCTAAAGACAGACTGAGAATAACCTTGTATGAGATCACAGAATGTGACTTCAGGGATAAGGGACCGCCTAGAGGGGCTGCTAGAGATCGAGCAGAATGTAGAGCTGCCATTAGGTGACCAAGGCCGTAATGCAATGAACTGCTTATACAGTTATACCTCAATACCCCTAGGTGTGATACCTTGGCTTAGTGGTGGGGGTAGAAATACCACCATACACGGCCTAAAGATGGCCAAACCCCAGTTGAACGATGGGTTTTTATTTTTATTGCCGATTTTGATTATATTTTAGGCTAAAGTTGCGTGTTTAGGTTGATTTAACTGTTTTTAGACTTAAAGTGTTTTAGTTATAGGTGGGGTGAACATTGTCATTTTTGGGTACAGTTTCCTAAGTTTGATTTTTTCCAGACATAATTGATGATTTTCAAAATTTATTTGTTGGTTTTAGTGAGTTATATATGAGTGTTAGGCTTTGGTTGGCTTCTTTTACAGCTGTTTGGCCATCTAGATTGGCTTTAAACTTGTTTATGGACTCCTTTGGGTGGGTTTGGGACTTGGTTGAAGGGAAACCCACGGCTCAAAATCGCATTCCTATACTTCACATGTTAAATCTACCCTGAGATATGATACCCTAAGTAACACTGGGTTTTTACTTAACCAACTGCATCGTTAAACCGGGGTATACTTGTACAGTACTCTTTTATTATCGATGGGATTTTTTTTCAATGGTTTCAACTATAGACAGATTCCCCCCCCCCCCCTCAGTCAGGCATTTTCTGTATTAATTATTTCCATGGGAGGCCTTGGCAACATCCTTTCACCAATCTGACAGTCACCAGTTTTTGGCTCTACCCATTACATTTATGCAACTCACTCTCACCAGATAATGGTGGTAATGGCGAGAGTTTTAGAAGGTATGATTAGAGAAAGGGTGAATACTGATGAGATGCAGTTTGGGTTTATGCCAGACAAAGAGACCACTGATACCATATTCATTGTTCAACAGCTTCAAGAATACTATATCGAAAAGAAAAGGGATCTGTACTTTGTTTTTGCTGATTTGGAGAAGGCCTTTGACAGAGTCCCCAGAAAGGTGATGAAGTGGGCAATGAGAAAACTTGGGATTGAGGAGTGGCTGGTTAGGGTGATTATGGCTATGTATGAGGGTGCTCACACTCAGGTAAGGGCGAATGGAGATTTGAATGATGAGATTGCTGTGAATGCTGTTGTGCATAAGAGGTCAGTCTTGATCCCCTTGTAGATTATCATGGTATCTGAAGCCCTCTCATGTGACTTCAGAAATGGACTTTATTTTAAACCCTGTCTATGACCAAACTTTTAACCTAGCTCTGTGACCTTAACTTTATATCAATTCTTCTCAAACTTCAAGCACTTCATCCTTGTGTGACCATTAACACTTCACTGAAGGTTGGTTCAATTTCAATCAAATGTGTTTAAACTGACCTTGCCCTGTGATCTTTACCTTTATTCTACTGTTCTCTAAACTGAATAATTCACCAAATCATACGTGCTCCCTACGTGTCAACAAGTGGGATGGTGGAGGGTTAGTGCCCCTCCCCGTAAAATAAATAATTCAAAGTCAAATGGCCACCCCTTAAGGAATTATGGCGTCTGGCAATAGATAGATACATAGACAGTCTATGGCTGAATTCAAATATTTCCACCAAGTTTAACCTACACTAAATAACAACTTTTTTAGTTAAAAGGCTGAAAGTATGACACTATCCTATGACCTTAAATTCTGACTGATTGTTCTCAAGATGGAAGCACTTTCCCCTTTGTTCATCCCTTACACTTCTACCAAGTCCAGTTAAATCGAATCACTACTGTAAAAGCTGACCTATTCCCGACCCATGACCTTTGATTATTTTGGGCATGCTTCCAACTTAGTGGAGGATAAAATCTCTCTGTGAAAAAACAAGGTGATTAGTTTTGCAATTACAGAGTTAGAGAGGTCTAAGAAAAAAGATGAAGCAAATGGGGAAGAAGAAAGAATACTGAGAAATTGTGATTTTTGTCAATTGTGTTTCAGTGAGTTAGCATTCCTTTATGTTCTGGCTACTTAAAGAGATATATTAGGTATAAACAAACATGAGGAATACAGCTAGATGCTTAAAAATATTAATACATCTGTGTCTGGGAGTTGTGAATGATTGTACTTTGTTAGGGCTTATGGGTGCATTGGTGCCATCCCTACACAGAGTGTATATACACGGTAAATAAGTATGCTAAAAAGAAAGGAATGAAGGCTGATGAGGCTAGGCAACTGGCAAAGGACCAAGTTGGATAAGTGAATTTCGTATGGAGGAATGTTTGACAAAGGTATGGCATCCCTTGCTTAACTTAGCAGTCAACAGCTTGATTCTGTCTGACTGGTTAATTATGAAATGTACCCCCCTGGGGGTAGTAGGGTTTCTCAAGAATACTCCCCCAGTATCCCTGCTTGTCGTACAAGGCAGCTAAAAGGGTTGGCGGGGGGTTAGTGCCCCTCCCCAGAATACAACTAACTAAAAATACAAACAAGAAGCCTCAGACAAGGACTGACCAAAAGATGACGACCAACGACCGGAAAAAGGACATGGTAATTGCAACATGGAATGTAAGAGGTGCGAATGATGAGGTGAAAGAGAAAGAGATTGTCCAGGTGCTTGAGGGTGCGAAAGTTGATGTATGTGGAGTAAATGAAACTAAATGGAGAGGTGAGAGTGTGAGAGAATGGGAGTATGAATGGGGTATATGTGCAGGAGTAGGTGAGAATGAGAGGGCAAAAGAAGGAGTGTGTATAGTTGTGAGTAAAAGATGGAAGAAGAACATAAGAGAGTATGGATCAGTTGGGTCAAGGATTGTGTGGGTAAGATTGAAAGTTGGAATACAAATGTGGGCGATAGTGTGCATGTACCGGTATGCGCCAACGCAAGATCGTGCAAGCAGAGTGAGAGAAGAGTTCTGGACAAATGTGGAAGTGTGCATGGAAAAGTTTGGAAGGAATGAGAGAGTGTTTTTGATCGGTGATATGAATGGTAAAGTACGGAATATGAAGGTGGATGGAATAGTTGGTGAGTGGGATGTGCCTGCTAAGATAGATGAGAATGGCAGTGCATTAGTGGACATTTGTGCTGGGAGGGGGTTGGTGATAGCCAATACCCTCTTCAGGCATAAAATGATCCACAGGTATACATGGCGAGTGATGAGAAGGGTGGGTGGTGAACTGAATGAAAGGAAGGCAATGATTGATTATGTGTGTGTGGATGAGGGAGTGGACTTTCTGACCACTACTTGGTGGTGGCCAGAATCAAGATCCAAATAAGATGGAGAAATACAGGAAGGGAAGGACGGGAAGAAGGAGTATTTTGCAAGGAGAGTGGAAAGGTTACAAGAGGATGAGAAAAAGGCAGAATATAAGAGAGAAGTGGAGGAACAATTGGCCAAATATGAATTGGAGCAGATGGGGGACGTGGAAGGTGTGTGCAGGATATTCACAGAAGAAATATGTGCAGCACGTGATGTGGTGTGTGGGATGAAAAAAGACGGAGGGTGGTGCAAGGAACAGCGTGGTGGAATGAAGAGGTGAGACAGGCTGTGGCACAAAAGAAGAAAGCATACAATGAATGGATGAGAAATAGGGGCGTGGAAGAAGTAGAGAGGCGGAAGAGAGAGTTATATGTAGAAAGGAAGAGAGAGGTGAAAAGATTGGTAAGAGAGAGTAAGAAGAGAGTGGATGAGGAATTTGAGTGTAAAATGGAGGGACTGTAAGAAAATGTTCTGGAAAGAGGTGAAGAGAGTAAGACAGGGTGGAAGTGAAGTTAGCAGGGGAGTGAAAGATAAAAATGGTAGATTACTAGTGGAGAAGGGAGAAAAAGTGAGCAGATGGAGAGAACATTTTAAGGAATTGTTGAACATACAGGATGGAAGTAATGTGAGTATAAGTGGCTGGGGAATGGCTGGGAGAAGGAGAGAGGTGAGAAGACAGGAAGAAATCAGTAGGATAGAAGTTGTGGAAGCAATGAAGAAAGTTAAATTGGGGAAAGCCCCAGGAATTGATGGAGTGTGTGGTGAAATGCTGAAGCATGGAGGAGAGATAGTAGTAGAATGGATGTGGAAGATGTGCAGATTGACCTGGGAGGAAGGTAGAGTCCTGGAGGATTGGAAGTCAGGTATAATTATTCCGTTGTACAAAGGAACATGGGAAAAAGAAGTGTGTGGTAATCATAGGAGCATTTGTCTTCTTAGTATAATAGGAAAAGTGTATGGCAGGATACATATTGACAAAGTTAGAGAAAGAACAGAGGAATTAGTTGGAGAAGAACAGGGAGGCTTCAGGAAGGGAAGAGGTTGTGTAGATCAGATATTCATTCTTAGATCTTTGGTGGAAAAGTTTCTAGAGAAGAGAAAGAAGTTGTATGCAGCTTTCATGCATCTGGAGAAAGCATATGACAAGGTGGATAGACAAGGATGGTGGAAAGTATTAAGAATATATGGAGTAGATGGGAAGTTGTTGAATGCTGTGAAGAGTATGTATGATGGTGCGAAGGCTGCAGTGCGTGTGGATGGTGAACCAAGTGAATTTTTCTCTTTGAAGGTTGGGTTGAAACAGGGATGTGTCATGTCTCCATGGTTGTTCAATTTGTACATGGACAGGGTAATAAAAGAGGTACAAGGTAGGGTAGTGGATGTTGGAGTGGCCCTGGTGAGAGAGGGTAGTGTTTGGAAACTCCCTGTACTGTTGTTGGCAGATGATACTGTGTTGTTGAGTGAAGACAATGGGGAGCTACAAGGTTTGGTGGTAGAGTGTGTAAGAAACGGAATCTAAAGGTGAATGTAGGGAAGAGTAAAGTGATGGTCTCTGAGAGAGGTGAAGTCAGTGAATGTACAGCGAAGCTGGATGGTGAGGAATTGGAAAATGTGAGTACGTTTAAGTACTTGGGTAGTGTGATGAGTAAAGATGGAGGTTTGGAGGGTGAAGTGCTTGAAAGGGTACAGCAGGGAAGAAAGGCTGCTGGTTCCTTGAAAGCAGTGATAAGAAACTGGGAAGTGAGCATGGAAGTGAAAAAGTTACTACATGACAGTATTGTGATACCAACTCTAACGTATGGAAGTGAAGCCTGGACATTGTTGGAAGGACACAAGTCAAGAGTGAGAGCAGTGGAAATGAGTTATTTAAGAGGAGCCTGTGGAGTCACATGGAGAGACAGGCTGACAAATGAGGATATAAAAGTGTTGTGGTGTGGATGTGGATGTGATATGAAGCGTTAGGAGGAATACACTGGGGTGGTTTGGCCATGTGGAGAGGATGGAGGGTGAAAGACTGACGAAGAGAGTGTATGTGAGTGAGGTGGAGGGGAGGAGAGGGAGGGGGAGGCTGAGGATGAGATGGAGGGATGAGATGTGGATGTGATATGAAGCGTTAGGAGGAATACACTGAGGTGGTTTGGCCATGTGGAGAGGATGGAGGGTGAAAGACTGACGAAGAGAGTGTATGTGAGTGAGGTGGAGGGGAGGAGAGGGTGGGGGAGGCCGAGGATGAGATGGAGGGATGGGGTCTGGAGAGGTACATGAGAAAGGGGGTTGTGAGTTGGGAGCAGGGTAGTGAAATGGCGGGGGACAGGGCGACATGGAGGCAATTTGTTTGTGAGCACCCCGAATGAGATTGAGGTGTCTGGCAATAGATAGATAGATAGATAGATAGATTTATGTGGTGGAGCCAGGATTCTGGGGGTTTGAATGGTAAGTGAATGAGTGTGTGGCCCATTTCATTATGAATGATGTTGATCAGTTCCCCTACTTTTTCCTTGCGTTCTGGACTCTACCCATGGATATTAAAAGGGCTGGCATGACAACAATGACAATGACAACAGTGATGATGATGGTACACTACTGGACTTGTCCATACAACATTTGGACACAACAATGAAAACAACACCACAGTACACAAACAATATATACGTTCAGTGATGAATTATGTAAGCCCTGGTTGGGCTTCTAACCTTACTAAAACACACTACAGCACTCTATGGACCATGCAGAACAAGGCCCTAAAACTAATCACAGGCTGCACAGCTACTACACCTACAGACAACCTACACCAAGAAACCAAAGTCCTCAAAGTCAAGGATCATCTTGACATGAGAGGCACACAAATTCTTGCCACAGCCTCCACAAATCCACACCATCTGCTACACTACATGGCAGCACATCCACACACACCAAGGAACATCAAAACAACACCCAGCACACGATATCATACACAAATACTGTGATCTCTCCCCCTTCACCCGCCTCAAACCAGCTTCCAGATGCACATCCATGCTCAAATCACTCGCCACTCCATTCAGTCACTCAAAGACAACACACAGCTGCATGCAAGGTCTCCTAATATCCTCCCTTCTGAATCCTACCTTCCTCATGAGGACAGGGTCCACCTGGCCAGGCTGAGATGTGGGCATTATCTAGCCCTCTTGAGTGATCAGAAGAGGCTGAATGACTCCGCTGCTGATGCCTGTCCAGGATGCAACACAGCACCCCATACTAATAAGCACATTAAGGAAGACTGCATTGCACATAATCGCTTGTGCCAAAAACACAACATACACTCCTTGAGAGCTTCATTGGGGAAAGCCTGGTCTCAGCCGTGGCCTTCCTTAGGGACCCAGGGCTGTTCGGCCAGACTGCCTAGGGAACAACAACTACTACTACTATGATACACATTGTAGAACAATATTTACCTTCTCCCCATCCTTGACAAGCTGCCGTATACAGTCTTGAACGATTTCATCATACTTGCCAAGCCTCATGGGCCGTCCTCTCTGAGCAAAGCCAATGGACACTACTTCTTTCTTGCCACGTACACGTTTGATGAGGTACTTATCTTTCAGACCACGCACAGTGCTCTCTGGGATCTCAAAGCCCAGCTGTTCTTTGAAATGCTGAACTGCTGCCAAGTTGCCATGTTCAGCTGCATACTTTCCTATATCTGCCCGCAATTCAGGACTGTAGGAAGCATAGTTACCTCGTTTACTGAGGCCAGCAACCCTGGCCCTAGGTTTAACATGGTGTGCTTTGGTTGGCTTCTTCTTCCTTGGTGTGGGTGGATCACTGTAGTCATCTTCATACTCAATGCCCAGAATGCTCTCTTGCTGGTCTGAAGTGCCTGGTTGCTCACCAATGTGTGGTATCCCGGGCTGGGTGCTATCCCCACCTCCACCACCATGGAGACTGTCATCTTGTCCACCCAGTGCAACACCTGCTGGCTGGTCATGTGATTCTTTCATAAGGCTGAGGGGTTCATTACTTAGGTTTGTCTGGGTATGGGCTTGTAATGTACCACCTTCAAAGCTAAGAGAGCCAGTCAAGGGTTGGTGGAACGAAGTAATGAGCTGATGGTGACTGGGATGCTGACTTCCACCAACCACTGTGTGTGGCACAGCTGATGTCTGAGCTAAGTGTGCCTGGCTAATTTGGGGGGTGGCAGTATGATGGCTTAATTGAGAGATATGGGTGGCAGGGGTACCACTCATTGTAAGGGGAAGAGGGGAATGGGCTATGGTTGTGGCAGCTACACTGGTATGAGTCATAGCTAAGGGAGCAATTTGGCCACCAGGAGTGACAGTTCCTCCTCCGCCACCACCCTGGGTAAAACCACCTACATAGCCCTGTTGGAAACCATTAGGACCCTGGTGAGTGAAGCTCTGGTTGGTGATAACAGATGAGGCTGGTGCTGCATTTGGCTGCTGATAAGACAGAGATGCACCCATCCCTTGATTTATGACACCTCCTTGGTGGAAAGCAATTGAGTTATGGTTCATGGGTAATACTGTATTGGTCTGTGGCCCAGGTGTCATGTTTAGATGGTAGGGGTGCTGATAAACAAAGTTGTTGGCACTACTTACATTGACCGCACCAGAGACGGCTGGGGTATTGAGGACGGAAAGGGATGGATGGAGAACATCTATGGTCTGAGGTGCTGTGGCCTGAGGATCTGCCAACACTGTACCACCACCTACCACTCCTGCTGCCTCACTGGCAGTGCTGGTGGGGGCTGAAGTGGTCCCAGTAGCAATATTGCCACGGTCTACAAACTGTTTCTTGAACTTGCGAACAGTAGATTCCTTGACTGGGAATTGCAGTTTTTCTGTATAATGCTGGATGGCTGCTGTGATACCAAACTGCATGGCATATCGACCAATCTCATCTTTCATCTGCAAGGAGTATGACCGTTTTTGTCGAGCAGACGTGCCTGAAAGACTGACGCTTCGTTTACCTCCTGCTCCAACCTGTAGTTCACCTCCCATTTCTCCCATCTCAGGAAATTTCTTCAGGTAGTTTTTCTTAAACTTTCTAATCAATCCTTTTCTGACCTCATGACCTAGCTTTTCTGAGAAATGTCGACAGGCAGTATCAATACCATACTGAAAGGCAAATTTTCCAATTTCCTCTTTGACCTCAGGAGTGTAGCTTTTGTATGTCTTGATAAAATTTCTAATAGTGCTCTCACTGACAGTACCACCAAGCCGATGAGACCAATACACAGTGGCCTCGTGGTTGCCGTGAGTGAGGGCATACTGGGCAATCTCATCACGTAACTCCGGGGTGTATTTGATGTATTTCCCTCGCTTGCTTCTCTCTTCCTTTGTGGCATTAAGCAGGGCTTTTACTGCCATCACTGTGCTCTGAGTCAGTTGCTGTCGATTCTCATCATTGGGCACACTCTCTTTCTGCTGATCTGACCAATCCGACGACGCCAATGTTAACAGTCGTTCAGGACCTGGGCAAGGAAGTACCATAATAAGAAAGATGATAATTCTAGGCAGTTTTACAATACAACATAACTGAGTTACTAAACCAGATACATATGAAAAGCATTCTTTAACAGCCTATTATATCCTAAGTATGTAGTATTTATTTGTATAAAAGAGGAAGTAATACTGTATGTGGATACAGGGATATTCACTGTGCTGCATGACACACAAGCTGAGTCACACAAGCCTCCACTTGTTACAACAGGGTTTAGATGAATGGTGTTAGTTCATCCTAGCATCCTTGTATGATGAGAGTCAGTTTCGCTGATTCTCACTTGCTGTCTAACAGATATTAGCAACAAAAACGTACACTATTCAAGAGAAAAAACACGTGATATACAGGGATAAAAGAATTATACAGAATGTAATTTGCTATCTGAAGACCTCAAACAGACAAAAGAATAACTGATGGTTCGCAAAAAAATTGCTAAAATATTTAAGCTCAACCCAGTTTATTAAGAAACAGTTAAAAATGTTCTTACTGTTTTCTTCATTAAAATGTCCACTTAATGATCTGACTTTATGCAAATACATGAAAGGTGTCATGCTTGAGCACATTAGTAGATATTTTCTAATGAAGACTGTCGCATACACTGGATTATAAAGTGCCTTATTAAATTTAGTTATAAAAAACTTAAGGCAAAATGTATAAAACCTAATCTCGGAATCCTTGATATGATGAAATCACCATTCAATTAACTAGTTTACAAAACAATCCTCTATTTACAAGGATTATGTTAAAAGAATTTAAGGAATTTAAGGAGAAATTACCATTACACACTCCTGTTTGTAAATGTTGAGGACAGTGGTATAGTAACTGAAATTCACTATCACGATTGCACATTTTAAAACACTTGTCAACTGAAAGCTGTATATCCACATGATCTGAAAGTAAGGCCCTACAGGGCTCAATCCCTGCACAATCACTGCCTATCCCTCCCTCTTCCTTCAGTAACAGTACTGTCCTTGGTCACCTAATGGCAGGTCTCCATGCTGCTCCATCATTGGCAGCCTCCATATTCAGCTCCTTATCCCTGAGGTCCAATTCTACGACCTCATCCCAGATCTTTTTCGGTATGCCTCTAACAACCCTACCCCCAACGTTCACACTTCTCAACTTCCACACTCAACTGTCATCCTCCATCCTCTCAACATGCCCAAACCACCTCAATCAATCCCTCCTGATCACAAAACATTCCAGTCCCATCCTTTCTCTCAACTCTTCAATTGCAACCCTAGCCCCCTCTGGCCTCAAATTCAAAAATGCACAACACATCCATCTAATCACTGTCATTTCTGTATGTATAAGCCTACCAATATGCTCTTCCTTTATTGCCCAGATCTCGTTACCATATAACATTATGCTCCTAACATATGCAGCATACAAAGATCCTTAGCATGGATGGGGAGCCCTCTCAATGTTAGGAGAAGCAGCAATTCCCTCAACCTCCTCCACGCACTCCTTACCCTGGCCACAGAGCTAGCTCCAACCCCACCTCCAGCACACAACATGTACCCCAAATAACAAAACTCCTCCACACACTCAGGAGACTCTTCAGCAAAATCAATCCTTTCATGCCTAACAATCTCTACATGCTCTCCCCAACACAAACCACATACACGAAATCAGCATTATTTCACAGTCTACCTCTCGTACCACATCATCACTTATGCACCCACTTATGACAATTACTGCACAAGAAGTTATTTCCCACACCCTTTGGGGAAAATGCACATGGTCACATTCCCTCTGCTTTGATAGTACTGACACCAGTCCCAGATATTGTCGCTTTTGTTTTATCAGCTCTCAAATCCTCATGCCCCACTCTGTCTTTCCATTTCCCAAATCCATCCTCCAGCTTCCTTTCATTCTCTGAAATCAACACCAAGTCATCAACATACAACATCTCCCATGGGAGTCCATCACTAAAGTAATGTGAGAAAGCTTCAAGCACCATGACAAACAATAAGGGACTCAAGACTGACCCTTGATGCATGCCAACATTTATGCAAAAATCATTAATCAAATCTCCATTCACTCATACCTGGGTGCAAGCACTCAAATACAAAGCCATAACCACTCTAACTAGCCACTCCTCAATTCCAGGCTTTCTCACTGCTCATCTGACCACTTCCCTAAGGACCCTGTCAAAGACCTTGAATCAACAATATCAAAGTACAGATCCCTTTCCTTTCCTATACTGCATATTTTTCCTGAAGCTGTCGGACAATGATCATGGTATCAGTGGTCCCTTTGCCAGGCAAAAACCCAAACTGCATCTCATCAATATTCACTCTTTCCCTTCTCATACCTTGTAGGTCTCTCTCCATTACCTTCATGATCTAGCTCAAAAGTTTTATGCCTGTATATTTTCCTCTTTTCAGGGTATCACCCTTCCTCTTATACACATATACAGTCCCTCTCTTCAGCCACTCATCCAGGACAACACACTCATATAAAACTCAGTTTGTCAAATCAGTAACCAAACCCACTTCTCTATCTCCTCAGGCCTTCAACATTTCAGTAATCAAACCAGACACACCCACCACCTTCCCCAACTGCATCCTGCCTGCTGCCCTGCTCACAGTAGCAGCATCAACCTAGGGCCAAACACTGGGTCCACTGACTCCTAACCTTCTCTGTTCCAGTCAAACTTCTCATTCGGCAACTGGTTACAATGTTCTTGCCAGGCATCTTTAAAAACTCAATGTTCACCACTACCTTTCCTTCAACATTCTTCACACATTCATGCACTGCTCACCTTTAATATCTCTGTTTTCTCTCTTCATCTGATTCGCCACCTTAAGTACCACGCTCTTTCTTTTATCATTATTTAGGTTATCCCGTAAAAGACTCTGATTTTGATCCTGTATACCGGTACCTCATTTCTAACCCTAAGCTTGGCAACAAAGTATTCCCCTCTGTTACCACCCCATTTCCATTTCTGACAGTCTTTTTTTCTCCTTAATTGCAGCTTCTACGCCCTCACCCCACCACCATGTTACCTTATGTCTACATCCACACACTGAATCAATAACTTTCAAGAGTCTGTTCTTGAGAACGCAGTACCATTCATTAACACTTCTGTCAACAGTTTCCCGTTCAGCCACTCCTCTGTTCATCTCACTATAGAAGGCATCCCTTACTGCTTAGTTTTTCAACCTTCCAATTTTCCTCCTGAGTATACAGGTCCTCCTCTTCACCACCCACTCCTTAGGCAGCATGTCATATATCAGGAATCTGTATTACTGCACACAGTCTTCGCTCCCTATAACTTTAACTTCTTCACCAACCTCCTATCAGCCCTCCTAGCCATGATATAATCAGTCTGCCTACTATTACCAATAGACTCATGTGTAACCATCCTACTCTTTCTTTGCCTAAAATGCATGTTGCACACAATCATGTTCATTGCCTCCCCAGCTTCGAGTATCCTTTCCCCTTCTGCATTCCTCATACCATATGCGCATCCTCCATGTACTCCCTTCATATCCTTCAGCTGCTTTATCCACATGACCAGTTAAATCCCAACCCAAAACTACCATCTTATCATCCCCCATACCTCCAACCACACATACCAAGTCATCTCAGACTCTAACTTTTTCTGTATCATCCAAGCCAGCCTGTGGAGCATCCACCAATGTAACTGAATTCATGAGTTTACCAAACAATATTTTCACTGCTATAATCCTTTCATTCACTCTCATTACATTAATGACACATGCCACCCTTATCTCCTCAACCTGCACACTCTCACCACCATATCTATCTACAATTACGCATCAAAATACCTTATACCTAAAGTCCCTCCCAGCAATCATTCTAGCAGATCCTCCCCTGAACCTGACTTCCTGTATGCAACAGACATCCACCAGCTTCCTTATCCCCCCGCTCTACCATTCAAACTACCCACATTCCACACTGCCACTCTGAACCCCTTGGGTGATTTGCTTTTCACAGGCTTGTTTTTAATGCTATTTCTTATCATTTTGCCATAATTCAAATCAATAAAGGAGGAGATGGACCAAAGGCCTCATCCACACACAGAGTCCCAAGTTAAGGTATGGGATCTGGGACCCATAGCTCACCAGCCATGACCAGTGGCTGTGGCCGTGTCCTCGAGGCACCCTGCCAAGACAGCTACAGGGACACCCTCCAAGTGCATCTTGGTACGGTAACTGCCCCCATTTATAGGGCAGCCTCCTGGGACACTACTCCCAGCTTTAGGCCCCTCTCTATTGGGTGGAAGCAGCAGCCTGGGAACAGCAATGCCCTATACTCACTGGCACAGACCTCAGCCCCATCCCGAAATGGCGATGGTGGAGTTTACACTATGCCTCCCCTCAAGTCCACCACTATAGCAGGAGCAAAGTTTTCTGGGTGCATGCCCTTGCTGCTGCTAACCCCTGTACATAGTAGGGTATGGTGTGTGGTATGTTGGCACATGCTGAGTAATGCATTAGACAGAGAATATGTTTAGGAAAGTATGCTGGCCTACTCTGTGATAACACTGAAAAAGGTCAGCAAAAGGGGAGAGTCAGGCTATCTGGAAGGATACTGAAATAGGAGCTTCAGCTCTCCCTATCACCAGCATTCCCATCCACTTTGGGCATACTGACCTAATCACCACCTTCACAACAATCCAAAACTCAATCAGCAGTGGATATCTCCAACAATACTAAAACAAAATGATGCCTAAGAAACCAAAACAACCATCATCATCCTCACTCCACGCAGACATGGATCACAAACACACCCCGAAGTTACCATCTTTAACCAACCACTCCCATTGGAAAGACAACCCAAAATTCTATGACTTCCTTTGGATACATGTAAGACCTTTTGTTAAAAAACATGCAGAGGCACCTCAAAAACTCAAAGCCTTGAGAGCGCTCATAACCACAACCTTCAGAGAGCACAAGCAATATGAAAAATCTACATAAATTGCAACCCACTTGAACAAAAATTATTTATGGCAACCCAAGCTGGGCCCCTACCTTAACTGTCACAATCATGGAACAGCTCAGAAAACAAAATACAAGCTTTAAGAATTATAACAGGGATACATCAATACCATAAGGACAGATCACCAGCATGAAGAAACAAAACTATCATTTATCAAACATTATATGAACATGGAAGGCACATAATTTAATGCTTCAGCTCAGGACCCATCCCATTCATATACAGTGAAAGTCCTCCAATCCAACCACCAATAATCCGAATATCCTAATATCTCGAATGTTTCAAGGAGAAATTTTTCCAAATTTTCCTGGCTTTTTATGAAATTCTCTGGGTTTTATTTAAGGATTTATCTGGCTTGCACTTGCTCTTGGACTTGGATGTACCTGCCTGCAACTATTCAGCTACACTTCTATCCATTTCACGTGAATAAAACAATAACCAATACAACTTCAAGTGTTTAGATAATGATCATGTACAAATTTCTAATGTTTTCAAAGGTTCCTCCCAGTAGTCCAAAAAACTCTCGGTCCCTTGCCATTCAGATTACAGGACTTTTACTGTATTTTGTTTCATTACACCACAACAAAAAAACAAACAATTGCCAAACACTGTACAGAGTACTTCAGTAACATTCCTCATCCTCCTCCATCCAAAACTACATTTCACAAATACACACATAAACACAAAGCCACCAGAAATATTCGAAACCTCCAGTCAAACAGCATCCTTCAAGAACCACCACCAGATATCCACCCCCTCAGAAACTACCCTACCCAAAGATACACGTGCATTTAGCCAGTCTATTGTGTGGCTACGTTACCAACACAAAATACAGCTCACAAGCATTCCACTGTGCCCACAAGGTGATGTTGCCCTCAACACTGTACATTTAAATGCAGAAAGTGGGTGATTACCATCAACTCAGGAGGTACTACCATGGGAATGATGTGGGACCAAAGCCTGACAGCTGACCTTCCACAACACTCCAGGTGGGGATTACTACTCATACATATTTCCTAAATGCATTTCACTCTCTTGGAAGGCCATGCATCCTCCATTTTCCCTGCATCTCACCATATGGATGGACCCTGTTCCTACCCTGGCAAGGAATTAACTGCCACAGGAAGGGAACTGGTTGCTTGTGGTCACTGGGTTTGCCTGGTGAGATAGACTGGGGTACAGCAACAACAACAACAACAACAACAACAGCACAGTACACTTACTAACCTCATGCCCCAAACTACTACAGTCGACAATCCTTCAATTTAACTTCAACACAAGATGTCTGGGAGTGACTGGTTCATAGCTGCTGGTTTCTTGAAGTATACTGGATTATCCAGATAAACCATTGGCTGCAGGACAACAACAACAACAATTTCTCTCTCTCTCTCTCTCACACACACACTATTTTACCACATCCAGTGCATTCTGCATTTTCTTTAAAAGATGAGCAAAGAGCTACCAAGAGGCAATGTAAATATTTTAGAAACTGCCCATACCATGACAGTTACAACAGATGTTCTTCATACACACACACACACACACACATATATATATAGCCAAATGCCTCAATCCCATTTGGGGTGGCCACAAACAAATTGCTTCCAAGTCGCCATGTACCCCGCCATTTCACTGCCCTGCTCCCAACTCACACCCCCCTCTCTCATTTACCTCTCCACCCCATCCCTCCATCTCATCCTCAGCCTCCCCCTCCCTCTTCCCCCCTCCACCTCACTCACATACACTCTCTTCATCAGTCTTTCACCCTCCATCCTCTCCACATGGCCAAACCACCTCAGTGTGTTCCTCATAACGCTTCCTATCACATCCACATCCACACCACAACGCTCCTTTATATCCTCATTCGTCAGCCTGTCTCTCCATGTGACTCCACAGGCTCCTCTTACATAACTCATTTCCACTGCTCTCAATCTTGACTTGTGCCCTTCCAACAACGTCCAAGCTTCACTTCCATACGTTAGAGTTGGTATCACAATACAGTCATGTAGTAACTTTTTCATTTCCATGCTCACTTCCCTGTTTCTTATCACTGCTTTCAAAGAACCAGCAACCTTTCTTCCCTGCTGTACCCTTTCAAGCACTTCACCCTCCAAACCTCCATCCTTACTCATCACACTACCCAAGTACTTAAACGTACTCACATTTTCCAATTCCTCACCATCCAACCTCACTGTACATTCACTGACTTCACCTCTCTCAAAGACCATCACTTTACTCTTCCCTACATTCACCTTCAGATTCCGTTTCTTACACACTCTCCCAAACTCATCCACCAAGCCTTGCAGCTCCCCATTGTCTTCACTCAACAACACAGTATCATCTGCAAACAACAGTACAGGGAGTTTCCAAACACTATCCTCTCTCACCAGGGCCACTCTAACATCCACTACCCTACCTTGTACCTCTTTTATTACCCCATCCATGTACAGATTGAACAACCATGGAGACATGACACATCCCTGTTTCAACCCAACTTTCAAAGAGAAAAATTCACTTAGTTCACCATCCACACGCACTGCAGCCTTCGCACCATCGTACATACTCTTCACAGCATTCAACAACTTCCCATCTATTCCATACATTCTTAACACTTTCCACAATCCTTGTCTATCCACCCTGTCATATGCTTTCTCCAGATCCATGAAAGCTGCATACAACTTCTTTCCCTTCTCTAGGAACTTTTCCACTAAAGACCTAAGAATGAATATCTGATCTACACAATATACATATACAGTGGATTCTCGAATTTCGATGAACATGGGTAACTAAAAATCGCCGCGAAATTCAAATCATCGAAATTTAAACTGAACTTCTTATGGGAAAAATTAGTTTGGGTCCGGGGCCTCCAAACCTAAGTACTTAAAGTCATGATTTTTTGCCCACACCCCCTGTAAACTTTATGAACTATAATTGTGGTTAAGTAACTGTAGTTCTGCACTGTACTGCCATACTGTTAGCAAGTGTATACTTGGTGTATTTCTGCCCTTTCCTGTATTGCCATTTCTCCTTTGGCTGCGAAGATTTAGAGGTGCAAGGCTGCTCTTGTCCATTACCACTGCTACCCAAAGAACCACTCTTGCTTGCCATCTTGAAACAGGTAAGTTGAGACAAAAATACAAAGAAAATACATACAACTAAATTGCAATGAAATGCATGTCCACGCATGGAAGTTACAAGCTGAAAGTGCAGCACTTAGCTGTAGAGGGCTGGCTGCTGGCAGGACAGTCGAAGATGGCTGCCAACAACAGAACATCACCTCGCATATGGCTTGTTGTTGTTGGTGCCTACTCCCATCCGGAAGCTCTTGTCCTTAAACAACATGACTTTTTTTTTTCTCAGTCTCTATTGTTCATTTCTATTTTGCTCCTTTCATTCATAATTACTGTCCATCTCTTCGTTTCAGTATTCGGCCTACTGTATTTGCTACCACCTGTAATTCATTTTGTTTTAGTATTTCTATTATTGATTCCTTTCCTTTAAATTCTCTTGTTATATCTTCGAGTTATTAAAGTATTGATTAATTAATAATAAATATATTTATAGAATGACGGGGAATCATCCAAGATGCGAATTGTCCTGATGGGAAATTGTCCATGTTTTGATGGGGAATTATCCGATGACGAATTGACTTGACGGAACCATATCATCGTATGCCTCACATATGAATAAATGATGTTGATTTTCATTCTCTTCTTGACACAAGTCACATACGATATTAGTTTAGGCTCATACTTTTTCTTATAATTTTCCTTCACTTCTAACATTTTGGTTCACATCAAAAACTGTATTACTGTATCTTTGCTTGTTTTGGTTGGAGTCTGGCCCTGAGAGCACATGTCACATATGATATTAGGTTAGGCTCATACTTTTTCTTATAATTTTCCCAGTGCCGGTCCTAGCTTTTCTGAGGCCCTATGCTGGATCTCTTTTGGCGCCCCCCCCCCCTACTCTTTATTTACATTTCTCCCTCTACCCTATATATTCACCTCTCAAGTTATACCTCTATCCTGAGCAATGTAAAGTAATTAACTTGCACTGCATAATCTTTTATTCTCTAAATAAAAATAAAATAATGATACCTTGTGTGAAGCTATAATTTACAAGTAATTATTACTCAGATATATCATCATCATCATTTGGACCTCCTTTCCCACCCTAGAGCAGGGTGAGGAGTAGCAACGTACAGACAGCCCAAATTTGCCCAGACCAATGGGCCATGCTTCCATTCACTCATCATTCAAGCCCCCGGAATCCTGGCTCTATCGAAGATATATAAAAACAGAAATGATATATAAAAACAGACATATAAAAACAGAAATGGTCATTGCCATATAACTCCATAGTGGCAAAAAGGCTACAGCGTATATATATATATATATATATATATTGTAAGATTATGAACTACAACTATTAGAAAAGGAAAAATTTATATCTAAAATGCTTAATAGTGGCATACAGGTTGCAACAAAAATATTGAAACAAAACCTGCAACATAAGTAAAAATACCATTATAATCGGTAATAATTCTGAAATTTACACCACAACGCTGTAGGCGCTCATATATAAGTAATCATAATCCACAGAAAGTTTGAAGATTCTAATGTTATACTATAAATAACGATAATGAATATTATTATTATTACACAAGGAATTTTAGGAATGAATTTAGACTTTCACCCTCCTGCATTTTCTTGAAGCGAAGTCGTCTATTACATCATCATAGTTAAAATGCTTCTCTAGCTCTCTGTTGATGCTAATGACAGCAAGTCATTCAGCTAAATGGCACCCCCAATGGCTGTCACCCGGGGCGGGCAGCCCCCCTGCCCCCCCTTAGTGCGCCACTGTATCTGGTTATTAGAGTGGTTAGTCTGTGCGGTAGTATGGCAAACCAATTAACCAAAATCAAGGGGGTTTGATTTTGTTGGAATAGACTGGTGTTTACGCTTGACACCATCACTGACACTTGCATCTTTCTTAGAAGCCATAGCCAGGGTTAAGTATCAGTGAAATGAGGTAAGAAGAAGACAAAATTCTGGGATCACACCCAGACATGCAGAGTAAGTAATCCAAGTCATCACACCTTCACTCAACATTATGTGTGGCCATCCGGTAAACTGTTCTCATTTTCGCCGAGTCTGGCACCATTAGTGATGTCCTCAGCGCCTGTACTGTTGATGTAAATCTTCTGCACTAGGTGAGCCTCTATTACATTACTGTACCTTGAAAACCTATATACAAAAAGCCATATCCAGTGATGGGGAGTTTTATCAATGCTATAGGTGTTGAATCACTGATGGTGCCAGACTCGGTGAAATGGAGTATAGCAGCAGAATGCAGTCCACAGAACTTAAATAGATAATTCATAGAAATGTGCTTACTCTTGCAGATAATAACTCCATAAGACCATTTAAATTTTTTTTTCAGTGATCACCATTATATCAGCCTGTAAGATCCTGATCTGTCAAACTGTGGAACAACTGTGCATGATTAGCTATGCGTGCAAGCATATCTTTAGAGTGAGTGAATCTGACACATGGCCCTCGTGAATGTTTTAGGCGTTCTGATGAACGAAGACCTCTATTTACAATTTTGGTTTTTGGCCAACTTCTTAGCTTGGTTTTGACAAGATTCTTTTTTTTTTTTTTCTTTCTTTTTTTTTTTTTTTTTTGCCAGACGCCATGTATCCCAAACGGGGTGGTCAAAGGCTTAGAGTTAATTGTTTTACAGGGAGGGGCACTAATCCTCCACCAACCCCACTTGACACGTAGGGATGACAAGATTCACTTTGCTGAATACTCTTTCACATTCAGCTTTGGAATATGTGGCCACAAAATTTACCGCCATGCTAACTTTCAACCCAAAATTATCGTACCAACCGTATGATAATAGAAAATGGTATTGTACATCGTTCCAGAGGCAATGTTATCGTAAACATACGATAATTATCGTACGT
This sequence comes from Coenobita brevimanus, assembly GCF_032717465.1. Lineage (NCBI taxonomy): Eukaryota > Metazoa > Arthropoda > Malacostraca > Decapoda > Coenobitidae > Coenobita > Coenobita brevimanus. Next base: position 10,307,945 of record NC_136979.1, on the reverse strand, counting down.
GTGGCAACACTGTCAGCGACTCGGCTGAACTGCAGTGCAGCACTCAGGATTGCTATCAGCATTTAATGTTAAATCCCAGCAAACAAATTTCTAACTACCACTAGTTTTTGTTGCTCAAAAAGACTAATATAGTTTTTGCCTGCAATCATTCAGTTATTATTGTTTATACAACGTTCATGCAAGTGGAACCAATTAATCAATATAAGCACCATTCTCGACTTACTTGAGAAGAAACAGAGGCTTGAGTGTTGCAGCTGCACGAGGCTTACATGAAGGAGTGTTAGTGTCAACTTTAACATATGGATGTGAGACTATGATGTGGCATGAAAATGAAAAGCCAAGTGTAAGAGCAGTGGAGATGGGACAGCTGAAGAATGTATGTGGAGTACAGAGGGTGGATAGGATACGAAATAATGTGATTCGTGAAAGATGCGGAGCGAGGAAGTTGGTGGACACCAGTATTGAAGAGAGTGTACTAAGATGGTATGGCCATGTGGAGAGAATGGATAACAATAGAGTGGTGAAGAAGGTATACCTGAGCGAATACGAAGGAGGGAGGAGGCGAGGTAGGCCAAGGAGAAGGAGGAGAGATATGGTGGATGAATGTGTGAGGAAGAGAGGTTTGGAAGTTGGTGAGGCTAGGGAACTGACAGGAGATCGAGCTGGGTGGATGAATTTTGTGAGGAGATATGCATGATCAGGGATTTTTGGCACCCCTTTTTAACGTGGCAGCGTCTGGATTGACTCTGTTGGATACGATATGCGAAGCTACAGAACGTGGTGAATGTTTTGAGAGTATCCGATAGAGCCAGGATTCCGGGGGCTTGAATGATGAGTGAATGGAGGCGTGGCCCATTGGATTGGGCAATTTTGGGCTGTCTGGACATTGCTACTCCTCACCCTGCCCTTGGCTGGGAAAGGAGGTCCGGATGATGATGATGAATTATTTATTTTTTTTAATACACATCCTGAGGACGGGAGGCCTCACCATCGATTCGAGGCCCTACGCACTGAGCGTAGTGAGTGTATAGGAAGGACCGGCCCTGAATTTTCCTTCGCTTCTAGCATTTTGGTTCGCATCAAAAATACTATATTTGCATGGTTGGAGTCTGGCCCTGACAGCATCGAAACACGCGGCTTTGCATCGAAAAGTGAGGTAGGCAGACCACTCCAAAATGCTTCGAAATTTGATTAATCGAATTCTAAACTGCTCAAATTTGAGAATCCACTGTATCTATCTATCTATCTATCCATCTATTGCCAGACGCCATAATCCCGCAAGGGGTGGCCATTTGACTTTGAATTATTTGTTTTACAGGGAAGGACACTAACCCTCCACAAACCCACTTGTTGACATGTAGAAAGCATGTATGGTGTGGTTATATGGTTACCACCCAGCGTTGTAAATGGTTTCTTGGCTTACAGGAAACCATTTGGCTTGTCACTCAATGTAAAGCCATCTGCAAAGGAAAGAAAAGCAATAAGAACTGACAGGAAAGTTGGGAGAAATAGGAAGAGAGGAGGGCAGACACTGAAAAAGAGTGACAAAGGCTAAGGAAGAAGTAGGCAGCACTACATCAAGTGAATGGATGACGTATATATATATATATATATATATATATATATATATATATATATATACACAGGCCGTCCCCAACTTACGAAAATAATTGGTTTTCAAAGGTCTTTCATAAGTCATATTTTTTCATAAGTCCATCTCTCATTCTTATCCCCTCTCTCTCTCTCTCTCTCTCTCTCTCTCTCCCTCCCTCTGTGAACCATGCCTTCAAAGAATGGTACCAGACGACAGGAAGGACATCCATCACCCCACAAAGACACCGAGGCTGCTTTGCACGGCCAACAATAACGGGCTTAAGCCGGTGCATGCCGTTAGCATTGGCACAACACAAAGCAGTGAAGGCACACATAACTTTGCACAAAAATGCCACCATGCTTCTTTTTACCCCCTAGGCTGTGGCAGCCCTAAATATTTCCTATGTCTGTGATGCGGGAAAACAGGTTAAAAAAATCGTGTTTTCATCATGTGTTTTGACCCACTTACACCTGACCAAATATGATAACATTTTAGTCTGGCAAAGTTTGCACTCCACACTGACAATCTGTGACCCACTCACCCACTCACCAAGCATAAGCATGCAGTAGGTGTGAAAAATGATAAAATTTTTTGCAACACTTCATGCGGCTCTTCCAGAATGTACGATGCAGTCTACTGATTGACATTCCGGAATGCTATACACAGCCAAGGGGTTAAGGAAACCCGAAACTGGGGTTGGCCATGGTAAAGCTAATGCTTGCTATGATCAAAACCATTGTCCACTCACCTAATAACATGCTTCCTACTTCTTCCAAGGCAACTCTGCAATAGGTGGCATGCCTAATGGTTTCCTGTATCCCAGGAAACCACTTACAATGCTGAGTGATAACCAATTTAAGAGGATGATGTGGAACCTCCTATGGAGGCCCTGCTAACAATATGGAGAGATGCAAATATGGCATCCATCCAGGAACCAAACCTTCACATTCTTCTATCCGCCTTACTGTAACAAGGCACTGTCCACTGCAATGGAACATCAGTTCACTACATAGGATGGGCTTGCAAGGGTGACTGCTTGCCTGCAGTTTATGAGTCTGCTCAGTCAGATAGATTGGGGTTACTCTTCTTACTACAGATTTCCCTCATTATTGACAGGGATTATATTCCTATGATGCTGTCGATACAAAAACCCTGATATTTAGATGGTCACCTTTAAATATCCTGGTCATGATATAATCCTTACACAATCACTCATATGTTATGTTAAAGTAATTTTTTTGTTACTAAAAATGTACATCCTTTAGACATTAAACTCTCTCATATCCAGTGTAAAGCAGCCAAGGAGGTACTGTTGGCTGACATGCTGACAGATGGTAATGTAATACTGTACCCTAACCAACTATACCCAGAGGGGGTATATCATCATCATCATCATCATCATCATCATCATCATCATCATCATCACCATCATCATCATCAACCAGACCTCCCTACCCACCCTAGGGCAGGGTGAGGAGTAGCAGCATCCAAATAGCCAAATTTTGCCCAATCCAATGGGTCACACTTCCATTCACACATCATTCAAGCCCACTGAATCCTGGCTCCACCTGACAGCCAAAAGATTTCCATCACGTACTGCAGCTTCTCATATACCTACCCGACAGTCAATCTGAACACTGTTACATTAAAAGGGGGTGCCAAATCCTTGGTCATACACTTCTCTGCAAAAAATTCATCCAGCCAGCTCAATCTCTTGTCAGTCCCTTAGCCTCACCAACTTCCATATCTCACTTCCTCACACACTCATTCACCATATCTCTCCATCTTCTTTATGGCCTACCTCGTCTCCTCCCTCCTTTAAATTTGCTTAGATACACCTTTTTCACCATCCTATTGTCATCCATTCTCTCCACATGACCATACTATCTCGGCACACTCTCTTCGGTTCTGGTGTCCAAAGACTTTCTCATGCCGTATCTTTCACGAATCACATTATTCCGTATCCTATCCACTCTCTGTACTCCACATACATTCCTCAACAGTCCCATCTCGACTGCTATTACTCTTGGCTTTCCATTTTCATGTCACACCATAGTCCCACACTCATATGTTAAAGCACAAACACCCCTACATGTAAGCCTCGTGCAGCTGCTTAATCATCTCTAAATACAATGCATCAACATCAGCTGCTTTCCCATTTTTCAGCCAGTACACAGTGTTCCTCACTTCTGTGAGTGTCACAATTTCCTGGCACTACATTCCTTCTCTGCACACCCCCAAAAACAATCATGTTTACAGCTGCTCTGCTCTCTCTATTTCCATTCAACAGACTTTCAATATATTCTTTCCATCTGGTCCTTACTTCATCCCCATGGGCTAATAATCTACCAAATACACCCTTTGCATTTTCACACTTCTTTCCACTGACACTTCTACATTTCTGCACCGTTTCCAGAATAATTTTCTATTTTCAGAGTACTTTGCATTAATATTTCTTCCCAGATCATCATTTACCTCCTATTAATTCCCTATAAAGCCCTTTAACTGTATATAAAACTCTTTAACTAAACTGTATAACTGTCCAAACAGATAAACATCCTTGAATACTGTACTGTAATAAGCATGGCAAAATGTCATTGTACTAGCGAATGACTTGGAGCCAACCATTCTAGCACTACAGTGCTACCAAACAAGTCATACATAAAACAAACACATACCCTTATATTAACATACTTCACTAAAGTCCTGATATAAGAGAAGTGGTTACACAGGTATGTGTCTAGCAGTCAGTGAAGTAGTGTACTAGGTGGCTGTGTAAATGTGAGGATGTGAGAATTGCCAGTCCAGCAGTGCTTGTTTACAGTCATGAGTAAAGTTAACTGCCAATTTTCTCCCAGCACTGAGCACTGTCTTCCATATTTCTTATTCCTCCCCAAACAACAGAATATTGTGCATTCTTATACTATCTTATGTAATTTAAAATGCTATGACAAAAACAGTTTATGTAACACCAGCCACAGACCCAGCTGGCTGTGGTATCAAAATTTAACTCGTGGCTGTACATACATGTACGGTCAGAGTAAATGTTGCCATGTGTTGCTGTTTTCCCCAGTAACAAAATTTTTATGTTACTGTCACAATGATGTACACACTTCTTTACACTTTTCTTACAGTACAGTAGAACATAGACAAAATCATTTGTTCAGTACAGAAAAAATATTAAAAATGTAAGCTTATGAAACTTAGGTCTGCTGCAATATTCAACGTCATTACAAAGAGGGCATTTTTCTATCAACTGATGTTACCAACAATATTTTACTCTATTTATTTTTTTAAACTGTAGATCAATAATATCACACAATTCAGTAGGATAGAAGTTGTGGAAGCAATGAAGAAAGTTAAATCTGGGAAAGCCCCAGGAATTGATGGAGTGTGTGGTGAAATGTTGAAGCAAGGGGGAGAGATAGTAGTAGAATGGATGTGGAAGATGTGCAGATTAGCCTGGGAGGAAGGTAGAGTCCCGGAGGATTGGAAGTCGGGTGTAATTATTCCCTTGTACAAAGGAAAAGGGGAAAAAGAAGTGTGTGGTAATCATAGGGGCATTTGTCTTCTTAGTATAATAGGAAAAGTGTATGGTAGGATACTTATTGACAGAGTTAGAGAAAGAACAGAGAAATTAGTTGGAGAAGAACAGGGAGGCTTAAGGAAGGGAAGAGGTTTTGTAGATCAGATATTCATTCTTAGATCTTTAGTGGAAAAGTTTCTAGAGAAGGGAAAGAAGTTGTATGCGGCTTTCATAGATTTGGAGAAAGCATATGACAGGGTGGATAGACAAGGATTGTGGAAAGTGTTAAGAATATATGGAGTAGATGGGAAGTTGTTGAATGCTGTGAAGAGTATGTACGATGGTGCGAAGGCTGCAGTGCGTGTGGATGGTGAACTAAGTGAATTTTTCTCTTTGAAAGTTGGGTTGAAACAGGGATGTGTCATGTCTCCATGGTTGTTCAATCTGTACATGGATGGGGTAATAAAAGAGGTACAAGGTAGGGTAGTGGATGTTGGAGTGGCCCTGGTGAGAGAGGATAGTGTTTGGAAACTCCCTGTACTGTTGTTTGCAGATGATACCATGTTGTTGAGTGAAGACGAAGGGGAGCTGCAAGGCTTGGTGGATGAGTTTGGGAGAGTGTGTAAGAAACGGAATCTGAAGGTGAATGTAGGGAAGAGTAAAGTGATGGTCTTTGAGAGAGGTGAAGTCAGTGAATGTACAGCGAGGTTGGATGGTGAGGAATTGGAAAATGTGAGTACGTTTAAGTACTTGGGTAGTGTGATGAGTAAGGATGGAGGTTTGGAGGGTGAAGTGCTTGAAAGGGTACAGCAGGGAAGGAAGGTTGCTGGTTCTTTGAAAGCAGTGACAAGAAACAGGGAAGTGAGCATGGAAGTGAAAAAGTTACTACATGACAGTATTGTGATACCAACTCTAACGTACGGAAGTGGAGCTTGGACGTTGTTGGAAGGACACAAGTCAAGAGTGAGAGCAGTGGAAATGAGTTATTTAAGAGGAGCCTGTGGAGTCACATGGAGAGACAGGCTGACGAATGAGGATATAAAGGAGCGTTGTGGTGTTGATGTGGATGTGATAGGAAGCATTATGAGGAACACATTGAGGTGGTTTGGCCATGTGGAGAGGATGGAGGGTGAAAGACTGACGAAGAGAGTGTATGTGAGTGAGGTGGAGGGAGAAAGAGGGAGGGGGAGGCCGAGGATGAGATGGAGGGATGGGGTGGAGAGGTATATGAGAGAGGGGGGTGTGAGTTGGGAGCAGGGTAGTGAAATGGCGGGGGACAGGGCGACTTGGAGGCGATTTGTTTGTGGCCACCCCAAACGGGATTGAGGCGTCTGGCAATAGACAGATAGATAGAATTTTAAGCCTGTGTCAAACAATACTTAATACTGCACACACACACTGTATACCTAACACTTGGAGGCAAAGTTAGGAAGACAAAGGCAGATAGCAAGGAAGACAGAAAGAGGATAGGCAGAACTAACCAAGAGTGAGGAGAGAGATGTGTGCCATATGCATGAGAGAAATAAAACAGAATGCATTAGGGGCAATAAGCTCACCATGGAGTCGCTGGAGAATTTTTGATACAATAAATCCCAAATGGTAAGTGGCATACATCCCTTGTGGTCCAGTGGCATGGGACACGATATTGCACTATACCTCTGCCTCTGCCTGACTCACACTCCATCACTCGTCCAGTTTTCTAATAATCTCTCGTTTCTTTCCAAGGGATAGGATATTCCTGGGGAGCTTTGCAGGTGGAGGTGCCATTAAGACACTAGCCAACAGAAAGTAGGAGACATGACATGAAGAAGGACAAGGATGATGAAACATGCAATGAACTCCATTGTATGCACACCTGCCATGAGGCATTACAACAGTGGAAGACTGAAGGGAGGGTGTGGAGAAGTGGCCGTGGGGGTAGGGGGGAGGGGCCAACATGCTGTCATTCATTTTGGGATGAGATGCACAAGGAAATAAGAGTAGGAAATGTTTTAAAGAGGAGGGATCTAAATAATGACTACTTACTATGAGAAGAAAATTAAAGACAGGGACATGCAGATAACAAATGAGAAAGATTTCAAATTTGGCAACATCAAAAGCTGTGTTTTGGTGATCAGACTTATGGTAGCGTATGGATGGCAGGACCCCCACCATATGGTGCAGATTTTGAATTTTGGGCTTCCTGAAGATTTTTAAAAAGTGCCCCCATTTGCCATGATCAACAAGACGCATGCTGGATCATGTGGTGATGGATATGAGAGAGTTCACTATATCAGGCCAGTAATGTCCCATATATCCCTAGCATGGGCTCCCATCCTATCTACTACCTACTACAACACCTTGCAAATTGTACAAAACAATGCCTTATGCATCATCACTGGTTGCACCACTTACACTCTGAAACTAAAGTCCTTCCTGTCAGAAACTACCCCGATATGAGTGGAACACAATTTTATGCAGCAGTCTGTGCCAATACACAACACCCGCTATTACATGACAGAGACATACAACATATCTTGGGACATAAAACAATCACCATACAAATCATTATCAAACCCACTACAACAATATTTCACCTCCAGACATTCCAACACTAGCAGTGACAATACATCTACATACTTGCTTCCAGTGCAGGGCAATACAACACCTCGATCACAACACCATACTATGACCACCCTTCCTGACCCAACCATCATTTCGTTTCATTCTGAAAGCTCCAACATGCCTGCATGCATCAGCCTTGGTCATCTAATGGCGGCTCTCCATGCTGCTCGATCTCTGGGAGCTTCCCTATTTAGTCCATTGTCCCTGAGGTCACAAACAATGACCTCATCCCAGGTCTTTTTCGTCTACCTCTCACTACCTTACCCCCAACATTAACACTTCTCACTTTCTGCACCCAATTATCATCCCTCATCTTCTCCACATGCCCAGACTATCTCAATCTACCTCTCCTCATCACAGCGGTAATACACTCCAGTCCCATCCTATCTCTCAACTCTTCCATTGTAAGCCTTGCCCCCCCAGGCCTCACACTCAGGGAGGCACTGCACATCCACCTATTCATTGTCATTTCTGTACATCTGAGCCTGCGAATATCCTCTTCCTTTACTGTACAGTGCTCGTCAGAAGTATGGAGCGCCCTGTGTCCCTCCTGAGAAACAAACCTTTCAACATTGAAAAAACATATAAATAATGCATTTTATTTACCTTTAGTGCTTCGTAGGGTAGCCTTTACGTTTCTTCACGGACCTGAGACGTCTTGGAAGTGAAAGGGCGCGGCTCCTGAGGTGCTGGAGCGATATTTTGTCCCAGGAGTCACGAATGGCGGCTTCCAGCTTAGGCAGAGAGCTCACGTCCTTCCCTTGGAGACTCTTCTTTACGAGGTACCAGAGGTTTTCAATCGGGTTGAGGTCTGGGCTATTTCCTGGCCAGTCTGTCATGAATGATACCTCGCAGTCACGAAGCCAATTGGTGACCGATTTGGCCTTGTGAGGAGGTGCACCGTCCTGCTGAAACACTCGTGCACCTGTTAGCTCGAAGGAGTCTGGTAAATGATCACACAGAAGCTCCAGGTAAACATCCTGATTCACTCTGAGGTTCTTGGGAAGTACAACAAGCTTCCCCAAACCCTTCCCTGAAAAACAACCCCATACTATGAGTGAATCAGGATGTTTAACTGTGCTTTCTACATACCGTGGGTCAAGTGGGTCACTACCTTTGCATGCTCCTCTGTTACAGGTAACACTAAACGTTGCCTCATCAGACCACAACACTGACAACCATTGCTCCTCACCCCAATTTAGATATTTATTAGCAAAGGCAAGCCTACGAATTCTCTGGCTGCTAGAGAGAAGAGGCTTTTTCACAGGCCTGTGACTTGTGTAACCAAGCTCATGCACCCTACGAGACACTGTTCTCACTGACACCTCACCAAACACTTCTGCGTTGCTCTCCTTAATTTTCCTTGCACTCACACGAGGATTAAACTCCACTGCACGTTTTAAAACATTAACAGACCTTGGGGAAGTTTTCCTAGGCCTACCAGACCTCGGTTTCTTTGTGGGAATTTCACCACTGTTTTCCTCCCGAAACCGCACACACCAACGACGCACTGTCGATCGTGCCACACCAACCAATTCACTAATTTCCTTTGTCTGGTGGCCTGCCTCCTTTAGAGCAATGATCTGGGATATGATTTCACTCGATAGTTCATGGGTAGGTGCCATAACAAAGTTTTGAAGGCCAAAACACTGCGGGACACTCGGTAAAAAATGGCGCAATTTGAGAGGGACACTCGGCGGAGTTCCTCTCTCTCAGGCAGCCCGTGGGCGACTGAGGCGGGAACCAACCAGCGCGTCAGAAGGCCCCAGGCTACTGTGACGTCATGCTCGGAGCTCAAACTTGTGGCTCAATTCTTACCCCCAAAAATGGGTGATTCTTTTTGGGCCATAAGTATTGCGCGCCCGGCGGACAACGCTGAATACTTCTGACGAGCACTGTACAGGTCTCACTACCATGCAGCATTACACTCCTAACAAATGCAGCATATAAAGATCCTTTAGCATGGAGGGAGAGCCCTCTCAATGTCAGGAGAGGCAACAGCTTCCTTAATTTCTTCCAAACCACTCCTCACTCTAGCCACAGAGCTAGCTACAGTCCCACCTCCAGCACATAACATTTCTCCCAAACAACAAAACTCTTCCACACACTCAAGAGACTCACCAGCAACTTCAATCCTTTCACACCTGGCAATCTCCACATGTTCTCCACGACACACCGCACACATGAAATCAGCGTTATCTTGCAGTCTACCTCTAATACCACTACATCTCTTCAGCACCCACTTATCACAAAAACTGCACAAGATGGAATTACTTGTGGCAAATCGCACATGGTCACTACCCTTCTTCTTTCACAGTACCGCCCCCTGCCCAATACCATCACTTTTGTTTTATATGCATTTACTCTTAAGCCCTTGTGCCCCATACCATCTCTCCATTTCCTAAATCATTCCTCCATCTCCCTTTCAGTCTCTGCGATGAACACTAAATCATCAGCATACAACATCTTCCATGAGAGTCCATTTCTGAAGCCATGTGAAACGGCTTCAGGTACCACGATAAACAACAAAGGGCTCAAGGCTGATCCCAAATTCCTCACTCAAATCTCCATTCACCCTTACCTAGGTGTGAGCACCCACATACATGGCCATAACGACCCTAATCAGCCACTCCTTGATCCCAAGCGTTCTCACTTCCCACTTCACCACCTCTCTAGGGACTCTGTCAAAGGCCTTCTCCAAATCAACCAAAACAAAATACAGATCCTTTTTCTTTCCAACATATTTTTCCTGAAGCTGTTGAATAATGAATATGGCATCAGTGGTCCCTTTGCCTGGCATAAACCCAAGCTGCATATCATCAATATTCACTCTTTCACTAATCATACCTTCTAGAACTCTCTCCATTACCTTCATTATCTGGTCCAAAAGCTTTATGCCTCAATAATTTCCTTTTTCCAGGGCACCACCCTTCCCCTTGTACACATTTACAAATACACTCTTCAGCCAATCATCTGGGACAACACACTCATATCATCATCATCATGACCCCCTTTCCCACTTTAGGTCTGGGTGAGGAGTAGCAATGTCCAGACAACCCAAATTTGCCCAATCCAATGGGCTATGCTTCCATTTGCTCACCATTCAAGCTCCCGGAATCCTGGCTCTATATGATATGAAAAAAACATTCACCACGTTCTGTAGCTTCACATAAATGTATCCGAGAGTCAATCGGATGCTGTCATGTTAAAAAGGGGTACCAAATCCCTGATCATGTGCTTCTTCTCACAATATTCATCCATCAAGCTTGATCTCTTGTCAGTCCTCTGTTTCTTATCAAGGCCTTCATTGCACCAGGCTACTTTCCTTCCTTGTATCACCCTACTTTCCACTTCTTTTGCACATTTTCCTCTCCTTTCTATCCTGTGCCCAGGTATATGAACTCTCTCACCAATTCGTCTCTCTCCATTCACTGTAACATCACACCAGGAGTCACCTTCTCTCTCAATAACCATCACTTTATTCTACATTTAGTCTCAAGGCACAATGCCCACAGACATCAGCAAAACTCTACACTAGTCTACCAAGTTCCTGTCCAGTATTTGCAAGTAGTACTGCAACATCAGCGTACAACAAATTTGAGATATTCCATCCATCACCATTCTTTGCCAATGCCATCCCCCTCTCCATTACTTGTGCTTTTCCTTCTCTCATCATCCCATCCATATATAATTGTATTTATCAAATCACTGACAAATCCCACTCCTGTATCTTCTGAGTCTTTCAACATTTCAGCAGTCAACCCAGACAAACCTGCTGCCTTCCCCACTTGCATCCTGCCTATAGCCCTGCTCACAGAAGCAACGTCAATCAAAGGCCAAATGCAAGACACTGGATCTGCTGGCTCAAAACCTTTCCTGTTCCAGTCAAACTCCTCATTCAACAACCAGTTGTAGTGTTCTCTTTAGGCATCTTTAATATCCCACTGTTCATCACTGCCTTTCCTTTATCATTCTTCACACACTGCTTGCCTAGGATACCCCTATTCTCCTTCCTCATCTGATTTGCCACCTTAAATATATTATTCTTTTCCTCACTATTTAGGTTTTCAAGTAACAGCCTCTGAGATGCAGACTTTACCCTGTAAACCTCTCTTCTAGCCCTACCTTGGCAGCCATGTATTCCTCTCTGCCACCACCCTTTCTCCACTCCTGAAAAAGCCTTCTTTTCTCCTTAACTGCAGCTTCTACACCCTCATCCCACCACCAAGTTACTTTATGTCTTGGGGGTCCCTTGTCCATTCACACACTGAATCAATTATTCTCAAGAGGTTGTTCTTGAGGGCACTGTACTGTTCAGTAACACTTCTATCAACATCTCCCTGTTCAGCCACTATTCATTTTGCTATAGAAGGCATCCCTTACTGCTTGTTTTTTTAACTTCCATATTTTCCTCCTAGGTGCATGGGTCCTCTTTTTCATCACCTGCTCCTTAAGCACAATGTCATATATCAATAACTTGTGTTGCTGCACACATTCCTCACTCCCTATAACTTTAACATCCCTTACTAACCTCCTATCAGCCCTCCTGACCAGAAAATAGTCTATTTGGCTGCTATTTCCCCCAGGGTCATATGTAATCAACCTACTCTCTCTTTTCCTAAAACGTGTGTTGCACACATGTTCATTGCCTCCCCAGACTCGAGTATCCTTTCCCCTTCATCATTTCTTGTGCCATTTGAACATCCCTCATGTACTTCGTATCCTTGAGCTGCTTCACCTACAAGACCATTTAAATCCCCTCCCAGAAGTAAAATCTCATAATCCCCCATACCACTTACTACATGTATTAGGTCATCCCAGAATCTATCCTTCCCTACCTCATCTGAGCCTGCCTGTGGAGCAAACGCCGATATACAGTAAATGCAAACATAATCTCACCATACAAAATTTTCACTACTATTATCCTTTCACTGAATCTCATTACGTCCATGACATATTCCACTCATTCCTCCCCAGCCAACACACCCACACCACCACATCCATCTGCCCCACTCTGCCAAAACAACTTGTAACTTGCATCCCTCCCAGCAATCATTCTGGCTGATCCTCCTCTCTACCTGACTTCCTGCACACATCCCACATCCATCCACCTCCTGCTAAATGCCTCTACTATTTCCCCTGCTCTACCCCTCAAACTTCCCACATTCCATGACCCCACTCGGGTGATTTAGTTTCCTCAGGCTTGCTTAGATAATCTTTCTTTCTAATCATTATTTGTTAAGAATAAATGATATATAAGGGAAAGACAACAACTGGCCCCACCCACCAGGACAGTTCCAGGTCTAGGCATGGGATCTAGGATCAATAGCCCACCAGCCATGACCAGTGGCTATGGCAGTGACCTCAGGGCACCCTGCCAGGGCAGCTATAGGGACACCCTCCAAGTGTGCCTTGGCACTTTAACTGACCCACCATTTTACACTCATTGGTAAGGCAGACTCCTGGGGTGCTACTCCCAGGTTCGGGTCCTTGTTTGTTGGGTGGAAGTGGTTGCCTGAGAACTGCAATGCCCTGTACCCTCTGGCACAGGTTGAACCTCATCCCATCTCGACACCAAAATCTATGCTGGCAGAGCCCTCGTCACACCTCCTCACAATAGGTCCACCGCTAGGTAGCAGGGGCAAAGTTTTCTGGCTGCATGCCCTTGCTGACATCAACCTCTCTGATGTAGTGGGGTACAATGTTTGATATGTACAGCGCACGTGGTGTAATGCATGAGATAGTTAGAGGAAAGTGTTTGTGAGAGTATGCTGGTCTACTCTCAATGTTAGTGTCACTCTGAAAGGGTCGCCAAAAGGGGATGGTCCATCAACTATTGAAACAGGAGCACCAGCTCTCCCTATCACCAGTATTCCCATTTCTCTTGGGAATATCACCCTGATCGGCTGGTTCTACAGCCTATTCCCTCCCTGGGAGGTGGACTGAAAAAATAAATAAATAAATACAGAAAATAAAAAATAAAGAATGTGTGTGTGTGTGTGTGTGTGTGTATTAGCTAGGCTCAGAGCCAGAGTTGCCAGGTGCCCATGTTTCGCACCAGACTGGGCGAGTTTGGAAGATGATTTGTGCTTAAATCTGAACGGCTGCGCATTGCACTTTTTGGGGCAATTTTGAAAATGACTGGGAACGTATTGAGCAATTTTGTTATAGGTATGATATTCATTAAAAACAAAAAAAAAAGTAAAAAGACATGAACTATGTCGCTGTACGAATATGACAGTAATTCTTACCCTACCATTTCCCTAACGCACTGTGAAGCCTCAGCTACTTAGCACTTCTAACTGACCTGACTTTCCATGATCCCAAGGGTGTGTGTGTGTGTGTGTGTGTGTGTGTCTGTGTGTGTGTGTGTGTGTGTGTGTCTGTGTGTGTGTGTGTGTGTGTGTGTGTGTGTGTATTTTATTTATTTGTATTTACCTATTTGTAGTGCTTGCATGCATGCATGCAAGCGTACATGTGTGTATTTACCTAATTGTGATATACAGGAAATGAGCTACGCTCATGGGGTCCCGTCTCTGTTTCTCAATAAGTCAAATTTAGCTTTAAACTCGTTTAAGTTTTTTGACCACATGTACTTTACATTTCACACAACGTATCCCACTATGTTACAGGGGTTGGCGCCAGCAAGGGCATGCGGCCAGAAAACTTTGCCCCCGCTACCTAGTGGCGGACTTCTGGGGGGAGGCGTGGCAGGGGTTCCGCCGGCATAGATCATGGGTCCAGGGCGAGATGGGGCTCGGGCCTGTGCTAGAGGGTACAGGGCATTGCGGTTCCCAGGCTGCCGCTTCCGCCCAATAGAGAGGGGCCCGAACCTGGGAGTAGCGTCCCAGGAGGCTGCCCTATCAGTGGGTGTATAATGGCGGGATAGTTGCAGTGCCAAGACGCGCTTGGAGGGTGTCCCTGCAGCTGTCCTGGCAGGGTGCCCCGAGGCCACTACCACAGCCACTGGTAAGCTGGTGGGCTAGGGGTCCCAGATCCATTGCCTGGACCTGGGATTGTGCGGTGAGTGGGACCTGTGCTGTGTCTGTCCCCATTTATTAATACTGAAGATGACAAAACAAAAAAGGTTTCAAAGCAAGCCTGAGGACAGTAAATCACCCATGGGGATGAGGGTGGGTTCATGGAATGTGGGAAGTTTGAGGGGAAGAGCAGGGGAAGTCGTTGAGGCATTCAGTAGGAGGTGGGTGGACGTGGCGTGTTTGCAGGAAGTCCGGTACAGGGGTGGATCAGCCAGAAAGATTGTTGGGAAGGACTGTTGCTATAAGTTGTTTTGGCAGGGGAGGACAGACGGATATGGAGGTGTTGGTGTGATGGTTGCAGAGAAATGGGTGGAATATGTTATGAATGTTTTGAGAGTAAGCGATAGGATATTGGTTGTGAAAATTCTGTTGGGAAGAAAGATAGCGGTGATTATATCGGCATATGCTCCACAGGCAGGATTGGATGAATCAGAGAAAGATAGATTTTGGGATGATTTAATACGTGTAGTGGGTGGTATGAGGGATGATGAGATAGTGATTTTGGGAGGGGACTTAAATGGTCATGTAGGTGAAGCAGCCCAAGGTTATGAAGGAGTGCATGGGGGATGTGCATATGGTCTAAGGAATGCAGAAGGGGAAAGGATACTCGAGTTTGGGGAGGCAACGGACATGATTGTGTGCAACACATATTTTAGGAAAAGAGACAGTAGGTTAATTACGTATGAGTCTGGGGGAAATAGCAGTCAGATAGATTATTTTCTGGTTAGGAGGGCCGATAGGAGGTTAGTGAGGGATGTAAAAGTTATAGGAAGTGAGGAGTGTGTGCAGCAGCACAAACTATTGATTTGTGATATGGTGCTTAAAGAACAAATGATGAAAAAGAGGACTTATGTACCTAGGAGGAAAATATGGAAGCTGAAAAACCAAGTAGTAAGGGATGCCTTCTATAGCGAGTTGAGGAGAGTGGTGGCTGAACAGGGAGCTGTAGACAGAGGCGTTAATGAACAGTACAGAGCCCTCAAGAACAATTTCTTGAGAGTTACTGATGTAACATGCGGCTGGACAAGAGGACCACCAAGACATAAAGTAACTCGGTGGTGGGATGAGGGTGTAGAAGCTGCAATTAAGGAGAAAAGAAGGCTTTTCCGGGAATGGAAGAAGGGTGGTAGCAAAGAGGAATATTTGGCTGCCAAGCGTAGGGCTAGGAGAGAGGTATACAGGGCAAAGTCTGAGTCACAGAGACAATTACTTGATAACCTAAATCATGGGGAAAGGAAAAATATATTTAGGGTGGCAGGTCAGGTGAAGAGGGATAATCGGGATATCATAGGTGAGCAGTGTGTGAAGAATGATGAAGGAAGGGTAGTGGTGAACAGTGAGGATATTAAAGATACATGGAGAGAGCATTATAACCGGTTGTTGAATGAGGAGTTTGACTGGGACAGGGAAGGTTTGGAGCCAGCAGATCCAGTGTCTGGCCCTTGGCCTTTGATTGATACTGCTACTGTGAGTGAGGCAATAGGCAGGATGAGGGTGGGGAAGGCAGCAGGTGTGTCTGGGTTGACTGCCGAAATGTTGAAGGCCTCAGGCGATATAGGGGTGAGTTTAGTCACTGACCTGATAAATAGGATTATTTATGAGTGTGTTGTCCCAGATGATTGGCTGAAGAGTGTAATTGTAAATGTGTATAAAGGGAAGGGTGATGCCCTGGAAAGAGGGAATTATAGAGGTATAAAGCTTTTAGATCAGATAATGAAGGTAATGGAGAGAGTTTTAGAAGGTATGATTAGAGAAAGAGTGAATATTGATAAGATGCAGTTTGGGTTTATGCCAGGTAGGGGGACCACTGATGCCATATTCATTGTTCGACAGCTTCAGGAAAAATATATTGGTAGGAGAAGGGATCTTTATTTTGTTTTTGTTGATTTGGAAAAGGCCTCTGACAGAGTCCCTAGAGAGGTGGTGAAGTGGGCAATGACAAAGCTTGGCTTGGAGGAGTGGCTGGTTAGGGTGGTTATGGCCATGTATGTGGGTGCTCACACCCAGGTGAGAGTGAATGGAGATTTGAGTGATGAGTTTTCCGTGAATGTTGGTGTGCATCAGGGGTCAGTCTTGAGTCCCATGTTGTTTATCATGGTACTTGAAGCCCTTTCACGTGACTTTAGAAACGGACTCCCGTGGGAGTTGTTGTATGCTGATGATTTGGTGTTGATTGCAGAGAATGAAAGGGAGGCGGAGGAAAGGTTTAGGAAGTGGAGAGATGGTATGGGGCAAAAGGGTTTAAGGGTAAATGCAGATAAAACAAAAGTGATGATATCTAGGGTTGGTGGCGGTACTGTCAAAGACGAGGGAGAGTGGCCATGTGCAGTTTGCCACAAGGGCGTGGGAAGTAATTCCATCTTGTGCGGTGTGTGTGATAAATGGGTGCATAAGAGATGTAGTGGTATCAGAGGTAGACTGCGAGATAATGCTGATTTTATGTGTATGGCGTGCCGGGGTGAGCAGGTGGAGATCGTCAGATGTGAAAGAATTGAACTTGCTGGTGAATCTCTTGAGTGTGTGGAAGAGTTTTGTTATTTAGGAGACATGTTGTGTGCTGGAGGTGGGGCTGGAGCTAGCTCTGTGGCTAGGGTGAGAAGTGGTTGGAAGAAGTTCAGGGAGCTCTTGCCTCTCCTGACATTGAGAGGGCTCTCCCTACGTGCTAAGGGGTCTTTGTATGCAGCGTGTGTTAGGAGTGTAATGCTGTATGGCAGTGAGACCTGGGCAGTGAAGGAGGAAGACATTCGCCGGCTCAGACGTACAGAAATGACAATGATTAGGTGGATGTGCAGTGCGTCCCTGCGTCCAAGGCCTGGAGGGGCTGGGTTTACAATGGAAGAGTTGAGAGGTAGGATGGGACTGGAGTGTATTGGTGTTGTGATGAGGAGAGGTAGATTGAGGTGGTTTGGACATGTGGAGAGGATGGGGTGAGGAAGGTGAGAAGTGTTAATACTGGGGGTGGGGTTATGAGGGGTAGACCGAGAAAGACATGGGACGAGGTCATTAAGTGTGACCTTAGGGTTAAGGGACTGAACAGGGAGGCTGCAATGGATCGTGCAGCATGGAGAGCCGCCATTAGGTGACCAAGGCCGACACATGCAAGCATGTTGGAGCCTTTAAAAACGAAAACGAAAACGAAAACTGGACGATCTCTTTGTCCAGGTTATTCCACAGGTCTATACAGCTATAAGGAAAACTATATTTCTTAATATCCTTCAAGCAGCTTGGCTTCCTCAGTTTCATCCCGTGTCCTCTTGTTACTCTCTTATCCCATAAAAACAGAACTTCTTTGTCAATTTTATCTACTCCCATCATGGTCCTGAACACTGCAATCATGTCGCCTCTTTCTCTCCTTTCTTCTAAGGAAGGCAAATCCAGCTTTTCCAGCCTCTCTCTGTACGACAGATCTGCAAGACTGGGGACCATCTTGGTTGCTGTTCTTTGTATTCTCTCAATTTTGTTTATATCTTTCTTCTTGTGTGGGGACCACACTACTGCTGCATATTCCAACCTGGGGCGAATCATGGCCACTATCAATTTTTTCATCATCTCCTCATCCATATACAGGTAACTCGCATGGAACACGTGGGTTTCGTTCCTACTGTGCAGCGTTAGGTGAGAAATCGCGTATATTGAAACTACTCAGTATTTTGTTCCCTAGACCCCCCAGATGTGTTGTTTTGCTGTTATCTGTCACTGGTAATCACTAGAAAGCACTTTAAGTGGTTAGAAGGTTTATTTAATGTTATAACTCATAAATACAGTACTCCACAGCAAAACTTCAACACATAAATACTGTGCGTAAACACAAGGAAACATTCCGACGCCGATCATAGGTAATCATATAAATCAGGTTAACTGGTACCAGGGCTTTATTTAATGCTTTATCTTTTTTGAGTGCTTTAACTTACAAGTACATACCAGAACAGTACATATTTAACTTAGAAATGCAGTACTGTGGAAAAGCTGTACAGCAAGTCTTTAACGAACAAACAAAAAAGGCAATATTCCGACGCCGATCATGGGTAATCATATAAATCAGGTTAACTGGTTACAAGGCTTTATTTAATGCTTTAATTGCTTATAAGTACATACCAGAACAGTAAATATTTAACTTACAAATACAGTACTGTAGAAAAGCAGTACAGTAGTGCACCAACTTTTGGTACAGCAGGATTCGCGGAATCCACTTTCGCGGCATGCACCAAATATTCCCTAACTTCCACTTTCGCTTGAAAAAAATCGATTTTCGCGCACAAATTTTGGGTTTGGGACAATATTTTGAACTTTGAATTTCCTGCACCGCCCGCCCGCAACCCACCGCCATCTTGAATGACGTCATGTCAACACTCTGTCCACCCATTCCCGCCATTGCGTACGAGTGTGCTAGCTCCATTGTGTTGGATTCTCACGGTTCAATGGCCTCTACTATACCTGGTAGTGTGGGGGAAAGGGCCTGGTGTGTGGGGGGAGAGCCTAGTGGTGTGGGGGGAGGGCCGGGAGGCAGTGGTGGTGATAAAAAGTGGCCGGGACATTCAAAGTCGGGAGGAAAGGCCAAGGCTAAAAGAAAGTATCATGTTGGAGTGAAGAAACGGCAGTATAATAATGAAATGAAAAGGAAGATAGTTGAGCACATGGACAAGGGCGCAAAAAACAGTGAAATCTGCCGTATATTTAACATCCCAGAATCGACAGGCAGAGAGAGAGAGTGGTAGCGAGGCAGCAAGAGGTGGCACCAATACGTCTGGCGTGGCTAAATAAGCCCGCCACGCGCCTCGGATACTTACCTCCAACATCCATTAAACACCTCAACCTGGTCTCTGTGGTATGTTTCTCCTCATATAATGTGTACTGTACAGTTTTTATTGTTTGTATCTCACAATGCAATGTACAATAGTGATTTGATGTACTGTATTGCAAGTGAAAATGAAAATCTGATATTAATTTAGGATAACCGGGAACCAATTAGCCTTTTTGCCATAAAGACAATGCCCCAACTTTCGCTAATTCCACTTTCGCGCATTATTTTTGGACCCAATTAGGCGCGAAAATTGGTGCCCCACTGTACAGTAATAGTTTAACGAACAAACAAAAAAGGCAATATTCCGACGCCGATCATGGGTAATCATACAATTCGGGTTAACTGGTTACAAGGCTTTATTTAATGATTTAACTTTATTTAAGTGCTTAAAAGTACAGTAAATACGAGAACAGTAAATATTTAACTTATAAATACTGTACAGTACTGTGGAAAAAATGAACAAATAAAAAAGGCAATATCCTGACGCCTATCAGGTAAACTGGTTATAAGACTTTATTTCTTGCTTTAACGTTATTTAACAGTACTTTAAGTTGCACATAAACTTACCAGAACAGTACAGTACTGTAAATATTTAACTTATAAATACTGTGCTACTGTACTCGGGAATGTCTCACTCACTGAATAATTTCCTGCCTAGATCGTCACGTAATCAAAACAAACCGCACGCTACGGTGACGTTCGAGGATTTGATCTTTCAAAGGCCTCTCCTGCGTTAATTTGTAGTTTTCATAATGGTTCTTTAATCTTACGTTGTCTTATATGTATCCCAGCCCTTACCATGTATAATTGCGAGTGCGTTCCGTGAGATCGTGTTCCATGCGAGTTACCTGTAATGAAAAGCTACTCATATATTAGTCAGGAGTTTATACGTCTCTCTGTCTTGTTAATGCGTTTTTCAGGTGACAAACTGTCCTGGACCAGCACACCCAAATCTTTCTCTTCTCTCGCTTTTGTGATTGGTTCATTACCCATCAAATAATTCAATGATGGCCTCTTGGTACTATTACCCATTTCCAATATTTTACATTTCTTTGCACTGAATTTCATTTCCCACACCCTGGCTCCATTCGTGTATCCTATCCAGATCCTCCTGCAGCATTTTGCAATCCTCTTCAACCTCTACCTTCCTCATGATCTTTGCATCATCAGCAAACAGATTTGCATAACTGTTCACTCCAGCTACCATATCATTTACGTAAATCAGGAACATTACTGGCGCCAACACCGAGCCCTGTGGGACTCCACTTGTTACTTCCCTCCATCCAGACATCTTATCCTTTATTACTGTCCTCATTTGTCTCTCTCTCAAAAAGTCTCTCATCCATTCTAGGAGGCTCCCCTTCAGTCCTCCTATATGCTCTAGTTTCCACATTAGTCTCTTATGAGGTACCTTGTCAAAGGCCTTCTCCAAATCTAAATAGACACAATCCACCCAACCTTCTCTTTCCTGAAGCACGTGTGTGTGTGTGTATTTACCTATTTGTATTTACCTATTTGTAGTATACAGGAATTGAGCAATGCTCGTGTTGTCCTGTCTCCATATCCACATTTATCAAGTCTACCTTTACACACATGAATGTTTTTCTCATGCACCACCTCTTTGTCTAAGTCGTTCCAAATATTTAAGAATATACCTACTTGTGATACACACGGAATGTACTATGCTCGTGGGTTTCCGTCGCTGTTTCTCAATAAGTCGAATTTAACTTTAAACTCGTTTAAGTTTTTAGACCGGACGATCTCTTTGTCCAGGCTATTCCATAAGTCTATACTTCTGTAAGGAAAGCTATATTTCTTGATATCCTTCAAGCAGCTTGACTTTTTCAATTTCATTCCATGTCCTCTTGTTGCTCTCTTATCCCATACAAACAGATCTTCTTTGTCAATTTTATCTACTCCCACCATGGTCCTGAACACCGCAATCATGTCTCCCCTCTTTCTCCTTTCCTCTAACGAAGGCAAATCCAGTTTTTCCAGCCTCTCTCTGTATGACAGGTCTGTCAGACTGGGGACCATCTTGGTTGCTGTTCTTTGTATTCTCTCAATCTTGTTTATATCTTTCTTTTTGTGTGGGCACCACACTACCGCTGCATATTCTAACCTGGGGCGGATCATGGCCACTATCAATTTTTTCATCATTTCCTCATCCATATAATGAAATGCTACTCTTATGTTAGTCAAGAGCTTATAAGTCTCTCCAACTATCTTGTTAATGTGCTTTTCTGGTGACAAACTATCTTGGACCAGCACTCCCAAATCTTTCTCTTCTCTCCTTTTTGTGATTAATTCATTACCCAAAAAATAATTCAGTGATGGTCTCCTGGTACTTTTACCCATTTCCAATATTTTACATTTCTTTACATTAAATTTCATTTCCCATGTCCGGCTCCAATTGTGTATCCTATCCAAATCCTCCTGCAGTATTTTACAATCCTCCTCAACCTCTATCTTCCTCAAGATTTTTACATCATCAGCAAACAGACTCGCATAACTGTTCACTCCATCTACCATATCATTTACGTAAATCAGGAACATTACTGGCGCCAACACTGAGCCTTGAGGGACTCCACTTGTTACTTCCCTCCATCCAGACATCTTTTCCTTTATTACTGTCCTCATTTGTCTGTCTCTCAAAAAGTCTCTCATCCATTCCAGAAGTTTCCCCTTTAGTCCTCCTATATATTCTAGTTTCCACATTAGTCTCTTATGAGGTACCTTGTCAAAGGCCTTCTCTAAGTCTAAGTACACACAATCCACCCAACCATCTCTCTCCTGTACCACATCAATCGCTCTTGAGTAAAAGCTCAACAAGTTTGAAACACATGACCTTCCACTTCTGAATCCAAACTGACATTCAGCCAAAATATTCATCTCTTCCAGATATTTTATCCATCTGTCTTTCAGGATTCTCTCACACAATTTTGCGACCATGCTGGTTAGAGACACTGGTCTATAATCCAGAGGTTCTTCCCTGTTTCCTCCCTTGTAAATTGGTACCACATTTGCCCTCTTCCATTCTTTTGGCACTTTCCCCTCTTCCAGTGAGCATACAATTAAGCTGTGAATTTTATCCGCCAGTTGTTCTCTGCATTCCGTCAGTACCCAATTAGAAATTCCATCAGGTCCTGGGGCTTTCCTTACATCTTGAGTTTCCAGTAATTTATACACTTCCTGCACCTCCACTTTTATATCTTTCATCACCGGAACATTTCTAATGACTCCCTCCCCTTCCACAAGCTCCTTTTCTTTAGTGAAAACTGACTGGAAACGTTTGTTCATTATTTCTGCTTGCATTGCCGCATCCTTAAAGACCTCTCCATCTACTTTCAGCTTGGTGATTCCTTCCTTTTGTTTCAGTTTGCCATTAACAAATCTATAAAACAGTTTGGGTTCATCCTTGCATTTGTCAATTATACCTTTTTCAAAATTCCTTTCTTCTTCCCTACGTATTCTTGTGTATTCGTTTCTTGTTCTTTTATATTCTTCCTTTGTTCTGTCGTTACCTCTCTTTCTCCAATTGTTCCACGCCTTATCTCTCTCTTTTTTGGCTATCATACACCTTCTATTAAACCACCCCTTTTTCCTGTTTTCTTTCCCTCTTACTCTTGGTACAAATTTTTCCACTCCCAATTATAGAGGTCTAGAAAGATATCCCACTTCCTCTGTATCTCTCTTGTTTCTCTGAATTTTCTCCAATCCGCATTTTCAAAAAAGTTTCTCAATCCTGTAAAATTTGCTTTGCCAAAGTTGTATCTTCCCTGTCTATGAGGCTCATCTCTTGGCTCGACGTTTCCTATTAACATCTGGAACTCAATGACCATGTGATCACTTTTTCCCAAAGGACAGAGATATTCCAATGATTCTATTACATCGGGTTCTTTGGTGAACAGTAAATCTAACCTTGCTGGTGTGTCCTCACCTCGAAACCGTGTCTCTTCTTTGACCCACTGCGTCATCACATTATTCATTATTATATTTAATAACATAGTGCCCCACGAATCCTCGCCGCCTCCCGAGTACCATTCCTCCCAGTTCACCTCTTTACAATAAAAGTCACCCACCAAAATTATATTATTGCTTTTCTCAATTATTTTTTGCAAGTAGCTAGCCATATCTGACAACATCTCATGGTATTCGTCATCCTTCCATGCTCTTGTCTTTGGGGGAACATACACTACCGCCACATCTCTCTTAACATTCTCTCCAGTTTCTAATTTCATATATATCACTTCAGGCCTGCCTTCTCCCATTTCCACAGTATCTACATTTATGTTGTTCTTCACTGCTATCATCACTCCTCCTCCCTTTTTTTCTTTTCTGTCTTTTCTCCACAGTTTGTATTTACCATCTCCCAAATGAACATCAATATCTTCTCTTAATTTGGTCTCTACAAAGCACATGACATCAGGTTCATGTTCTCTCAAGAAATCATTAATTTCGATCCTTGTCGATATGAAACCATCAACATTAATATATATCACCTTCAAATTATTTTTGACATTATTAATACCCTCTTCTCTCCTACTCTCTGTCCGTACCACTTCCTCAACTTCTGATCTTTCACAACCATCCCCCCTAGTTTCCTTCACTTCTATTTCCTTAAATACCATTTCCTTACTTTCATATCCAATACTCTCAAAAAAAAGTATTACGTTCTTCCTCTGTCCTCTTATCATTTTTTTCCTTTACTTCTTCCTTTAATGATTTTAAAACTTCTCTTTCTTCTTCATTCAGATCTTTTCTTATTATAATATTTTCCATCCCCGCCTCTTTGCTTAATTTCCAGGTCACTTTAAGTATCTCATTTATTACACTTTCTGATGTAAACTTGACTCTCATTGGTCTTGTTTCCCCTTTCTTATAAGGCCCTATCCTCCTTACTTCCTCAATTTCTTTTACCCACTTGTCTCCTTTGGGGTCAATCTTGCCTAATATTCCTCTCACCATGTTCGTGTCTCTCTCGAGTCTTGTGAACCTAACCTTTTCTTCCTCTTCCCTGTTTCCAAATACTACCACACATCTGTTCCTTTCTACAGTTTCTCTCACTATTTTCTCTTTTTTCTTCAGTATTTTCACTACATTTTCTTCCATTTCTTTCTTGTTCATTTCCCTTTCTTCCTGGATGATCTCTCTTAAGCTGACCACTTCTTTCTGTTCTTCTTCTTACTTGTGCCCACTTTGCCTTGTGTTCTTCTAATACATTACTCACCTTCTCCGTTTTATTAGTACTCTCTTCAAGTTTCCTCCTCAGTTCAACATTTTCCCTCTTCAAATTCCTAATCTCTTCACTGGCTGTTTCGTTGGACTGGATTAGACTCTGTATGGTGGTTTCCGTATTTCCTGACACATCCTTTATCACTAGATTCTCTACTTTTTTTTCGAGTTCACTAATCCTCATAATTAATGTTTTCACCAGGTCCATGACATTAGTATTAGCATCAAATCCTTGAAATTCCATTCCCTCATTGTTTACATTTTCGGCCATGTTTAATGTACCAGTAAAGTACCTAAACAGCTGTTACCGAATAAGCCACAAACATTCATGTATACTATTGCCAACAAATCTTTACATTTTTGGTAGTCTACTAACTTTCATTATTTTAAATTTAAAGAAAGACCCTAGGAGACAGGACAGACAAAATTCCTGAAACTACTCAAGGTTAGGAGCGATGCCTGGGACGTCCTCTCTCTCCGGCTGTTCGTGTGTGTGTGTGTGTGTGTGTGTGTGTGTGTGTGGGTGTGGGTGTGTGTGCTGGCCTCTTGTTTTAATCCTCAAGTCCTCAAGGCTCAAAACTACGCCTTTCTAGTGAGTGCAAATTTAGTCTTTTTCGTCTGTCTTCATATGAAAGGTTCCGAACATCATGTATCATTTTTGTCATTCTTCTCTGTACATTTTTAAATGAATTTATATCCATTCTGTAGCACGGACACCAAAATGTCATGGCGTAGTCTAAATGAGGACATACTAAATGTGGCCTACATGTTGCCAGTACAATGCTAATGTCCATCACTGATGTGCAGTACAATTAGCACCAGTGTCAAAGACCACCCTGTACCCCCCTCACATCTGTCTCATTGTCTGAAGCCCTCACACCCTTTACCAAGCCTGCCCAACCCAACCCTGATCCCATAATTACTAACGATGCAAGGTTCTCGTCCTCTACCCCATCTCCCTTCCATTCCATACCTCCTGTACTATCCTTCTCTCTCTCTCTCTCTCTTATGACTGTATTTGGGCTAGTGATGGTTTGTGCTCTTTCTGGGTGCATTTTCGGGAAGGATTGGACATCAACAGCGGATTGGGCATCAACAGCACCCACTGACCTGGCAACACTGCTCAGAGAAGACATCACCCAGTCCTCCTCAACTACCAGCTTAAATTTAGGTTGGGTGGAATCACAGATTCCACACAATATGACACACACAATGGAGCACTGCATAGTACGTGCCACACTAAGACAAAGACACAACATGAGCATCTAAAGAACCAATGGAACAACCCCACAGGGGCAGTTGCTTGACCAAACAGACTGGGGTTGAGCAACAACAATATGTCATATTAACTGATTCACATTTCCATTCCTATGCATTATCTAACTTACTCCTGCTTGCCTTTGGGCATTATTTCAAATGATATAATAGACAGCTGATTCACAAAACCACTAGAATGATAAGAGAAACTGATCAAATTATAAAAAAAGGTGTAGTGTGGACTAAAGATATTACCACTTTCACATTCTATGGATGCCCTGGGGTATAAAAGCATTAAGTGCACAATTGTTCTTTGGATGTTCCTGAGTGTGGTTGTTGCTGCCATATAAGTTAGGCAAAAAAAAAAAAAAAAAAAAAAAACTACCTCTAGAACTATGGACGATACCCTGAATCCAAACAGCTCTTGTGAATCTGCATGAAGGGCTCAGAGGCTAGATGAGAATGGGACTGGGTGGTGGGTTGGAGAGTGGGTGGTATGGTAAAGTGTTAATAACTGACCCAATCAGAAATAACTGCGACGAGGAGAGAGGGGCTTAACCCGTTCCGTTCCAGCGACGTGAATTAACGCGGCAACATTGCAAGGTCCCTAATTTGCACAATTTTCAATTTTCGCGAGTGATTTCGTGAGTGATTTTTGGCAAGTATACATGGGACACCTTCCTCTATTCCTCTACAAGATGCCAAGCAGGAACAATGCCTTACACCGCATAACCTCTCCCCACCCCCCCTGCACGCCATTATCTTGACAATTCACCTGTTACCAGTGACCTGGCCAATAAAGACATTCAGGGCCAGAGTGGTTCCCCAATCGATGACAATGTGGAGGACAAAGTTTAGAGGAAGAAATAGTCAGAAATGATGATCAGGTAATGTGGGAAAAAAAAGGTCATGAATGGTGATGAATTAGTGAGTGAAACAATGCTTATAATGCCTATATTACTGTTTGAAAACCAATATACTCTTGTACTACATATAAATTCGTACCAAGTAAATAAATAAATACTGTTTATGAGTGGATAAAATAGTTACCCTCCCATAGAACTCGTTTTCTTTGGTGCCAGCCTGTTAGAAAACCCAGTCAGGTAAGGAGGTACTCGCACCTAAATCCGGTATTTTAAACCTCAGGTGAGCAGTTTCTCTATGAATTTTCAATGTTTCTCACCACAAGCGGATGTTTGAGCAAAAAAAAAAAAAAAAAAAAAAAAAACAAGGTCCAAAAACGTCGGGATGGGGCGGGTTAAGTATGCTGAAAACTGATCATGGTACTGAACAGTTTTGTGTACTGTACTGCAAATACATGACTTAAAGAATTATAAAAAAAATCTTGCCCATTCAGGTGGGAATATTAACAATTATGACAATGACAATAATAATGAATGCAGTGTCAATGATGATAACGATGAGGCTGATGATAAAAACAATCATGCTGATGATGACAATGGCAGAGCTGACAACTAACAATCCACCCTCTCTAAAAAGAGAAATCTCAGGATATATTCACCCCTGCCAAATGGTCTTCTCCTCTTCCTAGTAACAATCTTGCGTGGCTGCGACTTCTTTTCCTGCAAGATGGGTCTGAGTGGTTCTTCCCCATCCATGGTTCCTCTTTTTCTGGCTTCTTCAGTGTGCTTCCTCTGATGGATCCTGAAGCTGATCTTGCTAGTGAAGGTTTCATGGCAATGACGGCACTGGGGAGGAGGGGGGGAAATATGGTTTGGTTACAGAGAACTTTAACCCTTTCACTGCCACTGACATCCACTGATACCCATTCATGCAACTACCACTGGCATACTGACACCCAATCATGCAACTGCCACTGGCATCAATCTAGCAGGCTTATATAAACACACACACACACACACACACACACACACACACACACAGGGAGTCATCAGATGCAGATGTCGGACATCGGCGCTCCGTACTAAAACAACACGGCCAGTGGCAATTACCTAAATTAGTATCTTTGGATGAGTAAAGCTCTGTACCAGGTTAGACTAAATGATTTTTCATTATTAAAAGGTAAAGAAATAAAAAGTTTAAATAAGACTGGTTCAAACAACAAAGAACCACGATGCGTTGAGTCAGCTGGGTTTGTTTATACTACAGCAACACGGGGAAAGCGTGCAAACTCTGTAAGTACATACTCTGTTCATTTAGTATTACAAAATGGATACATACTTCAGTAAAACAAATTTGGAAAAGAAAAGGGATAAAAGTAAAAAGCAAAATGATGATTTCTACCAAGAACTGGTTGAAGTGGAGACTCAAAATAGACTGGTTGAACGTGTACACAAACTAGAAACGGCTTTCAAAAATGAAATTGATGAAATAAAGAAGCAAATGCACTTGCAAAAGGAAGAGATAGAAAAACTAGGAAGGGAGGCCAATAAGAAAGACACAACCATCAGTGAACTAACAGTGGAATTGAATACGCTTAGGAAGAAAGTGAGTGAAATGGGAAGTACAGTAGTCAATCACGAAAGTGTTATGGAAGAGTTAAAAAATGACACAGAGACAATTAGACAAGCAAGCAGTCTTATGGACCAGAGCAGTGATATTGAGGAGAATATAACACAGGTGAATGAAGCTGTGCAAAGCTACAAAAATGATGTAGAAACCACGTATGCTGAAATGGTGAAAGTAAAGAAAGACTTAGAAACAAGGGTGGAGGAAAAAAGCATTAAAAGGGAAGTGAAAAGAATAATCCAAAACAATCCAAAGTTAGTCAGAGATTCAGTAGAAATAAATAAATCAACAGTAATCACTGGTATAGAAGAGGAAGAAATTAAAAACAAGATCACTAGAGACAAAAAGGAGATGGCAAATGTAATGAGCTTACTGAAAGAAGTATCAGAGGAAATCTGTAGTAAAGACATAAAGGAACACAAAAGGTTAGGGAAATACGAGAAAAGCAAGACAAGACCTCTAAAGGTGACTTTCCAGAGTGTAAACACTGTGGAAGAGATACTAAAAAATGCAAAGAATCTTATGGAAAAAGAGGAGTTCAAAAATGTATGGATAAAAAGATGCCTAACACAAGAGGAACTGGAATTACTGAAAGAGAAAAGGGAGGAAGCAAAAACAAAAAATGAGGGAAGATCAGAAGAGGACAAGAAGAAATTTTTTTACAAAGTAATAGGATTGCAGGTACGAAAGTGGTACACAAACAGGATGGAAGAAAAAGGAGGAAGTTAGTAGAACCATGTCATGACAAGTATATAAACAAGATGATAAAGTTGATGTACTCAAATGTGGATGGAATGGTATCTCAATTACTAGAGATGAATGATTATGTCAGAGAAATGAACCACAAATAATATGCCTAACTGAGACAAAATTAACACCAAGGATATCCAATGACATACTAAACTTAGAGGAATACAATATATGGAGAAGAGACAGAAATTTAAAAAAAGGAGGAGGAATTATAATATTAACCAAGAAAAATCTAAAAGTCAAGGAAATAAACCTAGATATACCATCACAAGTAGAACTGATTGCAGTAGAGATCAACACATCTGAAGGTAAAGTAATTGTAGCCAATTTGTATATGCCACCCAGATCAAACACATGGGAAAGAGACGAATATGAGGACCTGGCAGAGAGTACAATTCAGAGTATAAGATCCTTGCTAAATAAAATGGAAGAGAAATCGGAAAGAATTATACTAAAGGGGGACTTCAATACAAATATAAATTGGAATACTCTAAATATAAATAGCCAAGAAAGCTGTTGGGACCAAAAGCTCCTGGATCTCGTACAAGAGATTTTCTTAACGCAACATGTGAGGGAAACCACTAGAAAAAGAGGAATTGATGTACCTTCAGTGCTAGATCTAATATTTACTAGGCAAGAAAATGACATTGACAGTTTAATATATCACCCTCCACTCGGCAAAAGCGATCATGCAGTACTAAATTATAACTTCAGGATAGCATATGACATAGTAAACAGCAATGACAGTTACAAAAAGAGCCTAAACTATAAAAAGGGAAATTATCAAGACCTAAAGAAGTATTTCTTAGAAGTTGATTGGGAAAATGAGCTTAGAGGACAAGATTTAAATGCTGTATATAAAAAATTTTGTGAATTTTATGAAATAGGAGTCCAGAAGTACATCCCACAGCACAAAGAAGCAGATAAGAAAATACAGAAATGGTTCAATACAGAATGTAAAAAATCAAAAGAAAGAAGAGATTTGTTGTGGAATAGATACAGAAGACACAATAGTGAAAGGGCGTATAATAATTACAAACAGGCAAGAAACAACTATACAAGAATAAGGAGGGAAGCCCAAAAACAGTTTGAGGAGGATATAATAAATAAAAGTAGTGATCAACCAAAGCTGTTTTACAGCTATATCAGAAGCAAAACCAAAGTAAAAGATATAATACAATCCATTACGGACGAGGGAATCACTTATACACAAGAGAAAGACATTTGTGAAGAACTAAATAAGAATTTCCAATTAGTTTTTACAGAAGAAAAAAATTTTGAGAGGGACTATGTGGAACATGCATGTCCACACATACTACCAGATATACAAATAGCAGAAAAAGTAATACAGGAGGAGTTAAGTAGATTAGACAGAGGAAAAGCAAGTGGACCTGATGAAATTTCATGTTGGGTGTTACGAGAATGTGCAAAGGAGTTAAGTAAACCATTATTTTTAATTTTCAAGAAATCCTTGAGTCAAGGGAAACTACCTGATATTTGGAAAAAAGCAAATATAGTCCCCTTATTCAAGAAAGGAAATAGACAAAATCCTCTCAACTACTGACCAGTATCACTGACCAGTGTTGTAAGCAAGGTATTAGAAAAACTTATAAGAAAAGCTTCGGTAAATCATCTAGAAGAACACAGTATGATAACAGAAAGACAGTTTGGTTTCAGAAAAGGAAAATCATGTGTTACTAATCTGTTGAGCTACTATGACAGAGTAACAAACACAATACAGGAAAGGGAAGGATGGGTGGACAGTATCTATTTAGATTTCAAGAAAGCTTTTGACACAGTACCACACCAAAGACTTTTATGGAAGCTGTACCATCAAGGAGGAATTCGAGGCAAACTGTTTTGTTGGATGCAAGACTTTCTCATAAAAAGAGAAATGAGGACAGTATTAAGAGGAAACTACTCATCATGGAAAGAAGTGACTAGTGGAGTACCACAGGGTTAGGTGCTGGCACCAATCATGTTTTTTGTGTACATAAATGATATAAACTGTAACACTGGAAATGAGAGCTATCTGAATATGTTTGCAGATGATGCAAAAATACAAAGGAGAATTACTAGCACAGACTCTTGTAGGGAGCTACAAGAAGAATTAAATAAACTTCATGAATGGAGTAATACATGGCAAATGGAATTCAATGTGGACAAGTGTCATGTAATCAAGTTTGGTAAAAGTGGAAAAAGACCTGATTGGGATTATAAGTTAGGAAATAAAACCCTATACACATCAGAAAGAGAGAAAGACCTAGGTGTGATTATCAATAACAGACTATCTCCGGCTGACCACATCAGCGAGAAGGTACGGAACATGTATACACTGCTTGCAAATATGAGAATAGCATTCACATACATAAATGAAGACATGCTAAGAAGGATAATAACATCATTCATTAGACCAACCCTGGAATATGCATCAAAAGTCTGGAGTCCTCATCTCAAAAAGCATATAGACAAGATTGAAAAAGTTCAAAGGGCCGCTACAAGATGGATACCAAGCTTAAGGGACCTAAGCTACGAAGAATGACTAAATAAACTGAATCTACCAACACTGCAGGAGAGAAGGAAAAGAGGTGACATGATAATGCTATATAAGTGCATATCAGGAAAGGAGAAAATAGACATAAATGATTACTTAACATATGGAGAAGCATCAGCAAGAGGACACTGCAAAAAACTGCATAAGAAGAGAGGTGATAAAGACGTAGGGAAATTCAGTTTCCCAAACAGAGCAATTGATCAATGGAATGCACTACCGAATGAAATAGTGTGTGCCAAAACAATTCACAAATTTAAGGATATGTACGATAAATATGGTCTAAGACACGGGACAGTACGAGCTTGACTCATTCCTGTAAAGATACAATTAGGTAAGAACAATTAGGTAAGAACACACACACACACACACACACACACACACACACACACACACACACTCTAGATATAAATAGCCAAGAAAGCTGTTGGGACCAAAAGCTCCTGGATCTCGTACAAGAGTTTTTCTTAACGCAACATGTGAGGGAAACCACCAGAAAAAGAGGACTTGATGTACCTTCAGTGCTAGATCTAATATTTATAAGGGGAGAAAATGATATTGACAGTTTAATATATCACCCTCCACTCGGCAAAAGCAATCATGCAGTACTAAATTATAATTTCAGGATAGCATATGACATAGTAACCAGCAATGATAGTTACAAAAAGAGCCTAAACTATAAAAAGGGAAATTATCAAGACCTAAAGAAGTATTTCTTGGAAGTTGATTGGGAAAATGAGCTTAGAGGACAAGATTTAAATGCTGTATATAAAAAATTTTGTGAATTTTATGAAATAGGAGTCCAGAAGTACATCCCACAGCACAAAGAAGCAGATAAGAAAATACAGAAATGGTTCAATACAGAATGTAAAAAATCAAAAGAAAGAAGAGATTTGTTGTGGAATAGATACAGAAGACACAATAGTGAAAGAGCATATAATAATTACAAACAGGCAAGAAACGACTATACAAGAATAAAGAGGGAAGCCCAAAAACAGTTTGAGGAGGATATAATAAATAAAAGTAGTGATCAACCAAAGCTGTTTCACAGCTATATCAGAAGCAAAACTAAAGTAAAAGATATAATACAATCCATTACGGACGAGGGAATCACTTATACACAAGAGAAAGATATTTGTGAAGCACTAAATAAGAATTTCCAATTAGTTTTTACAGAAGAAAAAAATTTTGAGAGGTACTATGTGGAACACGCAT
Source organism: Coenobita brevimanus (assembly GCF_032717465.1). NCBI lineage: Eukaryota > Metazoa > Arthropoda > Malacostraca > Decapoda > Coenobitidae > Coenobita > Coenobita brevimanus. Next base: position 10,274,882 of record NC_136979.1, on the reverse strand, counting down.
GTCCAAACATACTACCAGGTATACAAATAGCAGAAAAAGTAATACAGGAGGAGATAAGTAGATTAGACAGAGGAAAAGCAAGTGGTCCTGATGAAATTTCATGTTGGGTATTACGAGAATGTGCAAAGGAGTTATGTAAACCATTATTTTTAATTTTCAAGAAATCCTTGAGTCAAGGTAAACCACCTGATATTTGAAAAAAAGCAAATATTGTCCCCTTATTCAAGAAAGGAAACAGACAAAATCCACTCAACTACCGACCAGTATCAATGACCAGTGTTGTAAGCAAGGTATTAGAAAAACTTATGAGAAAAGCTTGGGTAAATCATCTAGAAGAACACAGTATGATAACAGAAAGACGTTTCGTTTCAGAAAAGGAAAATCATGTGTTACTAATCTGTTGAGCTACTATGACAGAGTAACAAACACAATACAGGAAAGGGAAGGATGGGTGGACAGTATCTATTTAGATTTCAAGAAAGCTTTTGACACAGTACCACACCAAAGACTTTTATGGAAACTGTACCATCAAGGAGGAATTCGAGGCAAACTGTTTTGTTGGATGCAAGACTTTCTCATAAAAAGAGAAATGAGGACAGTACTAAGAGGAAACTACTCATCATGGAAAGAAGTGACTAGTGGAGTACCACAGGGTTCAGTGCTGGCACCAATCATGTTCTTAGTGTATATAAATGATATGAACAGTAACACTGGAAATGAGAGCTATCTGAATATGTTTGCAGATGATGCAAAAATACAAAGGAGAATTACTAACACAGACTCTTGTAAAGAGCTACAAGAAGAATTAAATAAACTTCATGAATGGAGTAGTACATGGCAAATGGAATTCAATGTGGACAAGTGTCATGTAATCAAGTTTGGTAAAAGTGGAAAAAGACCTGATTGGGATTATAAGTTAGGAAATAAAACCCTATACACATCAGAAAGAGAGAAAGACCTAGGTGTGATTATCAATAACAGACTATCTCCGGCTGACCACATCAGCGAGAAGGTACGGAACATGTATACACTGCTTGCAAATATGAGAATAGCATTCACATACATAAATGAAGACATGCTAAGAAGGATAATAACATCATTCATTAGACCAACCCTGGAATATGCATCAGTAGTCTGGAGTCCTCATCTCAAAAAGCACATAGACAAGGTTGAAAAAGTTCAAAGGGCCGCTACAAGATGGATACCAAGCTTAAGGGACCTAAGCTACGAAGAAAGACTAAATAAACTGAATCTACCAACACTACAGGAGAGAAGGAAAAGAGGTGACATGATAATGCTATATAAATGCATATCAGGAAAGGAGAAAATAGACATAAATGATTACTTAACATATGGAGAAGCATCAGCAAGAGGACACTGCAATAAACTGCATAAGGAGAGGTGATAAAGACGTAAGGAAATTCAGTTTCCCAAACAGAGCAATTGATCAATGGAATGCACTACCGAATGAAATAGTGTGTGCCAAAACAATTCACAAATTTAAGGATATGTACGATAAATATGGTTTAAGACACGGGACAGTACGAGCTTGACTCATTCCTGTAAAGATACAATTAGGTAAGAATTAGGTAAGAACACACATATGTGTGTATGTGTGTTCTTACCTAATTCTTACCTAATTGTATCTTTACAGGAATGAGTCAAGCTCGTACTGTCCTGTGGATAAAATATTTGGAAGAGATGAATATTTTGGCTGAATGTCAGTTTGGATTCAGAAGTGGAAGGTCATCTGTTTCAAACTTGTTGAGCTTTTACTCAAGAGCGACTGATGTGGTACAGGAGAGAGATGGTTGGGTGGATTGTGTGTACTTAGACTTAGAGAAGGCCTTTGACAAGGTACCTCATAAGAGACTAATGTGGAAACTAGAATATATAGGAGGACTAAAGGGGAAACTTCTGGAATGGATGAGAGACTTTTTGAGAGACAGACAAATGAGGACAGTAATAAAGGAAAAGATGTCTGGATGGAGGGAAGTAACAAGTGGAGTCACTCAAGGCTCAGTGTTGGCGCCAGTAATGTTCCTGATTTACGTAAATGATATGGTAGATGGAGTGAACAGTTATGCGAGTCTGTTTGCTGATGATGTAAAGATCTTGAGGAAGACAGAGGTTGAGGAGGATTGTAAAATACTGCAGGAGGATTTGGATAGGATACACAATTGGAGCCGGACGTGGGAAATGAAATTTAATGTAAAGAAATGTAAAATATTGGAAATGGGTAAAAGTACCAGAAGACCATCACTGAATTATTTTTTGGGTAATGAATTAATCACAAAAAGGAGAGAAGAGAAAGATTTGGGAGTGCTGGTCCAAGATAGTTTGTCACCAGAAAAGCACATTAACAAGATAGTTGGAGAGACTTATAAGCTCTTGACTAACATAAGAGTAGCATTTCATTATATGGATGAGGAAATGATGAAAAAATTGATAGTGGCCATGATCCGCCCCAGGTTAGAATATGCAGCGGTAGTGTGGTGCCCACACAAAAAGAAAGATATAAACAAGATTGAGAGAATACAAAGAACAGCAACCAAGATGGTCCCCAGTCTGACAGACCTGTCATACAGAGAGGCTGGAAAAACTGGATTTGCCTTCGTTAGAGGAAAGGAGAAAGAGGGGAGACATGATTGCGGTGTTCAGGACCATGGTGGGAGTAGATAAAATTGACAAAGAAGATCTGTTTGTATGGGATAAGAGAGCAACAAGAGGACATGGAAAGAAATTGAAAAAGTCAAGCTGCTTGAAGGATATCAAGAAATATAGCTTTCCTTACAGAAGTATAGACTTATGGAATAGCCTGGACAAAGAGATCGTCCAGTCTAAAAACTTAAACGAGTTTAAAGTTAAATTCGACTTATTGAGAAACAGCGACGGGAACCCATGAGCATAACACATTTCGTGTGTATCACAATTAGGTATATTTGGTAAATACATAAGTATTTGGAACGACTTAGACGAAAACGCTGTGCAGGTGAAAAAGATTCATGTGTGTAAAGATAGATGAGATAAATGTGGAAATGGAGAGAGGACAACACAAGCATTGCTCAATTCCTGTATACTACAAATAGGTAAATACACACACACACACACACACACACACACGCAGCTATCAAATATATTAACTACTTGCAGGCACCTAGTGATCACCACTCATACTGTCATCATGTATTCATATATAATCAGAATGTATTGTACATGATGTGTGGTACAACAGAATCTCCATTAACCAGCAATTGTGGGAGTTTCAAACTGCTGGATAAATAATTATGCTGGTTATGTGAGAGGTGCGGAAATGCAGAAGTGACAGCGGAAAGAAATGTGAAAGTGTGAAGGATGTAAGTGGTTGACTATTAACCCATGGGGATGAAGTAAGGACCAGAAGGAAAGAATATTTTGAAAGCCTAATGAATGGGAATAGAGAGAGCAGGGCAGCTGTAAACATGACTGGTTTTGGAGGTGTGCAGACAAGGAATGCAGTGCCAAGAAATATGACTCACTTAGGTGAAGAATGCCGTGAAGCGGCTGAAAAATGGGAAAGCAGCTGGGGTTGATGAGATGTAGGGAGAGACGAATAAATGAAGCAGAGAGAGCAGAATGAAGTGCTTGGTGAAGATATGTAGGAGGGCATGGATGAGTGAAACTGTGCCAGCAAAATGGAAAAAGACTGTGGTTGTACCCCTGTACAAAAATAAAGGTGAGCAGAGTAAGTGCAAGAATAATCGTGGCATAAATTTACTGAGTGTTGTTGGGAAGGTACAGCCATACCACAGTTTAAAAATGCAATTGGTTAGGTAAAAACCCATCGCTAGGAGGGGTATCGTATTCCTGGGTAGATTTTACATGTAATGTATAGGGATGTGTTTTTGAGCCTTGGTTCCCCCCCCCCCCCAACAAAGTCCTACACCCACCCAAATGAGTCCAAAAGAATGTTTAAAGCCAATCTAAATGGCCTAATAGTTGTAAAAGAAGTTACTCTTAGCCTAAAACCAGTGCCCATCTAGCTTGCGAATGCGATCTCCAACTCGTATTCAAACTCGGTAGAGAAGAAGCAGCAGCACTGTATACAATCCCACTATCAGACAGTCCTGGGACAATTAAATAAACATCTGTTATGCATAATAATAATGTATGAATGACGCAGAATCGTCCAAGGTGCGAATTATTGTGACAGAGATTCGCTGAGGCTTTGACAGGGAATTCTCTTGATGGGGAATGCAATCGATGATGCAATTAGGACTGCTTTTTCAACAGCCCCTCTTTATGTCGTTTTTGTTACTGATCTGGTTGCTGAGCTCCTTTATTTTCTTCTCTATTATTTTGCAACATTAAAGTCAAGTCACCTAATTCGTGTATCTGTAAGCTGAGGATTTGTAATCCGCGGTACTTTGCCCAACCAGTCCCTATTTTTTTATTCCGGGTAAAAAACTTGAAAAACCCAGTTCCTAGGTTCCAAAGTGGCTCATTTCCAAGGAGATTTATAATATCCAGGCACCCACGATGTGCTGCACAACTTCCATGTCCACTTCACAACAATCTCACCCCCATACCTCAGCATTTCACCACACACTCCATCAATTCCTGGGGCCTTTCCCAACTTGATCTTCTTCATTGCTTCCACTACTTCTGCCTTACTGATCTCTTCCTCCCTCCTCTCATCTCTTCTTCTCCCAGCCATTCCCCAACCACTTATACTTGTACTACTCTCACTCTCTACATTCAATAAATTCTAAAAGTGCTCCTTCCATCTCCTCAGTTTCTCTCTCTTCTCCACCAACAATCTATCATTCCTATCTTTCACTCCCCTACTATTTCCCCTTTCACACTGCATTACTTTCTTTACCTCCTTCCAAAACAATTCCTTACTCCCCCTCCATTTCACACTCAGATTCCTCCCAAACTCTTCATCCACTTTCCTCTTACTCTCCTTCACCAGTCTCTTCACCTCCCTTCTCCTGCTCACATATACCTCCCTCTTCTCTCTCTCATCTTCTCCCCTGCCCCTACTCGTTAACCATTCACTATATGACTTCTTCTTTTGTTCTGCAGCTCGTTTCACCTCATCATTCCACTATGCTGTCCCTTGCACACCCTTGCATCTCCTCACTCCATTTATATTTACTGTGTGAAAACCAATATACTCTTGTTCTGCATATAAATTCGTACCAAACAAATAAATAAATACTGTTTACGAGTGGTGTGGAATAGTTACCCCTCCCATAGAACTCGTTTTCTCTGGAGCCTTCCTCATAGAAAACACAGTAAGGTAAGGGGTACTGTTACCTGTATCTGGTATTTTAAACCTCAGGCGAGTGATTTCTCTATGAATTTTCGATGTTTCTCACCAAAAGCGGAGGTTTGAGCCAAAAAAATTTTTTTCCAAAACCTGTCACAATTGGGGAGGGGTCAGTGGTGGAAAATCAGTCGAGATGGGGTGGGTTAAGGCTAGCCATGGGTGGTTTGACTGGTTTAAGAGGCGGGCAAATCTCCACCACGTGAAGATGTATGGTGAGGCAGCTAGTGCAGATGTGGTGGCAGTGGCTGCGTTTCCTGATGAGCTGAAACGCATCATTGTGGAGGGTGCCTATAGTGCAAAGCAGGTCTTGAATTTTGAGGAGACTGGGCTCTTTTGGAAGAAAATGTCCTCCAAGACATATCTTGCAACTGAGGAAAGGTCTACACCAGGATTCAGGCCCTCGAAGGACCGGCTGACACTGCTGATGGGGGGCAAACGCCGAGGGCAACCCCAAGTTGAAGCCGCTCCTAGTCATCCACTCGGAGTTCCCCTGGCCTCTGGTGGGGTATGTTAAGAACCTTGGGGTTATCTGGAAGTCGAACAAGAAGGCTTGGTTGACTTAAGATATCTGTTCTTCGTATTTTCACTCGTACGTCTCTCGTGTGCTGAAGAGGTATGCGTCTCATGAGAATCTGGCGAACGGATATCTCCTGGTGGTGGATAACGCGCCTAGCCACCCGCCTGCAATGAAGGAATGGGCCAGCAATATTGAGGTGGTGTTCCTACCCCCCAACACCCCATCTTTGTTGCAGCCAATGGACCAAGGGGTGATCGCTGCCTTTAAAGCCTACTACCTCCGCCGCACGATGAAGCAGTTGGTAAGGGCCTGCGACAGTGATGACAGGACAACAGACAGCAGTTCTGGAGAGGGTACAACATACGCCACGCCCTGGAAAATATAACTGCAGCATGGGACAAGGTGAACCAGGCTACGATGAACGGTGTGTGGCGGAAGCTGAGGCCAAAGTGTGTTCACTCCTTCACCGGCTTCCCCGAGGGCGTGCACTCTCCGCCTGTCCAGCGTGTGAGACAGGACATTGTCGAGTTGTCACACAAGGTGGGCTTTGGGGAAGTCGACGAGGATAACGTGGAGGAGGTTCTCAAGAGCCACAGGGAGGAGCTCAGCAACGAGGAGCTCCTCAATATGGAGATCCTGCAGGCGCACCAGGAGGCAGAGAAGGAGCAGCTTGTGCCTGAGGTCTGAACTCTCAACATCAAGATCCTGAAGGAAATGCTGACGAAACTGGACGAAATTATAAACCTCATGAAAACACACGACCCCCTCCCAGGACAAAGGAGGGACTCAGCTAATCAGCTTGAGGAGGGTATGAGAGTCTACAGGACGATGCTGGAGGAGAAGAAGAGAGCGGCCAGGCAGACAATGATCACAACCTTCTTTAAGCAGGCCTCCACCATGCCAGCAAGTCGCATAGGATCTCCCCAGCCCTTGATGAGCAGAGCATCTCCCCAGCCTTCAACCAGCAGGGCATCCCCCCAACCTTCAACTAGCAGAGAAACATCAAGGGACACCTCCCGCCAAGGACGTGCTTGGCCCGTTGTGCTGGACCTAACCTCCAGCCGATCGCCGTCTCCTGTGTCACCTGTGTCTCCACTAAGGCACTCTGCCACTCCATCGCTACCTTCCTCGTCCCACCCTCCATCTCCCACACCGCTTCGGCCACTGTCTCTGTCTCCCACACCATGACGAGAGCCACTGCAACTGGCTCCATCACTACCTCATCACTTATCACAGCGGTCTCCCTCGCCACCTCACCGGACATCGCAGCTGTCTCCCACACCACCTCCTCGATCATCGCATCGCACTTCATCACCATCCCAGAGCCATCGCATCACACCCCATCGCCTCCGCCTGAGCCAGGGCATCACATCCCATCGCCACTGCCTGAGCCAGCGCATCACACCCCATCGCCTCTGCCTGAGTCATCGCATCGCACTCCATCGCCATCCCCCTCTGACCCTCCCCTGGAGATAGGGTTTGAGGGCTTTGAGGAGGAGGATTGAGTGTTGGGGAGCACCACATGTCCCCTAGCCTTGGGGGAGGTGGCAAGGATGACGACCAGGACTGGACATGGACTTACAAGGAGTAAGTGATGAGAGGTGTTTGATATTCTCTAACCTATTCCTTATGATTTTCAGGCTTTATTTGTTGCTTTCAGTGAGTTATTTACAGGTGTCAGGCTTGGGTTAGCTTCCTTGACAGCTGTTAGGCCATTTAGATTGCCTGTAAACTTGTTTTTGGGCTCATCTGGGTGGGTTTTGGACTTGGTTTGGGGGGAAACCCAAGGCTGGTAAATGGTCCACATTGAAATACATGTTAAAAGTACCCCAATATACGATACCTCGCCTAACAATGGAGTTTTACCTAACCAATTAGATCGTTAAACTGGGGTATTCCTGTACTGTCAATATACTCTATTTTTATGATCATGGCATGTTGCAGTTTATACTTTGAGTCATCTTTTGAGTGAAATACAGGTATACCCTGGTTTAATGATACAACTGGTTCACTAAAAACCCATCGCTAGGCGGGGTATCATATATCGGGGTAGATTTAACATGTAAAGTATAGGGATGTGTTTATGAGCCTTAGGTTTCCCCCCCAGCCAAGTCCTAAACCTACCCAGAAGAGTCCAAAAACAAGTTTCTAGCTCACCTAAACCCCCAGATAGTTTTAAAACAAGCTAAACTAAGTCTAAATGCAGTTTATAACTCACCAAACCCAAGACTATAATCTGAAAATCGTCAAATAAGTCTGGAAAAAATCAAACTTAGTAAACTGTACCGTAAAATAACAATGTTCACCTCACCTATGACTAAAACACACTAATATAAGTCTAAAAACAGTTTATAAATCAACCTAAATACAAAACTTAAGTTTAAAATATCATCAAAATCAGTAAAAAAAAAAAAAAAAAATCTAGACCCATCATTGAACCAGGGTTTGGCCATCGTTAGGTGAGGCATGGACTATGAGATAATGCTGATTTCATATGTGCAATGTATCTAGGGGAGCATGTGGAGATTGTCAGGCATGAAAGGACTGACTTTACTGGTGAGTCTCTTGAGTGTGTGGAAGTTTTTTTATTTTGGAGATATGTTATGTGCTGGAGGTGGGGCTGGAGTTAGCTCTGTGGTCAGTGTGAGGAGTGGTGGGAAATAGTTCAGGGGGCTGTTGCCTCTCCTGACACCGAGAGTGCTCTCCCTCCATGCTAATGGATCCTTGTATGTGGTATGTTAGGAGTGTAATGCAGTATGGCAGTGAGACCTGGGGAGTAAAGGAAGAGGATATTTACAGGCTCAAATGTACAGAAATGACAGTTATTAAGTGCATGTGCAGTGCATCCCTGAGTGCGAGGCCTGGGGGCTAGGTTTATGATGGAAGAGTTTGAGAGGTAAGATGGGACTGGAGTGTACTGGTGATGTGATGAGGGGAGGTAAGTTGTGATGGTTTGGGCATGTGGAGAGGATGGGGGATGATACCTGGGTGCAGAAAGTGAGAAGTTTTAACATTTGGTATATGGCTGCGAGAGGTACACTGAAAAATTCCTCGGACAAGGTCATTGGGTGCAACCTCAGGGAAACGGGGCTGAATAGGGAAGCTGCCAGAGACTGAGCAGTGTGGATAGCTGCCATTAGGTGACCAGGGCCGATGTATGCACGCATTTTGGAGCTTTTAAAAACAAAACAAAAAGAAACAAAGGTCTACTCCACCTGCACCTGTCTCCCCATAGATGTTGTTAATAATTCTACAACAGGGCAGCTTAACCCGCGTCATCCTGGCGACGTGAATTAACGCGGCAACATTGCAAGGTCCCTAATTTGCACAATTTTCAATTTTCGCGAGTGATTTTTGGCACGTATACACGGGACACCTTCCTCTATTCCTCTATAAGATGCCAAGCAGGAACAATGCCTTACACCCCATAACCTCTCCCCCCCACCCTGCACGCCATTGTCTCGGCAATTCACCTGTTACCAGTGACCTGGCCAATAAAGACATTCAGGGCCAGAGTGATTCCCCAATCGATGACAATGTGGAGGACAAAGTTTACATACCATTAGAGGAAGAAACAGTCAGAAATGATGATCAAGTAATGTGGGAAAAAAAAGGTCATGAATGGTGATGAGTTAGTGAGTGAAACAATGCTTATAATGCCTATATTACTGTTTGAAAACCAATATACTCTTGTACTACATATAAATTCGTACCAAGTAAATAAATAAATACTGTTTATGAGTGGATAAAATAGTTACCCTCCCACAGAATTCATTTTCTTTGGTGCCAGCCTGTTAGAAAACCCAGTCAGGTAAGGAAGTACTCGCACCTAAATCCGGTATTTTAAACCTCAGGTGAGCGATTTCCTTATGAATTTTCGATGTTTCTCACCAAAAGCGGATGTTTGAGCCAAAAAAAAAAAAAAAAAAAAAAAAAAAAAAAAAAGGTCCAAAAATGTTGGGATGGGGCGGGTTAAAAGAAATCTTGATACGATCTTCCACTAAAAATGAGTGCAACTGGATATGCATTCCCATGTAAATATGAAGTATCCTCTTGGTTTGGACTAACTTTTCCTTGTAACTCCGTGACTCTCTCTCTCTCAATCAATCAAGTGGGATGAAATTTATGCATAAACATGGGCCTGCTGCAATATTATCTGAAGATTAAGGGCAATGATAATGATGCAAGGGGAATCACCGCATCCTGATCCCATGTATAAATACAGTGGAGCCCCAGGTTTGGCAACATCTTTGTTCGCAGCTTCATGGTTGGCGGTGGCCTGCAAATATTTCCAAACACCAGGTTTTGCATGAAAACCCCTCTGTTCGCGGCAAGAAAAACGTAAAACCTGCTCGAGGATTAGTAGTTCTATGGGTTTGTGCAGGAGCAGCAGACAGAGATGCAGCACAGGATGGACGTGTTGCATGGAAAGGCAGAGGCAGAGAAGGGTGGAGGTGCAAGAGGTGGCAGGGCGCACCTCACCACCTGCCTCAAAAATTACACCCCCATCCCTTCCATTAAGCACTTCACTCCAGCCTTCCAAGTGAGTTTCCTTTCCTATTATGTACAGGTGGCCCTCCACATTCATGGATTCAACTTTTGCAGATATCGCAGATTCGCGGACTGCCCCCTGTGAAGTCAAGATTCTGTTCGTGGCCGCAAAGTGTAGCAGTGTGGATGCTCACAGGTCATTTTGCGCCAAACCAGGTCCGCACCAAACTGCTGCACTCCCTCGCAGTGGTTTGGTTGTAATAAGTTGGGGTAAACATGTAGCTGATGACTTCTCCACATTCACGTGGATGTGTGCGAGATGCACTCAGTCACAGAAGTCTCTGGAATTCACCAGGTACATATTTATCTTAACTTAGTACAGCCATACCCAATCAAAACTTATTTGTTATTAACACTTTTATGCAGTTGGTCTGTTACTATTTGTGATATTTTATGCTGCTTTCAGGTCCCATTATTAGGTACTGTATGTGCACACTTGCCCACAGGGGGTGATGTGCGGCTGTAGAGGCATTTATGGCTACTAAACATTCATGGAAATCTCACATTCATGGGGGTCTGTATCCCCTAACCCCCGCAGATGCCTGCACTTTGTATTAATACTAGTTACCTTTCAGTTGTGATCAGTAAATTTTATACTGCATAAATGGGTTTTAGGAGAAGCTGGCACAGGACCTGGAACCAATTGGCCTATTTCCCATAGGATCAATGACCCAACTTTAGCAGTTTCATAGTTTGCAGTACTTTTTACAGAACCAATTTGACACAAAACTTGGGGCTTTATTGTATAAATATAATGTTTCTTTGTGCAAAAGTGAAAAATACACAAAAAATTAACTCCATAACATATATTCACTCTACATATCAATAAAAATAATGCCCAGTAAAAGTTGAAATCCATCTGATCCTCAAATCACATGCTTGGATATACAGTATCAATAACTGATAACGCACAAATGAATTAAAATGGCTACGGCACTTTCTCCTTGCATCAGTCTGATTAGGTCTACTGATACTGTAACATGGGAATATACTGGTATACACCACCAGTTGAGCATAGGTAAATACCTGGAATTTTACCCTGTCATTTTTCATTTTTATAAGTACAGGTGTCATGGATAGATGGATGGATGTCTACATTGTCAGATCAGATATGATTACCTGTACCGTAAGTATGGCAGTTTGGGGACTGTTTTAGGCAGTGCTGGGCAGGTGCACAAACACCTGCGCAAAGCGCAATTGCACACCGTTGCGCTCTGGTGAATATTGTTTGCGCATTGCACACTGCACAAGACCATGCGCAATATTGCGCTTTCGCACGTGAAAAGGTAGGTGCGCGTGCACAAATTTACTTGCGCTTGTGCACCTCTCCTGTGGATTGCACACTGCACAATCCAAGGGACATGTGGTCCTGGGGGCTTCGCGTATGTCTGGACAAGGGGTGGGGGAGACTCGAGTGGTCACAAGGTTAAGCTGGGGGGAGGCGGGAGGGACGGAAGGTAGTAGCAGTTCTTTAAATGCTTCAACAGAGATAAAAAAAATTTAATATTTTTAGAATTATTATTATTATTAAATAATAATATATCAAAAATACATTATTTATTAACAGTAGCATATGGTATGCAATTCCTTACAAGAATCATTAAAACATATTATTTAAATCAAATATCCACAGACTAATAATTTATTAGGCTGTGGATACAGGTAACTCGCACGGAACACGTGGGTCTCGTTCCTACCGTGCCGTGTTAGGTGCGAAATCGCGTATATTTAAACTACTCCGTATTTTGCTCCCTAGACCCCCCAGATGTGTTGTTTTGCTGTTATCTGTCACTGGTAATCACTAGAAAGCACTTTAAGTGGTTAGAAGGTTTATTTAATGTTATAACTCACAATTACAGTACTCCAGAGCAAAACTTCAACACACAAATACTGTACGTAAACACAAGGAAACATTCCGACGCTGATCATAGGTAATCATATAAATCAGGTTAACTGGTACCAGTGCTTTAACTTACAAGTACATACCAGAACAGTACATATTTAACTTAGAAGTGCAGTACTGTGATATCGAATTATTTCAGTACATAATCTGTTAGGAATGGCTGAAAAAAAAAAAAAATGTTATGAATACATTTTCACCTTTTTGATATATATTTATGGTAGTTTCGAGTTATTTTTTAAGTTATCGTTGTGCCCATGCTTGGAAAAGGGAGCGAAAGAGTTTAATTTTCAGTCCTAAATGAGAAAACTGCACGTCCTCCAAGGCTAGACTCTGCCACGGGAGAATAAAGTGGAGGGTCAGTCCGATTAGCAATAAGGAAGTTGTGTCACAACTTCCAGCTCCCACACCACGAGAATGGCTAAAAATAGAATCGTAATGCAGTTTCAGAATTAACAATAGGTCTAATTATTACGAATACAGATACAAAGCAGAAATAAATACGTTTACAGACGGGGAAAACGTACTTCTTCCGTCATAACATGTTCATCTTTCTCTATCATTTTACGTTCATCTTTATCATTTTACCTTGTTATTTTCGCAATATATATTGCTGTCTCATAAACAGGGTGGTTGTTTGTGTTTTGCAAGGGAGGAAGAAGATTGTATTTTCTGTCTGGGTTGAGATAATGGGTGTACCTATGTGTGGTTAGGCATGCCCACGAGCGAAAAAATCGTATATCCACTCATCATGACAGCAGGTGGTGAACTGACAGATGATACATGAGAGGGTGAAGTCAAGGTCAGTCTCATGTCCCAGATTTTCGTTCACTGCCCGAAAGTTTATTAACAGTTTTCTACAAGTTGCATTGCATCAAATGATCCAAACCATTACAGCAAACCTGAACAAATAGGTAAAGATACCAAGACAAAAATGTATTTTTCTTTTATTATAAGTCTTTAACGAACAAACAAAAAAGGCAATATTCCGACGCCGATCATGGGTAATCATATAAATCAGGTTAACTGGTTACAAGGCTTTATTTAATGCTTTAATTGCTTACAAGTACATACCAGAACAGTAAATATTTAACTTACAAATACAGTACTGTAGAAAAGCAGTACAGTAAGAGTTGAACGAACAAACAAAAATGGCAATATTCCGACGCCGATCATGGGTAATCATATAATTCAGGTTAACTGGTTACAAGGCTTTATTTAATGATTTAACTTTATTTAAGTGCTTACAAGTACAGTACATACGAGAACAGTAAATATTTAACTTACAAATACTGTACAGTATTGTGGAAAAAACGAAAAATAAAAAAGGCAATATTCTGACGCCTATCAGGTAAACTGGTTATAAGACTTTATTTCTTGCTTTAACGTTATTTAATAGTACTTTAAGTTGCACATAAACTTACCAGAACAGTACAGTACTGTAAATATTTAACTTACAAATACTGTGCTACTGTACTCGGGAATGTCTCACTCACTGAATAATTTCCCGCCTAGATCGTCACGTAATCAAAACAAACCACGCGCTGCGGTGATGTTCGAGGATTTGATCTTTCAAAGGCCTCTCCTGCGTTAATTTGTAGTTTTCATAATGGTTTTTTAATCTTACGTTGTCTTATATGTATCCCAGCCCTTCGTTTTCGTTCGTTTTCGTTTTTAAAGGCTCCAACATGCTTGCATGTGTCGGCCTTGGTCACCTAATGGCGGCTCTCCATGCTGCACGATCCATTGCAGCCTCCCTGTTCAGTCCCCTAACCCTAAGGTCACACTTAATGACCTCGTCCCATGTCTTTCTCGGTCTACCCCTCATAACCCCACCCCCAATATTAACACTTCTCACCTTCCTCACCCAACTATCATCCCCCATCCTCTCCACATGTCCAAACCACCTCAATCTACCTCTCCTCATCACAACACCAATACACTCCAGTCCCATCCTACCTCTCAACTCTTCCATTGTAAACCCAGCCCCTTCAGGCCTTGGACACAGGGACGCACTGCACATCCACCTAATCATTGTCATTTCTGTACGTCTGAGCCGGCGAATGTCTTCCTCCTTCACTGCCCAGGTCTCACTGCCATACAGCATTACACTCCTAACACACGCTGCATACAAAGACCCCTTAGCACGTAGGGAGAGCCCCCTCAATGTCAGGAGAGGCAAGAGCTCCCTGAACTTCTTCCAACCACTTCTCACCCTAGCCACAGAGCTAGCTCCAGCCCCACCTCCAGCACACAACATGTCTCCTAAATAACAAAACTCTTCCACACACTCAAGAGATTCACCAGCAAGTTCAATTCTTTCACGTCTGACGATCTCCACCTGCTCACCCCGGCACGCCGTACACATAAAATCAGCATTATCTTGCAGTCTACCTCTGATACCACTACATCTCTTATGCACCCATTTATCACACACACCGCACAAGATGGAATTACTTCCCACGCCCTTGTGGCGAACTGCACATGGCCACTCTCCCTCGTCTTTGACAGTACTGCCACCAACCCTAGATATGATCACTTTTGTTTTATCTGCATTTACCCTTAAACCCTTTTGCCCCATACCATCTCTCCACTTCCTAAACCTTTCCTCTGCCTCCCTTTCATTCTCTGCAATCAACACCAAATCATCAGCATACAACAACTCCCATGGGAGTCCGTTTCTAAAGTCACGTGAAAGGGCTTCAAGTACCATAAACAACATGGGACTCAAGACTGACCCCTGATGCACACCAACATTCACGGAAAACTCATCACTCAAATCTCCATTCACTCTCACCTGGGTGTGAGCACCCACATACATGGCCATAACCACCCTAACCAGCCACTCCTCCAAGCCAAGCTTTCTCATTGCCCACTTCACCACCTCTCTAGGGACTCTGTCAAAGGCCTTTTCCAAATCAACAAAAACAAAATAAAGATCCCTTCTCCTACCAATATATTTTTCCTGAAGCTGTCGAACAATGAATATGGCATCAGTGGTCCCCCTACCTGGCATAAACCCAAACTGCATCTCATCAATATTCACTCTTTCTCTAATCATACCTTCTAAAACTCTCTCCATTACCTTCATTATCTGATCTAAAAGCTTTATACCTCTATAATTCCCTCTTTCCAGGGCATCACCCTTCCCTTTATACACATTTACAATTACACTCTTCAGCCAATCATCTGGGACAACACACTCATAAATAATCCTATTTATCAGGTCAGTGACTAAACTCACCCCTATATCGCCTGAGGCCTTCAACATTTCGGCAGTCAACCCAGACACACCTGCTGCCTTCCCCACCCTCATCCTGCCTATTGCCTCACTCACAGTAGCAGTATCAATCAAAGGCCAAGGGCCAGACACTGGATCTGCTGGCTCCAAACCTTCCCTGTCCCAGTCAAACTCCTCATTCAACAACCGGTTATAATGCTCTCTCCATGCATCTTTAATATCCTCACTGTTCACCACTACCCTTCCTTCATCATTCTTCACGCACTGCTCACCTATGATATCCTGATTATCCCTCTTCACCTGACCTGCCACCCTAAATATATTTTTCCTTTCCCCATGATTTAGGTTATCAAGTAATTGTCTCTGTGACTCAGACTTTGCCCTGTATACCTCTCTCCTAACCCTACGCTTGGCAGCCAAATATTCCTCTTTGCTACCACCCTTCTTCCATTCCCGGAAAAGCCTTCTTTTCTCCTTAATTGCAGCTTCTACACCCTCATCCCACCACCAAGTTACTTTATGTCTCGGTGGTCCTCTTGTCCAGCCGCATGTTACATCAGTAACTCTCAAGAAATCGTTCTTGAGGGCTCTGTACTGTTCATTAACGCCTCTGTCTACAGCTCCCTGTTCGGCCACCACTCTCCTCAACTCGCTATAGAAGGCATCCCTTACTACTTGGTTTTTCAGCTTCCATATTTTCCTCCTAGGTACATAAGTCCTCTTTTTCATCATTTGTTCTTTAAGCACCATATCACAAATCAATAGTTTGTGCTGCTGCACACACTCCTCACTTCCTATAACTTTAACATCCCTCACTAACCTCCTATCGGCCCTCCTAACCAGAAAATAATCTATCTGACTGCTATTTCCCCCAGACTCATACGTAATTAACCTACTGTCTCTTTTCCTAAAATATGTGTTGCACACAATCATGTCCGTTGCCTCCCCAAACTCGAGTATCCTTTCCCCTTCTGCATTCCTTAGACCATATGCACATCCCCCATGCACTCCTTCATAACCTTGGGCTGCTTCACCTACATGACCATTTAAGTCCCCTCCCAAAATCACTATCTCATCATCCCGCATACCACCCACTACACGTATTAAATCATCCCAAAATCTATCTTTCTCTGATTCATCCAATCCTGCCTGTGGAGCATATGCCGATATAATCACAGCTACCTTTCTTCCCAACAGAATTTTCACAACCAATATCCTATCGCTTACTCTCAAAACATTCATAACATATTCCACCCATTTCTCTGCAACCATCACACCAACACCTCCATATCCGTCTGTCCTCCCCTGCCAAAACAACTTATAGCAACAGTCCTTCCCAACAATCTTTCTGGCTGATCCACCCCTGTACCGGACTTCCTGCAAACACGCCACGTCCACCCACCTCCTACTGAATGCCTCAACGACTTCCCCTGCTCTTCCCCTCAAACTTCCCACATTCCATGAACCCACCCTCATCCCCATGGGTGATTTACTGTCCTCAGGCTTGCTTTGAAACCTTTTTTGTTTTGTCATCTTCAGTATTAATAAATGAGGACAGACACAGCACAGGTCCCACTCACCGCACAATCCCAGGTCCAGGCAATGGATCTGGGACCCCTAGCCCACCAGCTTACCAGTGGCTGTGGTAGTGGCCTCGGGGCACCCTGCCAGGACAGCTGCAGGGACACCCTCCAAGCGCGACTTGGCACTGCAACTATCCCGCCATTATACACCCACTGATAGGGCAGCCTCCTGGGACGCTACTCCCAGGTTCGGGCCCCTCTCTATTGGGCGGAAGCGGCAGCCTGGGAACCGCAATGCCCTGTACCCTCTAGCACAGGCCCGAGCCCCATCTCACCCTGGACCCATGATCTATGCCGGCGGAACCCCCGCCACGCCTCCCCCCAGAAGTCCGCCACTAGGTAGCGGGGGCAAAGTTTTCTGGCCGCATGCCCTTGCTGGCGCCAACCCCTGTAACGTAGTGGGATACGTTGTGTGAAATGTAAAGTGCATGTGGTGTAGTGCATAGATAGTTAGAGGAAATGTTTGGGAGAGTATGCTGGTCTACTCTCCATGTTACTGTCACACTGAAAAGGTCAGCAAAGGGGGATGGTTAGATAGCTAGTGAAACAGGAGCTCCAGCTCTCCCTATCACCAGCATTCCCATTCCCCTCGGGAGTACTACCCTGTTCGGCCCGTGCTACGGCCTCCTCCTACCATGTATAATTGCGTGTATAATTGTAATTGCGTGTATAATTGCGAGCGCGTTCCGTGAGATCGTGTTCCGTGCGAGTTACCTGTACTTGATTTAAATAATATGTTTTAATGAATTTTGTAAGGAAGTACAGATGCTATTGTATATCTATACTGAATTATTAAATAAAACGCCTTGCGAAAATGAAGGTAAAAGTAAAACTGGCAACATCAGAGCCTTTGTTTCCCTGTCCCTCTGCTTCCCAGCCCGCTCACTCCTCTGTTTGAACTTCCACAAGTGAAAAAGTTACTACATGAAAGTACTGTGATACCAACTCTAATGTATGGAAGTGAAGCTTTGACCTTGTTGGAAGGACAGAAGTCAAGAGTGAGAGCTGTGGAAATAAATGAGCTATTTGAGAGGAGCATGTGGTGTTACGTGGAGAGACAGACTGACAAATGAGGAAGTGAAGGATCGTTGTGGTGTGGATGTGGATGTGATGGGAAGCATTAGGAGAAACGCACTGAGGTCATGGAGAGGATGGAGAATGAGAGACTAACGAGGAGAGTGTACGTGAGTGAGGTGGAGGGGAGGAGAGGGAGGGGGAGGCCAAAGATGAGATGGAGGGATGGAGTGGAGAAGTATATGAGAGAAGGGGGTGTGAGCTGCGAGCAAGGCAGTGAAATGGCAGAGGACAGGGTGACATTGAGGTGATTTGTTGCTTGTTTGTGGCCAGTGGCCACCCCTTACGGGATTGAGGCATCTGGCAATAGATAGATAGACAGAATAATAATAAATAAAAGTAAGTATACTATTTTATTTAAATATCTCAATATTTTACAGTACTTCCCACAAATATATGCAAATGGTTTGTGCTTGCACTTTGCGACATTGCACAAGCTAAATATTTGTCAGATTCCGCACTTGCGTTTGTGCAAGGTAGTGAACTGTGGATTGTGCATTGTGCTTGTGCAAGGTCCTGCTTCATTTGCGCTGCTCACCACTGGTTTTAGGAGCAGTATAAAGCAGGAACTGAAAAACCATCAGATGTAAACAAACAAATGCTTTGTGTTGTTGAGGTGTTTCTAAGGTCTTCTGAGTAAATACTCAAGTGCATAATATTTTTCATGAAATGTCAAAACTATTAACCCCTTAACCGCGGGGCGTCACTTTCGTGACGCTTGGGAGCAAGGGATCATACCGCGGGGCATCACTTTTGTGATTCTGTGTTATTTTGAATTCACCCGGGCTTCCAAGTGGGGGCTTGTATCATCTATCAGTACTGCCAATGTCCAACACTAGTCAGCACTCCTAATCTTATCTGTACTCCCATCCATTGTTGACAATTTAGCCATTTCTCCCCGTTCTTGACTCCCCTCCCTACCCCCCCTCCATTACCCTATCCTCTCGCCTGCCCGGCCATGCTACGCTAAGTAAATCTTCCCTGGAATTTTTCACTGATTTCATCCATTGAAATAAGCCCTATGTCGTATTCTTATACCAAATAATATATACAAGAAAGAAATCAGGTAAGTGAGAGTGCCATACACCTGGAATTGGCTAATTATCACCTGACAACACCTCACGTGCACTCGTTCGCTAATTTTCGCTGTTTTTTTCCCCTTGAAATATGCCGTATAATCTATTTTCGTAATAAATATACATGTAAGGAGGGAAGGGAGAAGCCTAAGTGATATTTACATTCACCTGGAACTACCTAATTTATAATGTATTGTCTAGATTTCCTGCCAATCATATCAGTGCTACACAAAGCTGTTTCAAGATTTAACATTGGTAGCTCTGATTATATATCTCCTAAGTAGGCCTCTAATCTATTTTCGTAATAAATATACATGTAAGGAGGGAAGGGAGAAGCCTAAGTGATATTTACATTCACCTGGAACTACCAAATTTATAATGTATTGTCTAGATTTCCTGCCAATCATATCAGTGCTAGACTTAGCTGTTTCAAGAAGTAATATTGGTAACTCTGAATAACCCCTAAACAGGCCTCCAGGCTAGCCCTGCGTTATCAGTTTACTCTCATCTTCCGAAGTGAGGGGACGTATGTTTCTTCTTGCTGACTTCAAGGCCTTTTTTCACCCCCATGCAAATGGCTCTGTGACCTTTACCCCCTACTAAACCTCGTGTGGAAAGAGGTAAAGGACTGACAATTGATAAAAGAGTGACTACGATCTTTCTATTGAGTAAAACAGTGCAAGTGGAATTGTAAATAATGTGTAAATAATGTGTAAACAGCAAGTGAAAGTAATGAATGTAAATATACATGAACAATGGAAAATAGTTTTATAAGTTATTTCAAGTGACAGTGCACAACACAGTGTAAATAAAATAGAAATGTAAATAACGTAAATAAAATAGAGAACGTAAATAGAAATGTAAATGAGTAGTATTATAAGAATACGAGTATATACCCTAGGAGTAATGAAAGTGAAAGTTTCACTCTAGCATGTCTGAATGCTATGAGTTATGAGAGTGAAGATGAAAGTGACATTCACTCTCATTGCCAGTATACAGGACGAGAAAGTGAATGCTACGTATTTTACTGAAAGAAATTGAATCCCTACAGTGACAATAAACTAATACTACTGAAGGAAACTTATGGATAAAGACTGTAGATATATATAAGTGTTATATAGTAATAGAAATTTAAAGTGTGAGGGGTTTTATGAATAATAAATGACAGAGTAACAAAAGCGAACTAGTGCCAGTGCGACGATCAGACGCGCTCGTAATTTCCATTGCTTTCACAGTGTTTTTTTTTTGAGTATGGATCCCAAACTACTTGAAAATTGTAGAATAGTGTTTATAGTGTTTGTATCTGGCTGTGGTAATCATATTACGGGTTGTCAGGAAGTGTAAAGTGGAGACTTCGTTACCCTACTTCAGAGGTCTCCACAAGTCCTACGGTAACCGACGAAGGCTCAACAATCATTCCAGGAGAAAGCTGAAGGTATGTGCCATAAGCATATGTAATTTTATTATTCTAGGACTAATAACTGATTTTTGGCAAATATTTTTTGAGAGTCTGTCGGAGCCCAAATAACCCCGCGGCACACGCAAGTCATTGGTAAACAAGCCCGCGGTGTAGGGGTTAATTATATAGCATCATTTTTTACTGTAAAAATACCTGTGCTTGCCAAGAAGTCAGATAACTGCCTGTACAGGAGTCTATTTTGAATTGAGCCAAGGTAACCTCTACCTCAGTTCATCACCTATGCCCTCCACGATGCATGGGAACATTGTTTATTTATTTTATTTTTTGGGGGGTGGGTGGGAGGGACTAAAGGTACACAAGAGTAAGCCTCCATGACCACTTGACATAAGTCAAAAGAAACCATCTTATAATCATTTCATTAAAAAAAAAAAAAAAAAAAAAAAAAAAAAAAAAATACTAACCTGACTTGACAAAACCCCTTCAGATAACTGGGGCAGCATGTAACTGATTTATCAGAAATTACGATAACCCAGTGTTTTATGCACACTATGGGAAGTGCAGGATCTCCTAATGCTGCAACTGGTTTACTAAGTTATGAGGAGAGGGACTTAAATACCTGTAATGTTGAACTTTGCAGTCGCCTCCTCTTTGATGGAACCTCCAGAGCTTTCTCTTCTTCTAGAATATTGATGTTTTCTTTCTCCTCCTCACTCACATATCCTGAAAATATATTAATTAAATGCTTTCATTAGTTAAAAATAGCACTATCAATGTAAACAAGCAGGGTACAGTATTTGGATGCCATTGTCATATACTGTATTGATTTGCTTCTTTTTTCTTTTTGAGGAAAGAAGCACGTAGAGAATAATTAAAAAAGAAAAAAATCTCTGTCCTCTCACATCAGCTCATCCATTAAGAGTGGAAGTGAATGAAGGAACAGTTTCTTGGTTGTTTGTTCTTAGAAAACTCTCTCCCTGTCTCTCTCATCTACTACGGGTGGAAGTAGATGAAGGAAGTGTTTCTTGGTTGCTCTGTTCTCAGACAACTCTCTCTCTCTCTTAATTCCTTAAACTTTAGGACATACTGTACTTTACATTTTGTACTTACAAATGCCAGATTATTATAGGTTGCTTAATATGAACTCCCTATGCTTAGAAGGGTAGTGACATAAACCTCATGGTTAGGTTTCTTAATATGAACTTCCTGTGCTTAGAAGGTTAGTGACATTAATATTATGGTACGTAAATGACTGCTACTGCTGAGTTGAGATATGTTTGAGGGAATCTCACAGCTATGCCTATGAACTAAAAAGGAAACAACATTTGACAAATGACAGAAACATCTTGTTAGCGGATGCTATTTGATTCACCATTTATTTAGAGAGCTCCTGATTTTGGGCTGGCAATGTATGTGTCTCCTGGTCTTCCAGGTCTAAATTCTACCCTGCATGTGGCAGACATTTCAGATGGTGCATTGGTACAGTAAGTCCTTTTACATGTTCCTACATGTTTATACTTTGCTGAGGTTCCCTCTGTGACACACACAAAAAACTCTGATTCAAACCACAACCACTCCACCTAAACATACTTCCACATGCATTTTTCATCTTTTACTCTGAAAGCCTTCTATAACTATCCCCATGCATCAAGCACCAAGTGGGGTAGGGGTGGGGGTAGGGGGGTATTTTTCCACTGACAAAAAGAAGTGTTCCTCTGACCCAGAGATCTGTTGCCCTTCAGCATTGTCACGAATCAAACTCACAACATTTTCCTTTTGTGAGAAACCACGAACTTTAGTGGAAAACTCACTGTGTATCGTTCTGTTAACCGTTTCTCTCTCCATTTCGATGGTATACTTTTTTCAAAACATTCGTCACTGTTCAAAAGTGACCGTTCTAATGCACGTCATTAAGTGCTCTACTGAGCGATATTATTGTTTCTATATTGTTCGCCCCTGCTTGCGTCAACCGTTGGCCACGCCTTCTTCCGGCTGGCCTGGGCATCCTACCCCACACATCGTATTTGAATCAGTCCTTTATATGTCGCGACGGAGTATGGTTTTGTGCTCCAGTAGTGAGAGTGAGACAGGTCTTCTAGCGCCCAGACTCCACTAGACTACAGTTCTCCAAGCTCCCACCCTTCCTTGGTGATACGCTAAATTGACCAGTATTTCCTTTTCGTATTTTCCTAGGTTTAAGAGGTTAGCTTCTGAGTGAGCGAGTAAGTGCGATCTCTTTACTTTGAATTCATTTTGAAATGTAACGTTAAATTTATTTCTTTGTAATCGATAAATTTAACAGTTCTTTTTCTTTGAGCTTAATGTAATGTAAACTCGTGTTTCATTTCTCCATAATTAAGCTTATTTCCCTTATAGCTCCTAGCTTGCATAAACGCTTTGCCATTCATAACTGGTACTTAGGCCAGTCTTGTTGTATTAAGCTTAAAATCTGTTGTGCCTTCTAGGAGTTAACGCATCAGCAAGAACCTGATATCATTAACAGTATTAGTTATTTATTGTCAGGGGTGAAGTCACTTTCTCCAGAGGCTAACAGTACTAATAAACAGCAATTGTGAGTAATTAGTCTCTGCTGTGTACTGTTGAGAAAGTTTATAAATTCTCGTTCTGAGAGAATCGGCGAAGCAAGTCGGCATAAAGTAATCATTGCTTGATTTAGCAAGACAATTCATTGTCCCTGCTGTTCAGTATTATTGAGAATTATCCTTTAATACTGCATGTAAATTAAAAACCCCGTGACAAGCATCTCAGAGGTAAGACTTGAATGTGTGCAGCAGAACTGCCTGTTCATGTCAGGCATGTATGAATGTCTGCAGCTACAACAAATATATACCCTTTAACCATCCCTCTCTCTCAAGTATACATATGAATACATTTACATATACATAACAGTATTTCACACTCACTGTCAACCTGCACAACCTGCATTTGTGTCACTTTCAAATCTTACTCTTCCCAGTATCCATCCTCAAAGCACACTTCATTTTCATTTTCATTTTTGAAGGCTCCAACATGCTTGCATGCATTGGTCTTGGTCACCTGATGGTGGCTCTCCATGTTGCTCAATCTCTGGCATCCTCCCTGTTCAGTCCCTTAACCCTGAGGTCACACTTAATGACCTTGTCCCAGGCCATTTTTGGTCTACCCCTCGCAACGCCATCCATAATATTATCGCTTCTCACTTTCTGCACCCAGTTATCATCCTCCATCCTCTCCACATGCCCAAACCACCTCAATCTACCTCTCCTCATCACAACACCAGTACACTCCAGTCCCATCCTACCTCTCAGCTCTTCCATCGTAAACCTAGCCCCCTCAGGCCTTGCACACAGGGATGCACTGCACATCCACCTAATCAATGTCATTTCTGTATGTCTGAGCATGCGAATATCCTCTTCCTTTACTGCCCAGGTCTCACTACCATACAGCATTACATTCCTAACGCATGTTGCATACAAAGATCCCTTAGCAAGTACAATGAAAAATTATTATTTTATATTTATTTACAAATCACTGCAACATCTTGTTCATTTCTCACTGCAATGATCTGTAAAACTATAATGGTCTAGTGGTTAGAATGCCCAAGCTGGGGTGACAACCTTGCCACACACACATAAGGTTTCAATCCCTGGGTCAACTGAAGTTTTTCAATTATTGTAGGTTGGTCAACTACCCTTAAATGCACTGATGTACAGCAGCCTAGCCTCGACACCATGTACCTCAAGTGGCATAATATGGGAGTAGCTAATACCACTATTATTACTATCACTTTGTTTCCTGCAACATTAAGTTTATTCCTTTTCCCATCTTCTGCATTTTCATTTCCGAAAATAACATTCAAAAAGCTACATTTTATACAGTTGGCATGGATGTAAAAAGTTGCTGCATGACAGTATTGTGATCTCCACTCCAATGTAAGACAGTCAAGTTTGTATCTTGCTGGAAGGACACAAGTTGAGAGTGGCAGCAGAGGAAATGAGTTAGGTATGAGAGGAACATTTGACAGGCAGTCAAATACAGAACTGAAGGAGCATTGTGGTGCTGATCTGGATGTGCTAGAAAAGTATCAGAAGTACTGAGATATGGCCACACGGCAAGGATGGAGCATGAGAGACTGACTAGGAGTATATGATATGGGTGGAATGGAGGGAACACTGAGAATTAGAGAGAGGGAAAACGTAAAAAGGTACATGATAAAGCATGGCATTAGTTGGAGGGCAGTCTGATGACAGAGGACATGGTGACACTGAGGTGATTAGTTTGTGGCCAACCTTTATGGGATTTAGACATCTGGCTAGACACAAAGATGATAAGCAGACTCTTGCATTAGTCACATTCCAATTTCATTTTCCCACCTAAAAATGTGGCAAGCTGGTTAAAAAAAAAAAAAAAAAAGGGGGGGGGGGGTTGGGGAAGAAGAGGAGGAATTACCAACAGCATGCTTCATGAAATATGCTAAAAATACATTAACTCACCATTCAAGGCCTTTGCATAACCCACAAAGAGTGGCCGCAGACAAAACGCCACCAAGTCGCTCTGTCACTCCCCCCTCCCTCATATACCTCTCAACTCCATCCCTCCACCTCATCCTCGGTCTTCTCCTCCCTCTCCCTCCCTCCACCTCACCTACATACACCCTCTTAGTCGGTCTTTCATTCTCCATTCTCTCCATATGTCCAAACCACCTCAGTGTATTTCTCCTAATCTTCTAAACCACATCCACATCCACCCCACAGCGTTCCTTCACTTCTTCATTCGTCAACCTGTCCCTCCACGTCACTGCACATGCTCCTCTCAAGTATCTCATTTTCACTGCTCTCACTCTTGACTTGTTCCCCTCTTGTAAGGTCCACGCCTCGCTTCCATACGTCAGGGTAGGGATCACAATACTATCATGCAGTGACTTCTTAACTACCATACTCACCTCCCTATTTTTCATCACTGCCCTCAGTGTACCAACAACCTTCCTTCCCTGCTGTACCCTTTCACGCACTTCATCCCCCAAAGTTCCATCCTTACTCATCACACTACCCAAGTACTTGAATGCACTCACATTCTCCATATCCTCACCATCCAACCTCACTGCACACTCTGTGACTTCATTCCTCTCAAACACCATAACTTTACTTTTGTTTACATTAACTTTCAGATTCCTCCTCCAACACACTGTCCCAAATTCATTCACCAAACCTTGCAACTCCCATTCATCTTCACTCAACAATACTGTATCATCAGCAAACAGCAACACCAGAATCTTCCAAATTTCACCCTCATTCATTAGAGCCACTCCCACATCCACTGCCCTACCTTGCACCTCCTTCACAACCACATCCATGTATATATTAAACAGCCCTAGAAACATCACACATCCCTGTTTTAGTCCCACATTTAGATCAAAGAACTCACTCAGCTCACCATCCACTCACACTGTAGCCCTGACTCCTCCATACATACTCTTCACAGCATTCAACAATTTCCCCTCCGCTCCATATACAGTACATCCCCACAGTACGTGAGTTCCGAGTACGCGATCCCCCTTGTACGTGAGGAACTTTTTTTTTTTTTTTTTTTTTTTTTTTTTAATGCGAACTGAACTCCTTGTAAACGAGACGGGCAGCGAATAGTGGCCCAAGTCAGGGGTTACCCCGAGTACATGACATTGCCCCCCAAAGAAGCGATAATGGTTGCCTACGCTCCGCCCACCTTGAGCAGGAGATAGCAGCAGAAAAGGCAGCAACACCAGTAATGGAGAGTGAAGATTTGTCCATGATGGAGATTAGCAGGGTACTGTGTGCCCTTGATAAATTCAAGGAAGAATTCAAGGACATCGAACGCTCTCAGTTGTGAGTGGAGGAGGTGATGTCTTCACTGGACAAAACCTTCCGCTACTACACCGACAAGTACAACCAGGAAGTAAACAGACGGAAGCAAACACTCATCACCCGTTTCCTTCGGATTGAACAAAGTGAGGAATCACTCCCTTCAACATCAGAAATGCCATATCCTGAGGAGGATCAAGAGGCTGATTTGATGTCTGAGGTGTCAGAAATAGACTTTGAAGGCTTTATGAACAAAGTGAGTGCATTAGGTAGTGAAAGTGTCGAAAATGCTGGTGAAGAAAGTGGTGAGGAAGGTGGTGTGTCAGTTGGTGCGGTGGGTGATGCAGGAGATGCACGCTAGGTGCCTCCTCCTGCCTTGGATCCTCTTATTACCTCCATCACGACTGTTGTCCTCTTGGGTAAAGGTGAGCAGCCATATTCTTGTTGGTTTAGTTAAGACATATCCTTGTTGATTTACCTAGTAAAGCCATAATCTTGTTGGTTTACTTTATCTTAGGTAATATGTTTTAGACAGTTTCCCTGTACAGTACAATACTTAGGTCTGAAAGGCATCTCAAGGGTTGCCCATGAAGGGGGGTGCCACCCATACGTAATATTTCCCATAAGTTTATGTATTTACAGTAAGCGAATTCCTAGTACGCAATGTCCTCTGCCACCCATATAGGCTCGTACTAGGGGGAGGCACTGTATTCTTAATACCTACCACATACCTTGCCTATCTATTCTGTCATAAGCTTTCTCCAAGTCCATGAAGGCAGCATACACTTTCTTTCCCTTCTCTAGATACTTCTCCACTAAACATCTTAGAACAAAAATCTGATCTACACACCCTTTTCCCTTCCTAAATCCCCCTTGTTCTTCTCGAACTAGTTCCTCTGTTATATGCCTAACCCTATCAATGAGTATTCTACCATATATTTTTCCAGTCACACTAAGAAGGCAAATACCCCTATGGTTACCACATACTTCTCTCTCCCCTTTTCCTTTGTATAAAGGAACAATTATACCTGATTTCCAGTCGTCTCGAACCCTTCCCTCTTCCCAAGCCAATCTACACAACTTCCATATCCACTCCACAACAATCTCATCCCCATACTTTAGCATTTCACCAAACACTCCATCAATTCCTGGGGCCTTTCCCATCTTGATCTGCTTCACTGCTTCCACTACTTCTGCCCTACTGATCTCTTCCTCCTTCCTCTCATCTCTTCTCCCAGCCATTCCCTGACCACTTATACTCGCACTGCTCTCACTCTCCACATTCAACAAATCCTCAAAGTGCTCCTTCCATCTCCTCAATTTCTCTCTCTTCTCCACCAACAATCTATTATTCCTATCTTTCACTCCCCTACTATTTCCCCTTTCACACTGCCTTACTTTCTTTACCTCCTTCCAAAACAATTTCTTACTCTCCCTCCATTTCACACTCAGATTCCTCCCAAACTCTTTATCCACTTTCTTCTTACTCTCCATCAGTCTCCTCACCTCCCTTCTCCTGCTCACATATACCTCTCTCTTCTCTCTCTCATCTTCTCCCCTAACTCTACTCGCTAACCATTCACTATATGCCTTCTTCTTTTGTTCCACAGCTCATTTCACCTCATCATTCCACCATGCTGTCCCTTGCACACCCCTGCATCTCCTCCTCACTCCACAAACCACCTCACACGCTTCGCCTATCTCTTCCGTGAATTTCTTACATACGTCTTCCACCCCTTCCATCTGCTCTAACTCATACCATCCCAATCTTTCTTCCACTATGATGTTATACTCTGCCATTTTCTCACTATCTTGCAAATTCTCCACTCTTCTCACAGAAGCTGTTTCCTCCTATCTTCCCCTTCATCTCTTCAACCATTTTCTTTGCAGCTTTACCTTGGCCATCACTAAGTGATGGTCTGAGACTCCATTCCCCCACCCTCTCCACACTCTTGCATCCAACACTTGTTTTCTTATTCGCTCATCCACACACAAGTAGTCTATCATTGCCTTTCATTCAACAAGTTCACCATCCACCCTCCTCACTACTCTCCATGTATACCTGTGGATCATCTTATGCCGAAAGTAGGTGTTAGCTATTGCCAATCCCTTACCAGAAAAGATGTCCACCAAAGCACTACCATTCCCATCTACTTCAGCTGGCACACTCCACTGACCAACCACTCCATCCACTTGTACATTCCCAACTTTGCCATTCATGTCTCCAATCAAAAACACTCTCTCCCTCCTCTCAAATTTGTCAACACATGCTTCTACACTTGCCCAAAACTCATCTTTCACTCTTGCCACTCGGCCATCTGTTGGCGCATACACACATACAATCGCCCACGCTTGTATACCTACTTTCATCCTCACCCATACAATCCTTGCACCCACTGTTCCATACTCTCTTATATTCCCTTCCACTTCTTGCTTATCATTAGACATACTCCCTCTCTTGTCCTCTCATTCTCATTAACTCCAGTACATATTCCTAAACCGTATTCCCATTGCCTCACCCTTTCACCTTCCCATTTAGTTTCAGTCAATCCACATATATCCACTCTTGCATCCTCAAGCACCTGAACAATCTCTCTCTCTTTCACTTCATCATTCACTCCTCTCACATTCCATGTCCCCACCCTCAGAATGTCCTTTGTCTGTTCCTTAGGCATCAACTTGTGGTTCATCCTGGTCTGTTTGGCACTACCTGTGCTACATAAACTTGTGCATTTTCAGATTTCATCACTTTGACATTCATAATACTCTTAGGTAATTTGCAAAGACGCTATTCATTTTTAGCATGCAGCATAAAATCATCTGGATACTGTTACATAGCCTGTGATTTCATCATCCTTTGTGTAATTTTAACGCACAGTATGCTGCATGTTTGATCACGAGCGTGTTCTGCCTCAGTCCCCCCCTTCTACCGTTATAGTAGAGTAAGTCATTCTCTCTGTTATTCAGAGCGGGATTTTCAGCTCTTTGTCCCCATGGCTTCATTTGCGCGTCCTTCTTACAAGTTGTATCAAGCTCTCCTGGCCCCTATATAATGAGCTCAGTCTCTGCATCATTGCCACTTAGATCTGCTCCTCATTTTGTTCACATCTCTGTCCTCCCCTGTACAGATATTATTATTGTGAGTGCTCAAGAAATCTCCAAACATCTAGCAGCTGTGTGTAATTTGAGTATAAGTGTTGTTGCATTTTTTCTTGTACTGTGTAGCATAAGGTTAATTCTTAGGCCTAGTGAGGTTTTTTATTAATGTTGGGTTTTATGTCAGTCATTTTTGATAATAGTTTGTATCTGTAATAATTTATCTGGCATTCACTGAGTATTATCTGGTATCTCATTTTATCAGGGCTGACTTAGATAAATTTACTCTTGATAATTTCGTGTTAATAGAGGCTATTGCAGTTAACCATATATTTAACCCGTTTTTTGCCATTACATTATCCTTATGAGTCCTGAATGTTTTGTTGTTAGTTTGAGCATTAAACTTTAACTTGTAATTTTACCTAACTCTTTTGTTTTGAACCTGGAACTTTACGGGACAGTAGTGACTCTTAGTATTCTCACTTAAAGTGTACATTATCTTTCTCTGTTCCGTAACATAAATTTGGCGACCTCATATCAGGATATTCAGGATATTATCATAAGGATATTGCTTGATATTTTGTGACTGTTACTTATTAATTATGTCTACTATTACTACACTTGATGAAGCCAAAGATTTTTTGTCAAATGTGCGAACAGTGTGTGATGTAGAAAACAGAACAAAGAATGAACTTAAGCTTGTTGCTCAACAATTGGGAATTGCTGTTCGCTCTCATCATTCTAAAGATCAAATTGTTGACATGATTAATGAAAGCTTGTTTAATGTAACTCCTCCAAATGAGCAAACGCAGATTGAATTAGCTAAGTTACAGCTAGCCCTGCAGGAGGCTAAGGCTAAGGAGGCGGAGTCTCGTGTTAAGGAGGCTGAATTTCAGGCCCGTTCTAAGGAGGCTGAGGCACAAGTTGAAATTGCTAGGATTCAGGCAGACCATGAGTATCGCATGAAACAAGGTGGAACTGGATCATCTAGCTCTGATGATTTTGATGTGGCTAAAAATGTTAAACTTGTCCCTCCTTTTAATGAATCTGATTTAACAAAGTATTTTCAGTTGTTTGAGAGGGTAGCTACAGGTTTTAATTGGCCTAAAAAGTATTGGCCAGTACTCCTTCAAACTGTTCTCACCGGCAAAGCTCAAGTAACTTATGCATCTTTGCCTCAGGATCAATCTGATAATTATGATGTAGTTAAGAGCTTGATTCTTAAGGCCTATGAGCTTGTTCCTGAAGCCTATAGAGTAAAATTTAGGACAACTTACAAGCAAGATAAGCAATCCCATGTTGAGTATGCAAAAATCAAAGAAGATCTGTTAGAGCAGTGGTTAAATTCTAAGAATGTGGATTCTGATTTTGGTAAATTTAAGCAGATGATTTTGCTGGAGGACTTCAAAAGGTGTATTAGTAAAGATGTAAGCCTATATCTTGATGAGAAAAGAATAGATAATTTGTCTGATGCTGCAGTTTTAGCTGATGAGTGTTCTCACTCACAAGAGATATTCTAGAGAAAAAGGGAAAGCTGAGAGTAAGTACGTTGCCTCTACTCAGAGTACAGGTAACAGGAAAGAGAATAAGGATGATGTTTCTCAGGAAGTAAATACCAGCTTCACCTCTAGATTTCAGAAAAGTAAATGTACTTATTGAGATTTCAGAAAAGTAAATGTACTTATTGTAGTAAGTTTGGTCATACTACGGAGAGATGTTTCAGGAGACAGCATGATGTGAACAAAAAGGAGTCTTTAAATATTCAGTCAATTGGTCTAGTGTCCACTCTTGAGAGTTCCCAGAATTCATAACTGAGTTAACTGAACCTGCTTTGAGGGGTAACTTAAATTCTCATGATGGAGCTCCTCTTTTGAGCAGTAACGTGGGTGACACTCTCAAGAGTTCATGTGCTAATTTCCTGTCTGATGGTTTTGTCAGTCCTCTGGACAGTAATGACAGGAAATCAGTTCAAATATATCGTGATACAGGTGCTTGCCAATCCCTTATGCTGACCAGTGTTCTAGGCTCTAATGTTAATTCCTCTGATGAAACTGTAATCTTGCAAGGTGTAGGGAATAATTACTTCTCTGTCCCTCTGTGCAGAGTGAATTTAGAGTCTGGTTTTGCTAATGGTTCCGTTATGGTTGGGTTGGTTGAGACACTCCCAATGTCAGGTGTAATTTTCTTACTTGGAAATGATATTGGTGGAAGTCAAGTGTGTCCAGCTCCTCAGTTGTCTAGTGAGCCAGTGGCTGCGTCCCAGGATTGTGATGTCCCTGATGTGTTCCCTGCATGTGCTGTCACTAGGGCTAAGTCTAAAGTTACTGGTGATTTAGAGGATAATGATGATGATGATGTTATCCTAGCTGACACTTTTCTTGCTAATTTGGACCACTCACCAGATGAGTCAGTACCCCGTAGTGTTGATAATTTGTCTCGTCAAGAGTTGGTTGAGTTGCAGGTTGCTGACCCTGAGTTGAAAGGTCTAGCTAACTCTGCTTACAGTGAAGAAGAGTCAGCCGGTGCTTCTACTTGTTATTATGTAAAGTCAGGAGTACTTATGAGGAAGTGGAGACCCCCAACAGCATCAGCCAACTGTGAATGGGAGGTTGTACATCAAGTTGTCATCCCTCGTGTTTGTAGGCAGGATATCATTAGAGTGGCTCATGATTCCAGTTTGGCAGGACACCTTGGAGTGAGGAAGACTGTGGCACGCATTTTGAAACACTTCTACTGGCCAGGTATCTTCAGGGATGTTTCCTGGTATCGTAAGTCTTGTCACACCTGTCAAGTTGTGGGGAAGTGTAATCAGACCGAAAAGGTTGCACCTCTAGTTCCCATTCCTCCTTTTGAGGCGCCTTTCACCCGTGTGTTGGTGGATATTGTGGGCCCTCTTCCTAAGACTTCTTCAGGATTTTCTTATGTGTTGACCATGATTGATATGGCTACTCGTTATCCTGAAGCCATTCCACTTAGAAACATCTCAGCAAAGAACGTGGTTAAGGAAATGCTAGGGTTCTTCACAAAGTTTGGTCTGCCCAAGGAGGTACAGTCAGACCGGGGAAGTAATTTTATGTCAAATGTTTTCAAGCAGTCTCTGAAAGAGTTGGGCATCACCCAGATCACGTCTTCAGCTTACCATCCCCAGACCCAAGGAGCGTTGGAGAGATATCATCAAACACTCAAATCGATGCTCAAGAAATACTGTTTGGAACATCAGAAAGACTGGGATAAAGGTCTTCCATTCGTTGTGTTTGCCGCAAGAGAATCTCCAAATGAATCACTGGGCTTCTCACCTTTTGAACTACTGTTTGGCCATGAAGTAAGAGGACCCCTTAAGTTACTTAAGGAATGCTGGCTGTCGGAGGAAGATGACGTCAACCTGCTGGAGTATGTGATGAAGTTCAAAGAACGGCTGTCCACTGCTTTACAGCTGGCGAGAGAGAATTTAGGAGCTGCTCAGGAGAAGATGAAGACTTGGTATGATAAGAAGTCCAGGTTACGCCACTTTCAGCCAGGAGATCAGGTTTTGATTCTGCTACCAGTGCATGGGCAACCTCTTCAAGCCAAGTTTAGTGGCCCTTATTTCATGGAGAAGAAACTCAGTGATGTCAACTATGTCATCGCCACACCAGATCGTAGAAAGAACAAGCAACTATGTCACATCAACATGCTAAAGTTATATCACAGGCGGGACGAAAATAATCCAGTCTGCACTGTAGCCGTTCCACCCGAGTCTGCAAGTGAAGCTCTCCCATGCAGCATGAGCCTGAGTGATAGTTTGGGGAAGAATCCTGATATCATGAATGATCTCCAGACTAAGCTTTCTCATCTACCTCCCGAGGAAAGGCAGGAGTTTTCGGCATTACTGCAGGAGTACCCGCAAGTGTTCCGTGCCACTCCAGGAAGAACTACTGTGTTGATGCATGATGTCGAGGTTGGAGACGCAAAGCCAATTAAACTGCCTCCTTACCGTGTGAACCCAGTGAAAGTTCCTCTCATCCAGAAGGAGCTTGGCTACCTGTTGGACCACAAGATGATTGAGCCCTGTCAGAGCGAGTGGAGTTCTCCTGTCACTCTGGTCCCTAAGCCAGGTGGGTCACAGCGGCTGTGCATTGACTACAGACGTGTTAATCAGATAACCAAAACAGACACTTACCCTCTCCCTCGTGTGGAAGACTGCACAGACAAGATCGGAAAGGCTAGGTACATAAGTAAGTTTGATTTGTTAAAGGGATACTGGCAAGTACCTATGACTGAACGTGCTAGGGAGATATCATGTTTTGTAACATTGGGAAAGACATTTGCATGTTCTGTAATGTCATGTACAGATTGTTTTAGAGTAATAAGAAATTTCCTTTGTAAATTTCTTTTTTCTTTGTGGGGAGGTGTTACATAGCCTGTGATTTCATCATCCTTTGTGTAATTTTAACGCACAGTATGCTGCATGTTTGATCACGAGCGTGTTCTGCCTCAGTCCCCCCCTTCTACAGTTATAGTAGAGTAAGTCGTTCTCTCTGTTATTCAGAGCGGGATTTTCAGCTCTTTGTCCCCATGGCTTCATTTGCGCGTCCTTCTTACAAGTTGTATCAAGCTCTCCTGGCCCCTATATAATGAGCTTAGTCTCTGCATCATTGCCACTTAGATCTGCTCCTCATTTTGTTCACATCTCTGTCCTCCCCTGTACAGATATTATTATTGTGAGTGCTCAAGAAATCTCCAAACATCTAGCAGCTGTGTGTAATTTGAGTATAAGTGTTGTTGCATTTTTTCTTGTACTGTGTAGCATAAGGTTAATTCTTAGGCCTAGTGAGGTTTTTTATTAATGTTGGGTTTTATGTCAGTCATTTTTGATAATAGTTTGTATCTGTAATAATTTATTTGGCATTCACTGAGTATTATCTGGTATCTCATTTTATCAGGGGTGACTTAGATAAATTTACTCTTGCTAATTTCGTGTTAATAGAGGCTATTGCAGTTAACCATATATTTAACCTGTTTTTTGCCATTACATTATCCTTATGAGTCCTGAATGTTTTGTTGTTAGTTTGAGCATTAAACTTGAACTTGTAATTTTACCTAACTCTTTTGTTTTGAACCTGGAACTTTACGGGACAGTAGTGACTCTTAGTATTCTCACTTAAAGTGTACATTATCTTTCTCTGTTCCGTAACAATACACCTGATCTGAAATACTGTACTCCTTCCATCAGTAGGATCTTGCACCAGCTGATCATGGTGGTACACCCATACCCAGTTATTTGATGCATCGATAACCTTTTGCTAGAATGAACACAAGAAATAGGGGAACATGCTCATAATCTGATCAATTTGAATGTCTGCTGCCGATGCTCCCTAGTCCGACACCCAGCCGCTGCTGCTCCAGGTGCTCCCTAGGT
The DNA here is from genome assembly GCF_032717465.1 of Coenobita brevimanus. Lineage (NCBI taxonomy): Eukaryota > Metazoa > Arthropoda > Malacostraca > Decapoda > Coenobitidae > Coenobita > Coenobita brevimanus. Next base: position 10,239,878 of record NC_136979.1, on the reverse strand, counting down.
TTGAAGCACGTGCATCCAAACCAGTGCATTGCTGCCAGGCATATCTCCTTCCCAGTCCCTCCCCATCCCCCTGCCCTACCTACCCCTCATGCGCACTGCCATCACCGCTTGCTTCGCTCATCCACTCTCGCTGTGTCTGTTGCCGAACACAGTAGCTCTCTGCACCTCCTGACACTCTACCTTCCTGCATCGCCACATGCTGCACTGCCACCACCACCGCCATGCCTAAACATCCAGCTTCAGCTTCCACCTCTGACCAGCCTGCCACCAAGAGGCCCTACAAGACCACCATGCTGGTAGTGAAGCTGGATGTGATTTGGTGCCAAGGGGGAGGAGACAGGCCCTCCAAGATCAGGAATGCCCTTGGCCTTCCCCACTCCACCATCTGCACCATCATCAAGGAGAAGGCCAAGTGCCTGGCTGCAGGGACATTGACCATCAACCCTGAGTCACTCCAAGTCACCAGGACAAAAAAAAAACAGATATAGAAGATGGAGTTTCTATTTTCTGCCTGCATCGAGGACAAGTGTCAGCTGAGGCAGCCCATCTGCCAGGCAGGACATCATCCAGGAGAAGGCCAGGGACCTCTTGGGGTCTCTGGGGGCCAAACCTGGGCCCTCATTGTCTGGGAATGACTTCCATGTCAGCCTGCTGTTTCCAGAAGAGGGCCTATCTTCCCAACATGCAGCTGAATGGAGAATCTGCAAGCGTGGATGCTGATGTGGCAGCGGTGTTCCTTAATGAGTTCAAGAAACTCATCAAGGAAGGTGGCTATACCATGAGGCAGGTCTTCAACATCGACGAGACAGGTCTCTATTGGAATTGAATGATTGAAAATAATTAAAATCTGGCAGCGCAACTACCAGGGTCATATCCCGCAGGACAAGGTAAAAGAAGCAGCAAAATAAAAAATGAATATTTAAAATAAAGTTAATATCTGCTAGTAGGAATAAAACACCAAAAATAATAAAAGAATAGTTTGTAAAATATCAATTACTTATAAAAGTGGAAGGAGGCTTGCCTCCTGAAGAAAACTAAAAACATCAGTAAAATTGCTAGAGGCTTCGCCAAGCATCGAGGACAAACAGTAGGCACCATCTGCCCCCTTATGCCTATGGAGGAATCTCTGACGTAGGTCCCCCAGACTCGGACACTTGACCAGCAAATGACGGACAGTAAGGGGAACAAGGCAGTCATCACAGTACGGTTGAGTATCACCACCCATGAGGAACCCATGTGTAAACCGAGAGTGCCCAATGCGAAGCCTAGCAACAGCCACCTCCAATCGCTGAGACATGAGGGGAAGAACCCTTGGCACAACCACTCTCTGAAAGATCTCTTTCAGTTTATTGTGAGAAACAACATCCCAGTCTCTCTGCCAACATGTACGAATTGCGTACCGCAAGTAAGGTGTTACATCAGAAGCAGGAAGTGGGTAGTTGGTTGGGGGCTGTTGAGAAGATGCAGCTTTAGCTAAAGTATTTGCCCTCTCACTGCCCACCACACCAACATGTGCGGGAACCCAGAAGAAGTCCACATGGCGACTACGACAAACAAGAAGAAAAAGCCACTCTAAAATTGATAAAACCAAAGGATGGGATGCATTAACCCCTTAACCACGGGGCATCACTTTCGTGACACTCTGGTGCAATGGATCATACAGCGGGGTGTCACTTTTGCGATTCTGTGTTATTTTTAATTTGCCCAGGCTTTGAAGTGGTTGCTTGTATCATCTGTCAGTACTGCCAGCGTCTAACAATAGTCAGTGCTGCTATTGTCATCTGTACTCCCATCCATTGTTGACAATTTAACCATTTCTCCCCGTTCTTGACTCCCCTCCCTACCTCCCCTCCATTACCCTCCCCTCCCACCTGCCCCAGCTGCGCCGCGCTAGGCAAATCTTGCCCAGATTTTTCCACTCATTTCATCCATTGGAATGAGCCCTATGCCTTGTTCTCAAACAAAATAATATATATAAAAAAGAAAAAAAGTAATTGATAGTGCCATACACCTGGAACTGGCTAATTATCACCTGGCAACACCCCACGTGCACTCGTTCGCTAATTTTCCCTGTTTATTTCCCCTTGAAATATGCTGTATGACCTGTTCTCATAATAAAAATATATATAAGAAAGGAAGGGAGAAGCCTAAGTGATATTTACATTCACCTGGAACTACCTAATTTCCTGCCAATCATTTCACAGCATATAAATTAGCAGCTGTCACCTCGCTGATGTTGTCAACCCTTGGTGGCCCCATATCCGCCTCGTCATTCAGTTCAGTGTTGTCTCTTGAGATGAAAGCACAAAGCACTCGCGCCCCTCCATTTCCGCCACTTCTAGAGGGCCCTGTGACCTCTACCCCTACTAAACCTCGTGTGGGAGGGGGTAAAGGACTAAGTGACTCTGCTGTGGAGCGTGAACTGGATAATTTATCCATGATAATGATGGACAGTGACTACAATCTTTCTGGTGAATCGTGTGATGAGCCAGTGGAGGAAATGGTGATAAACTACGAGTGCTTCAGTGTCCCAAGTTCATCCTGGCTCCAAGGGAAAGGAGCCCTTATTTACTGGAAGTGACAGTGTATAACATAGTGTAAATAAAATAGAAATGTAAATAATTACTTATATAAGAATACGAGTACAAATACTTGGAGTAAGGACAGCGAAAGCTTTGCTCTCTACACTAGTGTACTGAACGAGAAAGTTAATGCCTGGAGTGAAAATAAACTACTATTACTGAAGGAAACTTATGGATAAATACTGTATATATATATATATATATATATATATATATATATATATATATAAGTGTAATAAAGTAACAGGAATATAAAGTGTGAGAGTGTTCATGAATAATAAATGACAGAATACCAGCGGGGAACAAGCGGAAGTGGGAAGCTCGTACACGCTCAAAATTTTCACTGCTTTCACAGTGTTTTTTTTTTTGGTGTATGGATTCCAAACTACTTGAAAATCATAGAACAGTGTTTCTAGTGATAATATCAGGCTGTGGTAATCATAATACGGGGTGTCGGGAAGTGTAAAGTGGAGACTTCGTTACCCAACTTCAGAAGTCTCCACAAGTCCTATGGTAGTCGAAGAAGGCTCAACAAACATCCCAGGAGAAAGCTGACGGTATGTGCCATATGCATATTTAATTATAATATTCTAGGACTAATAACTGATTTTTGGCTACTATTTTTAAAAAGTCAGTTGGAGCGCGAATATCCTCGAGGGACGCGCAAGGAGTACAAAAACATCCCCGCAGTGTAGGGGTTAAAAGACTCCAGTGAAGACAGAGCCCTATGCAAATCACTAAAAATCACAAAAACGGATTGAAGAAGAGTAAAAATGATTTTAACAGCATACAAAATTGCAGTTGGTTCTGCCGTATACACTAAAGTAATGCCAGGAAGGCTGCTGCCCCTACTAAAGGAAGGGAAAACAACACCAAATCCTACTCCAGTATCAGTCTTAGACCCATCAATATAGACAGGGACAGAACCCTCATGAATGGAGGCATGTTCTATAAAGAGAGAAAGGGACACCTGAGAGGGAGGTGAGCCCATTTTTTCAACAACGAACTTACAAAATGTCACACGAGGGAGTAACCAAGAACCCACCCTTGGAATCCGATGTGGACAAATTGCCAGTCTTGGAACAAAGAAGGCTAATGTAACAGACCAGACCCTGTAACCAAATGGCTTTGGGAAATTTGGACGGGTGTCGTAAACAGAAGATCGGGAATCCTGGGAGACAATGGCACAAGAAATTGAATCTGGAAAGTGGTGAAAAGACGATACCAACGCCTCATCATTAGCAACTGGCGTTGCAAATCCATGAGAAGTACACCAGCATCCACCAACAAACTTAGAATCGGGGATGATTTGAATGCCTCGGCTGCCAGACATACGCCAGCATGATGCACAGAATTTAACACCCAGAGAAAGGCATCTGTTGCAGAGAAGTAGACCTCACATCCATATTCAAGTTTAGGAAGAATGAGAGACCTATGCAAGAGGAGGAGGGTCTGACGGTCAGCACCCAAAGAGGTATGAGCTAAAACCCTCAAAAGACTCAAAGCTTTAAGACATGCCGCCTTAACAGAACAAATATAAGGAACCCAGTTTAGTTGTCAATCAAACAGAAGACCCAGAAACCACGTCTCATCCACACAGGATATTCTCCAACCATAGAGATACAAATCAGGGTCTGGGTGAACCCCTCGAAGACAACAAAAATGCAAAGCCACTGTCTTTGTTGATGAAAAATGGAAACTGCGCGATTCTGCCCAGTCAGAAATTCTATTGAGCGCCAGCTACAACTGCCTCTCTATCAGAGACATTCTAGATGTGGTGAAGGAAATCGAGAGGCTATCGACATATAGTGATCCTCATACACCATCAGGAAGTACACTGATTACGCTGATAATGGCTACAGCAAACAGAGGAACAGTAAGGATGCTCCCCTGTGGTACTCCATCTTCAAGTGCTCGGACATTAGAATGCACTCCTCCCACTAGCACCCTTAAAGTTCGGTCAGATAAAAACTGTTGAATAAAAATAGGCAAGCGCCCACGAAGACCTAACTCATGAAGAGAGTAAAATACCATGAAGCCAGGCAATGTCATAAGCCTTCTCCAGATCGAAAAAGACCGTGACCTGGTGTTGGTCAGTGGAGAAAGCCTCACAGAATCTAAGGACAGTAGTGCATCAGAGGTAGATTGCATTTTTCGAAAACCATACTCGGCAGGAGATAAGAAGTCATCTCTCTCTAAAAACCACACAAGCCTAACATTGACCATCTTTTTCAAAACTTTACATATACAAGATGTCAAAGAAATAGGCTGATAATTCGTCGCCTGTAGCTAGTCCTTATTTGGTTTGGGGATGGGGATAACTACAGCAACACCCCAACAAGCTGGAAACTCCCCAGAACACCAGACCTTATTAAACACTGAAGGCAAAAACAACAGGGGCTCATCAGACAAGTGGTGTAAAAAGGCATAAGGAATATCATCATAACCAGAAGAGGAATAATGGCACTGCGACAGAGCCGCCTGGAGTTCAGATATTGAAAATGGAACATTGTAATGCTCTCCCCCAGCAGAGGCAAAACTGAGACCACGAGACTCTAGGCGCCGAAGGCGGCAAGCCAAAGGCGTATCTGCATCCTTCTTTAACACACTGGCAACATGAACAGCAAGCAACTCTGCAACAGCAAATGGATTGGCCACAGTTCCACCTACTACAGATAAACCAAGATGGGAGGGAACAGTAAATTTTCCTGAAACTTTCCTTACCCAGTTCCACACCTGGGTGATGGAAGTCCTCGAACTGATGGAGGAAACATAACCCCTCCAGGATGAACCCCTGGCCTCCTTTAAAACCCGCCTCATATGAGCTCGTGCCCTCTGATATGCCACCAAATACCCTATACTGGGGATCCCCGCGGTGACGACGAAGTCGAGAGAAGGTGACTCGTTTGGCCCTCACTGTGGAACTGCATTCAGGGTACCACCAAGGAACCGGTCGTTTAGGAAACTGAACCCTCAATCTTGGAATGGATAATAGGGCTGCTGAGTGCAACACATCAGTGAAATAAGTCACCGCCTCAGTAAGACGGCCAAACTCACTGACAGAAAGGGTAATGGAACTCAATTCCCTGAAACATGGCCAGTCAGCCTTATCCTGAAGCCAGTGAGGAAGACGTGGCTGAGGTCCACCTGGTCTAGCAGTTAAGTGTAAAAGAAAATGGTCGCTGCCATACAGGTCTGGCAACACATCCCAGTTAAAATTTAAAACAGCATCAGCTGAACATAAGGACAAATCAATGGCAGTAAAGGTTCCTGTCTGGCTATGGAAATAAGTCATAATATTGGAGTTTAAAATGCCTAACTCCTCATCTTCCACTGAAGAGGCCAGCATAACATCCCGTGGGTTGGCCTCACTGTTTCCCCATAGTGGATGGTGACCATTCATATCTCCCAGTAACAGAAAGGGAGAAGGAAGACCATGAATAAGGCACTCCAGATCCACCCTTTTGACAGTAGCTCTGGGAGGTAGATAAAGACTGCAAACTGTATACTGCCGACGTAAAAACATCCGGACAGCGACTGCCTGCAGGGTAGAAGAGATGTCCAGATGACTGTATGGAATATCCTGGAGAAGGAAGATAGCAGCACCTCCAAGATGACCTTGGCCCGGCACAGGATCAGAATAAAAGGCATGGTAGCCAGAAGGACAGGCAGGAACAGCATCACCCACCATGGTCTCCTGGATGCACATGCACAGAGGAGTAAATTAAGAAACAAGATGACACAGTTCCTCATAGCACGTAAACCCCGACAATTCCACTATGATAGAACCCATAATGGAGGAATGATTAAGTGCGGGACTGTACACCTGACAAGCAAGCGGTTTTGGATTGATGCTTATGAAGGACCTTCACAGGACCCTGCCCAGTACCAGAAACCCGCACCCTCTGTCTAACGTCTGAAGGCAAACGGGAGGATGAGGAAGTAAGTTTTACAACACTCCTTCTTGGATTGGGCATACCAGTTTGTTTGGAAGGCAGCTTGGGGTCCACCTTATAGAGATGTCGGACGGCCAGTGCCCTCACAAGAAGCCCCAGTAGTGGAAGTAATGTCCACGGGACTCGAATCATCTGAGGAAGCCATCCTATGCTTCAGATCTGAAGCACCAACGAGATGTCCCTCCCCAGGTGGGGACCGGACCAGAGCTGAACCATCAGCTTCAGTTGTCACATGGCTAGATCCCTCAGCCTGCTGGACAGAGGGAACAGGAGTGGTGTTGACAGAAGGGTCAACCACAGAGACTTTAGGTGGCCAGCCATTATATTCAGAGGCCTCTGATGAGCAACGGTGACATCTGCCGGGACAGATGGAGCCTCGGGCATACTGGCTACAACGGGAGAAGGAGTCCGGTCAACGTGGACATCTGCTACCACCACAGAAGTGTGCAAGTCGTCAGTCACCAAAGAGAGGGTGGAAACAGTCACGAGTAGCGGTCAGGCAAACATCATTCTTACCAACAGTACTAACCATGGGGACAGTATTCTGGGGGAGGCGGTGGCTGAATCAGTAGAGAGGTGGCTTGCAGTCCTAATGGACCCAGGATCGAATCTCAGCTGGGGCAGGGAACAGTTTAAGGATTTGAATTTCCTAAAAGCAGACTTTCCTGATCTACCAGAAGACCCGCCGACATGTCGTAAAAGTACCCCCGCTAATACCAATACACCAGTCCTGTATGAGACAGCCCTAGCATGTATTCAATATGGACGGTGGGTGTTAGCACCAAAGTGGTGACATGTGGAGGTGTAGGAGGACTACTGGGCCTTGGGATAGGCAACTGCCCCCAAGAAATAGGCCCTGAGCCTTTGCCCAGAGTCGGACACATAAAAAAGAAAAAATATATACTGTATATATATACAGTATATCACGAGCTGAAGGAGTGGGTACTGGAATGGGTCGAGGCTGCCCCTGAGATACAGGGCGTCTCACTGGTGTTCTAGAAAGTGCAGAAGCATAAGTAACCCCCAGCTGAAAGAAAAGAGTCTGGGCTCTCCTTTTTGCTTCAGGAAACAAAACCCTCTCACGTGTACGAATGGACAAAATCTCCTTTTTAAGGCAGTATCTTGGGCAGTTTTTGGAAGTGACAGCATGAGGACCTCCAAAATGATAGCACTTAAGGAATCTTGTACAGTCACTGGTATGGCTTGGTCCACCACAGGAGACAGAGACACCAGGAAGACCAGCCTGTGCATGATGGCAAAATCGGTTAATGTGACCATATCCTTGGCAGTGGAAACTTCGCTTTGGGGTCGGTACGTATGGCTTAACAGGAAGTGACAGCCAAGCTAGTTTAACAGAAGTAAGCAATGTTACCCTGTCATATGTTAGGAACAACATCAGTGTTGGGGTCAAGATATCCTCTATTTTCTTCTGCAGGCGTTAAACTGTTCCCACACCAGAAGACTGCAGTTCCTCCATCAACCGTGCCTCTGAGTACAGTCATTACTCATTTTACGATGATTCTTTTTACAATAATTCGCTACAACGATAACAGAAAAGTTCCACCCCAAAATTTGATTTACAATAAATTTCCTGCTATAACGATTTTGCCATCGGAAAGCACCAGGAACATGCAATGTGACCGTCGCTTGTCTCAGGCAAGCTGGCGGCCCCGGCGTGCATTGTTATGGTTCATGTTCCGCCACCCCTTCAAAGCCCTGTCTTTTCAACTTGCTCATGTGTGCCCCCCTGTTATCGTCACCTCTCAGCCAAACATCGTACTACAGTACAGTAATCCCTTAATTCAAGCAAGGGTTATGTTCTCAGACCCTTCGCATATGTGGTAAATTCGCATATACATTCTGCCCATGTGTGCACGTAATTATGCATGTGTATTAAGTGTATTACATCTGAATAATACTGTTTATGCACTATATATGTCTTATAAACTAGCATAAAGTATGAAAAACAACAAAAATGTAAGAAATTTAACACTTACTGAAAACTGACAAGCACAGGCATAGGTGGAGACACTTTAGCACAGTCTGGTGCACTAGCCATCACTGCTTCCCGTATGCTATGTTCTGCCTTCTTTATTGTACAAACAGTTGACTCATTCACCCCAAACATACGGTTCCGAGACAATTCCCCATACAGTCAATTCACCGTCAAAACATGGACGATTCCCCATCAGGACAATTTGCACCCTGGATGATTCCCCGTCATGCTATAAATATACTTATTATTGATTAATTAATACTTTAATAACTAATTTTCAGGGGGATTTTATAACTCATATAAGTAAAAAACTAATGAACTGTCCTTGCTAAATGAACTGGTATGTAAATAAATGACGGGGAATTGTCCTGAAGGGAAATTGTTGCCGACATTCCTTCCCTAAGTTTGTCCAACACTTTAACTTTCTCTGTCAGCGACATCACTTTACGAGCCCGCTTTGGTGTGTTACCACATGCATCACTAGCACCACGCTTAGGCCCTATGTTAACAAACAAGGCAGGCAATCACTGGAAGGTAGAAAAATAAGCCACGAATAACAATTCGCCAGTCACGCACGGTTCAACCATTGGATTCAAACTGACTGTGTGGTGCATGGTAAACCGACCTCCCACACACACACACACACATGTATGCGCACTGGCAGCAGGTAAGCAATTTCATATTTTATTTATTTCTCTCATATATTAAAATTATTTATTTGAATACTATTATTTTGTTTTAATTATTGTATTCGTGGATAACCGAAATTGCGTGAAAAAGGTTAACGTGAATTAGGGGATTACTGTACTGAGGATTTGTGTGCCCAGTGGTAAGGTAAGTGCCAGTGTAGGCCCCAGTGCTATGAGCTGGATTCCCCTCCCCCTAACCTGTTCCTGTCTGACTCAAAGGCTGACCACTAGTGCCTGTATCCACAGGCTGTCCCCCAGCCACGGGGGTGATGACTTGGAGACAACTTGGACCAACAAAGGAAGAAATGAAGGTGGGTTGTCATTTATGGTTCAGTCTTGGCTAGGTGACTTTGGGAACTTGAGTTGACGTAACCCCCCTTGTATAATGGGTTTCAATCTCCCAATTTATGATAAAATCGGTATACGATAAGGTCTGACCTGACGTAACCCGATCGTAATACGAGTAATGACTGTATCGAAGGAGGTCACGGGAAAAGATGGCACCCTTACATTGATTAAAAGTATCGTGGGAAACACATGTAACAGCTGCACCAGAGACAGAGGTTAGACTCAATAATTGCGAGCTCTCTTCTGGGGATGACACCTCAACAAGGAGGCTTATATCCCCCTGGGAACAGATTTTTGGTCCCCAACCACAGGCCGAAACAATGGCACGGTGCAAATTAAAAATGTCAATATCTAGTACTCACCCACCCACAGCGGATTTCAGTACCAGATACTTGGCATGTGATGCCTGCACTGTTTCGTCTGGGGCCAACCCCAGAGCCACACCAACCCAACAAGAACGTCTCCCTGATCCAGCAAAACGCTGGGGCAGAGGAGGATGCTCCCCAAGGGCCTGGAAAGGCTCCAGAGTGAGAATTACAGAAGAAGAGTCTAAAGAATGGTCAGGGCTAGATCCAGTATTGTCAACATTTAATATTTTGTTTCCCCTGTCTCTATTGGAAGAAAATGCCTTCCAGGTGAGCGGTTTTATGTTTATTTCTAAGATTATATGAGGCGCTGAGTGGAATAACCTATTGTCCACCTCAGCGGCCATTTTGAAGTTAAGTACACCAACGTATTCCCAAAACCCTCTTCTACTAGTACAATAACGAATCATGTAAAAAAATGCCCCCAATAAGAGTGAAAATCCTATTTTACAGAGGGTGCTGACTGACCGTGCTGCACACGAAGGTGTATATACTCTGCTAGCTGGACATTAGGTCCATTTTTGCCTAAATAATCCAGTCAGAAAATCGTTGTGGCTTAGAATTGTCTTCCCCAGGTCCTGAACCTTGGAAACCAACATCAGGCTTAGTTATTCCACTGGTGTTAAGGTCGATTTTTCTTAAGTGTTCACGTTAAGACACGCATCTATTGTCAGCTCCATGTGAGGGAAGTCCCAGAATGCTAGTAATAACCTCTCGAGCTCCACAGGCCACCAAGGACAGATTTTCTTAGCTATATTTTAATTTTTTTTGCTGGTTTTGTGCTATATTAATGGATATTGTGAAAGTAAATGCATATATCGTAAGGCTGGCTTGCAATAACACACATTTTGGGAAAATGCAGTTCATTGTTGTCAGTTAAGAGGAGAAAGACGCTGTTAATGTATTGTCCTTTCAAAATGCCGTTGATTTACATACTCTAACATGCAAGAAGATGTTTTCAGCTACATTTGAAAAAAAGATTCACCAGAATATCTTTATCGGTTGAAAATATATGGCATTTTGAAAGTCCACAAACTTTAACAGCGTTTTTTTCCATTTTTTATATTTGGCGTATGAGAGGTTATTCCACTCAGTGCCACATATCATACGGTAAAAAGTGGTGAATGTGGACTCAGTAGATATGCACGCAGCGATATCTGTAGTGATTTCCCTAGACAGTGCTACATTTATTCATAATATATAGTCCATGTGGAATAAAAAGCATGGTACGAATGGCATACAACTAAAAAAATGGAAAAAAAAATTCCTACATGTGGGACACACAGCGAAGTCAACAGGGAAATATTCCAGTAACAACTCATGTTCCAGTGTTATTCAGTGTCATAATATTTAACCCCTAAAAGGTGGTCCACGTTCTGGAACGTCCTTCAAGGAAAAGGCAGTCAACGTTCCAAAATGCATTTCTATTCCACTGGCCTATTATATACCAGGAGGTGTGAACCTCTGTATCGATTGCATCACAGAATACCACACACTGAAGACATATTAGTGTGAGTAGTTGTGGTAATATGAAAAGTTGTATGTAATATTTACAGACGTAAATTATAGCTGTAGAGATGTAAGATAAGAAAGATTTTACATAAGTATAGTGTGTAGTGTTCAGAGTGCACCATGATGACACAGAACAGTGTACACAATATAAAAATATATTTTAGTCTGCTGTTACAAATAAGAGCAGAAAACAAAACTCTGCCTGCCTGCTCTCAGTTGTGCGCCACTGAGAGTGACCTTGACGAGCCACAACCCCTCTCACTCACCTCTCACCACCACCCAGCTCACATGCAATTAGAAGTGAGTAACATCAAATTCTTTGGTTTTTCAGCTATTCTGATCCATTTATGCATGTTTTGCCTGATTTCATAACATTTTAATTTTTCCAAAATAACCCGCCCCAAATGGATGTAAAATTGGAAAGTACAGTGGGGCACCAATTTTCGCGCCTAATTGGGTCCAAAAATAATGCGCGAAAGTGGAATTAGCGAAAGTTGGGGCATTGTCTTTATGGCAAAAAGGCTAATTGGTTCCCGGTTATCCTAAAGTAACATCAGATTTTCATTTTCACTTGCAATACAGTACATCAAATCACTATTGTACATTGCATTGTGAGATACAAACAGTAAAAACTGTACAGTACACATTATATGAGGAGAAACATACCACAGAGACCAGGCTGAGGTGTTTAATGGATGTTGGGGGTAAGTATCCAAGGCGCGTGGCGGGCTTATTTAGCCACACCAGACGTATTGGCGGCACCTCTTGCTGCCTCGCTACCATTCTCTCTCTCTGCCTCCTCAGATGCAACTTGATGCAACACTTCCACTCTGTGCTGAATTTCCCTTTGTGCTAGGTTCTCTTGAACAAATCCATCGAAATCTTCATCCAGGTTAAGCTCCTCTATGGCACTGTCAGTAGGGATAGCACCATGGTCGGCTGCCCCCTTGGCTTCCAATGGTACTTCCACCTCCGTTATTTCCTTAGTCTTCTGCAGGTAGCGTGTGATAAGAGCCTGCTGCCCTTCATGGATGCGTTTATTGAACACTTCACCAATCAGACTTAGTGCTGATTGAAAGCAAGCAATAATTTTCCCCACACTACCAGGTATAGTAGAGGCCATTGAACCGTGAGAATCCAACACAATGGAGCTAGCACGCTCGTACACAATGGCAGGAATGGGTGGACAGAGTGTTGACATGACGTCATTCAAGATGGCGGTGGGTTGCGGGCGGGCGGTGCAGGAAATTCAAAGTTCAAAATATTGTCCCAAACCCAAAATTTGTGCGCGAAAATCGATTTTTTTCAAGTGAAAGTGGAAGTTAGGGAATATTTGGTGCATGCCGCGAAAGTGGATTCCGCGAATCCTGCTGTAGCGAAAGTTGGTGCCCCACTGTAGCCCGCTGTTTGAGGGTTAAGCACCTAAACAGTATCACTTTTGAACTGTGTTAGGTTTATTGTTCTGTTTTTTCCTATATGTAAACATGGGATGTGAAAAACCTTCCAGGTAAGTGCATTCATGTTTTGTTCTGTGTGCATTTGTCCCCAAAAGGTGGTGAATGCTGACTCGATAGCCAGTGAAAATATATGCACATGATGAATTCCGTTGTGATTTGGCCTGAAGGTGATACAAATAACCAGGACTCCAACCCAACAGGCCAAAAGATCTACCGTAGTCCCGGCTCCAAAGGCAGCTGTAGAAAATATGCGCGCCCGGAGAAGCCACGACCGAATCGCAGGAATATGAGTGTCCGCCCAAGAAGGACACAGGGAACCGGCACATCCCGTGGCTGGAAGTCCCTCTAGCCCGGAACCATCACACCGCCCCATTGCAAACTGAGTCACCAGTACCAACAGTGATGAGGGCTAGTTAACTTAGTGCTTGATGGTGGCAGCACAACTGAGCTTGCTACATGTGGCTTGGCAACACAGAAGGAGTTCCAATGTTCCAATGTGCTTGCTAGATGTGGCACAACCGAGCCTGCTAGACACGTCTTGGCAACGCAGATGGAGTTCCAGTGAGCTTGCTAGATGCTGCTTGGAAACGCAGGAGTTCCAGACCACACACTCCCTGGAGTCCACCAGGCTTCTTCACCGTGACGCTTAAGCTGGAGCAAGTCCCCTACCCCCCTCCCACAGATAGAGAGTGCCCTCCTACCCCTGGAAAAGCAATCCTGGGCTAAGTAACATAAACTTGTTGTCCCAACTGTCTCAGGTCCCTTCTAACTTCACTGCACTGATGAAAACTGTGACACTAATAAATTGTGTGTTTACATTCGGGCTGTTCAAAGAAAAACGCTTTGAAAATACAGAAGAATTTCTAAATAAATGTTGGGAAAGAAGAGAGAAAATAAAGCAGCTCAGCAACCAGAACAGTAATTAAAACAACATAGAGAGGGACCGTTGAAAAGACTATCCCTATCATATCACTGATTGATAAATCATGTGTTTACATTCATGCTGTTCAAGGGAAAACACTTTGAAAATACAAGGGAATTTCTAAATAAATGTTGGAAAATAAGAGAGAACAAAATCAAGGGGCTCAGCAACCAGAACAGTAACTAAAATGACATAAAGAGTGGCTGCTGAAAAGGCTATCCCAATCACATCATTGATCGATAATGCATGTGATAAATCATGTATTTACATTCGGGCTGTTCGAGAGAAAACACTCTGAAAATACAAAGGAATTTCAATATAAATGTTGGAAAATAAGAGAGAAGAAAATAAAGGAGCTCAGCAACCAGAAACTGATAGATGTGCCAGTCATTAACCCACTGGATCCCGGAGCTGCTGGGCGAGACATTGCACTGGAAGGGTACTAAGCGTACCGCCCTCCGCCTATTGGCTCATAGTCGCGAAGCTCATAGGTCCCTATCCGGTGGTTCCCTACTTTATTAAGATTTAAAAGTTCCCAGTTCTGTCCAATACTCTGGACACTGGGCTCCAATGGGATATACATATATATATATATATATATATATATATATATATATATATATATATATATATATATATATATATATATATATATATATATATATATATATATATATATATATATATATATATATATATATATATATATATATACTGTATATATATATATATATATATATATATATATATATATATATATACTGTATATATATATATATATATATATATATATATATATATATATATATATACTGTATATATATATATATATATATATATATATATATATATATATATATATATATATATATATATATATATATATATATATATATATATATATATATACATATATATATATATATATATATATATATATATATATATATATATATATATATATATATATATATATACAGTGCTCGTCAGAAGTATTCAGCGTTGTCCGCCAGGCGCGCAATACTTATGGCCCAAAAAGAATCACCCATTCTGGGGGGTAAGAATTGAGCCACAAGTTTGAGCTCCGAGCATGACGTCACGGTAGCCTGGGGCCTTCCGACGCCCTGGTTGGTTCCCGCCTCAGTCGCCCACGGGCTGCCTGAGAGAGAGGAACTCCGCCGAGTGTCCCTCTCAAATTGCGCCATTTTTTACCGAGTGTCCCGCAGTGTTCTGGCCTTCACAACTTTGTTATGGCACCTACCCGTGAACTATCGAGTGAAATCATATCCCAGATCATTGCTCTAAAGGAGGCAGGCCACCAGACAAAGGAAATTAGTGAATTGGTTGGTGTGGCACGATCGACAGTGCGTCGTTGGTGTGCACGGTTTCGGGAGGAAAACAGTGGTGCAGTTCCCACAAAGAAACCGCGGTCTGGTAGGCCTAGGAAAACTTCCCCAAGGTCTGTTAATGTTTTAAAACGTGCAGTGGAGTTTAATCCTCGTGTGAGTGCAAGGAAAATTAAGGAGAGCAACCCGGAAGTGTTTGGTGAGGTGTCAGTGAGAACAGTGTCTCGTAGGGTGCATGAGCTTGGTTACACAAGTCACAGGCCTGTGAAAAAGCCTCTTCTCACCAAGAGCCAGAGAATTCGTAGGCTTTCCTTTGCTAATAAATATCTAACCTGGGGTGAGGAGCAATGGTTGTCAGTGTTGTGGTCTGATGAGGCAACGTTTAGTGTTACCTGTAACAGAGGAGCACGTGTGTATCGACGCAAAGGTAGTGACCCACTTGACCCACGGTATGTAGAAAGCACAGTTAAACATCCTGATTCACTCATGGTATGGGGTTGTTTCTCAGGGAAGGGTTTGGGGAAGCTTGTTGTACTTCCCAAGAACATCAGAGTGAATCAGGATGTTTACCTGGAGCTTCTGTGTGATCATTTACCAGACTCCTTCGAGCTAACAGGTGCACGAGTGTTTCAGCAGGACGGTGCACCTGCTCACAAGGCCAAATCGGTCACCAATTGGCTTCGTGACTGCGAGGTATCATTCATGACAGACTGGCCAGGAAATAGCCCAGACCTCAACCCCATTGAAAACCTCTGGTACCTCGTAAAGAAGAGTCTCCAAGGGAAAGACGTGAGCTCTCTGCCTACAGTAAGTTGGAAGCCGCCATTCGTGACTCCTGGGACAAAATACCCACCTCAGGAGCCTCGCCCTTTTACTTCCAAGACGTCTCAGGTCCGTGAAGAAACGTAAAGGCTACCCTACGAAGCACTAAAGGTAAATAAAATGCATTATTTATATGTTTTTTCAATGTTGAAAGGTTTGTTTCTCAGGAGGGACGCAGGGCGCTCTATACTTCTGACGAGCACTGTATATAAGTAATCCCTGCACTATCCGGACGCCCACTTTCGGGACACCCCACTTACTGGACGTTTTGGTCCCAGGATTCAGTTTTCCCAAAATTGCCCCAAAAATTAGAAAAAAATCAGACTTTTTTCCCCCATAATTTGAACTTGGAGCGCGGCGCGGACCAGCTGTGTTTAGGTGCGTAGTTCTGCCGCTGTCCGCTAGACTGCCTGTCTCTTGTTGTGAGTGCACGCTCGTCATCATGGCCGCCCATGTGCTCGCTTTTGTTGTGGTGCCCTACCTGCTGCAGGCTCTCCTGCTGCTCTCCAACCTCTTGTTAGTGTGATGGTGATGACCCCGCTGGCTGAGAAGAAGAAGAGAGTGGTTTTGACTCTGGAGAAGAAGAGGAAGAGAGTAGTTTTGACTCTGGAGAAGAAGAGGGAGATATTGGACAAGGTGGACAGGGGATGGTCAACCTCAAGCATCCTCCGTGAATTCAACCTGGCCCGATCTACTATGTGAGATATCAAGAGATCCTGCGACAAACTCATGCAGTACACGGCTGACTTCTCACTGAAGAACAAACGCAACGTGGAGAGGAAGATGATGTTTACTCCCCGATATGCTGATGTCGACTGCTCCACGTTGATTTGGTATCGACAGCAATGTGCTGCTGGTGTGCTGGTGCGTGGCACGGAGCTGAAGGCTGCTGCTGAGAAGTTTGCAAGGCTTCATGACGCTCCAGACCTCAAGGCATCCGAGGGTTGGCTCTTAGCGTTCAAGTTACAACATGGCCTTACCAACCGTAAGTCTCATGGCGAAGCTTTGGACGTCAACGAGGATGGAATAGCGGAGTTTCGACACAACGTGAAGGGCTTGATCGACAGAGAGGGCCTCACTCTTGGTCAAGTCTACAACGCTGATGAAACTGGTCTCTTCTATCGTTCTTTGCCAACGAACACTCTCGCCGAGGAGATGGAGAAGAGTGTATCTGGCCGCAAGCTCTTCAAGCAACGGATATCTGCTTTGTGTTGTGCCAATGCTAATGGCATGCACCGACTTAAGCCCGTTATTGTTGGCCGCGCAAAGCAGCCTTGGTGTCTTCATGGGGTGATGGATGTCCTTCCTGTAGTTTGGTACCACTCTTTGAAGGCATGGTTCACTGCCCAGATCTTCAAAGACTGGTTCCATCGCCATTTCGTCAAGGAGGTCATCAATTACCATACGAAAACACTGGGAATCCCACGCGACCAGGTAAAGGATCTCCTTCTGCTTGATAATACACCTGCCCACCCGTGCAACAAGGACTTGGTGGCTGAGAATGGGCGCATTAGGTGCATGTTTATGCCACCTAATATGACTGCCCTCATCCAACCAATGGACCAAGGAGTGATCATGGCAACGAAGAGGCTGTACAGAAGGAAGTTCCTGGACAAGGTGATGGTTGTTCTCGAGGATGAGGACGAGCGCAGGGAGGGACGGGACACGTGAGGCCAGCGGACTTTGGAAAACCTTCGCCGCTACGTCAAGTCTGCAATCTACAACTAGGCCAGTGCATGGAAGGAAGTCCCTGTCAAGACTCTAGAAAATGGCTGGTGTTGTCTGCTTCTCGGAATGGATGTGGAGCATGATTTCCTTGGTTTTGACGTGGATGACTTCCATGCAGGTCTACGTCCGCATGACGATGATGTTGATGTGGACGAAGTGCGTGAGTGGTTGGATGACGACGAGGGCGATCCTGGGTATCAGACCACGTCTGATATCAAGATCGCATCTTCAGTTGCAGGTGTCAGTACCCAGCTTGAAGATTCCAATGAGGACGGCAACGATGATGCAGACTCCTCTCAGTGCGACACTACTCCAGCCATCCCCAAGCTAAGTGCACTCCGAGAACACATAGAGTTCGTTCTCGACTACCTGGAACACCTGGACTGCGACAGGGAGATGGGGCCCTTGGGACTTGTGGAGGAAGTG